>NC_059125.1:115697992-116311325 GCF_020740685.1 Jaculus jaculus
CCCCATAATTAAAATGATGACTTTAGGGTAGATTTTATTGACTATGTGTGTTGGATTCTAATAAAATCTTTTGAGGGTCAATGGAAAGAATTGTACAGTTTTCCTTATTCCTATTTATATGATAATTTAAATTAAATGGTTTGCCAGTTTCTAACTAATTTTGCATACCTGTACTACATACGCTTGACCACCATATTTTCTTTTCCTGTTTCAGTGTTGAAATCTGTTCATTAGTCAAGCATTAGGGTGTATCAAGGATAGTGGCCATTAACTTCTTTTGATGAAATGCCATGATCAGATGCTGGCATTTTTTTTTCATTGCATTAATTTCTTCTTTTCTGAATCTAGGCAGTGTTGAATGTATTATGTCATCAGGGCTCAGCATAATTCTCCCATAAAACTGTCTGGAAGTAGTGATTTCATGTAGGATATTGTAGTGCACTGAATCTCATACCTGTCCCCCACCCCTCCAATAAACTGATGTTCTTGGAACACTTTGTCTCAGCTGATGGCAATTTTGGAGTTCAAGCCTTGCTGCAGGAGGTTTGTTGCTAGGGATCAATTTAGGTGTGTGAAAGACAAAGGCGCTTTGACAAAACTCAGCACAATTTCTTCTCAGTGTTTTTCACCTGCTGTGGCATAGGTGATGACCAGCTTCTGCTTATGTCATGCTTTACACTGCTTTCAATAAGCTTCCCCATGAGAAAATACATAGACTCTGGGAAACTGCTTGCTAGAATAATTTCAGAAAGTGCTGCTTAAATTCAAATGGCAACTGGATTGGATTGGTAACCAGCTAACATTATCTCTTATTAGTCTAAGCTGAAGTCATGGCTGGAATACTTGAAAAACAAAGCATTTAACTATCAGATAATGATTCTGCCTGACAACCTCAAAAAATCCGGATAATATTTATAGCCCACTATTAGTTCATTTATTCATCCTCGTAAACTGACCAGAAACAACTTAAGGAGAGATGGTTTCATTAGGCTTGACATTTTAGGGTAAAGTCTGCCTCCTGAGTGCTGGGATTAAAGGTGTGCACCACCATGCCCAGCCATTTTGTTACTTTGATGTCACTGTACTGATCAACTTAATCAAATGCTGATGTGTTCATGCTGAGCTTGTGGGATGAAGGAAAATGATCCTGTCCATGGTCGGAGCAAATCTTTCACTACAGTGAGGGGAAGCTGAGAAAGCAAGCATAAGAAACAATGTAGGAGAACCACAGATGAAGGCACATGCAGAGTCACATGTGCCCCATGGTCCAGCTGCCTTTCTATAGTGGATGAACTCCTTCTAGAACTTACTTTGTCCTTTCAGGGGAAGAGGGTCCCTACCCACATCTGCAGCACTCTCCTGGAGAGCTTGAGAAAAAATGGCACCCATGATTTTTTCTTGGTTTTGGGTGCCATGTCTTCTGAGTACACTGTGGGAGGTTGTTTTGTCATCAGAATGAATGAGACACACATTGTCCTCAGCACCTGTAAGTAATTGAAACATGCCCAAGGAGCTAAAGAGAGTGTTTTAGGGTATTCCATGTGAATGAGGATTTCATGTCCTAAAAACAAACAAACAAACAAACAAACAATCAAACAAAAAACAAACAGTAGGTCTTGATATCCACCTGATAGTTCAAAATGCAGTGGGCAATTCAATCTTCACCAAAGGATTCAAATACTCACAAGAGAGTTTCCCATATAACACTCTTGGTGAAAAGCCCCAGGAATGCTGGGTGTGGTGGCGCACACCTTTAATCCCAGCACTCAGGAGGCAGAGGTAGGAGGATCGGTATGAGTTCAAGGCCACCCTGAGACTACATAGTTAATTCTAGGTCAGCTTGTACCAGAGTGAGAAAAAAAAAAAAAAGCCCCAGGAATAAGGTGATTACATTTACCAGTTTCCAATGACCTTCTGTTTAAACATTATTATTTTCATTCCTCTGTCTAAAACTATTTTACCCTTCCTCCACTCACCATTACTCTTTGACACAAGGCCCCATGAGTCTCTTAAGACTACAGAAAGAATCAAAGAGAAGGCAGAATTTCATCCCAAGCTCCAGACAAGTACTAGCAGTGACATGATCAAACTAATCTTCCCTTGAAATATAGTTTTCTTAAGTTGCATATTATCACACTCACAG
Source organism: Jaculus jaculus (assembly GCF_020740685.1). NCBI lineage: Eukaryota > Metazoa > Chordata > Mammalia > Rodentia > Dipodidae > Jaculus > Jaculus jaculus. Next base: position 115,700,136 of record NC_059125.1, read on the forward strand.
CCATTTTCTAGTTATGCTGGGCACATTCCTAGTTCTCAACAGCCAGGAACGCCTCATGGCTCCTTTGAAGGGCAGAATGTGTCTAAACCCTTGCTGATAATAGTCAACAAAGCAGGAAGGTAGAGAAAGGAAGGGAATCAAATAACTCAGGCCTTTTAGGGAGTCAGGAAACTTTGGCCCACACTTGCATAGGCTACATCAGTTCTGAAGCCAGTAGCTCATTCAAAGTGGCCCATATCCCAAATCTCAGAAATCATGAATCTCATATGGAGCTGCTACAGCCTACACTCAGCTCTCACCTCTACTCTGAATACATGGTAGGGACTTCTAAACTAGAACCTCATACAATATTTTTAATTCCTCCATATCTCCAGATGCTAATGTGTTTGAGTTGCCCATTGAGTCAATTCAGACTACTGTGTTGTAGAGCCATCAACAGGTTTAGGGATAATCTCTCTAGAGTGGGCTTCAACAGTACACACTCAGACTTTTTTCCTACTCTATAAGCAATATCATTAGCCTTCTCTGTTCTTGGAATCTCCAAAGTTGGCTCCTATGCAGAGGCTTCCTGAGGGAAATTGTGGAAGTCATTTGCTACTACTCTCAGGGCCCCATTTTGTGCTAGGCTGATTACAGAGCTGATGCTGAATTATTTGGGGACCATCTCACTGAAGTGTGCTATTTGCAGTCCACTCTGAGCATTCACCATAGATCTGAAAGTGGGACAGGACCCCTGAGCTCCAACAACATCAGAAAAGTCCTACCCTTAGTCTATGGATGTTGATGTGGAAGTGAGGAGAGAGTCTTTTTCTGACAATTGCTACCCTGTTTTTTGCAATAACCTAGGCAGTGTTATAGCTCCGTTTTGACCTATTTTTTGAGAGATTGTGGGACCAGAGATACTCTTCCATGTAGACTCAGAAAGTAGCTTGGATGTTTCTATTCTGGAACTTAGAAAATAGCTCTGGCATACAGTCTTCAGATGGAGAACTCCATTGAACCATTCCAAGTGAGTACCCAGTTAGGGCAGCACTCTCCACAGAGGTTCAGCTCTATTATTAAGGGGCAGGAAGAGAGGTTCACTACATTTGCAACATGTTTTGTATTTTGGAAATGGCCAAGGGCAATGTGAAGCAGGCTTCTTGAATTACATGTGGAGAGGCCCAATGGAGCCTTTAGCAGGGATAGTGGTTTGCAGTGGAGACCAAATATAGATTCCAGGAGTATGGGATGGCTGCTACTTGTACAGGATGCCACTGGACTGTGAGTAGCCTGGATGGTTGGGTGTAATTGAACCCCCGGAAACCTGTCCCTCTTCAGAATTATCAGTGTTTGGAACTTGTAAATGGTTATAATTGTCAGACTTGGAGCCACAGAGTATCATGTTTGCCCTGTTTGCTTTAAATCTTCTGTTGGTTCAATTTTTCTTTGTGGTGCCCAACACCATCTATTACAGTGTTAATGTTTATTCTATGCTATTATGGTTTTTCTTTTTGATATTAGGGCTTGGTTAAAAGGACTTGAACTATGAGGTTGATGTGACAACTTTTGGGTTGATAAAAACTAAGGTATGTTTAAACTTGGACTGAAGGTATTGCATTTTACATTGTGGAAACTTGCCAGTTTATGGAAGCCAGTGATGAAATGTGATGGTTTGGTGCAGGTGTCCCCCATAAACTTAGGCTCTTTCAAAGCTAGTTTGTGGGCCAGTATAAATTTGTAAATTGGATCTCCCTGGAGGTGATGTATTATTAGGGGAAGACTTACGTATTATTGTAGCCAGGGTCCCCTCACCAGTGTTTGCTGCTGTTGTCCTTCTAATGTTGGTCATTTGGTGTCATCCACCATCTGGCTATCATTTCTCATGCCATCATGAACCTTCCCATTATGTCTGTAGGCCAAAATAAACCTTTTTCTCCCACCAGCTCTTCTTGATCAGGTGTTTCTTGCCACTAATGCAAAGTTAATTGAAATAATGTGTGAAAAGGAATATTTTATATTCCTGGCCTTCGAGGATACCATCATTCTTTCAGGCATCAAATGACAGCTGAAACTGGACACAAAAGTTCAACTCTACATGGAGGGTTCCCAAATGAAGCATATACCTCTGCTTTCAGCACTAGATCAACCAGCAGCCAAATGCTATAGTGAGCAAACAGGGCAAACATGATACTCTGTGGCTCCAAGTCTGACAATTATAACCATTTACAAGTTCCCTATTGAACTGTAAAAATTCTGTGTGTTGAGCCATTTCTGATTTCTGGAAGTTCATACAACACAGAAGGCCACATTCCTTTCAGGCTGCAAAGCCAGAGTTCAGAGCATAATGCATGCAGGGTGGGGGGAGACCTGCAGTAATATAGATTGACCTCTATTGACAGCCATGTAACAAATATCCACAAATGGGGGGTGACTTGTTCCAATGAACCCCTCCATACCCTTATCTATCTGGTGAATTGGGGGACTTAGAGCCTTTTAGTGAGATTCCATGAGCATTTTGAGACATGCATTACATTGACAGTAAATCTGACAGCTCACTTGGACTGTAGATGTCCATGCACTCTAGAATGGGGGAGTGACAAATAGTACAGTTAAACCAGTCTTGTCAGTAAGACACCAGGAGGCTAGTTGGTGCAATAGGTACACTGCTTTGTAGTCTACATGTCTATATAAGAGGCATTTCTGAGGATCATGTACCATAGAGAACCATGGAACATGCAGGGTAAAAACCTCCAAGTAGAGTGCAGAAGCACCACTCCAGGTAGATGACTCTCTATTAACATAGTTATGTACCTATGGTCAGGGCTGTGCCAAATAAGATCTCACTTGTTGGAATTAATCCTTTCCCAAGACTTTGTCCATGAACAGTATGGGAGTTACCTTTGGTGGTTGTCAGAGAGGAGTGGACCAGGATTCTTTTAGGTTAAGTTCAGAACTGAGAGTGGGGTTACAATGTCCCATTCTATTTAGAAATTCAAGCTGAGTGTAGGAAGGCTGAAGACGCTCCAAGCTACATAGGATCTACAATCACCCAGATTCATGTTCTCCTGTTTTATATCCTGCACTAAAAAGAAAATTATTGGTAAGAATTATTCCCTATCACAAGGGTGCACTTCAATTTGAGTTCCTTTATTTTCCTTTGCTCATTGAGGAGATAGGGCCCCAGCTCTTCAAGGTGAAGGGCAAAACTGTGAGGGAAAAATGAGGAAGCACCTATATATGCCTACATGTTGCTTAGCCCCTTGTTCCTGTCACAGATGGGGAAGAACAGGAATAACTGCCAAGCATATGGCAGGAGCATAGCAATGTGACATCCACAAACTGCTCAGCTTGTGTACAATGAAGGATCAAGGGCAAGTACTGTCACTTCTAAATTGCTCTGGAGCTCCACAGGCAGTTGATGGCTGTGATCATGGGCTGAAGAGATTCTGGGTCTCCAGTGCAGCTTTCATATCAGCCACCAGATCATAGCTGGTAGTACACTTGAAGACTCCACAACCTCAAAATCTGTAAATATAAGGGCATCCCACTCCAATCTAGTAGAAACCCAAAACAGAGCACACACTGGAGATTCTGTAAGAGCCACTATTTGATTCTTTTCTAATAAAAGAAAAATTTTACCCTGAGATAGTTAAACCATAAAGTAAAAAAGAATGCAAGACAAAAGCTGAGGCATCTCAAACATGAATGCTTAGCACTACAATGGAAATCTCCAATAAAAACATAGAGGAGCCATAAGACATAGAATCCCCAAAAGAAAGCTCACTAATCTTATTAAATAAATTCATTGAGACCCTCACCAAATGAATGGCTGAGCTGGAAGCAAATCATAAAACAAACAATAATTGCACAATTAAATACAAAAAAGTCACCTATTGCAACAAACAGCTTTTTCATTCAGCTTAACATTGTTGAGAAAACCCAGGGAGATTGCAAACGAGAAAATAAATGAATTAAAGTTGAGTCAACACATACAGGAGCTCAGTAAACAGCTGATTAAGCTTAATGAAGACATGATCAAATACTGGATAAAACACCAAGAAGTGTCCAGAAAATTAAAATTCAACCTGAAATTGGAACTCAAGAAATGGATATATCTGATGCAGAAAAACAAAAGTCAAGTAGACCTTTTTAAAGTTTCTCTAGGCTGAGCTTGTTGAGTCCTGCCTTTACTCCCAGCCCATGGGAGGCAGTGGTAGGAGGATCGCTGTGTGCTTGAGGCCATCCTGACAGTACAGAGTGAAATCCAGGTTAGCCTGGCCTAGAGTGAGACCCTACCTCAAAATGAAAAAAAAATAAAAAATAAAAAATAAGGCTCTCTAGAAGCCCTTGCTAACAGAGCTGACTATGATGAGGACAGGACCTCAGAACTGTAAGGAGAGTCAGAATAAATTTATCAGGAGTCAAAAAACATTGATTAGTTTAAACTCTGATGCTAACAGATTAAGGGAATTATGGGATAACCTAAAACAACCAAATATCCAGATCACTGATATGCCAGAAGGGGGAGAAATTTGGGTGAAAGGCATAGAGAACATAGTCAACCAAATTATTGAGGAAATTTTTCCCCTCTCACAAAAGAAAGTAAACACTCTTCAAGGCACATCATAGTAAAACTCTAAACAATGTAAACAAAGATAGAGAACTAAAAGCAGAACGAGGGAAACAATTCATTACATACAAAGGAAATTCTATCAGAACTACCTTAGGGTTTTCAATTGAAACCCTGAAAGCCAGACAGGTTTGGATTGGAGTCCTTCAAAATCTAAAAGATATGATTCCAACCCAAATTACCAAAAAGTATCCCTCTTAATAGAATGAGAAAGGACAACTTTCCATGATGAAAGCAACCTCTATGGTTATATAAACACAAAGCCACACTTATAGGAAATACTTCAGGGAATATTCAACACAGAAGAGTCAAACAACTAACCTCAATAGCAATAACCAAAACTAGAGAAGACACAAAAATGTACAAACCTAAAGAAATCCCAACATTCTAGAATGGTTTAACCATGGCAGAGACAAAGTAGAATCTTATAACTTTATATATTATAACTTTAAATATTAATAGTCTTAACTCACCCATCAAAATGCACAAGTAAGGTAGGTGAAAATCAATGGCCTCTTACATCTGCTGTCTTCAGGAAACTCAACTTACCATTAAGGGTAGATACATCCTCAGGGTGAAAAAATGGAAAATGATTTTCTAAGCAAATGGAAATAAGAAAAAAATTGTGTGTCTATATTAATATTTGACAAAGTAGGTGACAAACTAAAAGTAATCAAAAGGGACAAAGAAGGGCTGGAGAGATGGCTTCACAGTTAAAATGCTTACCTACAAAGCCTAACAATCTAAGTTTGATTGCCCAGTATCTATATAAACACATATACACAAGGTTGGACATGCATTAGAAGTTTATTTGCAATAACTGGAGGCCATTGCATGCCCATTCATTCCCCCCTCTCTGCTTGCAAGGAAATGAATAAAAAATATAGGGAGAAAAAAGGCCACTTTTACTAGTCAAGGGAAAGTTCCAACAATAGGATATCATAAAACTATATGCACCATACATAGGTAAACCACATTTTATAAATGAAACCTGCTTGACAACATATCAGAAATAAATCAACCTATCATCCTTGTAGGGGATTTAAATAGCCTGCTGTCATCAATACACACATCATTCAAGCAGAAAATCAACAGAGAAGTAATAGATGTTAATAATACCATAGATCAATTACACCTAACAGCTATAAAACATTCCACCCCAATTATACAGAATATACATTGTTCTTGGCAGCCCATGGAACATGCTTCAAAATAGACCATTTATTTGCCCTTTATTCAGGAATCTTAACTTTCTGAAACATATTGGACCACCGTGCATTAAAGCTAGAAATTGACAAGAGAAACTGAAAATACACTAGTTTCTAGAGGCTGAACAACACACTATAAAACAATAGCTTAATCATGGAAAAAATTTAAAAAAAGAAATTGTTAAATTTCTAGAACTGAATGATAGTAAAATATAACATACCAAAGCTTATGGGACACAATAAAGTTAATTCTAAGGGGAAAATTTATAGTATTGAATGCCATAATAATAAAGACAGAGTAATCTCAAATTAATAACCATCCACATAAATGCATTGAAGATCCAAGTACAACCCCACACTAAGAGTGCAAGACAGAAAGAAGTAATTAAGATCAGAGCAGACATTGATGATTTGTAAACTAAGTAATCCATTTTAAAAATTTAAAAAAATTTAAAAAAAATGAAAATTTGGTTCTTTGAAAAAAGACACTGAGGTTCGTGTGCCCTTTGGCCTTCCCTAGCAAGAGGTATGCACAGGAGCCTAGGATCAATAGCTGGAGTACTGGCAGCAAGGGATAGGATGAGCAGTGTTCTGTATACTCCCTGGTCTTCACCACCCTGGGGTACATGTGGGAGCCTACTATAAGCGTCCCACTGGTAGGGATTGAGTGTAAGGTCTTTGTGTTAGCATGGAATAATTAACCACAAGAGTAATTTGGTACCATGCAAATCTGGTTGATGATACTAAGATGAGTCTAATCATGTAGATGTTGATATTTTGGAAACTGTATGCTGAGGGAAGTGGATAGTCTTGGTACTCAACTCTGCAGAAATCTTACAGAGCAGCAGGCTACATTTTATGGGTCATTCTGGTAAGAGTTTGAAAATATAAATGCTGTGAGAATTCTGTTTTGGCTTAAGAACTTTGAAGGCAAAGTCCAAATGGATTAAAGACCAGTATAAGACCCCAAACTCTTCTAATACTAAAACAAAAACAAAAACAAAAACAAAAACAAAAACAAAAACAAAAAAAATAGGAGGCACTCTCCATGATAATAGGAGTGGGCAAAGACTTTATGAAGAAAACACCAGTACCCAGGGAAATTAAAAAATCACTCAACTAGTGGGATCTCAAGAAGCTAAAAAGCTTTGCACAGACAAACATAGCATAAGCAGAGCGAATATATTACCCACTAAATGGGAGAATATCTAGTGTCTGCAAATAATGCAAAACACTATACAATAAAAAACCAAAATGACCAACTCCAAAAGTGGGGCAGAGAACTGAATAGGGAGTTATCAGAGGAAAAATTACAAATGGTTAGCCAAACCATGAGATTCCATCTTACTCCAGTGATATTAAATGATATTAAAACATCTAACAATGACAAATGTATTGTACCTCATTTCCAACTCCAAGGGCACCTCTCACATTCTGAAGGCCTGGTAATTCAAGGAAACTGAACAACAGTGAGCTGATGATCTCAAAATAGAAAGTATTAATAAAGAATCTGAAAATAAATTGAATACCTGTATGAATGAAAATCGTCAAAACACATTAGTGAATGCAATTACACATTGTGGATTTTTTAAAAGTCTTATTCATTTCTATATTGTACCTCATTTCCAATTCCAAGGGCAAATCTCACATTCTCAAGGTCTAGTAACTCAAGGCAACTGAACTATACCTACAGGTCTTATTCTATGCTTTTCTAAAAAGTTAAATCAAGCCTGTAGTAACAAGACATAGAGAAAAGCGAGTTTCTCTACTAATATAAACATCATCTTGCACTACATCAGTAACACATCTAGTAATGACCCTGGTTTCCCGATCTGGTGTCTCAATGATGTCATAAGTATCTGATCTAGGCTTCACCTGTAAGAGAAGTAGAGTGACATCAACTAAAGTAAAAGTCCACCTGAGGAGCATGTATAACTCTCAAGAGTTCACCATCTAAACAGGTTCCATGAAGTGAATTGGCCTGTCACACTTCTATGGAGGCTTCGACAATATGATTCCTGACACAGAGAAAAAATCTTCATTAAGTGCAGGAAAGAAGCCTTGCTATAGAGGAAATCTCAAGCAATTCCTTTAACCCTTAGTCCATATATTTCAATGGTACATACAACATTGGCCAGGGATGACAGTATAATGGTGCCTGCATATGGACTGTCAAAGAGTATTTAAGGGCTGGAGAGGTGACTTAGTAGTTAAGGTACTTTCCTGTGAAGCCAAAGGCCCAAGGTTAGATTCCCCAGTAAGCCAGATGCACAAGGAAGCACATGCATCTGGACTTTGTTTGCAGTGGCAAGAGGCCCATTCGCTCTCTCTCTCTCTTCTCTCTCTCTCTCTCTCTCACTCTCCCTCTGTCAAATAAATATATAAATTAATAAAAGTAAGAGTATTTAAAATATGAGGCCAACATCTTTGCTTGAAGAACTCACCTCTTTCTATATGGTTTAAGACTACCTACATCTAAGAATGATGGAATACTTGCTGAAATTACAATGAGAAAAACATGTTGTAGAGCCTGGTGCTGTGGTGCATGCCTTTAATCCCAGCACTTGGAAGGGAGAGGTAAGAGGATCGCCATGAGTTCAAGGCCACCCTGAGACTACACAGGGAATTCTAGGTCAGCCTGAGCTAGAGGGAAACCTACCTGAAAACAAACTAACAAACAAAAAAATAATGTAAATTCCTAGAGGGGGAACTATTTATCCTGAATCACTGAAGGGAAGTATTTGAAGGGACTGACATTTGAGATATATATGAAGGTAGAGATACTGGTGTTACCTAGGAATTTGTGGTAGAACAGAAGCAGATAAACAGAGGGAGAAACAACTGACAAATAGTCATAGTAACAAAAATCATTGCAATCACATATTAGATCATCCTGTCTTCTCTGTGAAGAGGAGGTGAATGTCACATTCACCCTGTATTGCCATTACTATTTGTGTTAATCTAATGATCATGGCCAAAATCCCACTAGAATAAAATACTTTCCATGAACTTGGTCTTACATTTATTGCTTTCAATGTATGAGATGCTTCATCTTCCTCCACAAGCACAGTTATATTTTGTCCAACTGTCAAAGGCACATCACCAGTCACCAAATGAGAACTGAAAATAATGGATTCATTGATCCAGCCATAGTCATGATAGAAAGATGTTATGGTTTCCAGAAGAGTCTTCAATTTGTTGGACCCAATGACATGGGTAAACAAAGATTACTTTAGTTTAAATCAAATGCACCTACGCCCTCCTCAGAAGTAGGATGACCATTTGCGTAAACCTGTGCTCTTCACAAAAGGAGACAGTGGTCATCTCTGCTCACAGTATTCTTTTTTTTTATTTTTTTAATTTATTTATTTGAGAGCGACAGACACAGAGAGAAAGACAGATAGAGGGAGAGAGAGAATGGGCGCGCCAGGGCTTCCAGCCTCTGCAAACAAACTCCAGATGTGTGTGCCCCCTTGTGCATCTGGCTAACGTGGGACCTGGGGAACTGAGCCTCGAACTGGGGTCCTTAGGCTTCACAGGCAAGCGCTTAACCGCTAAGCCATCTCTCCAGCCCATCTGGCCACAGTATTCTTGTGAAGGTTGAAAGACACCTACATGGCAGTTGTTTCAAGATGTGTTTGATCTGCAGATGTACAAGTGAAAATGCTTTTGTGATCATGAGAGCTGTCTATGAACCCTCTTTCTTTAACTGCTTATTGATGCCTCTATATCACTTCCTCAACACCACCACTGCCAATGGATGAGCAGCCTCTCCAGATTCTTAAACATCCCCTCAGACAGAGTGGTACGAGATGTGGAGATGCAGAAGCATGCATCTTCAAGGAATTATTTTATGGTACATTAGCCCAGTAGGTAGTCAATAGGTTACATTGCTAATAGGTCACATGCCTGCCTTTGGCATGGTCCCTATGATTTTGGAATCTTGGCTTCATAGATGTCCATCCATGAGGAACTAGGGCACTGTCAGGCACAAAGTAGTGCTTCAGCTTCTAAGGGGAAAGGAAGAAGCAGTACCATCATCATCAAGCTCTTGTGTCTGTCCCAAGCTTTATGAACGTATCCATACACCTCACCATTTTAAGTGAGTGACACTATTTTGGGGACAAGTCACGGGAGGAAGATCTAACTGTTGAGGACTGAGCAGAAAATCCTGATCCACCTTCACTCAAGATGCAGTAGCCCTCCTCAGGAGAGTTGAGGTTACATATCAAAGTTAGCCTACTTCTTTCTTGGAGAGGATGGAGCAACCCCTGTTCTCTAGGACACTCAAGATGGTGGAATCCCCCTTGCTAATGATCTTACTCTGTCTCTAAGCCCCATGGGTGAGAACAACCTTGATCACGAGTGGAGACAAAGGCACTCCCGAGAAAAGTATCTCCTACATGCAGAGGTTGGACTTCCCTGTATTCCTGACTCTTCTGGAAAAAGCCAAAAACACAGTGCAGAAGTCTCACCATGATGCTCATGCCTCATTTCTGGGTGAGGATTCTAAAGACTAATGGAAGGGGAAGTAGTCTACCAGTCTGAAGAATAAGTTAAGAGACTGTTCTATGTGTGAATGCTTGGGGTATGACTTCCCAGTTCTCTTTCTCCACCCTCCGAGATTGCTCCCAAACTCCTGGGGATGACAATCACTTGAGGCATGGACACTACACCACCCCAGAGTTCTCACAGGTTATGTTGCTGCCTGTGTCTCTGATGATAGTCGCTGATTCCTTTGATGGTCATAACTGTAGTGATGACACTCCTATGTGTTCTAGCTTATTGTTACAGATATGGACATGCTTCTTTCCATTCTGTTCCTACTGAGGGTGTCTTGTTTCTTGCTGGTAATAGTGTTGGTTTGGCTGTTGCCTTCTCTGTCCCTACTGATGGATGCACTGGTGCTGATGTTGCTGCCATAGATATTCCTGGTTATGGTCATTGTGGTGCTCCTGTTGCTGCTTTGTGTATCTCTACTTGGTGGTCATGGTGGTATCAGTGTGTGGCCCTATACATTCCACCTTGTGGACATCATGTTTGTCAGCAAGGTTCCCTTGTTTATTAGCTGGTGTTCACAGTCCGGGTCATGCTGAGTACTCTGGCATCCTCTGGATCATCATGCACCTGCCTTTGTTTCCTGCTGATGGTCACAGTCAAGATGGTTACAATGACCTATGGAGGCTGGAATGTGATGGTATTTGAGCCATGAGAGCTGCTGTAAAAATCTCCAGCCACTTTCAGTTCATTTTTGCCAATTGTTCAATGGATTCTTGTCTTGTAATTCTCTATCTTTGACAATATTCAGCTCTTCATTGTTTCCCTTTGCATACAGGACAGAGCACACTCTTGGAGACAATCCTGGAATTGTCTGACTGCCCAAGATTATAAGATTCACAAGGCCCCTTCTCTCTCAGGTTTCCAGGTTGGCTTTTTCAAGAAGCAAGTACTGTGGTCAGAGTCAAATCCAAGGTCTTTTCTAGCTCTATTCATTTATATTCCCAAATTCTTTTATATATATTTATAAAACTCTAGTGACTATCTCAATTAGGTTTCATCTGAGCAACCAGAAGCCATCTTATTATCTCAGTGCCATATTCATCTCACTTTTGGATAACTAACTTAAGCTTGGCATAAAGGGTTGAGAGTTGGTGGATACTAGAGTTGGTGTTTCTAGATGGGACACCTAAAAAAATGTCTATCTCTCAATTCTGTTTATTTCCCTTCCATATCTTCTGCTCTGTATAATCCATCTGGTTTCCAAGGGAATGGCTTTAAGCCCCATTGTTTTGGCTTTCATGTAACAGATAAAATTTGACAAGAAACAAAACTCCTTAACATATCTATTTTTTTTTTCAAATTTTTATCAACAACTTCCATGATTACAAAAAGTATCCCATGATAATACCTGATCTCCCCCAACTCCACCTTCCCCTTTAAAACTCTATTCTCGGGCTGGAGAGATGGCTTAGCGGTTAAACGCTTGCCTGTGAAGCCTAAGGACCCCGGTTCGAGGCTCGGTTCCCCAGGTCCCACGTTAGCCAGATGCACAAGGGGGCGCATGCATCTGGAGTTCGTTTGCAGAGGCTGGAAGCCCTGGCGCGCCCATTCTCTCTCTCTCCCCCTCTATCTGTCTTTCTCTCTGTGTCTGTTGCTCTCAAATAAATAAATAAAAATTAAAAAAAAAACAAAACTCTATTCTCCATCATATCCACTCCCCTTCTAAATCAGTCTCTCTTTTATTTTGATGTCATGATCTTTTCCTTCTCTTATGATGGTCTTGGGTAGGTAGTGTCAGGCACTGTGAGGTCATGCATATCCAGGCCATTTAAGTGATTAGTCTCATATTGATTTAATTTAGGTAGACCATATAAATCAGGGAAATAATCCATTTCTTTCAGATTTTCCTACTTAGTGGATTATATGTTTTTATAGTATGTCCATATGATTTTTTTAAATTTCTCTGGTATCTGTTGTGATGTCTTTTTCATCTCTAATTTTCTTAATTTGTGTCTCTCCTCTCTTACTTTTGGTCAGAATTGCTAAAGGTTTATCAATCTTGTTTATCCTTTCAAAGAACCAACTCTATGTTTTACTGATTCTTTGGATTGTTTTTTGGTTTCTATTTCATTAATTTCTGCCCTGATCTTTATTATTTCTTCCTGCCTAATGAATTTTGGTTTGCCTTGTTTTTCTTTTTCCAAGTATTTAAGGGGAAGCATTAGATTGATTACTTGTGAGGTTTCTGATTTCTTAACATAGGCACTTAAAGCTATAAATTAACCTCTTAGGACTGCCTTCATTGTGTCCCAGACATTTTGGTATGTTGTGTTCTCATTATCATTTGACTCTGAGTTTTTTGATTTCCTTCATGATTTCTTCATTGACCCATTCATCATCTAGTAGTGTATTATTTAGTTTCCGTGATATTGTATATGCTCTATAGCTTTTCTTGCTATTGAGTTGTAGTTTGATTCCATTGTGGTCATACAGAATGCAAGGAATTATTCCAATTTTCCTGTATTTGTTAAGATTTGCTTTGTGTCCTGATATATGGTCTATTTTAGAGAATGTTCCATGTGCTGCTGAAAAGAATGTATATTCTGCAGCATTTGGCTGAAATGTCCTGTTAGGTCCATTCCTTCTATGACCTCATTTAGTCCAGATGCCTCTCATTTTTTCCTGGGATGACCTGTCAATTGATGAGAGTGGGGTGTTGAAGTCACCCACTACCACTGTGTTTGGTGTTATCGGTGACCTTAGTTCTAATAGCGAATGTTTGATGAATTTGGGGGCCCCCATGTTAGGTGCATATATGTTTAGGATTGTAATGACCTCCTGTTGGAGTGTGCCTTTAATCAATATAAAGTGACCTTCCTTATCTTTCTTAAGTAACTTTGGACTGAAGTCTTCCTTGTCAGATATTAGGATAGGAAGCCCTGCTTGTTTTCTAGACCAATTTGCTTGAAACACCATTTTCCAACCTTTCACCCTAAGATAATGTCCATCCTTTGTAGAAAGGTGGGTTTCTTGGAGGCAACAAATTGTAAGATCCTGCTTTTTAACCCAGTCTTCAAATCTATGTCTTTTGGTTGGGGCATTGAGGCCCTTGATATTAAGAGATATTATTAAAAGGTGTGTATTTATGTTTGCCTTTTTTTTTTTTGTAGTTTTCTGGTTCTACTTTTGCTCTCTTGTGTTAACTAGTATTTGAGTATTTTTTTTTTTCCAGGTTCCTTATATGTGTGTTCTTCTTTCTCTGCAGCATTGAGGATTCTTTCAAGTATTTTCTGTAGAGCTGGTTTTGTCTTCAAATACTCCCTTAGCCTGCTGTTGTTGTGGAATGTCCTTATTTCTCTGTCTATTTGAATAAATAACTTCGCAGGATAAATTAATGTAGTTGTTATCTTTCAGAACTTGGAATACATCACTCCAAGCCCTTCTCGCTTTTAAAGTTTGTGTTGAGTAATCTGCTATAATCCTGATGGGCTTTCCTTTGTAGTAAGTTGATTTTTCTCTCTAACTGCTTTCAATATTTTTTTCTTTGGTTTGTATTTTTGGTAGTTTGATTATATTGGGGAGGAGAGGTACTTTCCGGGTATTGTTTGACTAGTGTTCTAAAGTATTCCTTTATGTGCATTGACACCTCTTTCCCAATTTGGGGGAAGTTTTATTCTATGATTTTGTTGAAGATGCCTACTATGCCTTTGGAGTGAAATTCTTCTCCTTCTATTATGCCCTGAATTCTTATGTTTGATCTTTTCATAGTGTCTCGAATATCTTGAAATTCCCACTCATACTTTTCTATTAGTTTGTCTTTCTCTTTGTTGGACTGTATTAGATCTGCCACCTGATCTTCTAGCTTAGATATTCTGTCCTCTCCTTCATCCATTCTACTGATGAGATTTTCTACAGAGTTTTTTTTTTTTTATTTCATTAACTGTGTTCTTCATTGCTAGTAATTCTGGCTGATTTTTTATTATTTCTATTTCCTTAGTTATGTCTAGTATTGACCTCTTTATTTCATTAAATTGGTGTCCTGTGTTTTCTTTGATTCCTCTGATTTCTTCTTGTACTTCTTTGAAAATGTTTATAATCATTCTTTTGAAATGTTTCTCAGGCATTTTTTTCTAACTTGCTCTCACTGGAGGTCATTTCTGATGTATTAATACTTTTGGTGGATTTACATTGTCTTGATTTTTGGTGTTTCTTGTGTTATAATGTATATATTTTTTCATCCTGGATTATTTAATGATTTGATTTTCTAGTTAGCTGGCTATTATTAGATGTATCAGATAATTTGATGTTATATAACTTCAGGGTAGGAGCTTAAGGTATAATGTGTGGCTCTCAAGACTCTCAGAGTATTTATCCAAGAGTAGGTATTATGACAACCAGATCCTCTAACTTTCCCTTAGAATGTGTGGTGCCCCACCCACACCCTTAATCCTGACAACAAGGAGGTTTAGATTTCTGATCTGTTGAGGGTTCCAAGTCAGCTTGTGACCAGGTGAGACCCTTCCCTGGTGTAATCCCAGTTACCTCTGTTCCTGCTTGGGTCCCACTGTCGGTTCAAGTTAGTGTGGCCAGGTTCCTGGACCGCTGCTCTGTTCACTGGAGCTGGGTATTGGTGATAGGGGAGGGGAGGCTGTGATGCTGCTCTAGTTCTCTCGCTGTTCCACGTGTTCTACCTTGAGATCTGCTCTTCTGTTGTTCACTGCCGTTCTCCCTTCACGTTTCTTGAGTTTGCAGAGAGCTCCGGTGTGAGTGGAAATCCCCCCACCTGGCTTTTCCTGCAGCTCAAGCCTAGCCTGTAGGCATTCTGGTGCACGGCCCTCACTGGCGCAGTCGCAGACCTGCCGGAGCTGCTTCTACCAGCCTATGTGGGTTCTGGATGCTCTGGATCTCTCCTACTTCTCTGCTGCCATTTCAATTTCCTATACTCCTCACTTTTTAGTAAAAGTGCATATTTTGGTGAAGGTTTTTTTTTGGCTTTTTCCCCCCTCGGCTGCTTTGGCATGGTACCTATGCCACCAACTTAAGCAGAAGTCCCCTGGTAGTTTTAATAGGTTGGAATAAATATCACATGCTATTACAATGGAAGATACCTTTGTCTTCTCTTTGATTCATTCTGTTGGCTCAAGAGACTCCCTGGGATTTGTGTCATACTGGAAAAGTGGACCCTTGGGATCAAGAAGAAGAGTAATGTTGAGGGGAGGAAGGGGATAATAGTTCTGGACAGAGGAATGGAAACATTAATCTTTGAACAGAAGGTCAATGGGAACTGGTAAATGTAATTGCCTTACTCCTTGGGCTTTTCACCAAGAGTGTTATGAGGGAAAATCTCTTTGGAGTGTTTAAATCCTCTGGTGAGGACTAAATTGCCCACTAAGTTTGAGCTATCAGGTGGATACCAAGACTTACTGTTTCTTCTAGGACAGGCAAACCTCATTCAATGGAATACCTTAAAACACTCTCTCTTTAGTGTCTAGGACATGTTTTGATGCCTTACAAGTGCTGAGGTTAATGTGTGTCTCATTCATTCCCATAACAGAACAGCGTCCCACAGTGTAGTCAGAAGACATGGCACCCAAAACCAAACAAAATCATGGGTGCCATTTTTTCTCAAGCTCTCCAGGTGAGTGCTGCAGATGTTGGGTAGAGATGCTCTGTCCCTGAAAGGACAAAGTAAGTTCTAGAAGGAGGTCATCCAGTATAGAAAGGCAGCTGGATAATGTAGCACATGTGACCATGAATGTACCTTTATTGGGGTTCTCATACACACTGCTTCCTATTCTCGCTTTCCAAGTTTCCCCTCACCCTAATGAAACATTTGCTCTAGCCATTTGTAGGATTCTCTTCCTTCATCCCATAGGCTCAGCATAAACACATCAACGTTTGATTAAGCTGATTGGTACAGTGATATCAAAGTAATAAAATGGAAATCAGGGAGAACACTCCATATTGCAAAATAAAACTGCTCCATGTATGCCCAACAAGAACAGAGCAGGTCTTAAAATTTCTGCCCCTATTTCAACTTGACACTAATTAATTCAGCTAACATTGTGAGCACCTGTGCTTATCCAAGACCCTAGCTAGAGTCAGGAAATTTAGTGGTACACAAGTCAAGAAAGGAGCTCCAGTTACCATAGGAGCTCACAGTCTGGTTGGTGGTTGGGAACCCTGTAGATCTGCATGTGCTGGGGACATAGGCTACAAATGCAGTTTTATTTTGTTCTCATTATTTTTTATTTTTCTTTTCTTTTTTCTTTTTTTTTTTTGTTCTATGGCCTAATTTCTCCTATTTGGATTTGGATGTTTACTATGCCATTGTAAGTTGGAAGCATTTAACCTGCTTATTTCATATGCTATCTCACATTAGCAATTCAATGGAGTCTCAGAATGGAATTTAGATGTTAGATTTCCAGATACAGTTGGGATTGGTAAGGACTCTGGATACATTTAATGTTAGACTGAATTCAGTTTTGCATCATATGTTGGTCATGAGACTAAGGGGCCAAATAATGGATGTTTATGGCCTAAAAGTGATATGTTTGGATGTCAAATTGTTAAGGGGTGCACAAGTGATAGATTGTTACCTTGATTATATCTGGACTTGTCTGGGTGATACATGTCTGGGCATATGTGTGAAGGAGTTTGTTAGATTGCATTATTTACTTGGAAAGACACTCCTTAACTGCATGTGGCACCATTTTCATTGACTGGGACCCTAGCCAGAATCAAAAAATGATAATGTCAACTGAGTGCTATTACTCGTGACTCTGTAATTCCTGACTACAGATGCAAGGAGAACTATTATCCAACTCTGCCTCCATGCTGTCCCCGCCATGTTAGACTTCAGCCTAAAATGTCAACCCTAATGAAACCTTCCCTCCCTAAATTGTTTCTGATCAGTTCACGGGGATGAGTAAATGAACTAAAAGTGGGCTATAAATATTATCTGCCTTTTTGAGGTTGTCAGGCAGGAGCATTATCTGATAGTTAAATGCTTTGTTTGTCAAGTATTCCAGACTTGACTTCAGCTTAAACTAAAAATAAGAAGTAATGTTAGCTGGTTACCAATCCAATTCAGTTGCTATTTGAATTTAAGCAGCACTTTCTGAAATTATTATAGTAAGCAGTTTTCCAGAGTCTGTGCATTTTCTCATGGGGAAGCTTATTGAAAGCAGTGTAAAGCATGACATAAGCAGAGGCTGGTCATCACCTATGCCACAGCAGGTGAAAAACAGTGAGAAGAAATTGTGCTGAGTTTTGTCAAAGGGCCTTTGTCTTTAACACACCTAAGTTGATCCTTAGCAACAAACCTCCTGCAGCAAGGCTTGAACTCCCAAATTGCCATCAGCTGAGACCAAGTGTTCCAGGAACATCAGTTTATTGGAGGGGTGGGGGACAGGTATGAAATTCAATGCACTACACTATCCTACATAAAATCACTAGATCCAGACAGTTTCACAGGAGAATTATGCTAAGCCCTGATGATCTAATACATTCAACACTGCAGAGATTCAGAGAAGAGGAAATTAATGAAATAAGGAGAAAATATGCCTGTATCTGATCTTGGCATTACATAAATAAAAGGTAATAGCCACCATCCTGGATACAACCTAATGCTTGACTAATGAACACACTTAACACTGAAACAGGAAAGGAACATATGATGGTCATGTGTACGTAGTACAGGTATGAAAAAATTGGCAGAAGCCAATCAGTGAGGTACCCTGCTGAGAAGGGGAAGGAGCACCTGGCTTCTTTTGTTCTCTTGTGAATTCTGTTACCTCAGGAGCACTGTGGTGGTGGCTGAAGACTAGTAACACTGTTTCTTCACACATTGGGGTTGTGTTTCAGAGGACAGGGCTCTTTGTCTAGAGGGAGCTCAGGACACGGGTAACTCCTCACCTTGACCCTGACCCATGAATAAAACCTTTCCTCGTGGACTTGGCTTGTGCCTGTGACAGGAAAATGGAGGTGCTGAACCCGGACGACAGCAGGGCCTGAACAAAGTGGGGACCTGTGGGAAGCGATCAGGAAGGGTCTAGAGGTATTTTGAGATCGTGGGCAGGAAAGACCCTCTGAGGACACTGTGGAAGGTTGAAGGTGAGTGTGGCACCTTTCCCAGTGGACATGGCTGGTGCCTTTGAGAGGAAAATGGAGGTGGTGAACCTGTGAAGCAGGGCATGAAGAGCACAGGGGCCTATGGGAAGTGGGCCTGATGGGTCCAAGGGATTTATTGGAGGGAGTGGGTGAAGGTCCATTCAGGACACTGTGGAAGGTTTAAGGTTGGAGTAGCTGTGGCATTTCACCACACTTCTCCTGAGGTCCTCTATACACCTGCAGCTTCTAGAAGCTGAGGAAACCTGTTGGATTTACACATATGTGCTATTTGAACTACTATGACATTATTCTTATAAGACCTGGGTGGGAGATCATAATAATGAACTACATGCTGTACATTGACATGTGATGAAATGATCATGAAAGTTATGGTTATGTATAAATAGTATTCAAATACATAATTAACTAATCATGTAAAATCAGCTTTATAAAAATTATAAAATTTAAATTTATTAATAATAATGTAAAGATGATAATTACATGAGCAAAGAATTACTTGTTTGTTTATAATAGTACAACATGTTAGTTGCAATTGTATATAAATATATATTGATATTTTATGTATCACATTCGTATATATTTGAATATATAAACTATGTACAATGTTACTCATATAAAATGTGATATACATTTGTATAAATGTATTGTGTAAGTACAGAAAAAGTGGGCTTAATAGACATTAGCTTTCATGATCCTCATTGAAGAAAAGATGCATTTGATTATATATCATGCATGAATATATGTACATTTATGTGCATAGTGTACATTTTATACATTCTTATATTACATGTTTTGCATATTATTATATTCAAAATACCTACTACCTATAAAAATATGCCTATATCATAATTCAATATGTAAAAAAATGAATTATATGGGGGAAAATACACATATACCTTGCCCAGATCTTCTTCCTTTTTCATTCACCTGAGATCATTCCTATTTGACATTACCTCATACTTTAAATCTTGTGTAAATCATACCACTTTATTGAAGTGATGTCTCTGAGAGCAGATAACTTGACAGATGTGTTTTCCTGTATGTGTTGTGAATCAGAAACCATCTCAATATGGGTCCCCATGGGCGAAAGCATCCTGTGAAATCTGTGAAGACACCAATGGAGGATCCAGCCTTTGCAATCTGTGCCTTACATGAAGAAGATGGAGACCTGACTGTTCTCCCTACAGGTATTAAATATCCAATGTTGGACATGGAGGGTGTCCTGTAATTCACTATCTTTCACTTAATCATCTAAAATGGAAAAATACTTTGTAAACGTTTACACGTAATTTGTTTCTTACGGGATCTTCATAAGCCTGGAGCAGAGTTCTAGAAACACATACAGTGTCTCTTGTCATTGAAGCCCCAGGATAAGGATAAATTATACATAATTTAATATGGTCATCCCTCAGTGAGACTTGAAGAATTGGTCTCATAAAGTGCCATGAACTCTCACTTGAACTCATTTAGACTTTAAAAGATTGCAGTTATATATTTGCTTTTATTTATTTATTAATTAGTTTTGTGTTCAGCAAATACAGTCAGTTTGGTACCATTATTAGGCTCATCTGTGACCTGCACCCTCCCTTTGGCCCTTCTTTGTTGAGGTATATGGGTAGTACATTGTGGAATTAGCCCACAGTTATGAGTAAGATAAATGTCTCTGCATATCATGACCCAACATGTGGCTCTGACATTCTTTCTTCCCCCTCTTCCGCAAAATTTCCCTGAGCCATGTTGGGTTCATGTTTGGTCTGCTTCAGTGATGAGGTGTTGGGAGTCTCTGGGTTTTTGGCTCTCTGATTTGGTAGGAGTTGATTTTTCTCTGTGTTGATCTCCTTCCCCCTTGTGCTGGTATCTGGTTCACCAGGTAAACAGAACCCTTGCTTGTTTTGCCAATTTTTCTTAGTTTCAGCCAGGGCCCTTTTGAGGTATGATGGGGTGACTCTCTCCTTCGGATCTACATCTATCTGAAAAAGAGAAGTAGCTTCTCCAACAGAGAGTAAGTTAGCACCAGGACAAATGAGATAACCCTTACTTTTTTATATAAAGAATTTAATATGTGTAGGCCCTCTTGTAGCCCATAATTGATGGTAGCTTGATAATGGAAAGTGGGCTTATGTTTGGATATGGTTCTGACTTATTTCCCAGCTCCAGGTATGGGTTCTGTACCACTGAGGGGATCAGTTAGCCAAATCAAGAAGAGTTGGTTCTGCACCATGGCTGTGTGCCACTATTGCACCTGTGTGGGCATCACAACAGGTTATTTGCTGCTAACTAGGTTTGTTTGCTATGCCCAATGCCAACTTTTGCACTGTGAATACTTATTCTTTGCCATTATGGGTTTTTTAAGGTTTTTTTTAGTATTATGGCTCAGTTAAAAGATCTTGGACTATGGGGATGTGTGAACATCATTGGAATTGATAAAAACTATGGGATTTTTAAAGTTACATGAATGAATTCCATTTTACAGCATGTATGCTTATCAGTTTATGTGGGCTAGGGGCAGAATGTGGTGGTTTGTTTCAGGTGTCCTCCATAAACTTAGGTGTTCTGAATGATAGGTTCCCAGCTGATGGATATTTGGAAATGAATGCCTCCTGGAGGAAGTGTATTGTTGGGGGTGACCTTATGGGTGTTATAGCCAGTTTCCCCATGCCAGTGTTTGGCACACTCTCCTGTTGCTATTGTCCACCTTATGTTGGCCACGGGGTGATGTCCACCCTCTGCTCATGCCATCATTTACCCCTGCCATCATGGAGCTTCCCCTCAAGTCTGTAAGCCAAAATAAATCTCTTTTTCCCAGAAGCTGCTCTTGGTTGGGTGATTTGTACCAGCAATGGTACTGATACCTCATCGCCCTTCTGCAGGAAATTAGGTGGCAGCAGTATATCCAAACCTGTGAACATGAGCTGAGAAACAGAGAGCCATGGAATGTCTACCACCATGGAATGTGACCAACACAAAGGAAAATTGACCAGCAACACTGTGACCACAGCAAGTGTAAGTAGAAACACAGAGAGGAGCAGCATGCCAGGTGCTACCACCTTGAGCACAGAGACAAAGAAGACAGCACAAAGAAAGCCACAGTAACCATCAGGATGAAAAGAGAGGGCAACAGCATGATCACCATCATGACGCTCAGCAGAGATACAGTGTGGCACAATGTTGAGCTCCACAAACATCAGCCAGACACACTAGATAGGCACCAGCATCATCACCACCATCCCAAACATCAGCAGAAAACCACAGGGCAGCGGAAGTCCACTACCACAACTATTGGCACAATCAAAGTATGCACCAGCATGACTGCCACAAAGAACATCAGCAGAAGTACAGAGACAAGAAATTCTGGTTCAGCTAGAGAAATAATGGAACAGTTCATCTCTCTCTCATACTCTCAGCAGGGAATAATGAAGGGTGCATTACATAATGCTAGGAGAAACCAAAAGAGGATTCAAGAAGTAGAAACAAATAAGGTAAACTTGGAAACAGGGAAGCAAAATTAATGTAGTATGATATATTACATCTCAGCATCCAGAAAAAGAAGGTCAGAGTTTCTATCTCTCATATAATGATCAGAAGGCTACATCGGTGAAATTCTTACTTCTAATTAAAATCAGAAAACATCTGACCACATCAGGCACACCAGACACAGCCAGCAAAGTGGATCTGTGAACAGTATAAGGCTAGGGGAAGTACTTGCTTTCCATACTGTGTGAGACTCTGCCCACACCCAAGTGACAGATATTAAACTACATGTGCAAAATTGTTCAGAAAGACCCAGCACATCAGCAACAAGGAGCAAGAAGCATCTATGATATCAGAGACATTAGAATTGCTCTCCTGAAAAGGAGACACCAAAACTAATTTCAAGACTGGCAAGAGGAACACAGACACACATGTGACCTGCCTATTAAATGTCTTGATCCTCCTCATGGGTCCAAAACTCCCTTTACCCCATAAGAGACACACTGTGCTGGAGAAATGTCACTCACACCTTCAGATAGCATCAGCCCATGGGAGGATCTGTAGAGGACCTTGCAATAGCTAGAAAAAATTGAGACATACTTAGCATCAAAAGGTATGGAAAGAAGGTTGACGATATGGCTCAGGTGTTAGGCACTTAACTACAAAGCCAAAAAATTCAAGTTCAATTCCCTAGTACTCATATAGAGTGAGGCACAAGCACCTGGAGTTACTTTGAAGTGGCTAATGGCCCTGGTGTGCCCATTAATTCTCTCTCCTTCTCTATGTCCACATGCCTCCACCCACACCTCCCTTCCTCCTCTACAATATAGGAAGATCACTTGTGTTTGAGACAGGGCTGGGACTATAGAGGGATTTTTCATGTCAGCCTAGGATAAAAAAAAAATACTCTACCTCAACAAAAATAGAGAAAAAGAAAAGGGAAAAGAGGTAAATGAAAACCTATCAATTTATCAATTTAAGAATTTCTCATTACAGGGATAAAAAGTTTGCATGATAAATACAAACAGGGTGGCTTCCTTGTAAAATAAAATATTTAAAGAGACCCATACTCTATTACTATAAGAAGATTATCAAAGTAAAATGAAAACAACATTCATTTGGCCAAGACAAAAAAAAAATCACAATTTGGGCAAGAATGCGAATTCTTAAAAAGTGTAAGCAATGTAATAGTAAAATGCAATGCATTTTGAAATAATAAATCATTTTAGAAAAGCCCAAAGAAAAATTTAGCATATGTTCACGTTCAATGAAATTCAATTAACTCATATCAGAATATATGAAATACAGTTAAAGCAGCAAATAGAGGAGCCTATAGCTTAAATTTCTTACAATAGGAAAAAGAACCACCTCAAATCAGAAATCTGAATTCTAAGCAGGTCGTGGTGGTGCACGCCTTCAATCCCAGCACTGGGGATGCAGAGGTAAGAGGATCGCCATGAGTTCTAGACCACCCTGAGATGACATAGTGTATTCCAGGTCAGCCTGGACCAGAGTGAGACCCTACCTCGACAATCCAAATAATAACTCAATTCTAACCTCAAGAAAAGGGAAAATATGCCTAAAGTACTATGAGAATCAGGAATATAAAAATGAGGACATAAATTGTAATCTAACAAAAAAAGTGTTTGGGGTGGGTGATATGGAAAGCAATTTGTGAAAGATGTGTCTATGATGAATGAAAAAGTAAATGAAAGCACAAGGAATGGTGCTTGGCTCATCATCTATCACAAAGAAGCATTTATCAAACTCACAATAATAGACTACAATAATGCAGTAATTAAAGCCAAAGTTGAAATAATGATTATCATAAATTTCTATTAGAAATTGTATTTATATATTTCAGGAATGGGACTGCAGCGCCAGGGATGGGATACCTTCCAGTGAGTTGTTGGCCAGGGAAGTCCCTGATGCCCCAAAAACATTATAGGTCATTGCCAAGGCCCTTAGTTTACCACCAGGAATAGATGGTAAGACACTATTGCTGAAGACTCTACATACTTGTGTTTGTAAGCAGATATTCATAATACAAAACTCTAGACTATAGGATGAAACTTTATGTATGCATGATATGTAATTGTACGCATCATATTAATGTCCCTTTTATTTCTCTTGTCCCTCTCTTCCCTTCTGCCATTCCCCTTCCACATCTCCAATAGTCACACTTCTGCATTCCTGTCTTATTTTGTCAACGGAACACTCAGGAGCCATAGATCATTGCTAGAGAACTTTCAGTGCCAGGGATGGGATACCTTCCAGTGAGTTGTTGGCCAGGGAGGTCGCTGATGACCCCAAAACATTATAGGCCATTGCTGAGGCCCTTGGTGTCCCACCAGGAATTGATGGTTAGACCCCATTTCTGAAGACTCCCCAAACTTGGGCGGCAAGGCCACTGAGAAATCCTGCTGGAACTGAGCTGATAACCATAACCTCCTCCATGGAGACCAGCTGACAGAAAGCTGGAAGAAGCCATTCTACATGTAGTTCAGTAGGAGAAAGGGATACCACCAGTGAAGATACTCAACAATGGACACTGCAAGCCTTATAATTGGCCAGGCAAGCCAAATGAGAAAACTGCTGCAATAGTGGCCTGTCTATCATGGTGGAAACCAACTGTACTGGAGGCCCACTCCATGGGAGGGAATACATCCCTGATACTGAAAACTTAAAACAGGGGTAGTCATGAGCCCCAGGGGTATAACATCTACTGATGTCTGGATAAATGTACATACTATGCTTATCAAACTGCCCAGTAAGCACTTTTCTCAATATTCATACCCTTATATTAATGCTAATCTCACTTTGGGTAGAAAATCTTCTCTTTTCAGATGGCAGAGACCTTGGGACGACTCAGAATGTATCATGGTACTGGAAAGAAATGACTGGAGTACTGAGAAACATCTCGATCACACCTTCCAAGGCTCAAGGTCTAATGCGGAAGAGGTGGCAGAAAGAATGTAAGAGCCAAAGGAAGGGTAGGCATCCTTACAACGTGCTCCCTCCAGACATAAAATGGCCTGGATATCCATGACCTCATAGTGCCTGACACTACCTACACAAGACCATCATAAGAGGAGGAAAAGATCATGACATCAAAATAAAAGAGAGACTGATTGAGATGGGGAAGGGATATGATGGAGAATGGCATTTCAAAGGGGAAAGAGGGGAGGGAGGGTATTAACCTGGGTTATTTTTTTATAATCATGGAAAATGTTAATAAAAATTGAGGAAAAATATTCCTATGCCAGGAATGGGATGGCACCTCAGTGTTAGACCTAGTGCCTCCCATGTTTCAGCTTGGCCTCTGTCCTCTACCTGTGTATTCTGCCATACACCAATGCAGGCAAACTAAACAAAAGTGAAAATCCCGTTGCAAGTATGAACTATGCCATGGTGTAAAATAAAATACCATCTACAAAATGTTACATAGCAACAAATGCATCTCTCTCTCCCTCTCTCTCTCACAGACACACACACACACACACACACACAAACACACACAACTGCAACTGCACAGAAACACACACCTAAACAATCCTATTCATGATTCTTAATTGTTCTGCTCAACACTGTGAATTATTTTTGGTCTGCATGGCACTGGCACAGGATTCCCCACATTTCAAATCCGCATCCAAAACTCTCAGAAAAAAGGAAGTCAAACCAAAAGGAGCCCCATGCACCCACACTGAGCAACCGTGGGGCTCATGCTAAAATAGAATTTCCAGAGCCCTTCCTGGGGTGATGTCATAATGGAGGGAGGGAACATATATCTCCACCCAGCGCCTCTCCCTCGTCATAGGAGGGAAGCGCTGATCAGAGGGCTCCTCAGTGGATGGGAGATGGGAAGACAGGGCTGTTTCCCTGGTCTCCCCAGACAGGCAGCTTGTCAGGGAGCCTGCGAGTCCTCTGGGGTGGTGTAGTGGCCCTGGCTCAAGTGAGGCGCAAGGGCAGGTATTGGGCACATCCGGGGAGGGTGGGGAAGGAGAAACCGGAAGCTGCACGCTGAGAGGACGCGCGTAGACCCCTCCGCTACTTCCTCTTCCGTTAGCCAACAGACCCGTCGACCGCTTCGCCTTCCGTTACGCTTTACTATCCTCACCAAGAACCGAGGCATGAGCGTCCTGATGAATCTTCTGCGCCGCGTTTGGGGCTTTTTCCAGAGGAGGCAGGAATCCAGCGAAGACCAGGCTCAGCAGCTAGGAGGTACTTTTGCCTGGGAGTGCCTTGGCCTCCCCTCGTGATTACGGTCGTTCTCAACCTCGGGCCTTGGGAGGGGGTGCCGCCATCTTGAGGGGCCTAGAGAAAGGGTTTCTCCACTCTCTCCAAGAAACGACTAGGCTGCCCATGACCTGTGCTCTCAACTCTCTTGAGGGAGGCTACTGCCGTCTTGAATGAAGGTTGATCAGAATTGTCCTCTCAGTCTCCATCAGTTAGCCCTCCCTCCACTCACTTGTCTCAGAAACGGAGTCACTCACTTAAAAGGGGGAGGTGTTTGGACAGACACAACAGCTTGATGATGATGGTACTGCTTCTTCCTTTCCTCTTGGAAGCTGAAGCACTACTTTGTGTTTGAAGATGCCCTAGCTCCCCATGGATGGGTGTCTCTGAAGCCAAGATGTCAATGTCAGTGGGAATGTGCCAAAGGAGGGCATGTGACCTATTAGCAGACAGACTAATTCTGGAGCCAAAACCCAAAATATTGACTACCTGTTTTCCTTATG
The DNA here is from genome assembly GCF_020740685.1 of Jaculus jaculus. Lineage (NCBI taxonomy): Eukaryota > Metazoa > Chordata > Mammalia > Rodentia > Dipodidae > Jaculus > Jaculus jaculus. The sequence continues at coordinate 115,726,799 of NC_059125.1, forward strand.
TACAGTAAAAAGTGCCTGTGTATACATGTTTCTGCATCTCCTTATCTTGTAGCAATCTGGCTGAGGTGATGTTTAATAATCTGTAGAAGCTGCTCATCCATTGGCAGTGGTGGTATTGAGGAAGTGTTATAGAGGCATTAATGGGCAGTTCAAGAAAGAGGGTTCATAGTCAGCTCTCATGATCACAAGAGCAGTTGCACTTGTACATGTGCAGATCAAACACATCTTGAAGCAACTGCCATGTACGTGTCATTCAACTTTCACAACAATATTGTGGGCAGGTATTACAGCTGTCTCCTTTGGTGAAGAGCACAGGTTTATCCAATTGGTCATCCAACTTCTGAGTAGAGGGTCGGTGCCTTTGATGTAATCTAATGTAATTTCCGTTTTCCCATATCATAGGATCCTCCAAGCTGAAGAGTATTCAGGGAACCATAACATCTTTCTACAATGACTATGGCTGGATCAATGAATCCATCTTCTTCAATTCTGCCGTGGTGATGGATGATGTGCCTTTGACAGTTGGACAAAAAGTTACTGCACTTGTGGAGGAAGATGAAGCATCTCATACATTGAAAGCAATCAATGTAAGACCAAGTTCATGGAGAGTATCTTATTCCAGTGGGAGCTTGGCCATGTTTATTAGATTAACACAAATACTCTTGACAGCACAGGATTAAAGTTGATGTTCCCCTCCTCTGTGCATAGAAGACTAGATGATCTAATGTGTGGTTGCAGTGATTTTTGTTATTATGCCTGTTTGTCACTTTTTTCCCCTTCTGTTTACCTGCTTCTGCTCTACCACAAATCCCTGGGTAACACCACTATCTATCCCTTCATATATATCTAAAATGTGAGTCTCTTCAAATACTGCCCTTAGGTGGTTCAGGATAAAGAATTCTCCCAGAAGGAATTTACAAGATGTATTTGTAATTGCAATTCCAGTAAGTAACCCATCCTACTTAGGTGTACATACACGTTCATTTTTCCCTGTGAAATTTTGGATTCCCAGAAAGGAAGGCCATTGTACTTCTCAATTTAGAAATCTAAAGCTGTGAATGCTTCAAACAAAGGTGTTTGCTTCACATTTTAAATATCTTACTTTTATTGATTTATGTATTTATTTGATAGAGGGAGAGATAGTGAGGGAGAGAGAATGGGCCTCTTGCCACTGCAAACAAAGATCAGATGCCTGTGCTACCTCATGCATCTGGCTTATTTGGATACTGGAGAATCTAACCAGGGACGTTTGACTTCACAGGCAAGTGCCTTAACCACTAAGTAACCTCTGAAGCCCTTAAATGTCCTTTAAAAGTCCATATGCAGGACAACATTTTATTGTTATTCCTGACCATGTTGTATGTGGCATGTGAAATATGTGGACTAAGGGTGACAGGAGTTGCTTAAGATTTCCTCTGTAGCAAGGCTCCTTTCCTTCTGTTAATGAACACTTTGGTCTCTGAGTCAGGAATCATATTGTCAAAGCCTCTGTAGAGAGACAGGCCAATTCACTTCACAGTACCAGTTTGAATGGTGAACCTTTGACAGTTATACACGTTTCTCGTGTGGACTTTTACATTAGTTGATGTCACTATCCTTTTCTTACAGGTGAAAGCTGGATCCCATTCTTTTGATTTCAATGATTCACCAGACCTTGAAACCAGAGTCATTACTAGGTGTGTCACTGCTGTGACACAGGATGCAGTTTATATTAGCAGAGAAACTGGCTTTTCTCTACGCCTTGTCACCAAAGGTATGATTTACAATTTTAGAGGCGCATAGAACAAGAACTTTTGGTATAATCGACTTGCCTTAAGTTAGCTGACCTTGTGAATATGAGAAATGCCCTTGGAATTGGAAATGAGGTACAATATAGGAATGAATATTCCATTTTTTAATCCCTGCTCTAACTTATAATATGTAAATGCAATCACTAATGCCTGTTGACATTTTTCATACATACCTGTATTCATTATCTATTCAGATTCTTTTTAAATATTTTTTGGCGATAATCAGGTCACTATGGAATTCTGAGCATCCTGGGACACAGGTTCCTTTATTTCTGCCTTCCTGGTGCTGTTATTGTAGACTTTGCTCACAATAGTAGCTTCATTTAATCTGTAGTCTATGAAATTATCCTACAAATACAAAGGACACGATATTCAAACTTCCTCATTCATTTTAAAGGAATGTTAACAGATAATTATCTTTATCTCACGTTGATTTTTCTCTCCTCCCTTCTCTTCCTCTTCTCATTTTTGAACTCTACTATTGATATGCAGATAGATTTTCCTAGACTAGTAACACTGGAAGGAATCTAGGATCCACAATGTGCTCCTAATATGCACATGACTTTCTACCAAAGGGCATGGTGATATGACCTACCAAGTATTTCCTTATTACCCCCAAAATATTGCCACTGGTAAATAATTGATTTTTTTTTTTATCCTCTGAGTATGATACCACAGTAGAGGTGGATTAGTGTCTAAATGAGTATAATCTTCCCTTCTAACATGAAGATGTACCAGGTATCTGTTGAGACATTTGGAAAATTTACATTCAGTAGAAGGTAGGCCAATGATTTCCAGTGACAGAAGCCTTCAGGATATTTCACATGACCAATGTAAGTGAAATAATAATTCAACTCCAAAATCCTTTTTCTGTTTTAGGGTTTATGCCTTATACAGGTGACTTGATACATGTTGAGTATTCCATCCATCCACGCACTTCAAATGTCAGTGTACATGCCGTGAGCGCTGTCAACAGTAAGAACATGAATGAGGTAATTTGTTTCCAGGTTGATTTTGCCAGTATTGGCTGTCTACTGTGTTCTTGCCAAGCATTTTATTAGGTATATTTTCTAATATCTTCCTTGCCTGAGAGGAAACACATTGAAAAGGAAGTGTTCCTTAAGGACTTATGCATTAAAATATGTAGGATGCTAACAGAATTTATGTCATTTACTTGGTATTAGCATGCTCTAGGAGTAACACTGAGTTAAAAGATTTTAATCAACATAAATTTCTTGAATGTTGGGATGCTAGCATGAGGGCTTAAGATCGCTTAACAAAGTCGGAGTTCTTTGTTAAGCCATCCACATCAAAAGCTGGGTATGGATGTGGCCCCACACAGCTGTTACCCCAGATGTGTGTGGGCAGAGACAGGAGAAGTGCCCCAGTTCTGTATGGAGTAGAGACAGGTGAATCGCAGGCTTGCAGGTCACCAACCTCACTGAATATAACAGGCATGATTTCAGTGAGAGACTTCTTTGCAAGGAATCAACCTGGACATCTGATGCAGGAACGAGGTCATCTGACATTCTCTACTAGCTGCTCCATGCATGCATACAGGTCATAAAGATCTACCCACCTGCATGCATAAGCTACACACAACATCTCTTTCTCTGTCTCTCTCTCATACATGCATGTGTTTCAATAAATAATGTGGATAACAACTAGCATAGTTCAGTATGAGAATGAGAATGAGAATGACAGTCCTTGAAGTAGACTCATAGTTGTGAATAGTGTCAAGACCAATGGCACTCATCATAGATACAGAGCTCAGAGACCCACACACTCTGCTTTAATTTCTCGGAGGTGTTATCTGAGGAAAGTTGTTTAAACTACACCCAGGTGTTGCCATGGGCCAAGGTTGATAATCAGTGCTGGGGGGGGGTGCTTTCTGCTGAGCCTGAGGTGGAGAAGATGTCAAGCCTTTTGGGGTGGGGTATTTTTCTACGCTCATCACAGGTCATTTTTCATCACAGGTATGCATTACCAGCATGGATGGAAGAATTGGTGTGGTGGAAGACAGCGTCTTTTTCACCCTGGATTCCCTCATCCTCCCTTCTGGATACGTTCCTCAGGAGCATGACATGGTTAATGTGGTCGCCGTGGAGAGCATTCAGTTCCACTACTGTTGGAGGGCTATTTCTTTGACGCCAGTAGAAATGTTCATTTAACTAATCCTTCAACCCCCTCACTCAACTTTACTTATACTGGCAGTAATGGCTCTGATTTAATAAAATGTTTTGGATTAATATGGAAAATGTTTGTTTTGTAAGCACCCTGGTAGCTTCTGCAGGAGAATGAACTCACTTAGGAAGCAGTCCTCAATTCAGAAATGGGACACGCTGGCTCTTGATTGTAACAATGGAATAAGCATGTCATGTGGTTGAAGTCCTTGTTTCCTGTGGCCAGGTGTGGATCCTGTGTGACCAGGGGTCTTGTTCTTCCCTTAAGGATACTGCAGAGGAAAGGTCTTTACCTCAAATGTTGAGTATACTTATGCTGTGATCAATCTCGTTTCCAGTTCCTTTCAGTTGCTCATTCTGTTAAATGTACCATTTATCTATAACCATTCTTCCCATGCTAGAATCCACCTCCATACACATAGTTTTTGGATGTGTTCTTTCCCATCATCCAGTCCTTAGAATAGTTCCTTGGTAGAAACTTAGGTCCAGATGCCACATTATAAAAGTGCCTAGGTGACTTATATGAGCAGCACTAGTATTTAATTGTAGTTTTAATCCCTAGGGAAGAGTGTGGACAGCATCCCATTAAGAGCTCATGCATTCTTTTAAACAGAAATATTGCCGTATGTTCTGTGTGACATCAGCTGTGTGACATACATTGTTGGAGATGTGTAGCTCTTCTGCAGACATGAATTAGGAGAATACAGATCCCCACGTATGAAGCAGATGTTGATTCTGTGCCACTTACATTCTCAATGCTGGGACAAAATACATAACCACAAGTCAGTTGGGGGTAAAAAACATGTATTTTAGCTCATGTTCTTGAGGGAAACAATCAACATGTTGGGAAAATCATGGCAAGAGCAGAAACGTGGATTCACACCATTACATCAACTGGTAGGAAATTGTGAATGAATGGGACTTGGAGCTGGCCTTATCACCTCAAGACTACCTCTTGTGACACACATTCTCAAGGAAGACTCTATCCCCTAAAGGATTAAAGCTTCTCAACCTGCACTATCACCTGGAGATTAAACATTCAAATCCCTATGCCTATGGGGTCATTTTATTTTCAAAACACCACACTACACTACTTGTTCTTTCTCTCCTTAATTGACACAATGTCCAAAAGTTTCTGCTGCCAGCCTTTGTCCATATTCTTACACATTTATACTGTACCACTAACATCATGTTGGTAACCCTGTGTCCTTTCTGTTCCTGTCTGTGTTAAAAAAAATTGTAGATAAAGCTATTGAAGTATCCACTTTTGTCCACCTATGTCCTGTTCTAAAAAGAATAAAAGATTTTTCCTTTTTGCAGTTTTTTAACATTTTCATACATACCTATTGGATTTTGATCATATGTACCTTATATTACCATACCTTTCCACTTAGGTCTCACTATACTCCTTGTTCTTGTTTTCACTTTCAAGTAACTATAGGATAGTAGAGAATGACTCTCCCTCCATGGCAGCCTATAACTGTCATTACCTTACTAGGGTGAATAGTAGACTCCCAAGCCACTCTTCTGTTACAGATTGATAAGTCTACCATGTGCAGATCTTGTGCAGGCTGTATGTTGGTGAGTGCACTGGCCTTTACATAGACCAGCAAAAGAGTTCCACAGCTCTCTTCACCATCCTCTAGCTCTTTCATTTTTTTCTGTTCCATATCAACCATATTCCCTGAGCACTTGAAGGGATGATGTATATCTTTCTAAGCACTCATGTTGCTGGGATAAAATTCCAAGCCAGACAATGTTATAGATGAAGGGAATTTAGTTAAAGCTTATAGATATATATGGGGAGTTAAAAAATGTCAGAAGAAGTTGACCCCATTCACAGGACCATTCAGAGAGAGAAAAGCCACAAGCTACACCAGCACCATTAGCAAGCACACATAGGAACTCCAGACAAAGGTGAGGCACTTTGCATATCTTTTCAATACAAGTCTAAATACACCCCCATACTGTAAGGTTAAACCTTAGGACCCACCCAGAGTGACAGCTCCTCTACCCAGGTGGGTGCACATCTAAATTACAAACATTAATAAAATCCTGAATATATTGGAGGCCATCAATTCAACCTACCATAACAGGCAAGAGCATGACTGTCACTGATAACTGAACAGATGAAGGTCACCAGCATGACCACCAGCTCAACCATCTGCACCAAGACAGAGGACAACAGCATGACTAAGGCTATGCTGATCAGCAGAGTCACAGATAGTAGAAAAATGATCACCACAGTGACCACCAACAGAGAAAGAGTGCAACAGTATACCACCAAAAAGCACATGCACAGGAACGCCTAGGCAGCAGTGTGATTACATAGCAACCACCAAGGATGACAGGGAGGGCAGCAGCCTGACCATCTCTTATTTCATTACCAGGGATACAGAGGGCATCATCACAACTCTTGTGACCCTCATAGGAACACACTGAGCAAAAAATGATGATCACAAACCATAGACAAAAATGGGAAATTACATGACGACCACAGCAACCTTCAGTACGAACCCAGAGAGCAGCAGTATGACTACCACTGCATGAATCAGCATAGACACCCAGGGAAGCAACATGACTGACACCAGGTCCTATACAAGTAAAACAGCCAGCAGAAGCTTCACTGCCACCTTGAGCATCAACAGAGACACAACTATGCAAAAATAATGATATTGAAGGGAATTTGTGAAACATGTAAGCCTCTATGAAGAAAGAAAACAAATGAAAGCACAAGGAATGTGCTTTGGAAAGCACAATGAAAGCCTGGCTCTTCATCTATCACAAAGAAGCATTTGGGCTGGAGAGATGGCTTAGCGGTTAAGCACTTGCCTGTGGAGCCTAAGGACCCCAGTTCGAGGCTCGGTTCCCCAGGTCCCACGTTAGCCAGATGCACAAGGGGGCGCACGCGTCTGGAGTTCGTTTGCAGTGGCTGGAAGCCCTGGCGCGCCCATTCTCTCTCTTTCCCTCTATGTGTCTTTCTCTCTATGTCTGTCGCTCTCAAATAAATAAATAAAACATGAACCAAAAAAAAATTAAAAAAAAAGAAGCATTTACCCAACTCACAATAACAGTCTACAGTAATGCAGTAATTAAAGAAAAAGTCATAATAATGATTATCAAAGGATTCTATTATACATTCATATTCCAGGATTGGGAATGTTGCTCAGTGGTAGACCTGGGGACTACCCTTTTTCAGCATTGGCCTGTGTCCTCTACCTGTGTACTCTGCCATACCCCAATACAGGCAAACCACACCACAGTGAAAATCCAATTGCAAACATGAGTAATGACACAGTGTAAAATGGAAGTAACATTTATACAATTTTACATAGCCACAAATCCATTTCTCACTTCTTTCTCATTCTCTTTCTCTCTCTCTCTCTCTCTCTCTCTCTCATGCACACACACACAAACACACACACACATTTGTGCTTGCACAAATACACACACCCAATCACATCCTCCTATTCATGATTCTTAACTGTTCTGCTCAACACTTCATGTGATCCCATTGGTTGAGTGACTGTTTAAGATCGTGAGCTATTGGGGTTTTGTTCAGGAAGTCTTTTTCCATTCCTATAGCATGGAAAGTACTTCCTAAATTTTCTTCCAGTAGTATTCAAGTTTCTGGTCTTATATTGAGGTCTTTGATCCACTTGGACTTTAGTGTAATGCATGGCGAAATGTGTGGATCAAGTTTCAGTTTCCTGCATATGTTTATCCAGTTTGTCCAGCACCATTTGTTGAAGATGCTGTCTTTTTTCTAGCCTATATTGTCCGGGCCTTTGTTGAATATCAAGTAGCTATAGTTGCTTGACCCAAAGTCCGGGTCCTCAAGCCTATTCCATTGGTCTATACTCCTGTTTTTATGCCAGTACCATGCTGTTTTTATTACTATGGCTTTGTAATAAAGCTTTAGGTCAGGTATGGTGATGGCTCCAGAGGTATTTCTTTTGCTGAGGATATGTTTGGATATGCGAGGCCTTCTCCCTCTCCATATGAAATTTGAGATCATTTTTTCTATCTCTGTGAAGAACACTGTAAGGATTTTAGTTGGAATTGCATTAAATCTGTATATTGCCTTTGGTAGGATTGTCATCTTCACAATGTTAATTCTGCCTATTCCAGGAGCATGGGAGGTCTTTCCATTTTCTGAAGTCCTCCTCAATTTCCTTTTTGAGTGTTTTTATGTTTTCGTTGAATAGATCTTTTGCTTCCTTGTTTCACGTTATTCCAAGGTTTTTTTTTTTTTTTGCTGTTATTGTTATTGCTATTGAAAATGGTACTATGTCTCTTATTTCTTTCTCTGTATCTTTGTCATTTGTATATAGAATGATACTGAGTTTTGTGCATTGATTTTGTATCCTGCTACTTTGTTATAGGAGTTAATCACCTTCAGGAGTTTTGGGATGGAGTCTCTACCTCCGGACAAGATGGTGACCACCTAGCTGAGCTGCAAATCCCGGGGAAAGAAAGGCAAGACATTAGGGTTTACTGGGTCTTTTAGGGGAGACCAATCTCCAATAGATTGTCAGTGGGAGGGCACAGAGGGGGGAAAGCAGGGAATCGATGATCCCCTCTCCCCAAATAGCGCCCTTTCCATGGCATCACCAAACACTGATGACTGCCTGCGTGGGGAAGCTTAGACTGTTCCGCCCACTCGCCCTCTTACTGCTCCTGTGACCTCACACGTTCAATGAGTCCTGGCAATAACAGGGAATCAAGGATTCCCTCGCGGGCGGGCAGCCTACCCCTCCCCACAAATAGCCACAGTACTCAGAGAGCCAGGAGCCACCGCGTGCTGATCCCTGCGTGGGGAAGATTAGACTACTCTGGCCACTGCATGTTCAGCGAGTCCTGGCAATAACAGAGAATCCCTGATTCCCTCAGAAGCAGGAAGCCCCCCCCCCCCCGCAAGTAGCCACCTATCCACAGCACAGCCGCGCCCAGATTGATTCCTGCGTGTGGAAGTTTAGACTGCTCTACCCATTTGTTCCCTTACTGCTCCTGCAGCCGCACTTCAGTGAGCCCAGTCCCACAGCAACTGCTTCACAAGTTCAGACTGTGTCTCTGGCCAGCTCCGGTGTCATCCCCTACCTGTCTGCTGTGCAGGCCCTTCACCATTGTCCTGTGGCAGGGGAGCACAGACTGCTTCTGGGTGCCAGTGTTCCCAGCCAGAGTTTGGGCTGCTTCAGTGCTTGGTGCCTCAGTGTCCCTCCTAGCTTGAACGTAGGCAGCTCTGGCGCATTGCTGCTTGAGAATTCAGGCAACTTTGGTGCCTCTGAATACTTCTTACTTCATAGCGATTTTCAAACTTTACCCACCACCGAAGGGCTGCCTTTGTCTCTCTAGCACCTAATTTAACTAACTTTAATCTCTGATTGAAATCATGTGTTTAGTGTATAAAAATAGTTTGAAATGGTTTTACTTACTTATTTGACACACAGAGAAAGAAGATGGGTGAGCCAGAGCCTCTTGCCATTGCAAATGAAGTCCAGACACATGGGCTAACTTGTGCATCTGGCTTTAGGCAGTAGGCTTTGCAAGCAAGAGTCTTTATCTATGGATCCATCAACCCAGCCCAAAATACAGTGTTCTTGAGGCTGTGAGTACATAAGTAGATTACAAGTGGGAATAATAAAATACCCAATATTTTCAGTACCCACCTTCTCCTTAGAGCTTACACTGATTGCAGGCTCATTACTTTCCCCTGCCTAATAGGCCCCATGGTTCTGAGTCAGGAAGGAGGCAGAAGCTGCCCACCATCTCACAGCTACTAAAGGAAAAACCCAATAATGAATTTTGTGGGAGTTCAAAATTACAATTTTTTAAAAATTTATTTTTGTTTATTTTTATTTATTTATTTGAGAGCGACAGACAGAGAAAGAGGGAGGGAGGGACAGAGAGGGAGGGACAGAATGGACGCACCAGGGCCTCCCGCCACTGCATATGAACTCCAGACACGTGCTCCCCCTTGTGCATCTGGTTAACGTGGGTCCTGGGGAATCGAGCCTCGAACCACAGTCCATAGGCTTCACAGACAAGCGCGTAACTGCTAAGCCCTATCTCCAGCCTCCAAATTACAATCCTTAAGTCAACTGGACACTTCTTCAAATGGCTATACTTGATCATAACAAATAACAAATTCTTTACAGAGCCATTTCAGCCCCCAGATGACATTTCTTGAGGTCAAGAAAAATCAGGAAGTACAAAAATCAAGGCTTCCAGGAAGCCTTTTCTGGGAGCAGAACTGAGCATCGTGGGAAAACACCAGCCTCTATTCAGTCCTCTAACGCTCCTGCTGGCTCCTTCCCTCTGGGTGCCTCATGCTCCACTGGCGACTGACTTCCAAGTCCCAGGATGCTCCTGCTGGATCCTTCCCTTTGGGTGCTTCTGCTCCTGAGTTCACAGTCCCCCAGTGCACCTTGTGGCTCCTTCACTCTGGTTGTCTCAGTGCCCCACATTGGCTAAACTCAAAGTCCCTGGATGCTCCTTCTGGGTCCTTCCCTCTGAGTGCCTCTGCTCCACACTGTCTGAGCTCCTTGCCCACTGATGCTCCTGCTGGCTCCTCGCCCGCCCCCCCACTCCCCCCTACCCCGGGTATCTTTGCACCCTGTACTGCCTGAGGTTCAGTCCACAGATGTTCCAACAGGCTTCTATTCCCTAGGTGTCACAGCACCCTGAGCTCCCAGGCACCCAATGCTCCTGCTGTATCCTTCTTCCTGGGTGTGTCTCTGCCTTGCACTGCCTTTGCTCCCAAGCCCAGAATGTTCCTGCAGATTCCTTGTCTCTAGGTGCCTGTGTGCCCCCTACTGTGAGCTCCCAGTCCCTGCATGCTCCTGCTGCCTCCTTCACTCTGGGTGCCTCTGTACCCTGAAATTCCTGAGCTCCCAAGCACAGAATGCTCATGCTGACTCCTTCCCTCTTAGTACTCCTGTGAACACATGGCCTAAGCTCCAAGTCATGGGATGCTCTTGTAAGCTCCTTCCTTTAGGGTACTTCTAAGCCCTGAGCTCTGATTTCCCTGATGTTCCTGCTGGCTCCTTCCCTCTAGGTGCCCTTTGTGCCCCCTTTGTGCCCAGCACTGCCTGGGCTCCCCGTCCCCAAAGCTGCTGGCTCCTTCCCTCTGCGTGACTTTGGACCTCACACTGCCCAGTTCTTGGATATTCCTACTGGCTCCTTGCCTCTAGGGACCTCTATGCAGACCACTTCCTAAGTTCCCAGTCTAAGAATATTCCTGATGAGTCCTTAAGTCTGAGTGCTTCTGTGCCCAGAACTCCAGGTCCCGGAGGCTCCTCTGACTCCTTCCATCTGCGTGTATCTGTGCCCTCAACTACCCGAGCTCTCAGTCTCCATATGTTCCTGCAGGTTCCTTCACTCTGGTAGCTTCTGAGACTTGAGCCCCAAGTCCTTGAGTGGATATGCTGGCTCCTTCAGCTAGATTGTCTGTGTCCCTTACTGCTTGGGCTCCCATCCCAATGATACTCCACTCTTTCCTTCTTGGTGTCTCTGTGCCCTTGCTCCCTGAGCTTCCAGTGCCATGACGCTCCTGCTGGATCCTTCCTTTTGGGTGCTTCTGTGCCCCACACTGCCAGAGTCCCAGCCCGCAGATGTTAACGCTGGTTCCTTCCATCTGGGTAACTGCACCCTGAATTCCAAGTCCCTGAAGGATCCTTCTGGTTTTTTCCCTCTGGGTCTCTCTGTGTCCCACAATGGCTTAATTCCCAGTCCTAAGGTATTCCTGCTGGGTCCTTCCCTCTCAGTGTCTCTGTGCCCATCACTGCCTGGGCTCCCACTGCCTGAGTGTTTCTACTGGCTCTTTCCATCTAGGTGCCTCTGTACCTCTTACTCCCTTGGCACCCAGTTCCATAATGCTCCTGCTGACTCCTTCCCACCTGGTGTAACTGTGCCCAGCACAGCATTGTCTGAGGTCCCAGTCCCCTCATTCTCTTGCTGACTTCTTCTCTCTGAGTGCCTCTGTGCCCCACACTGCCTGAGTCCCTAGACCTCAGATGTTACTTCTGGCTCCTTCTCTGTGGATGTCTCTGCACCTTGAGTTCCAACTCCCTGGATGCTCCTGCTGGCTACTTCCCTCTGGCTGTTTCTGTGGCCTTCAGTGCTTGAGCTTAGGTGCACAACCCCTGCACCCTGTGTTCCAAGGCTGGCTGCTTCCCTCTAGGTTCATCTGTACAACTCAGGGACTGAGCTCCCAGTCCCAGTATGCTCCTTCTTTCTGGGAGCCTGTTTGCCCAGGACTGACTGAGCTCCAAGTCCCTGGATGTTCCTACTGGCTCCTTCCCTCCAGTGTCTCTGGGCCCTGAGCTCCAAGTCTCTGGATACACATTTTGGCTTCTGCTCTTTAGGTTACTCCAGTACTGCCAGAGTTCCCAGTCCTGAATGCTCCTACTGACTCCTTTTCTCTGGGGATGTCTGTGCTCTGCACTGCCTGAGCTTCTGTCTCCTTCCTTCTTGCTGCCTCTGTGCACAGAACCCCCAAGTCTGCAAATGTCTCTGATAGTTACTATCCTCTGGGTATTTCTATGACCTGCAATGCCTGAACCCCAAATCCAAAGATGCACCTTCTGGCTTATACCCTCGAGGAGCCTTAGTGCTCATTACTGGCTGAGCCAAGTCCTAAACATTCCTGATGGCTTCTTCCCTCTGGGTCCTTCTGTGCCCTGAATGCCAGGTCCCTGGATGCTCCTGCTGGCTGCTTCCCTCTGGTTCTCTCTGTGGCCTGCACTCCCTGAGCTCCCAGTACCTGGATGTTCCCACTGGCTCTTTCCCTCTGACTGCCTCTCTGCCCTGTGACCTGAGCCCCAAGTCTCTGGAATGTTCTGCTGCCTGATTCCATCAGGGTGTCTCTGTTCCCTGCACTACCTGACCTCCCAGTTTCAGGATATTACTTTTGGCTCTTTCCCTCTGGGTGTCTCTGTGCCCTGAGCCCCAAGTCCCTGGATGCACCTGCTGCCTCTTTCTTCTTTGCGTCTCTACTCTTCCCCACAAATGACTGAGTTTCCAGTCCCTGGATGTTCCTGCTGGTACTTTACTTCTGTGTTCCTTTGCGCCCTGAACTCCAAGGCCCCTGGTGATCTTGCTGGCTCTTTTCCTCTGGATGTCTCTGTGTCATCCACTGTCTGTGTCTCGGTAGTGCGATGTTCCATCTGACTACTTCCCACTGGCTGTCCCTGCACCCTGAGCCTCAAGTCCCCTGGTCCTCCTGCTGACTCCTTCCCTCTGGGTGTCGCTGTGCCCTGCAGTGCCTGAGTTCCCAGTCCCAGAATGTTCCTGCTGACTTCTCCCATCTGGGTGTCTTTTTGTCCCTCAATGCCTGACTCCCAAGTCCCAAGATGCTCCTGCTGGCTCCTACCCTCTGGGTGTCTCTGTGTCTTGCACTACCTGAACTCAGTGAATCTGGATGTTCCTGCTGGCTCTTTCAAACTGTGTACCTCTGGCATTGAGCTCCAAGTCTCAAGATGCTCCTTCTGGCTACTGCCCTCTAGGGGCTTCAGTGCCCAGCAGTGCATGAGCTCCTAGCCCCTGGATGTTGAAATTGGCTCTTTATGTCTGGAAGCTGGTGAATCCTGAGCCCCAAGTTCCTGGATGTTCTGAGCCCTTCACTACCCAAGTAACCAGTCTCATTATGCTCGAGCTGGCCCCTTCACTCTAGGTGTATTTATGCCATTCACTAGCTGATCTCCCAGTCCCCTGAAGCTCCTGCTGGCTACTTCCCTCTATGTTCCTCTGTGGCCTGAGCCCCAAGACCCCTGAAGCACAACAAAAACCAGGAAGAAAGGCAAGATCAGTACCTGGACCTCAGAGGGGCTTCAAGGACACCCAGGATGCTAAGATTTCCTGGGAAGAGGAACAAGGGACAGAAGGTGTCCATCCCCAACAGGGTCTGTCCACTCCTCTTCCCAGCTGCACTGGGCCCAGGGACCCTGATATTTCCCTTCTTTCCTCTTTGCAGATGAAAAGACAATGGTGACCTTGAAGTCCGGGTGAGGTGGGGGGGGAGAGGAGGGAGCGAGTGTACAAGGCAATCTTGTGCTAGATACCCTGTAGTAGTAGAGGCAGAAAAGTAAGAAGGAAAAGAATTCAGAGCAGGAGAAAGTCACATTAGTGCTGGCGCTCTAGGCACCATCGAAGACGGGGTCCAAAAGGAAGGTGCTGCAGTAGCTGTGGCCAGCAGCACAGGCAGCTGCGACAGGACCTTGTCTCCAAGGGCTCAGAGTCCTCCACGACCGCTGCCACTACCACTACTGCCACACCAGCTTCAAGCAGTGGGAGCTGACGATGGTTGAGAAACTTGTACAGAAGATGAACTAATTCAGCTAGCTTGAAATGGAAGCAGATTGCCCTAGTTGGTGTCCCCTTTGCAGCGAGCACAGACAGGTTCAAGTCACCCTTTGGCTCTCTCCCAGGTTCTGATCTTCCCCTCCTGGAATAAAGGCCACTTGGTGACTCTAGGCTGCCTGCTCCTCTTCTCCTGCCACTGGGTTCTGGGAAGGAATGGGGGCTATGCCAATGGAGATGAAGGCTTTTCTGGACATATTTATGCAAAGTGTGAAAAACTTTGGACACTAGTTGTTACTATAAAGTCCTATAACAACAGGGGTGTTAACATGCAATGTAAACATACAATGCATGTTTTATTTCATCTATTATACATTTATAACTTATGCATCTATGCTTATGTAAATGTATTTATATTCTTTTCAAAATGTTCTGTTCTTAAAAACTGATTTCCTTTAGTTAATACTTATTAGGGTTAAGCATGACATAAAATTTATTAAAATTAAAGTACTTTTAAGATGTATTTTTATTATTTTATTGGAAACATAGAGTGGGTTGGGAAAGAGAGAGAGAGAGAATGGGAGTTCCAGGAACTCTAGACGCTGCAAATAAACTACAGACTCATGTGCCACCATGTGCATCTGGCTTACCTGGGACCTGGAGGTCTTTAGGATTCACAGACATGCTCATTAAACACTCAGCCATCTCTCTACGCCTAAACTACTCTTGATAATAAATTTAGGCATGTGGGGAAATTTTCTAAATCTATACACTTTGGATAGAGAGATTAAGTCAGTGGCAGAACCCAACACACATAAATAAATTGTTTAAGTGGGAGAATACGGAAAACATTCAGTCCAAATGTCTAATCCTTCTACATTGTAACTTTCTGGAATGTATTGGTATACATGGGAAGATGAGAGGTTCAATGCCAGAATGAGATATATATGAGACATAGTCTTCAAAAAACATGCCTTCACTGGAAAAAAAGATAGCATCTTCAACAAATGTTGCTGGGAAAACTGGATAACCACATGCAGGAAACTGAAACTTGATCCACACATTTCACCATGAACTACACTCAAATCCAAGTGGATCAAAGCCTCAATATAAGACCACAAACTCAAATAGTACTGGAACAAAATTTAGGAAGTACTTTCCATGATATAGGAATGGAAAAAGAATTCCTGAACAAAACCCCAGTTTTATTTACATATTTATATGCGATCTTAAATAGTCACTCAACCAATGGGATCACATGAAGCTGAAGAGTTTCTTTACAGTCAAGCATACAATAACCAAAGCCAATAGATTACCCACAGAATGGGAGAAAATATTAGCGGGTTTTCCAGCTAATAGAGGCCTAATCTCTAGAATCTACAAAGAGCTCAAAAATCTAAACAGTAAGAAGTCAAACACTCCACTCACAAAATGGGGCAAAGAGCTGAACAGGGAGTTCACAGAGGAAGAAATACAAATGGCAAACACACACCAAAGAAAATGTTTATCATCCCTAATCATCAGAGAAATGCAAATTAAAACAACAATGAGATTCCACCTTACCCCAATAAGGACAGAAAACATCAAAAAAATCAAATGAAAATAAATGCTGGCAAGGATGTGGAGAAGTAGGGACACTCACCCACTGTTGGTGGGAATGTAGGATGGTACAACCACTTTGGAAAGCAATATGGAGACTCCTGAAGAAGCTGACCATAGAGATACCAACAGACCCAGTCATTTCCTTACTGGGCATATATCCTAAAACCTTCAAACCACAGGCCAGAGAGATTTGCTTAACCATGTGTGTAGCGGCTCAATTCGTAATAGCTAAGAGCTGGAATCAACCCAGATGTCCATCACTAGAAGAATGGATAACTAAGATGTGGTATATCTACACAATGTAATTCTATACAGCAGTAAGAAAAAAATGACACAATGAAATTTGAGGAAAAATGCTTGAACCTGGAAAAGATCATTCTCAGTGAACTTACCCAATCACAGAAAAAAATCGTCAAATAATCTCACTCATCTACAGCACCTAACCTGAATCTACCCAAGATACCTTCCATACCCAGAAAACATCTTGTGGACTAAACACTAGGATGGAGGTAGAGGGAGGGGAGGGCATTGAAGGGGTGGGAAACACAAACCTAGACCCAAACGGCAATAGTACCATAAAATTCTACTTCTTAAAAGGCAGATCAAATGGCTGAACCTTCACCAGGACCTTACAGGGAGCACCTGAACCACAAGACACTGGAGAGGGTAGGATCAAGGCTAACCTTAATCTTCTACATCTTCTCTCTCTCTCTGCTTCTCTCTCTCTCTCTCTCTCTCTCTCTCTCTCTCTCTCTCTCTCTCCTCTCTAACTCTTGTATATTAGTTATCTTTTTCCTCATTTTCTTAGTGGGCACTGACATGTAAGTCCCAGTACCAACATAGGGCTATCACCCACAATGAGCTTTTGATCAGAGAGAACTACAAGGTTTCCTAAAAGACAGATTTCTGTCAAAGTACTTGATGACCCACCAAAGATTAGTGGTAAGACCCTACTGCTGAAGACACCATATGCATTTGGCATGTAAAATGGAATGGCATGGCTGGAAGCCAAAAGAGAGTCAGTCCCCAGACAGTGCGTCTAGTGCCAGAAGGTACTATATGGGTGACTGGGGGAAATTGACCAATATATGTCCAAGCGACTCATGGTCTAACCTAATTAGCAGCAAATAGCCTGTTGTGATGCCCAAATAAGGGCAATAGTGGCACACAGCCATGGTGGGAAACCCACTGCTATTGATTTGGCTAACTGATCCCCTCAGTGGTACGGGACCTATAGCTGGAGCTGGGAAACAAGTCAGAACCATATCCAAACATAAGCCCACTCTCCACTATCAAGCTACCATCAATCATGGGCTACAAGAGGGCTTATACCTATTAAACTCTCTATAAAAAAGTAAGGGTTATCTCATTTGTCCTGGTGCTAACGTACTGTCAGTTGGAGAATCTGCTTCTCTTTTTCAGATAGATGTAAATCCTAAGGAGAGAGTCACCCCATCATACCTCAAAAGAGCCCTGGCTGAAACTAAGAAAGTTGGTGAAACAAGCAAGGGTGATGTTTTCCTGATGAACCGATACCAGCACAAGGGGGAAAGAGACCGGCACAGGGAAAAACCAGCTCCTACCAAATCAGAGAGCCAGAGCCTCAGAGGCCCCCAACACCTCATCACTGAAGCAGAACAAAAATGAATCCAATGTGGCTCAGGGAAATTTTGTGAAAGAGGGGGCGGAAAGAATGTTAGAGCCACCTGTTGGGTCATGATATGCAGGGACATTTATCTTATCCATAACTGTGGGCTAACTCCACAATGCACAGCCCATTTACCTCAACAAGGAGGGGCCAATGGGGAGGGGGTAGGTCACGGATGAGCCTAATAATGGAACCAAACTGACTGTATTTGCTGAATACAAAACTAATAATAAAAAATGAAAAAAATGCCTTTAAGAAACTGAACACTTTCTTATTTTTCAAGCTACCAAGTGCATATAAGAATATGTTTCTAGTGCAATTTTAACTTCCAGTGTGTAGTACTCCTATGCAGAATGATGGTTTGTGGGAATTTGTTGATAGTAAATGGCTGATCTTGGTTTGGGCTCAGTTCTCACCAGTGGTAATTTGGAAGACCTTTTATTCTCTCAGCTGTGGAAATTTATTTGTATGTAATTTTATCCTTATTATTGATTATCAGAAGTCATATAAAAAGACAAATTGTATAAGAGCTGTATTAGTAAAAGGGAAAAAGTGACAAAGATGAATCTTGGGTTGATGTTATAACCTTTACTATTCAGTGCCCTTCTTCTTCATATTGTGTTTTTTTTTTTTTTTATTTGCAAGGGGAAATGAAGAGAGAGAGAGAGAGAGAGTGATCGAGCAAGCACACTAGCATTTTGTTCCATGGCTGCTAGTGACTGCAATTGAACTCCAGATTTATGCAACTTTTTGCATCTGCTTTACATGAGTACTGGACACATTAACTGCTGAGCCATCTTTGGTGATGGTGTCTAGAATAGCACCTCAACAAAACAAGCTCCTGAGACTGCCACTGGCCAGGCTCACAACCAAGCTTGTCACAGAATGGCTGACAAGACCTCTGATTTCTTTGGTAGGTCCAAAAAACCAAAAGTTAGAGAGTTGCTCTATGCCTTCCTTGGTTCAGCAGCATGATCTTAAAAGAGTTCTGAGGTCAGAATGTCATTCATGCCACAAATAAAGGAAGAGAACGTATTCACATCTACTGCTAAACTTTTTTTAACATCAATATAACCAAAAGACTTTTTGCAAATCTTTTGTAAATATCATGAGAACTGGGTTGTGAAACCAGCATTGCAGAAGTGATAATTTAGCTCAGTGGTTTGATGCTTGCCTGACATGCACAAGGTCCTGAGTTTGATCCTCAGGGCCTCCATAGAAGAAAAATAGAACAAGCTTTGGGGGGAAAAAAAAAAAACACAAAAAACTAAGAACAGCCCGTTCCTCATTTAGCTCCCTTGTGGCATCCATTAAGTCTATGCACTCTGACCACTGCTACCTTCAAATCACCCCAACATGTACCCCACTACACCTGACTTTTCAGACAACATACTCTTTCCTTTCCAAATAGTGAGATGGGAGGAGTGGAAAAGAGGCATCAGGCAGGATGAAGAGCCCTTTCTCTCATTATACGTCCAACTCAGGAATGTGAAAAGTGATGATATGATGGAAACCTCATTAAATAGGATGATGAGAGGATAGGAAATTTTGATGGTATTTCTGGGTTCTTTTAGATCAGAGAGTTTTGGAGAGTCATTTCTTTTTATCTTTCCACAACAGAGACCATAAATCACTCACAAATATACCTGAATGAAATTCTGAAGGGAAAAAAGTATTAAAATTGGAGGAGACAGGCAAAGCATGAAGTCTATTGCATAGCTTCAAACACATATGGTGCCAATAAGAGTTTGCTGAAGAATTAATTTGCTATTATGTTTTCCAGAGTATTTATGGGATTGATTTTACAATTTTAGAGTTTATGGAGAAGTTTAATATATGAACATATTACAAATTTATCATATTCCCTTATGTCCATTAGTGATGATAGTTTTGTTGTTCTTCCCAATCCCCATTCCACTGAGGGCCCTCCTCAGCAGGGGTGTGGGTAATCCCTGTGGGGTCATAACTGCACCAGTCAGTCCATGTTGGGGAAACAATGTCTCAGAGTACATTCTCCCACCCTGTGGCTCTTAACATTTTTTCAACCCCCTCTTCTGTAATTTTCTTTGGGTCTTGGAGGGCATGTTAAACCCAATCCATTTGTTCAGTGGTGGGCCAATTCCTAAAATGTGTGTGTCTTTTATGTGTGGGAGCTGTGTTATATGCATGCATGTATGTGTATGTGTGTGTGTTTGTGTGCATGTGTGTACAAGATGTGTGTGTCCCATGCCTCATTGATTTTCAGGTTTCTGTTTCCCACAAGGCTGAGGTTACAGGAAGTCATGGCCTGGCCTTATTGTTTACTTGGGTGATGGGGAATAAAACTCAGATGGTTTCAGACCCTCCTTCTTGCTTGGTGTTTTGTAGAAAATTCCAGGAGGGAGGCTCTAGAGAGTCAGAAAGTCAAGTCTGGGGGAGCTGAAATTTAAAAGGTCACAAGATCATTCCCCAAGATTATAAAAGTGGTAAACATATCTTGAGAGCAAACTTTGACCAGTGTTGTACAGCAGTTGAAACATTCCCCTCTGGGATGGGGCTGGGGGAGGGGAGGAAGGAATCTTAGGAGACAAGGGATGTCAACAAGTCTGGGAAAAATGGTTGTACGACCTAGCCCTAAAGATATATGACTGATAAAATACTGAATAAGCCAAGTTGTCTGTAGATTGTGCAGTGTATGGGAGCCTGCTTTGTTGAGATTAAGTGTAGGACATGCAGGTGATTTTCATCATGGTATCACTCATGCCCCCTGAGCACAGCAATAATGAGGGCACCCTGATCTCATTTCCCTTTTTCTGTTAGCATATACCACTTTGGTTCTTTTGGGCTGAAGTCCTCATCATTCCATCTCTTGAAATATTTGACTGAATTGTCTGAAAGATGCTTAACAATTAGACAAGGAATGAACCTGTCCTGAAATGAGACCTTCCTCCATATGCCACAAACCCTCATCCTCAAAATAATATCCTCTCGAAGGAAAAACAAAATTTTCTATGTTACAAGGTGATCAAGAAGACTCACTTATGCACTTTCTGAATTTATAAGGACAATTTTGTTTTGCATGATTTTTCACGAAATGTTCCTCACTGTGTTAACCAAAATAATTTTGATATTATTTGTTTTTCCTTTACAGACATAGTTTTACAATGATCCTTGAAACACTAATGTGAACACTTTGGCAATATTTTAGGTTAGACATAGTATTACATGCTAGAAATTTAGAATTTAGCCCTTTCACTGTTTGCATTGTCTCACCCAAACTTTAGCAAAGGAGGAGGATCATGGCTGAGGAGATGGCTCACTGGTTAAAGGTTTTTGCTTGCAAAGCCTACCGGCTCAGGTTCCATTCCCCAGTACCCACATAAAGCCAAATCCATAAAGTGGTATGTGGACCCATAGTTCATTTGCAGTGGCATAAGGCCCTAGTATGTCCATTCTGGATCTCTGTTTCCCTTCTCTTTCTCTTTCCCTCTGTCCTTGCAAATAAATCTCACTGTGAAGAGCCCTCAGTAGAATGGAGGCAGGAAGAAGGGAAATGATCATACCAATACATGATTTGTCCATACAAAGTTTGTACATAATAATAAAAAATGCATAAAAAGCTGGGTACGTTGGCACATGCCTTTAATCCAAGCACTCGGGAGGCAGAGGTAGGAGGATCACCATGGGTTCGAGGACACCCTGAGACTACAGAGTTAATTCCATATCAGCCTGGACCAAAGTGAGACCCTACCTCGAAAAACCAAAAAGAATGCATAAAAATATTTTTGACAAGGAGGAGGACCAGTCATGTGTTTTAAAATCTCTTCCCCCATCAACCTCAGCTTAACTAAACAGGTATTAATTACATGGAAGTATATTCCTTGTGTGAATTGCTCCATTGTCTCAGTATTTATTAAATCACTAATTAACCTATGTGCAAGGGCTTAGTTATTAGTAATTTAGTGCTACTGAACCCTTTACAACCCTGCTGCTATACACATCAATTTGAATTATGCCTGGGGAGTCACTCTGAACCCTAATATGTCTCCACTTCTAAGTTCCCTAAAAGGGTACTACTACCTGAGGGAGTTAAACATTAACCACTGGATATATACCAACATACATTATTGTAGTACATAATTATGTTTTATGATATGCATACACTTAATTTTTGTATAATTTAGAAGTGAGAGACTAAAAATATATACTTGGTCTCTATAACCTTGCTTAAAGCCAGACAATAGTACAGACATTTTAAAATAGAGAGCCATCATGAGTGTTAAAAAAAAAAAAAAAAAGCACCTTGGCTGGAGAGTTGGCTTAGCGGTTAAACACTTGCCTGTGAAGCTTAAGGACCCTGGTATGAGGATCGATTCCCCAGGACCCACATTAGCCAGATGGACAAGGGGGTGCATGCATCTGGATTTCATTTGCAGTGGCTGGAGGCCCTGGAGCACCCATTCTCTATATGTTTCTATCTGCCTCTTTCTCTGTCACTTTCTTATAAATAAGTAAAAATAATTAAAAAAAACAAAAACAACCTTGGCCTGACTTAGATAAGGAACTAGCTGGCTAACATGCTGACCTCTGCTTCTGTAAACCTTGCTCGCTTGCTTAACTACAACACCCTCCACCCAGACTTCAGACTTCTGGGAAGCCCCCACCCCAGGACATTTCAGAAATACCTAACCACAGGACATCTGGCCTTTTGCAAAAGATAAAACTCTGCAGTCTGCTAACCAGAGGTCTGTTGACCAGAGTTAAGCAACTAAAAATGTTTCCGTGCGGGCCTTCTTAGAACCAATCATTTTAAAAGATAAAATGTGATGTAGCCCCTTTGTCCCCTTCCCCGCTCTTTTTACTTTATAAACCCCCATTTTATTTTATTTACTTATTTTTTACTTATTTTAATTTTTTGTTTTTCGAGGTAGGGTCTCTGGCCCAGGCTGACCTGGAATTTACTATGGAGTCTCAGGGTGGCCTCAAAATCACAATGATCCTCCTTACCTCTGCCTCCCGAGTGTTGGAATTAAAGGCGTGTGCCACCACTCCCGGTTAAACCCCCATTTTTAGAAGGACGGGGTTCTCTCCCACTCCCACTGCATTAGTCTGTGTGGATAGAGTCCCAAGAATCCTTTTGTTCTTACATTCAAGTGCATCGGTGTCCTTGGCTCACTGGGTGACTCTGGGACCCCGACCCTATTTTGGGGGGTCTTGGCACTTCATTTGGGCAGAAAAGGTCTTTGATAAAAGAGAAAAAATAGAGGTAAAAGAAATTAAGTGAGAAAGGAGACAGGAAAGAAATTTAACCAAGATTTTAGAATTACAACAGATCAAGCATCGTCAGGATTTTAGGAAATTCTGGCTGCCATGGGAAATCTCACCACCTGCGTGGGGAGACCCCATTGGAAGGGAGACAATAAAGGGACAATATCTAAGGTAGGAAAGAATCAATGTGCTTACTGTAAAGAGGAAGGACATTGGGTTCGAGATTGTCCCAAAAAGAAAATATGAGCCAATATCCTGGTGGCCACTCAAGAAGACAGTGACTGAGGGGGACAGGGCTCAGCTCCCATCTCTGATCCCAGGCTAACCTTTGATGTGGAGGGAAAGAAAATAACTTTTGTGGTGGATACTGGGTCTGAGAATTCGGTACTACTATAAGCAGAGGGGCCCATGACAAAGAAAACTACCTGGGTCCAGGGAGCCACAGGCACCAAACCTTACCAATGGACAACTAGGAGGACTATTAATTTAGGCAACAACCAAGTGACCCACTCCTTCCTAGTCATACCTGAATGTCCATATCCATTGTTGGGACCTGACTTGTTATCTAAAATGAAAGCCCAGATATCCTTTACAGAACACGGGGCACAAGTTTCCTCCATGGGTGGATCTTCTCCCAATTTAAAGACTGCAATAGCCCAAATTCTTGTAACTACCAATCTAACAGAAGAATATAGGCTTTTCCAAAAACATGCCAAGGAGGGGGAACTTTTAGATTCTTCCTGGTTGATGGAATATCCACAAGCTTGGGCAGAAACTGATGGCATGGAATATGCACAACACAGGCCCCCCATACTGGTGGCACTAAAACCTGGAGCCACACCAGTCAGGGTACAACAATACCCAATGCCAATGGAGGCCAAACAGGGGATCACCCCCCACATCAGACGGCTCCTCCAGTTGGGGGTCCTAAAGCCAGTTCATTCAGCTTGGAACACTCCCCTCCTACCAGTGAAAAAGCCTAACCCAAACGACTACCGCCCAGTCCAGGATCTGAGGGAAGTAAATAAAAGAACAATGGATATCCACCCAACAGCTCCTAATCCTTATACTCTGTTGGGAAGTCTAACACCTGAGCTCATTAGGTATACTGTCCTGGACTTAAAAGATGTGTTCTTTAGCCTACCCTTAGCCCCACAGAGGCAACCATACTTCGCCTTTGAATGGCATGAGCCAGACATCGGAATCAATGGCCAACTCACCTGGATTTGGCTGCCTCAAGGATTCAAAAACTCTCCTACAATCTTCGATGAGGCTTTACATGAAGATCTCTCAAATTTCTGGGTATGTAACCCAGGATTTACTCTGTTACAATATGTAGATGATAGGAGCAGTCAGCCAAGAAATATGCCTGGTGGGAACCAGAGACCTCCTGCAGACTTTGGGCAATCTGGGATACCGGGCCTCTGCTAAAAAGGCCCAGATCTGTAAGCAGTTGGTGACATACCTGGGATACATCCTCCGGGATGGCCAACGCTGGCTGTCAGATGCCCGGAAAGAGACTGTTCTCTGGATCCTGACACCAACCTCACCCAAGCAAGTTAGAGAATTCCTTGGCACAGCAGGCTTCTGCCATCTGTGGATCCCTGGATTCGCGGAACTGGCAAAACCTCTATATGAAAATCAGGCTTTCCAATGGAAGGATCATTGCCAACAGGCATTTGATGACTTAAAGGTATGTCTTCTAGAAGCCCCTGCTCTAGGCCTCCCTGATATGACTAAGCCATTTATGCTCTTCATAGATGAACATAATGGGATAGCAAAGGGAGTCCTTGCCCAAAGCTTAGGACCCTGGCGGTGCCCTGTTGCCTACTTGTCAAAGAAACTGGACACTGTAGCAGCTGGGTGGGCCCCATGTCTGAGGATTATAGCTGCCACAGCCCTTCTAGTCAAGAATGCAGACAAGCTGACTTTGGAACAAAACCTAACATTTGCCACCCTTCACACCATTGAAGGGGGACTAAAGCAACCACCGGACCACTGGCTCAGCAATGCCTGCATGGTCCACTATCAGACTCTGCTCCTGAATCCAGCCAGAATAACTTTCCAGATGCCCATTACTCTGAACCTCGCCACTCTGTTGCCTGATCCAGACTTGGAGATGCCTCTCCATGACTGTGTGGAGATACTGGCTCACATGTACAGCATAAGGCCAGATCTCAAGAACACCCCCCTCAAAGACGCTGAGGTAACCTGACTTACAGATGGCAGCAGCTTCATTCAGGATGGATATAGGTACACGGGGGCCGCAGTCACTTTGGGGACAGATGTCATTTGGGCAGAGTCTCTTCCAGCAGGCACGTCAGCCCAAAAGGCT
Organism: Jaculus jaculus; assembly: GCF_020740685.1. Lineage (NCBI taxonomy): Eukaryota > Metazoa > Chordata > Mammalia > Rodentia > Dipodidae > Jaculus > Jaculus jaculus. The sequence goes on from NC_059125.1 coordinate 115,751,903, forward strand.
GAATTTATAGCCCTCACCAAAGCTTTACAACTAGGGGCTAATAAAAAAACTAAACATATATATGGACAGCTACGGCATACATCCATGGAGCAATATACAGAGAGAGGGGGTTCTTGACAGCTGATTGAAAAACTGTTAAAAACAAACAAGAGATCCTAGATCTGCTCCAAGCCCTCTGGGACCCTACACTGGTGGCTATCATTCACTGTCCAGGACACCAGAAAGGGGCGGACTAATTTCTCCAAGGAAACAACTTAGCTGACCAGACAGCCAAACTTGTGGCCTTGGCAACTAGGATAGCCCCTGTCCTGGTAGACCCCAGAGGCAGAAAACTCACAGACATTCCAAAATATACCTCAGAAGACTTAACATGGATTGAACAATTAAAAGGGGCCCAACAGTCTGATGACTGGTGGAAAACAGAGGATGGCCGCCTGATTCTACCTCAAAGACTGGGACAAATAGTTCTAAAAATGATCCACTGTTCTTCCCATTCAGGAATTAAGCAGATGCAGGAGTTACTGAGTAACTCCCACCTCAAAATTTAAAAAAAAAAAATGCTAGTCAGACCATTCAGCAAATTGTATCTAATTGCCAGCCTTGCTGTATGACTAATACTACAGCTCTTCCCTCCAATCCAGGAACCAGACTGAGAGGAACTAGACCGGGAGCCTATTGGGAATTAGACTTTACTGAAATTAGAACTTGAAAAACAGGATATAAGTATCGCTTAGTGTTTGTAGATACATTTTTGGTCTGGGTAGACGCCTTCCCTACAAAAACAGAGACTGCACAGGTGGTGGCTAAGAAGATACTAGAAGAGATATTTCCCAGGTATGGCTTCCCAATCTCTCTAGGTTCAGACAACGGACCAGCTTTCTTACCTCAGTGCCAGACCTTCCAGTGAGTTGTTGGCCTGGGTGGTCCCTGATGCCCCTAAAATGTTACAGGCCGTTACCAAGACTCTTGGTTTCCACCAGGAATAAATGGTAAGACCCTATTACTGAAGACTCCACATACTTGGGCTTCAAGGTCACTGAGAATTCCTGCTGGAGCTGAGCTGAGCTTAAAACCTCCTCCATGTAGACCAGCTGACAGAAAGCTGGAAAAAGCTACACTACATGCAGTTCAATGGAAGCAAGAGAAATCACCAGTGGAGATAAACAACAGTGGACACTGCAAGCCTTAAATTTGGCCATCCAGGACAAAAGGATGAGAGTCCAGTAGTGGCATGTCTCTTATGGGGGAAATCAACTGCTAATTGGACTCGAGGCCCACTCCACAGGAGGGAATACATGCCTGGTACTGTAAACCTATGATGGGGGAAGTCATAAGTTCTAGGGGTATAATGTCTGCTGATGTCTGGCTAAATCTATATACTGTGCTCACAAAAATGCCCAGTAAGCACTGCTCTTAGTGTTCATCCCCATGTATTAATGTTATTCTCACTTTTGGCTAGAAAACCTTTTTTAGGCAGTGGTGACCTTGAGATGACTCAGAAGGCACTATGGTGCTTAAAAGAAGGGAGAGAGGAGTGTTCATCACTGAAATATCACTATCACACCTTCCAAGGCTAAGGGTCCTTTGCTGAAAAAATGTAAGAGCCAACGAAGGGGTAGGACTCCTTACAATGTGCTCTTGCTGACACAAAATGGCCTTGATATCCACGACCTTGCGCTGCCTGACTGTACCTACACAAGACCATCATAATAATAACGGCAGGAAAAATTGATGACATCAGAATAAATGATTAAACCCAGGCCATCATACATACCATTGTGCCAAATCACCAATCCTTTTTGAGTTTCTTTTTGAATAGTGGTGTCAGACTGAGAAGAAAATTTTACTTAATATGGTGGCATGAATGCAAACTTTCCCCCACAGTCTCAGGTATTCATGATTAAGCCTCATACTTAAGCCCCAGCTGGTGGAGCCTTTAGGAAGAGGAGCCTTGCTGGAGGAGGTGTGTCACTGGGGACGTTGGGTGTAATAGCCCAGCCAAACATGCCACATGGGATGATATGGAGTGTGATGCTTGACTATCTGCTCCTGCCATGGTTTCTCAGCCATGATGAAACTTTCCTTTGAAACTGTAAATTGGAAATAAAGCCTGTCCTCCCAGAAGCTGCTTCTAGTTGGGGGTTTGTATCAGCAATGAGAAGATATCTGCTCCACTGAATGAACCACTTTTATACTCCAGAGCCCACCAAGGTTAAGCATTTTCATGTGACCCATCTCCAGATATTTCTTCATCTTGTGAAAATTAAATGCTATACTCACCAAGTATCTCTGTTTCCCTGTTATTCTTTGCACAGAAAGAATACTGTGAGGGTCCTGAATATGAGGGAATTTACAGTAATGGTCAAACTAAAATGCATTTGGCTGGAAGCTCTGTTTCAAAACTTGAAACACTTTTTGAAGCCATTTTTGCATTTTTATTTTCTTTTTAAAAATGTTTTATTTATTTGTTTATTATTTAGAGAGTGAGAACGAGGCAGATACAGAAGGAGAATGGGCGAGAACTACAGACACATGCACCACCTTGTACATCTGGTTTTATGTAGGTACTGGGGAATTGAACCTGGGTCCTTTGGTTTTGCAGACAAGTTCCTTAACCACTAAGCCATCTCTCCAGTCCCATTTTCTATTTTGTGATGGAAAACAAGCATTGAATCTTGGAGTTTTTCAGAGAGGAAAACGGAATAACTACATGTGACATTGATCTCTCCACTGAAAAGTAAAACTACATGTTACTTCTGAAGTGCCAAGATTCCCCAAGATAGGGTCGGGTTCCCAAAATCACCCAGTGAGCCAAGGAAACTGATGCACTTGAATGTAAGAACAACAGGATTCTTTTAATATCAAGCTTAAGCAGGGCCTCTATCCACACAGACCAATGCAGCGGGAGTGGGAGAGGGCCCCGTCCTTCTAAAATGGGGGTTTATAAAGGAAAAAGAGTGGGAAAGGGGACAAAGGGGTTACATCACATTGGTTCTAAGAAGGTGCGCGCAAGAACAATTTTAGTTGCTTAACTCTGGTCAACAGACCTCTGGTCAGCAAACTGTCTGTAGAGTCTTATCTTTTGCAAGAGGCCAGATGTCCTGCAGTTAGGTATTTCTTAAAGTCCTGGGGTGGGGGCTTCCTAGAAGTCTGAAGTCTGGGTGGAGGGTGCTGCAGTTAAGCAAGCGAGCAAGGTTTACAGAAGCAGAGGTCAGCATGTTAGCCAACTAGATAGTTCCTTATCTAAGTCAGACCAAGGGTTTTTTGTTTGTTTGTTTGTTTGGTTGGTTGGTTTGGTTTTTTTAACACTCCTGATGGCTATTTTAAAATGTCTGTACTATTGTCTGGCTGTAAGCAAGGTTATGGAGACCAAGTATATATATTTTTAGTCTCTCATTTCCCTCTCTCTATGTACCTTGGGGAGCCTATCTAGGGTCCCTGTTGGGGAGTACGGATACTTCTGCATCAATGTTAGTGGTTACAGGTTGGTAAGAATAAGTTCTCTGGACCATTAACTGAATGGTGCCCAGTCTCTGCTTCATAAACTGCACCAGCTTATTTAAAATACAGGGGCCAAAAGTAAGTAACAGCAATAGGATGACTAGGGGTCCAGCCAGGGTTGAAAGCAAGGTTATTAGCCATGGGGACCAGTTGAACATAGATTCATACCAGTTTTGATCTTTTTATCTAGTTTTAGCTCTTTCTTCTAGCTTTTGGCAGACCACGGCTAAACTATCCCTAACAAATCCTTAGTTGTTGGCATAAAAACAGCATTGTTCCCCCAGGGCTTGGTATAGTCCTCCTTGTTGCAGGAAGTGTAAATCTAGCCCCCTTCTACTTTGGAGTACCACTTCGGCTAGTGAGTCCACTGACTGTTCTAAGTGACCAATGGACTTTTCTAGTTGAGCAAGATCTGAATCTATGAGGTTACTTTGGGCCTGAAAATTCTGATTTGCCCTTATTAAGGCCATAGCTCCAGTGCCAATTCCTGTGGCTATGCCAGTTCCAATTAACGTTGAAAGAAGGATTGCTGAAACCCCAAAGTCTCGTTTTGGTCTATGATATTTCAGAGCTGTTTCTATATACGAGCTGGAGAGAAGGTAATAAACTTGAGGGAATAGAGTAACTAGAATACATATGCTGGAATCTTGAAGAACTTGTGGGTGTATACAGGGGGTCAAGCCCGTGGTACAAGCAAACCAGGTTCCATTGGGAGGCACTAGATAGGAATTACTATTACCTGCAACTACAGTGTGGGCACAAAGGTGTTTAAGGTAAGAGGAATTTTTTTTCTTTATTATACATAGTCCTTTTCCTGTTATAGCCTGAAGGGTAAGGCCTGGGGATTTTCCCTATGAGCATCTTAATGGGCTTGTCTGCAGAGATGACAAGTTTCCCATAGTAGCCCAACCAGTATAATATGGAGGCCTGGGATCTAAACAAAGCCAGCAGTCTTCTCTGGTAAGGTTAGTGGATGAGTTAAGGTAATTAAAAGTGAGGTTAAGTAATCTGAATAAATTGGATGTATCTAGGACCCCAGTGGGATGCATGGCTATTGTGGCTCGTGGCAAGTGGCGGTCCCGGGGCACCTGCATGGGTGGCTTTGTGGTTGTGGCCCAATTTATGGGGGATGGGTACTTTTGGGGGGCATGGTGCTTAAGATTGGGGCCCATCCTGTGGGTTTTAGAGTAGGTATGTCCAGAGCCACTGATCCTACAGGTTTTAAGATGGGCAGGCCAGGAGCGGCAGGTGGGGATCCTGTTAGGACATCCTGTTTCAGGATCTGAAACAGAATTCCCCTTTTTCCTTAAACATTTAATCTCAGACCCCAGATTTTTCCTGCTTCCCATCCCCTGCTCATCTGTCCCTTTTCTGTTATAGAAATGGAGATGGGGTTTCTTCCTTTCGGTGATGTCTGATTGTTTGTTCTAGTTACCAGTATAAGGCCCTTATTGTTATCTTTTATCCAAGGAGCACTGGTTTCACAGCCCCATTTATAGCAATAGAAATCTCCCTGCCCACCACAGGTCCCATAGTCATTTGTATTTGGGCAGGCATAAAACTGCATGGTGGCAAGTTTTTGTTCCTGACAGTCATCTCTGCATGTTGCCACAGCGTTTTGATGGTCTTGGTAGGACCGACAGTTTCCATTCTTTTGATTTGGAGATCTCCATATCTTTCTGGCCAGGTCACAGAGATCTAGATGGAAGACTGGAAAGGTGGTACACACCGGGCCAGTTATCACCAGTGACTGCACTTCTCTGCTAAGGTCTCGGGGGAGGTCTTCGGACCTCGGAGTATCCATTTGATGGTGACAGCCTGGTGTGGGTTAGAAGTACATACAGTTAGGAGCATGGCTAGGATCAAAAGCATTTAAGCTTGAGCTTGAGTTGGGTGCTGTGTTCCTGGTCGATTTTCCATTGTAGCTGGTGGTCCCCAGGTGCAGCTATTGGATCTGCTGGTCGGACATGGGTGTGATGAATCCAAGCAGCAATTCCGTCCACCTTCACAGTGGTAGGCGTGGTCAAGATGATGATATAGTGTCCCTTCCAGCGGGATTCTAAGGACTTCCATTGGTATCTTCTGACAAGTACTTTGTCTCCTGGTTGGAACCTGTGGAGTTTTGGGGGAGCAACGGTTTCATATATGGCCCTTAAATGTGGCCAGATCTTTTTGTGAGTGAGCTGTAAATGCTTTAAAGAGTGAATTAGGTCCTGATTGCCGCGGACTGACTCTCGGGGAGATCAGGACCGAGGGAGAACAAGGGCGAAGGCTCAAGGAGAACTCGGGATTCGGCGAGGAAATGACAGACAGACACACTCAAGTTGAATATGCTGCTGCAATTTACTGAAGGTTTCATGAAGGTTTTATACAGATTGAACAGGGAAACTTAGCAAGCCAACAAGTGATCTCAGAAATCATTAATCTAAACAGTCTTAAGTATTGTTCTATTGTAAGCATACATGTAATATTTATCAGGCAGGAATGTACCCATTTTCTGAGAAGCATGTCTCGCACCATTGACCACAACATTATACGAACAGAAACTAGGGTAAAAGGTGTAAGGTGAATAACAGGTTACTTATTTCTTATACCCCAAGGACTGTATAAACACCAAGGCTTACGCTTTCTTGCTAAGCATTCCCATAAATGGAAGAGAATGCCATAGCCTCCTTTTTTCTTCATAATTCATTCATCTATTACCGAATTCATCATATCCTCCCTCATAGGGGAGTGGGACTAAGTAGATTCCAGCTCTAGGAGTCCATCATCTGTCCTTGATCAAGTACTGAACATATCCCCCAGGAAGTTTCCTGGTGGGAATGCCTAAGTTTTGTAACTCCTTTTCTGCAGAACTGTCATACTTCTAATGAACATTACCGATTAACATTTCTACTTTCACTTTCTCAGGATCAGTATTGTTCTAAAACATCATAAGCTGTTTCTACTCTATACCATCTAAAAACTGTTCTAGAGTTAATCTTTTATTCCTAGTAGAGTTATACATATCCTCCATTGCCCTAATCATAGGAGGGGCACATTCAATGCTTAGATTGTTTCTTGTATTCTGATTGCGTGTATGATTACTAATAAGTGTTGAATTAGCTGTTCTTAGACAAACAGCTAGAAGAAAGCAGGAAAGAAACAGCATTGGTGCCAGCAATTAGGTCGTCATGACTTCATGGGCAGCAGGAACCTTTACAGTAACCGACTGCCAAGGGGTCACCGGGGGCATCCCTCCGAGGAGTGCTGGCCCTCTGTCCTCAGCTCTCATGGGTGTGCCATTGTCCAAAAAAGTAGGTTTTAATATGGCTTATTCATACCCTCTTAGATTTTGATTAGCCCTTGTGGTGGTTTGGTTCAGGTTTCCCCCATAATCTTAGGTGGTCTAAATGCTAGTTTACAAGCTGATGGAGATTTGGGAATTAATTCCTCCTGGAGGGAGTGTATTGTTGTGGGTAGGCTTATGGGTGTTATATCCAGCTTCCCCTTGCCAGTGTTTGGCACACTCTCCTGTTGCTATTGTCTAGCTTATGATGGCCAGGGGTGATGCCCACCTTCTGCACATGCCACTGTTTTCCCCTGCCATCGTGAAATTTCCTCTGGAACCTGTAAGCAAAATACACCACTTTTTCCCCAGAAGATGCTCTTGGTTGGGTGATATCTACCAGCAATGTGAACCTCACTGCAATAGCCCTACCCTCACCTTTCCTTTACTCAGTATTTTTCCCTGAACTCACTTAGGCCTTTCCACCCCCAGTAATCTGTTCTTCTACTTACATACATAAAATACCATCCTATTAAGCCTTCCCCTCCCTCCATTTCTATTGCCTTTCTTTTCTTTTCTTTTATTTGCAAACAGAGAGAGACAGAGAGCTGAGAGAGAGAGAGAGAGAGAGAGAGAGAGAGAGAGAGAGAGAGAGAGAGAGAGAGAAGAAGAGGAGGGAAGGGGAGGGGAGAGGAGGGGAGAGGAGAGAGAGAGAATGAGCATGGCAGGGCCTTCTGCCACTGCAGAAAAACTGCAGATGCTTGTGCCACTTTGTGCATCTGGCTTATTGTGGGTACTAGGGAATCGAACTCCAGTCATTAGCCTTTGAAGGCAGGTGCCTTAACTTTATCTAAGCCATCTCTCCAGCCCTCTATTGCCTTTATATCCCCTTTAGCTTACTGGCCTCTGCTACTGAGTTTTATTCCAACTCACAAAGAAGTCCAAACATTTAATTCACATATGTGAGAGAACATGAGATTTTTTTTACTTCCCAGGCCTGGATTACCTCACTAAGTACAATGCTTTCCAGATCCACTCATTTCCTTGTAAGTTTCATTTTTCTTTACCACTGAACAGAACTCTGTTGTGTAAATCTTCCACATAGTCATTAACCACTCATCAGTCATGGGACATCTAGGCTGGCTCCATTTTCTAGCTATTATGAATACAGAAGCAGTAAACATGGTGGAGCAAGTATCTCTAAGGTAGTGTAATGAATCCTTAGGACACATGCCTGGCAGTGGTATAGCTGGGCCATATGGTGAATCTATTTTTAGCTGTCTCAGGATCCTCCACAATGATTTCCACAATGGCTGTACCGAGAGAGAGAGAGAGAGAGAGAGAGAGAGAGAGAGAGAGAGAGGGAGAGCGTGAAGCAAGAGCGAGCACTAGCTGGCTCCATGGCCTCTAGCGACTGCAAATGAACTCCAGATGTATGCACCTTTGTGCATCTAGCTTTACATGAGTACTGGGCACCTTAACTATTAAGCTATCTTTCCAGCCCCTCAGTGCCCGTCTGTGAGTACAGTGATGGAAAAGCTTGCAGATGAGGTGATGCTGTCTAGAATAGCACCCCACCAAAAAAAAAAAAAAAAAAAAGGTTCCCAGACTGCCAATGGCCAGGCTTAAGCCAAGCTTGTCACAGGATGGCTAACAGGACCTCTGATTTCTCTGGTAGGACCAAAAGACTAAATGTTAGAGAGTTGCTCTATTTCTTCCTTGGTTAAGCAGTGTGCTCTTTTTTATTTATTTTTAGTAACAAATATTATTAATTTATTTTTGATGAATTTATTCACTGGTGTAGGGGTTTGAATGAATGCCCTCCATTGATTGACTCAGGTGTTACAATTAAACTTGTAACTTGGATCTCCGGCTGACTGACTGGAGGAGGCGTCAATGGGGCAGAACCTTGAGTCCAGCCCAAAGGTGTCACTGGGGTCGGCCACTGAGAAGTCTGAGCTATGGCCATGCTTGTCTGTGTTGCAGTCTGCTGCTGCTGGGGTTTTCTTGCTTCTCTGTTTACATGCATGGAAGTGGCTTCTTCTGACACTGGTGGCATGAACCCTGGCTCCGTAAGCTTGAAATAAACCCCTTCCTCCCACAGACACGGCCTGGCTGGACATGCACCTGTCTTCTACAACTGGCCTTGGCACTAGTTACATGGTAGGCACATACCCAGGTTGCTCCTGTCTGGAGTCTGAGCTTCATGTGTCCCCAGACTTTGAACAGCAAGCACTAGTGAGTTACAGGGCTGCCCACGTCCTTTTAACTTTACCCGGATTCTAGACCAATATTCATCAGACTAGAGTTCATTCAGAATGCTTGGAAGAGCTGTGATCTGTGCCAGCTGAATAGATGAAAATGGCTTGTCAGTAGGAGACAGTGCCTTGTCATGTTTTTTTTGTTGTTGTTCTTGTTGTTGTTTTTAGGTAGGGTCTCACTCTAGCCCAGGCTGACCTGGAATTCACTATGTAGTCTCAGGGTGGCCTCAAACTCACAGCGATCGTCCTACCTCTGCCTCCCGAGTGCTGCGATTAAAGGCGTGCGCGCCACCACGCCTGGCTCGTTTTTTTTTTTTTTTTTTTGAGAATTAATTTTACTTGTGTTTACTCCTCAGTTATAATCTAAGAAAAATGCCAAGTCTGATGTTGTAGGCCTGTAGTTTCAGCTTCTCTGGAGGCTGAAGCAAGAATATCACAACACCAAGGCCTATCTTAGCTATAAATTGAGTTCAAGACCAGCCTGAGCACTGTAAATACACCAAACATAAATCATGACTAAGTCTGTTCTACACCAACTGGAGAGAACTTGCCATGAGGGCTCTGTAGCCCGCAAGGTATGCCCAGGCTGCTGGTGTCACCACCCCTGAACCCAGGGCCATCTGTCCTTACCATTTTGCTACTGCTATTTCTCAAGCAGAAGCTCCCCTCACCCAGTTCTGGGAATCGAACCTAGGATCTTTGGCATGTCAGGCAAGTGTTCTACCACTGAGCTACAACCCCCAACACAAAATTGCTGCTTTCTAAGGGGCCTTCACAGAGTTATTTGAGAAATACTGCTCTCTACTGGTGACTAATGGGGCTCATGTACTATGAAGTGGTTGAGTGCCCTGGACCATTTCCTACAAGCTGTGTGGCTCAGAATGATTGCTCAGTCGTTCTGAGCAGTAGCTTCCTGCTCTGTAAATGGCAGTGCTAACACCATCACCCAGTGGGGTGGCTATAAGCAACTGGTAAGTTAGTAAGGGACTTAACGAGCACTCTGCCAGACTGCACAGCTAATACTAAATTGTCCTCATGCATAATACAACAGCCTGGAGATGGCTGCAGCGTCCCATTACCCACTGTCATGCCCTCTTTCTGCCACCAGAGGCCTGCAGTCTCCAGAGATGTTCTCTATTTCTTCAGAAGAATCTGCATTGTGCTTTCTTTCTGTTTATCTTTTTTGTTTGTCTGTTTGTTTTTCGAGGTAGGGTCTCACTCTAGCCCAGACTGACCTGGAATTCACTACATAGTCTCAGGGTGGCCTTGATCTCATGGTGATCCTCCTACCTTGTTTGCAGAGCTCATTTTCACTGTGACTCAGTATTGAAGAAAAAGGAGCACATGGCATTTTTAGATAGAAGCTTGCCTTCAATGTGTCTAAGGGAGCCTAAGGCAGGCCAGGACACTCACCCACCCTCCCCATCCACTCTAGGTTCTTTTCTATCCTTGAGGCACTCATAAGAAATAGCTAGCCCAACCCACTACTCCTGCTCTTCTCAGTGCAAGAGTTTGGTCTCATCTGTTTCTTTGTCTACAAACTAAAGGTCATTTGATTTATTTTGTGTTGAGTGTTTGATTCTTAAGAAATATTTCACTGCTGCTGCTGCTACCAAGGCCAGTGCTCATCGATATGACCTTCTTCTGTGCACTTTGCCTCCATCAAGTCACTCTACATGGGGAAGAGGCCACGAGATGCACTTATATGTTACATTGCAGTTCCATCTATGATGGTACATCAAAGTGAGGAGCAAGACTCTTACCAAACATAATGCGTGTATGGGCCACCTCTCCTGTGTTGCTGTTTATGGGTATGGTTTTATGTCAGTGTAGGGTTTTCCCTCTGGCCGTTTATATTTGTAGTAAATAGAACAGAAAATATCCTTATCTGTGGGGAAAAGAAGGCATATAAAACAAGTATGATAAATCAAACATTTACTTTAATGTAAGTGGTGAAGAGAAAAGTTTGTCATGGGAGACTAAGGTGTTGCACACTCCGTAAGAACCCATCCTCCACTTGGTCTTGGAGTAGAATGGCACTTTTGAGCTCCAAAATTCTTTATGGAAAGGTTGTTCTGGATATCACGCAAGGAGCCTCTGCGCTGCAATATCCTTTCATCTCTCTTGATTTTGGCTCTCCTGTTGCTGAACCAATACTGAAATCAGAGCAAGAAAGGGACTGATTTAGCATACTGAATGGTCAATGTCATGATGGAAGAAATCACAGTGCACCTTCATTTGCTACTGTGGTTCCCCACTGTGTAGCAGAACCTAGTGTATAACTTCTCTCATACATTACAGGGCTGCATGTGTTAAAGGGGAAGAGGATAGGTTTACCGTGCTGAAACGTGACAGGCCTATCCCCTCCCCAGTTAAAAATACAAATATATAATGACTCAAACACATAACACTACACATCTTCTTCTGTATATTATTGCAGAGCATTGAATATCTTATAAGCTCTGGATAGGCTCAATATCTTTTATCTATTCATTTACTTTTTCTAACTGGAGCTTCTAACGACTCCATAGTTCCAGTGAAAAGTAGGCAAGAAATAAAAGACCAAAGTAACTTAATAATTCCTAGGAACACATTTTACTACAGGTTTGAGCTTGAGTGCCCAGAAAACTTTGTGTGCAAGTTGACTGACCGTAACAGTGCGTTCATCCACATTGAAGAGCTGGGCAAGTTCTCGTCTGCAGAAAGAAAATGAACATTGTTTAGTATTTAGAATTAGGGGAAAAATGAAGTATAATTTCTACATTATATGCATAGTTTTCATTGACTACCTCCATCAATCCCTACAAGCTTACTTTTCAGTATCCTCTGAAAGACTATTATTTAGAAATGATTTCACTTTGTCACAAAGTTAAAGGTTGTTTAATAAAAATCTCTCCAGTTAAGAAATTGTTAATGTGCTCTTTAAAAATTGAAAAAAAATGGGTTGAAGCCATGGCTCAGCTTGCTAAAGGCAGTTGCTTGCAAAGCCTGATAGCCTTGCTTTGACCCCTATTGCTCACATACAGCCAGATGCACAAAGAGGTGCATGGGTTTCGCGTTCATTTGCATTCGCAAGAAGCCTTGGCTGGCCCATCCCTATCTATCTATCTATCATCTGTCTGTCTGTCTGTCTGTCTGTCTGCCTGCCTGCATCTATCTATCTATCTATCTATCTATCTATCTATCTATCTATCTATCTATCTATCATCTACTTCCCTCCCTCCTTCCCTTTCTCTACCTCCCTCTCAAATAAATATTGAAAAATAAAAAAATGTGAGGTAGGAATATAGGTCATAGGTTAGATTATTTTCCTGGAATGTAGGAGGCCCTGGCTTCCATCCACAGCAATGAACTGGAATTCACCTATTATCTCAGAACTAAGCAGGTGGAGACAGAAGGATCAGAATTCATGCTTATCCTTAGCTAAACTGAGGCTGGCCTGAACTACATAAGACTCGGTCTCAAACAAAATGTCCATGAGAGGTGATCAAGAGATTATGAGAATAATGGAAAGAACAAATGGAAATACATAGGATGAAAGCATAAAGGGGGCTAAATTTGGGGGAGGGCATATGGGGGAAGGAGCAATGAGAAAAGAAGGGGAAAGGAAAATTTTAAAAAATCTATGAAAATATAATGAAACATATTCTTTGTAAGATAGTAAAAATTTCAAAAGTAAATCAAGTGCCTACAAAACTGGTAATAAAAACCACATACAAATAGCATTTATATTCAATTAATCCTACATATTCTTAAAAAATAGAAGTAGAAAATACCTCAATAGAGGAAGCACACACATTTTTGGTATTGCTAACAGAATTGAACCAGTGACATTAAACATAGTAATCAAGTAAACACTGAGTTTGTCCTTAATTCCCAAAAGGCATCCAGCCCATATCCCAGCACAAAGGTAGGTAAAACCTGGTAGTTTCAAAGTCCAAAGCCAAGCCTGGCAATAAGTACAAAACTACAATCTCAGCTACTAAGAAGGCCGAGGAAGGGGTTAAAAGGTCAACAACATGGCTGGAGAGATGGCTTAGCAGGTGCTTGCCTATAAAGCCTGAGAAAGCCTGTTCCAATCTCCAGGTCCCACATAGCAAGATGCTAGTGATGCAACCAAGTAATGTTGCACATGTGCACAAGGGGCCGCAGGCATCTGGAGTTAGTTCACAGCAGCCGAATGGCCCTGGCATGCCCATTCTCTCTTTATCTCTCCCTGTCTCTCTCAAAAGTTTAATAATAAAAAAAAAATGATTGAAAAGTTCAACAACATAGTAAATTCAAGGACAGCTTAAACAACTCAGAATCTGACAACACTGTTAAGAGGGTCAGAGAAGTAGCTCAAAGGCAGAGTTTGCCTAGCCTGCATAGAACTCTAGGTTCAAACCCCAGACTAGACAGAAAGATGGAGAGGGAGTGGCCAGGAGGGAAGAAGGCCCTGATACATGGGAAGATGGGTGGCTTCAAAGCAAGGCAGATACATACCTTTGGCTTGAATCAGGGTACGGATTCACTTGGAAAACGAGTTGTAGTTCATACAACTGCCCAGGTGTGAACTTGTGTATCTTTCGAATGCTCCTGGGTGGTGGCTGCAAAACCGCCTTGGCAGCCACGTTCACTGGCTTCTGCAGCTCGACCCCTTCAGGCTCTGGGGAGCTACACTGAGCCCTGTCCTCCACATCCCAGTCGACATTGTAGTCCTGGTCCTCACTTTCCAGCTGAAAGAGAACGCTAGCAGGACCTTCTATAGCTGCTGCCCACCTTTGCTGACGTGCAGTGGGTATTTCTTCCTCATAGAAGCTAACTCCATAAAAGTCCAACTCGAAGAAGTAGTACCTGCCCACCATGGCGGGTACTCTGCAGAAGGAGCAATAGCGCACGCCTGGCTTGGTGAGCGGGTGCGTGGCTGTGCCGCTTCCTCAAAACCTCATGCGTTAGAAAGGGGCGTGAGACAAACTGGTCTCTTCAGGAGAGTAGGTGCTGCTATTGGAGGGTGGTAACGTCCATCCTGCCTTACCCACGCCCACTCCTTCACCACTATTGGCTCTCTGCTGGCAGCCACACGTGCCACGTCCTTAGGCGCCCAGGAATGGGGTGAGGTAAAAAACGCGAGGACACAGAGTACAACAAAGTTGCAAATCAGATGCAGGATGAGGCACAATGCTGTACTTAGTGCCCTTTTAAAGATTAACACCAAAATAGAAGGAGATATTGCCTGTAATAAAATAAAATGAATTATGAAAAGTAACAATAGAAATAAATGGACTGTGTTTTAAATTAGAAAAAAAGATTAATACCAAGGGAGAGATGCCTTAATGGTGAAGGCACTTGCCTGCAAAACCAAAGGACTGATGTTTAATTGCCTGCAAAGCCTAAGTACTCAGGCTTGATTCGCCAGTACCTAGGTCAGTCAGATGTACAAGGTGGCACATGCATCTGGAGTTCCTTCCCAATGGCTAGAGGACCTGGCGCACCCATTGTCTCTTTCTTTTTATCAAATAAATAAATTAAGATATAAAGAACAAAATACAAATAAGTAATAAACAAATATAGATAAATTGGAAACAAAACACCAAATGCACCTAGGTTTTGGTGGGCCATACCTTTAATCCCAGCACTTGGGAGGCAGAGGTAGGATGATCACCATGAGTTCAAGGATACGCTGAGACTACATAGTGAATGCCCTGTCTGTCTGGGCTACAGTAAGACTCTACCTCGAAAAAACAAACAACAAAAAACGATTAAGCCTGATTTATTAGAGCTGATGTGGCCATGTTGACACCAGAGTTGATTCAGAGAAAGACAGACACTGGGTGGGTTGCAAGATGATTGTCAGTAAGCTGAATATTAGTGGAGTGTGTGTGTGTGTGGGGGGGGGTAAGGGAGAGAACTCATACTGACCAAAAGACTGTTGTGTTGTAAGACCCCCTGAACAGGACCCCACGCTCTGCCCGGATATGGCGACACACCAAATCACTCACGAGAAGCGGTCTTGATATAAACTGCAAGAGGATTTTTATTCCAAGCGCGCTGGGGCCCACAGTCGTACACCCGCAGGGGTAGAGGACTGCAGAGCCCGGAATGCAGGAACGGGACAGGTTTTATAGGGTTTCTAACAAAGCCTGTGCATTAGACCAATCTTTTTTTTTTTAACATCAGGAGCCCGTGGGGTGTGAGCCAGTCAGTTTGTGCCACTCCATAGTTTCTAAGCCTATTAGTTTAATTTGTTCAAGCCCCTCATGCACCAATCAGTCTCTTATGACTTTGGTGGTCAGCATTTGCGCAGGTCCTTGGGTGGGGGTAGCAGAGTGTGGTATCAATCTCCTATGACCTTGGAGGTCAGCCTTTGTGCAATTCCTTAGGTGGGAGTAGAAGAGTGTGGTATCAGTCTCCTATGACCTTGGTGGTCTGAGGCAGGCTGCTATGGCTTATGGTGCGGGCTACTAAGGCTTACGGTGTGGGCTATTAAGGCTTATGGTGCAGGCTATTTACAGAAACCAAATAAGTGGTTCACTTCATTACTCATTTCCCATCCTTGAGGTCTATCTCATTCCCTTTTTACCTAGTTTTATATTAGGAGCGGGCTCTGATATAATGAGAAGAGGGATTCTTTACTTGCTTCCAACAGAGAGTAAAGTTTGAGATATGCAGGGGCCCGCTTAAGCTCTCTTTGGAGTGTGATAGTATTTCTGGGCTTCTGAATTCCTGGGCCTTTCAGTATAACAAATATGGAGAAGTACAAACCCCATTCCACCCTCAGGTTTCACATCTTACACTTCCCGCAAACTATGTTAGCATTATAGGATCAGGGCCTGTTTGCTTCTTATTTCTGAAAGGACCTGAATGTGAATCAGACCTTGGTCTTCTCACTACAGGAGCTTGGCCTGTATTTACTGGACATATTTGAGAGTGGGGAGATACAGAAAGTGGGGGAAGGAAGAAGGGAGAGAGAGAAAAAAGGAAGAGAGTGAGAGATAGACATACCATTGAAAATAAACTCCATACACATGCACCAATTTGTGCATATAGCACTGGAGAATCAAACTGGGGCCATGCACCAATTTGTGCATATAGCGCTGGAAAATCAAACTGGGGCCATCAGGCTTACCAAGAAAGTGCCTTTAACCAGCTGCCCAAAGCAAGCTGGGAAGTTGGCTCACTGGTTAAAAGCACTTGTTTGCCAAGCATACCAGCCAAGGTTCAATTTACAAGTAAGCCAATTACCCAAGTAAGCCAGGTTTCAAAAGTAGGGCAACTGCCTGGTTCATTTGCAGTGGCAAGAGACCCTGGCATGCTCATAACAATGCACAGAAGCAGCTTCATATCACACCTAACAATGAATACCAAGAGCTCCTCAGTTGGCACAGTGAAGGTCAGTCAACATGTACAAGCACTTTGCAGGGCACCTATGTCCTGCTTCAGGACATGGACAGGTTTGTCCTAGATATTGTGATGCTGCTGAGGGTTTCTTTGCTAGTTTGATGCTGGCAAAGAAGTTTGAATTGGGGGCCTTTGAAAGTGCAAATTTGAAAAAAACCAAAAAATTAAAAATTAAAAGGAACAAGCTAGTGTTACTTTTCCCATTACTGGAAGTAACATGTTTCCCTAAAGGAAAAAGCAAAGTAAAATAAATTTCTCTTCCTCTATATGTAACAGTTACTGTGTGGATGGATGGATAGACACTTTGATAAATAACATAGATAGATTCCTATGGAACATATTAAAATACAATCATAGGTATCTACAAGCATGTGCATGTTTATGTGCTAAAATTTATATTCAAGTGCTAAAATTTATATTCACCTTGCTCAGACAGACAGGGTTCAGACAGAGTTCCTTTACAGGAGAATTTTATGTGGCTCTATGCTGGGACTCAGGATGATCTTGGAAATATTCATGTTTGCAGGGAGGAACATGGTGGTTACAAGAGGGTTCTATTGTATTGAGTTACAAAAACCAAACATGCACACTTAGCTAGTGAATTTGGGCAAAATAACAATTTCTCACATATAATACACTGAGTAATTAAATTTAAGATTAATTAAGTGCAATCAATGTAAGAAGGAAGCTTAAAGGACACGTGGCTGGTTCTGTTTTATATGTAGGGTTTTGGTAAGATGATGCAAACTGGCAGCTCTGAATTTGTATTGCTTGACGTTCTATCATGTGATCCCTTGAAGCCATAGGGAAAAATTCTCACTAGGGTTGGAAGAAGGGAATAAATGACAGATAAAGAATGGCCCTGTGTCTGCCCAGTGCTAGGAAATGAGTGCATTTTCTAGATTGCCTTGCATGAGACACTTATAGACACTGCTTGGTATCTTGAGTAATTTTTGCTTGCTTTTGTGGAGGTAGAACGGACACCATGAACTTGCACAATGTAGGTCCATACTCTATTCGGAGTATTACTGTAATATATGTGAGCAATTATAAACTAGAGTCTGCTGTGCAGTGGAAAAATCTCAGTAGCATTTGACAATGTATGATGTGTTTCCTAGAACAACATTGTCTACTTTTTTAAGAAAAAGATGGAGACAAGTAGGAATAACTATGACAGAGAAATTAGGCTTTATTGGAGGAGAGTCTAATTGCAGAGGGACACATCACATCTCAGTACTGCAGACCCTGGAAACGTGAGGTGTCCACCCAGCCTAGGGCTGGGGGTGGTGGTTATGTCCAAGGAGAAGTGGGGAGGGAGAGGGATTAGCAAGTATGAAGGAAATGAACTTCTTTGAATTCCTTTTTACTGAAGTCACCAGCCAGCTATCTGACTCCCCAGGGGTTTTCAAGGTGGCAGGGGGCTGTCTCTGGCAGACTTTTTGGCATTTGCCAGTAGTATGTTCGATTTCTTCCTTTCTTCTCTTTGTTTCTTCCTTCCTTCCTCCCTCCCTCTCTTTCTTTCTTTCTTTTTTGAAGTAAGTTCAATACACTGGGCATTTTTAATGAGTGAGAGTCAGAATGAGAACAAGACAGTGAGAGAGAGAGAGAGAGAGAGAGAGAGAGAGAGAGAGAGAGAGAGAGAGAGAGAGAGAGGCTAGAGAGAAAGAGTTGGCACACCAGGATCTTTAGCCACTGCAATAAATATGCATGTGTCGCCTTGTGTGCATGTGTGACACTGTGCATGCATCACCTTGTGCTTCTGGCTGACATGGGATCTGGGGAGTTGAACATGGGTCCTTAGGCCTTGCAAGCACCTTAACCACTAAACCATCTCCCCAGCCCTGTATGTTGAATTTTTGACATGATAACTCCTCCATACTTAATATACTAAACCAATTCCTTTTGCTGATTCCAGGTTTAGTTAAAAAAAAGAGCCTGAAATGGGAAGTTTCACAGAATATTTATGCACAATGGTGCTATATCTGGTACACTGAAGACATTGGAGGAACCCAAGAGTGTCACTGTTCTCCATCAGCCTGTGGAGGAAGGGCACTTAAAGTGTAGCCAACACCTTGTTGGGCCCTGCTGGCCATGACAACCATATCTCTCCACTCCCATTAGCAATAAAATGGAAAATAGTCAGCATAAATGTTTCAGGTGAGCTCTTATTTTCCTATAGGAAAAGAAATATTTTCATCTGGGCATGGTGGCACACACCTTTAATCCCAGCACTTGGGAGGCAGAGGTAATAGAATCACAGTGACTTCAAGGAGTTTGAGACCACCCTGAGACTACATAGTGAATTCCAGGTCAGCCTGGACTAGAGTGAGACTATACCTTGAAAAAAGAGGAAGAAATATTTTCATACAACAAAAGGCCTACCACAAGAGGAGTCCCAGTCTAGAGTAAATAATGGCCATGCCTCCAAAGCAGAGCAATGGGGGAGAGAGCCCCTACTCCATTTTTATGGTATATGTCTCCCTCCTCACTCTGCTGCAGCATCCTAGTTACCAGGCAAATACATATCTGTGTATGGTCTTGCTGCCCCCAAGGACCATGAAGCATGTCTTGGCAAAAGGGAATGTAGGCAGAACTAGGAGGATGGATGGAGGGGCATTGGCCTTGACAGAAATAGTGGTGATATGGTTCTCAGAATGAAACAGTGAACAAGGAGCAACACAATTGTTCAGAAGTAGTAAGCAAAGGAAAATATACAACTAGAAACTTGGGGTTGGTGAGGAGCAGTCTGTGCGTGGTGGCTGCTTGTTACTAGAGCCTCATGGAAGGAAAACAGCCTAAATTGGAAGCAGGAGGGTAGATTGGAGCTCTGGCCTGCCTAAGTGGCTACCACAGAGAAGCCAGTCTCCCTTGGGCAATAGGTGGCTCTGCATCTCTCCATTGCACTAGGTACTAGATACCCAGTGAGGACAATGTGGATTTCTGCCCCCAAATTTTGCCCTTTCCTGTACCAAAGCCATGGTATCTTCTGGGGCAGGGTCTAAGTCAGGTGGGGGAGAAGTGACAGGGGGCCTTCCTTGTGACAGGGACAATTTGTTTGAGGGCCTCCAAGGGTCTAAGGAGGAAACTTTCACTACTACTTCTTGCAGTACAGGCCAGTGAGGCTTGTCAGAATAAGTTGAGACCCCCACACCATGCACCAGCCCTGTCATCAGTGTCTCCAGCAAGGGACGGAGGACAGAGCAGATGCACGTTAAAGCTTCAAATGTCATCAGCCTTGTCTAGGAGGGAGGGGACGTTGTGTGGTGTGTGTGTGTGTGTGTGTGTGTGTGTGTGTGTGTATGTGTGTGTGTATGTGTGTGTGTGTCAGAGGAGCACTGAGACTACGAACAGAGGAAGGCTGCTCCTTACTCAGGAATCAGGGTGCCTGCCATGCTGGTGTATCCATAATAAGTGGTGGGGAGGGGCAGGTTTGGGGATGAAGAAGAGTTTAGATTGGTGGGAGCAGAGTAAATCTGACCAGGCCTGTAAAAACATTGCTCCTACTTGGAGAGGTAGCAGGTGACAGCCATGGTTGGTTTCTGCTCCTCTACCTCTTCCAGGTTTCTGGATGTGCCCTTAGGTTTCCTCCCTGGAGGAGTGGAGAATATCTGGTGTTTGGCAGATAATTATTACATGCTTTTTCTAGGTTGCAAGTGTAATTTCAGGATTCCTCAGAGCCTGTTTTCTAGGCATGCCATGGCCTCACTTCCCAAGACTATCCTTTCTCCTCAGAAGCCAAGGACTGAGTGGACTTCTAGCTCCAGTCCTTCATCTTCCCTCTCTAAGTATCAGGTAGGAGTGATTGCTGGGATGCACAAGCTGGCTGGTGGTCTGGGCTGGGTGGTAGGGTCTGCTGGGATCAGTGGAAATGGACACACATGACCAGTCTGACTCCACCACTGCTGAGGCCTTCTTGGAGCCTCACCAGTGTCAGAAAATAGCTCTGGAAGGTAGGCAGGAAAGGAGGGAGGAATGAGGGAAGGAAGCCAGACTACTTTTGAATTCTCTAGAATTTGGGGGGAACTTTGAGGACTTAGGCACCCTTGAAAGTAATCTGCTATATGAAATACCACATGTTTTCTTTCCAATTCACTACTGACTTCATTGCCCTATGACATTCACCATGAGTCTTCCTTAGGGAGCTTCTCAGGTAACAGTTTTAAGGGGAGTTCAATAATTAATAATATCAGTAATATTCCAATCCAGTTAAACATGCAAAAATTAATCAAGACACAATCCATGGTGAAAAGATTGAGCAAAATTCAGAGGCACAACCCCACCCTCCACTTTTCCAACCACATTTGCATATTCTCAACTCTCCCAACAGGGTTCCAACCTGATTCCTTTAAAGACTGTAGGAAAGGGGCTGGAGAAATGGCTGAGCAGTTAAGGCACTTGCCCGTAAAACCTAAGAATTCAGGTTCGATTTCCCAGGACCCACATAAGCCAGATGCACAAGGTGGTGCATGCTTCTATGTTTGGTTTGCAAGGGCTGGAGTCTCTGACACACCCATATTCATTCTCTTTCTCTTTGTCTCTCTCTCCCTCCCTGTTTCAGTCTCTTATCTCTCTCCAAAAATATTAAAAATTGAAAAAAATAAAAAGACTATAGGAAAGTCATTTCCAATTGATGTAACTTCCACCGTACATCAGAAACCATGTGCAGGAGAAGTAACTCTGGCTGCCTGGATCCATAGGTGACTTTGATTTTACCAGGCCAAGAGTGGGACTAGGAATGGATCCAAAGGCTTCCCTGGACCAGCATGAGCTCCAGGAAATGACACAAAGCAAGCAGTGCATTTCCTGTGCTGGCAAGCTGGCATACTGATTCCACGGGAAAGTGCTCTACAGGACCAATAGCTGTCCCTGATGAGCTTTGGACAGTTAATGGGCAGAGAGCCACCTGTTCACAGGCAGCAGACACAAGGATTGTCTGGCCTTTCTGCTGACTGTGCTGCTGGCCACATCAGTTGATACCATTGCACCCTGGTTCCTGTGATCCATGGGTTCTGGAGTACCATCGTGGCCTACACATCCTCCTCACTTCTCTTCTCCTATATAACTTTCCTCAGCTATTGCTGCCGCTCCCTGTGCAGGCACATCTTATACCTCTTTGTTGTGTTAACTTTTTCTGGAGATAATAGAATAAATGTCTGTTCATACTGATAGGGCTCTGACAAGAGACCAAAGTAATAATTGCAACCACATAAAACTCGGTGAATCAGTGAGTTTATTGGCTTCACATACATAGTTTGGGTAAGGCGTTTCTTCCAGGAGCGTGGGTGACTCAAATGTATGTGTGCCATGGGGAAGCCCTCCGTAGCAAAGGAGAAAACTCAGAGAAGTGGCATCTCTGAAACTCACTGCAGGACTTGCAGCCAGCTGGGCTGGTACGAGAGTCTCCTGCAGCAGTTGTTTACTGGGTGCAACTTCTGTAACCTTGTGGGGGGATTTCTGAACGTGAAACTTTCAGGAACTTGTAAAGATCTCTGAGTTGTTCACTTACTGAGTGTCATGAGCTTCTTCTCTCCTCTCTCCAGGAGGGAATGTTTCAAATTCAGAGGAAATTGCTACACAACACGCTTTTATTTATTTATTTGTTTGTTTTGAGGTATGGACTTGCTCTATCCCTGGCTGACCTGGAATTCACCCTGGAGTCTCAGGGTGGCCTCAAACTCACAGCAGTCATCCTACCTCTGCCTCTGAAGGCTCAAGCCATCAAGGTCAGATTTTTTTTTTTTTTTTTTTTGGCATTGGTGTCTTGCTCTAGCAAAGGCTGACCTGGAATTTACAATATAGTCTCAGGCTGGCCTCTGACTCACAAAGAGTCCCCCACCTCTGCCTCCTTAGTGCTGGGATTAAACGTGTGTACCATCTCGCTTGGTAAGAGCACTCTTTCTAAATTCTCTTGCCAGCCTGCAAAGTATATGCTGCCTCCACATCTGGACAGGCAGAAACAGAAGAATTATCAGAGCATCAGGGTGCATGGGAAGGCACTGAGAATGGCTGCAATCTGAATGACGTGAGGGTCACTGCTAGTCCACTGGCCTCCTAGGAAACGTTCTGAAGATTACTAAAATGACCTGAGTACTGCCCGTGTCATTCTTGTTCTAGTTGACTGTCATACCTTAGTAGAGCAGGTGGTAGATGACCAGGCTGGTGCCTTGGGGAGTGCCATAGCCTACATGCTGCCTAGGAAGCTGTAAGCTTTCTGCAGGCTTTGAGCTGTTGTTGCCTTCAGTGCCAGTGGCAGAACTACAGTTGTGACTCTGCCTGAAAGAGTTCTTCTCTGGGCCACCACAGGATTACAAGGCAGGTAGGCACATACAGATTGGCTCCCGCTTGTCATCGGTTGCTGAGTTAATTTGCTACAGTGTTCCAGGGGCAGCAGTTTGGGTTTCAGTGACCAGCGTGTGTTTCCTAGAAGTGCAAGGTTCTTGGCATGTGAGGGTACAAACTTGGACCTCCAAATTGCAGCACAGCTGAAAGTTGTAGCCTTGGGAGATATCTTCTCAAGGAAGGGGTGATGCAGAACTGTGAAGGGTCGTTCATATAAGGGCAGTAAGAGACTGTCCAGGTACCCTAGACAACATGGACAAATGTCTGGAGAACACATTTTGGGCTTATCACACTACACATCCTCTGACAGGCTCTACTAGCTGGGGGCAAGAAGTTAGGCTGTGATTACGTACTGGGCCTCTTCCTTTAAACTTTTATGGAGGCTGAAGTTAGGGCCTGCCAATCTCCCTCAGTCTTTAGTTATAAGAGCTTCAGGAGGGTTTACAGGAAGTGTAGATTGCTCAGCAGACAGATCAGAAGGACCAATCTCTTGGGCACTGGGTCAGGAGCTGAGCAGTACTGAACCTTGTTAAAATCTGTTAAGAACTGATCAGTACTATTTGACTTGTGCCTTGCATGCAAGGTAGCCATAAGTCTTCACTATAAAAACCTCTGCAATGTTTTGTTTTTCTTTATTTTTGTGAACGATTGTCAACATCTGCCTTGAGCAGGAAGCTGTCAGCCAAGGAAAGAGAATATTACAGTGGAAACAAGAGTAAGAAATCAAGTACATGTGGATTTCTCTGGGAGAGTGTCATCACACCTGTGAGGTAAGTCCTTTCATGGGAGGAGAAGCATTCCTCTGGCACAAGGACCCCAGAGAATTCTAGCCCTAAGTACGGAATTGCCTGGAAAAAATTGGTCAGCTTGGGTTCCTGCTCCACACAGAAAAAAAGGTAAAGTGGACAATTATTCTTCCATCAGGGCTGTGCCTTTGGCTGCCAGTGAAATGACTGTGTGGCTGAAACTTCCTATCTCAAGGTTTTCAGATTCTTTTTGAGAGAGAGTGAACACTTGTGCAATAGTGGCATGTGGCCTCTATAGGTAACCAACTGTTCTCTTTTTGGACATGAGACCCACTCAGTGGAGGACAATTCATACCTGGTACTGGAAACCAAGTGAAAATCTCATGGTCAGGAAAGAGTGGGCTGGCATACCAAAAAAAAAAAAAAAATCTCCTAAACATATTTGCACAGACTGTTTAATACAAATTTCTCTCATATTTGGTTGGAGAATCTATTTTGTTTTACAAATGGCAGAGAAGATGGAGAGCCTGATAAGATAATAAGGTAGCAAACTGCTCTCCTTTAGACTTTTCACCTGTACCACATTCTGTTGTTTGTAAATGATTTTTTTTTTTTTTTGCTCTTTCCCCTTATGTCTTCTGGTGTATTAGTTAGGGTTCTTTAGAGAAACAGAACCAACAGAATGGATTGTGTTTAAAGGGGAATTTATTGCATTAGCTAATGACAGTCCAAAAATAGCAGTTTCAGGCTTGAAAGTCAAGGAGTTTAGTTGCTGCTCAGTCCATGTGAGTGGATGCCTCAGCAGTCCCAATCCACCACCGAAGTCCTGAAGGCTTCCTGGAGAACTACTGGTCATCAGTTCACTTTGGAAGGTGGAGGAAATTTAGTTCCAATGCCAAATGATATACACACATACAAGCGAAGGCACTCACCAGCAAGCATCACAGCAGCCAGGTGAGAGGAAGGGGCTTTTTCCTCTAAGAGCTTCCTTACATAAACCCCACCATCAGGAGGGCTGCCCACTCTAGAGGAAGGATTTAATCCTTCAGTCAAATTCTTCCTGGAAGCAACCTCTGAGAACCACCAAAGAGGGATGTTTGTGGATTCCTAATCAGATCAAGTAGACAACAGAAATTGACCATCACATCCTCCTTTTGTTCTTCCTTCAACTAAGCTTTCCTTTCCACTTTCATATTACACGCTTTCTTTGGTCCTTTGCCCCCTTTAACATCACCTCTATTTCCTCTCATAATGTTTCCTATCATGCACCAGATATTCAGGCTCCAACTTCATAAAACAAATACTAAAAGACATAAGAGTCACATAGATCCTGACACATTAATAGTCAGAGATTTCAATATCCCTCTCACATCTATAGATAGGTCCTCCAAACTAAAAGTCAGAAAAGATACATCATAACTAAAATGTATTATTAATCAACTGGATTTAACAGATACCTACAGAACATTCCAACCAAAGTATAGGGAATGCACATTCTTCTCCATGGGACATAGAAGCTTCTCCAAAATTGAACATATCATAGGCCACAAAGGAAGCCTTAAATACAAAAAAAGTCCCTGCTATAATTCCTTTTATCCAAAAGGTTTTGTAAACTGGTCAATTTCAGAAGCCAAGGTTCTTGTGAAACCATCTGGTATCATTGTCCTTTTTTTCCCAACCCATTTATATTTTCCTTGTATTTCAGGAGGATTTCTGAAGAATAAAAGTGCAGTGAACCCTTCCTGTATATATGCAGAGTGATGGCAAGAACATTTAAGCAACCTCCCAGCTTAATGAGAGCACTGAGGGGTTTATAAGGTGGTGCCTCAGCAAGTTGAATACTACAGCTGGATACTACAGACAACAGTGCAGGTGTTAGGCAGCTATGTGTTTGTTGTATGGGGTGCGTTGGGTGCTGCTTGTCTACTATTTCAAATTATACCCATAATTGTTGAAGACATGGATTGCAAAAGTCAAGCAACTTTTATATATTAGTCAGTGTATGAAAGTACCAGAATTATGGTCTTTAAGTTGTAATTTCTCTCATGAATACCTTTACTTCATAGTGATTTGTGAACCTTGACTGACTAGTAAGAGACTGTTTTGTTGAGCCCTCTAACAACTGACTTTATTCTCTGATGTTTAAAATTATAAAACACAGTGTTCTTAAGGGTACAAGTAAAGAGAAGATAGCATGTACAATTATATTAAAATATCCAACATTTTCTTTGGCTTTGGAATAGTTACCTGCTCATTGCTGAGACAAAGCACCTGAACAAAACCAGATGGTGGGAGGAAAAATTTAATTTTTGCTTAGAGTGTGGAAGAGAAGATTTATGAAGGCAGGGGAAAGCATCTTATGAACATAGGCTGAACATCTCCTCTGCCATAGCATGTAGAAAACAGCAGCAAGACAGTAAGGCAAACTCTGGTAAAGGGGGAGTTGGTATAACACCCCTGAGTCCCCTGCTCCAACAACACACCTCCTCCAGCAAGGCTCTAACTCCCAAATTGACATCAACTGGGAACAAAGTGTTTAGGACATATGAGGCATCTCATAGGCCCACTGTAATTACTCTATAGGAAAACCACATTGGGGTCTGGGAATAAAGCTGAGAAGAAAAGCACTTCTATGACATGTTATAAGGTCCTATGTTTAATGCCCAGAACAGAAATAAAATGGAAGGACAATGGCTTTCAGACACATAGTGCCCAGTGACTCAAAAATCCAGAGTGAAGGAGAAAGAGGAAAAAGATCACTTTTTTTAGGCAGTTATCCATGTACAAGGCCTAGGCAGAACAAAGAGGTGCCACTTCGCCAGCCCTGGCAAAACTAGAGTTGTATCTGTTCTAGTTCCACGGAAGATGGCCACAAGCAGTTCTTCAGCAACATGTCCCCCTACATCTTGCCTGATCTTGCACAGCTAGTCAGCTCCTTGAGTCCACGAAACACTGAGATCACTCCCTCACACACCGAGTCTGATGATAAGGTCCATCCTAATTAAATGTCTGAGCTATGAAAGGGCTTGCCACATGCAAATGATCCTCTATTTCCCACCTTGGCCTGCTCCTTCGTGTGGATTTTTACCTGAACACCAGTGTGTAAGTCCCTCTGCCCTGGGAAGGGAATGCTCTTCTTACTTGTCTGGTATTTTCCTGCTACTTCTTACATCTACTTTATTTACAGATGCTTTCTCACTTTGTTACATGTACTATGTCCCTCTAACCATTGGGCTCATCATTATACAATCTCTTTGGCTCCCCTGGCTGTACAGTCCAGTCACTGAACTCACCTGATTCCTGCTTTGGAAATCTCTTTCCCCTTCCTTTCTCAGCCTGGCTTAAAAGAGGGAAGAGAATTTCTCCTCATCTGGACACTTTCCTGCCTGAGTTTTGGGTGCTTTCTTGTTCTGCTACATGTGTGATGTTTCTTTGAAGCTAGAATCTGTCACAATCTTATTCCATAGTTTGTCTGACCCCTATGTGAGTGAGAAGGTTAAGGGCTTGTGCTCCCAAGATCCACTTCCTGCGTGTGTGTGTGTGTGTGTGTGTGTGTGTGTGTGTGTGTGCTTCCTCTGAATTATCTGGCATGAGCATCAGGTTTTCTCTTCCATGTATGTGTCTGTATGTGCCAGAGACTATTTCCTGAGAGATTTTCTCCATGAGGGAGTTTCTCCACCTCTCATCCACCTTTCCAGGTGGGCAAGGCAGGCAAGGAGCAGAATTCCCTTTTGACCTGAGTCTTTGAGTCTTCCTAGCTATTCCCCTGAATACCAATTCTCCCTAAAATACACCTCATAATATGCCCTTCTCATAGTCTATTTCCTCAATTCTTTGTTAAAATGAATAATAACCTGAAAGTTGAGGTTCACAGGCCTGGAGGAGATATGATACCATGAACCTCAAAATCTCACATTAAGAGTATTTTCCAAGGTCAGGCATGGTGGCACATGCCTTTAATCCCAGCACTTGGGAGGTAGGGGTAGGAGGATCATCAAGAGTTCGAGGCCACCCAGAGACTACATAGTGAAATCCAGGTCAGCCTGAGCTAGAGTGAAACGCTACCTCGAAAATCAAAAATAAATAAATAAAAATAAAATAAGATAAAAGAATATCTTTCAGAGCTGGTTATGGTGATGCAATCCTTTAATCCCAGCACTAGGGTGGCAGAATTAGGAAGATCACCATGGGTTTGAGGCCACCCTGAGACTACATATTGAATTCCAGGTCAGCCTGGACTACAGGGAAACTTTACCTCAAAAAACCAAAAGGAACATAAAAAGGAGTACCCTCCACTGCCTAGAGGGAAGGGTTTTGTTGAGGAAGCAATGCATGTTAGCTTTAAGCCTTCCTCCTCCCTATGGGTTAATCCAGGCCTTGAAGACTGACCCTGGTCTGGAGTTAGTCAGTGATATCCCACCACCAGACAATCCTCTGATCTTATCTACATGCAGAGGATAATTATGCCGTTCTGGATCTTTCTACTGAGTCATTTCAGCAAGCACAAGCATATGCTCCATTCATGTTTCCCACCGCTAAAACCATGTTTCTTTTACATAAGGTCCTAACAGATTGTTAAACTTCTACCTAAATATCTATGTACACACTCATACATTAATTAATGTTGCACTCAGCCTTAATCACAAGTTTTATTTTGCAGTGGGACCTGGTTAGTAGGTAGCCTAAATGCACAGAATGGGAGAAAAGTGTGTGTTCAACCCTGAGTGAGACATCTGTGTTACCTTTCAAGGCTCAGGGAACATTGCAGAGGAAGGGCAGAAAGAATGTAAGAGTCAGAGGGTGGGGAGGAGTGCTGTGGAAGGCTGTCTCCCGGACACTGCATGACCACTGTTCTCATAAGCTCACAGCAGCTGTTCTTTCCTGCACAAGACCAAGCCTGTCAATATTGATGGGATAGGGGTTCATGAGACCACATTCCTCCCTAGAGAAACTATGGAAACAGGAGAAGGAGTCATGTTTTTCAGCTGCATAATGATTATAACACAGTGAATAATCTCCCATTAGTACCTATGAAAGCAGCCCTTATTTAAGTCAGTGGGCAACAATAAAAAGACAAAACAATAAGCCCACTGTGGTGGTGCACACCTTTAATTCCACCACTTGGTAAACAGAGGTAGGAGGATTGCCATGAGTTAGAGCCCACCCTGATACTAATTCCAAGTCAGGCTGGGCTAGAGAGAAAGAAGCCCTACCTTGAAAGAAAAATAGGAAGTTCATTAGTTCAGTGGAAGGGATGTAGTAGAAATGGTGCACGATAATCAAGGGTAATAGCGTGAATAAAATCAAAATACATTATATGCATGCATTAAAATGTCCAAAATAAAATAAAAAGTCATTAGTTTGTAAGGTACAAACTGTGAGATTATCTGACAAAGTCTGTATATCTCTGGATGTTAGTTTTTATGTTCTAAGGTGAGTTATTTGCACTTGATCATTCCTAAGATTCGTAAATTCTGTGCATGTGTTCCAGACCTCTGTGATCTAAGTAAATTTCATGTGATAATAGATTTTTTCAAGAAGGAGAAAAATGGAAGACAGGAAATAAGGAAGGAAGTAAGGAAAGAAGGGAGGGAGAGAGAGGGAAGGAGGGAGGGGGAAGAAAATAGAAAGGAAGGCAAGATGAAAGCAGGTTACAAACAGCCAAGCATTTTGGCACATGCCTGTAATCTCAGCACTTTTGCAGGTAAAAAGGAGGATTATTCAGGTCAAGGATAGGCTGAATGATATACTGAGTACCAGACCAACCAAGGATGTATAGGACATTTAACATCAAGGCACTATCAGAGATTCTCCATACATGCATACGTGTGCCTGTGTGCATGTGTGTGCACACACACATGGGGTGCTAACACCTGTTATGGTGAAGGCCTTTAATCCCCACATTCAGAAAACTGAAGTAGGAGGCTCAATAGTTCAAGTTCATCGTCAGCTAATCAGCAACTTTGAAGCCAACCTTGAAAACATGAGACCCTCTCTCTCAAATACATGTTAAAAATTGCATTTCTGTCTCAGATTCTATATACCCCTCCCCCAAGGACAGTGAAACCCTTTTCTTGAGAGCAGTAGAGTTTTGAAAAGAATTGTGCACAAAGTTCTTCTATCATGTTTATTTAAGACATGTATAGTACTTCATTTTACATGTGTGTGTGTGTGTGTGTGTGTGTGTGTGTATGTATATATATATATGTATATAGTGTGTGTGTGTGTATGTGTGTTATGCAAAGGAGTTGTGTGTGCCATAGTGTGTATGCAATGGTGAGAGGGCAACATAAAGTGTAAACCTTTGCCTTTAATCTTTGAGACAGAATCTTTCTTTTGTTTAAATAGTTATTTATTCATTTGAAAGACAGAAAGGCAGAGAGAGAAATAGTGAGAGAGAAAATTAGCATTCCAGGACCTCCAGCCACTGCATTTTCACTCCAGACACATGCACCACCCTGTGCATCTGGTGTCACACGCGTAATGGGGAATAAAACTCTGGTCCTTAGGGTTTTCAGGCTGCACCTCTTTCATGTTTTTGATACTGAAAAGGCCAGCCTGTAAGCTTTGGGATTCTCCTGACTCCACTTCTCACTGCATAGTCTTATTGAGATTTCAGACACACATGCTGCTCTTGTCTTGTTCTTTTCACCTGGGTTCTGGGGATCTGAGCTTTGGTCTCAGACTTATGGAGCTTTTAATCAGTAAAACATTTACCCAGCCCCAACCCAGTACACTTTTAATGCTTCCCCAGTTTTAAATCATTGCTCTCTATTACAACACAAACTGCACAGGGCCCTATTCAACATTAGCATTGTTAGATGTGATAAGCATGGGGAAGGATATTATGCATAGATTTGGGCATAGATTCACTGACAAAATCTGAATTTTATAGTTTCTCAGGGGCCTCATCAGGTTTTCTGGTAGAAGGCTCTGCAAGTCCAGCTCCAAGTTGCAAATTCTCTGTACACTGAGGTGCATGTCCACTGGTCTTTCAGTGTCCTCACAGAAACTTGGAGTGAATATTCACAAAGCTGATCATGTCCATGGTGGTGGTTTCTATCAGATGTCCCCCACAGACTCATGGGTTTCCAGTGCTCGGTCTCCAGCTGGTGGGAATTTGGAGTCTTGGTGTAAGAGATGTTTCAGAAGGTGGGTGTTATAGCCAATTTCACTTGGCCAGAGCTCAGCTCACCCTCTTGCTATTATCCACCTGTTGTCACAAGAATTAGTATCCAGCCTCTGCTCTACCAACTTTTCCCTGATATCATGAAGCTTCTCCTCAGGACTGTAAGCCAAAATAAACCTTTTCCTCCCATCAGCTACTTTGAATGTGTGTTTTGTCCCAACAACTTCATTTGTGACTCATACAATGTGAAGAGACATGTGGAGAAAGGGGTTGGTAGACTTTTCTCCAATGTTCACTCATAGGTCCCCTAATCAGTGTGAGTTCTAGCCCTCACTCCCATTTTGTGCTCCAAAATTAGGTCACAGTCTTGCATAGTCCCTTTGATCAAGTTACTCAATGGAGTCCAGGAGGACATGAGGCCCAGTGCACACACGTCTTCTAGAAGCAAGATTGTGACACAGACTTCTCCCTTCTTCTCCCTCATACCCACATCGTTTTGGCCCACCCAGCCAATATCAGACCTAACAAGCCCTATACCCACTTTCATAACTGCACTGGGAAAGATGAGGGAGCCAATAGCAGGCCTGGAAAAAGAAGAATAACGTTCTTAGAAAGGAAGATGCCAATAGCAGGTCTAGAAATACAGGGGTTCCAATAACATGTTTAGGAAGAATGGGAGCCAATATTAGGCTTTGAAGCAGAGAGTGGCAATAATAATCATTGGGTGGAAAGCCCATGGACTTCCAACACACCAGCAGCTCACCAAACACAGGCCTATTGCCAATGGTCTGGCTATTGTGGAGGTCACACAGCCTTCAGAGCTCCAGCTCTGGAGCAAACTACTACTACCACTGAATACCATCACTGCAGCCTTGGGGAAACACAAGGATGAAATCAGCTTTGAACCTAAGGAGGCAGCCACAGCAGCAGGTAGAAGCCCCATCAGTGAAGTAGTGCCAAGTCTCAGGGAGGTTGAGAGCTGCCACCGCTATGAGGGAGACCTGGAAGAGGATGACCAGTTGTAGGTTCCTATGTCCTCTGGAACCTGGCCGCGCCCCCCCCCCAAAAGGCACCCAGGAAACCAGGGTGGATGAGCATATGATGAGAGAACGAATCACTCCCAGGAGATAGTTGAACAACTCTCTTGGCTTATTGTCAGGGAAATGGGTGTATGAGCATCTGAGGACAGAATTAATGGTCCTAAGAGGATTGGACATACCTGGTTCATTTCTTATACCTAATTAGCATGTGGGGACATTCATTCCAGCATGTAGGCAACAGAGGAGTCAGGTGGTCTAGAGTCACAAAGGGATGGGCTGTGGGAAGGCTCATATGGAGTTTCCTAGG
Organism: Jaculus jaculus; assembly: GCF_020740685.1. Lineage (NCBI taxonomy): Eukaryota > Metazoa > Chordata > Mammalia > Rodentia > Dipodidae > Jaculus > Jaculus jaculus. The sequence goes on from NC_059125.1 coordinate 115,783,874, forward strand.
CAACTGTCCAAATGTTACAGGGCTATGGGCAGATCCTAAGTTCAGGTGTGCTGAGCTTGGAGAAGGAGTGGCCTCCGGTTGCCTGGGGGTCCTTAGCCTGGCAGCTCAGGTCCGTCTCCAGGGGCTCCACCCTATGCCTGGCAGTGCACAACAACCAGTTGATGCCAAATGTGGCCACTAGCCCAGGGGGGGCAGCACCCACAGGAGCCAGCCTACGTGGATGCTGCTCTGGTGTCTGAACAAAGGCAGCAACACAGATTCTTGCCACCATTCACACAGTGGTAGGTGGCAGAAAAGGAAATTGCTTTTCAAGAAACTCAGTGCCTGATTTTGCTCAAAAGTTATGTGGTGTGAACCATGGCCATCCCTGACCTCCAGGGGTTCAGACTCGTTTTGGGTTGCCCTTTCCTGTCTTCAGTCCCTGTCTTCCCCTATAACCCGTAAAGCACTAGAGTTCTCTCTCACCTTGTACTGAATGTGGGGAGGATGCCTCTTGAGGTGAAGACCATTGCTTTCATTCAGTATTGACAAAGGGCACTAGGAGCCACTCTAGCCATAGGCTCTGCTGCCTCAGAGCAAGCAACCCTAGAGGTCAGAGGAAGCTTCTCTTGTCTCCTCAGCCCCAGCCCAGGGGGCTTGTTGACCTACTCTCCTCAGAAGCTGATTTCAGGCACCTTTTCCAAGTATATTATTCTAGTCCCTTTTTTCTTCCTTTACAACATTTTAAACAATTCCTGATATAATAGACGTCCTTGAAAAATCCAATGAATACTGGGTGTACTACACTGAAATCTCCTTCCTTTCTTCTGACTGCAGATGACAGGCATGCACCTCCTCTTTTCCTGCAGAGTCATAGAGAGTGCTGAGGAATACTGAATAGAAGCTGGATGTCTCCACTGCCAAGTCTTATGGAACTAGAGATGCACATGCCTCTCAAGGCAGGAATTTCTCAGTAATAGGCCTGTCAGGCAAACTCCACTCCCCCATCCCACAAACACCTACTGTTCTCTGCTTCACTTGGCTTCAGTCCATGATAGACACACTGACCACAGGGAAGACAAGAAGAGTGTCTGACCCTTAGTTTGTGAATCAGAGGGGGGATTGTGTTCCGTCTTGTTCTCAGTGCTTACAGCACAAGCTGGCAGAAAAACACTGATTGCAAATTTGGCTTTTATGATTAAGTATACAACCTGGGCCACAAAATTCATGATATCAAGTTTCTATTGATAACTTACTTGTTAGGAATTAACTCTGTTCCTCTTCTCAAATCACATAACTTCTGATTCTATCAGCTCTTGAACAATTATATTCCACATCCAATAGCACAGTATAGGTTTCCTTTTGAGTTTACTTCAGAAATACTGTCCAAAATTTTTTTATTTCCTTTTCATTTTTTCTTTAAATATCTGCATTCTTAGGTCATTATTTGTGAAGATTGTTTCCTGGAATACTTAAATGAATGATTATCCTTTATTTTCTCAGTCTCATAGTTTAGGCATACACGTATGACTCTAGGGAGCCCAGCAGTTCTGTCTCATTTACCTGGTCACTGTGTGCTATGTATCCCTAGCATTTGATTATGAATCAAGTTGTTCCCTGTTCAGACACCTTTCACTTTTGTCATATTTTCTGAAATGCCTGCATTCCTTTACCAGACTCTATATGGGTTGCAGAATTCAAGAAGCTGTGAATGAAACTACTAATTGAATGAGCATATGATACTGCGACACTACTCAGGAGATACCTGAAGGCCTCAGAAACGCCATACTATACAGATACCTGCACACCCATGTTTACTGTGGCACTATTCACAGTAGCCAAGATGAGAGATGAGCTTAGATGTCCATCAGAAGATGAATGGATAAAGCATATGTGATATATTTATTTAGTCATAAGAAACACAAAATCATGCCATTGGCAAGGAACTGGATGAAGATAAAGATCCTAAGGCTAATTAAAATATGGAAGACTCAAAAAGATAAACACAATTTTTTTTCTCATAGAAGGACCTAAAATTTTGTTTTCAATTTTTTATAATATTTTATTTATTTATTTGAGAGAGACAGAGACAAAGACAGATAGAGGGAGAGAGAGAGAGAATGGGCGCGCCAGGGCTTCCAGCCTCTGCAAACGAACTCCAGACATGTGCGCCCCCTTGTGCATCTGGCTAACGTGGGACCTGGGGAACCGAGCCTCGAACTGGGGTCCTTAGGCTTCACAGGCAAGCGCTTAACCGCTACACCATCTCTCCAGCCCTTGTTTTCAATTTTTATTAACATTTTCCATGATTATAAAAAATAGCCCATGGTAATACCCTCCCTCCCCCAATTTTCCCCTTTGAAATTCCTTTCTCCATCATATCCCCTCCCCATCTCAATCAGTCTCTCTTTTATTTTGATATCATGATCTTTTCCTCCTCTTATGATGGTCTTGTGTAGGTAGTGTCAGGCATTGTGAGGTCATGGATATCCAGGCCATTTTATGTCTGAAGGGAGCACGTTGTAAGGAGTCCTACCCTTCCTTTGGCACTTACAATCTTTCTGCCACCTCTTCCTCATTAGACCCTGAGCCTTGGAAGGTGTGATCGAGATGTTACTCTGTACTCCAGTCACTTCTTTCCAGCACTATGATGCCTTCTGAGTCATCCCAAGGTCACTGCCATCTGTAAAGAGAAGTTTCTCTACCCAAAGTGAGAGTAGCATTAATATAAGGGTATGAATATTAAGAGAAGTGCTTACTGGACAGTTTGATAAGCATAGTGTATACATTTATCCAGACATCAGCAGATGTTACACCCCTGGGACTCATGACTACACCTGTTTTAAGTTTTCAGTATAAGCGATGCATTCCCTCCCATGGAGCTGGCCTCCAGTCCAATTGGAGGGTGGTTGGTTTCCACCATGATAGATGTGCCTCTATTGCACCCATTGGCTCATTTGGCCTGGGTGGCCAATTATAAGGCTTGCAGTGTCCACTGTTAAGTATCTTCACTTGTGGCATCTCTTTCTCCCATTGAACTGCATGTAGAATGGCTTCTTTCAGCTTTAAATCAGCTGGTCTCCATGGAGGAGGTTATCAACTCAATTCCAGCAGGATTCCTCAGTGGCCTTGCAGCCCAAGTATGTGGAGTCTTCAGCAATAGGGTCTAACCATCTATTCCTAGTGGGAAACCAAGCATCTCGGCAATGGCCTATAATGTTTTGGGGGCATTAGGGACCTCCCTGGCCAACAACTCACTGGAAGGTATCCCATCCCTGGCACTGAAAATTTTCTAGCAACAATCTATGGCTCCTGAGTGTTCCATTGCTCAAATAAGACAGGAAAGTAGAAGTGTGACTATTGGAGATGTGGAATGGGACCAGCAGAAAGGGAGAGAGGGACAAGAGAAATAAAAGGGACATTAACATGATATATACAATTACATATTATGCATACATAAAGTTTCATCATATAGTCTAGAGATTTGTATAATGAATATCTGCTTACAAACACAAGGAAAACTACAACATGTCCGCGAAAGGAGGACGCATGTGGGTGTGTGGAAGATTGTTTGCTTGATGCCTCCTGCCTTGCTCACATGCGGTGGCTTGGTGCTTAGTGCTCACACGGCTGAGAGCAAACATCCGCTAGGAGAGTGTGAGCTCAGCCAGGCAAACCTGCAGTGGGGATGGAGCGCAGAGCGCAGAGCACATCTGCGAGCAGGACTTGCAGTGAAGGTGATCAGGACAGAACAAAGGCATTTCAAAATTTTGTGTCTATTGAAGTGATCCCAGTTTCCTCCTCCTCTTTCTGATAGAGAAAATGGGGTGAGCTTGGCTTCTCAGGCAGAGATTGCACATTGGCAGCTGTGGTTTGAGTTGCTTTTTTACCCTAAATTAGATGACAAACACTTCTCTTGAAACCTATTTCACTGGCTGTCAGTTAAACACTTGAAGGTTTCACACAAACATTTGGATTTGGAGCCAAGATTTAAAGATGGAATATCTGGCAGGTCTGGCCCAGCGATCCTACCCAGCAACTACATTGTGGTGAGCAGCACATGCTGAGGAGCTGAATGAAAAGAACACATTCCATACAGTCAGCTCTTAAACCCTGAAGAAAACCTTCTGATGACCCACTGGCATTGGCCCCATTTCATAAACAAGGAAGTTGAGACTCAGATGCGCAGGTGTCCAGGAGCACAAACACCTCATGCTTTAGACCTGGGCTCACAACTGCCCCCAACTCATACTGCTCATCTCTCTGCCTCACAACACACTTTCCTGTCCATTTTCTTTCTATCTCATGCTTGCTCATTTCTTTTTCCTCCTTTCATGTCTAAGGTTAGAGCCCAAGGGTCCCATGGCATTTAGGGAAAGGTGCAAGTGGCTGTGTCCTGTGCTGCTGGGGCCCATGTGCTACAGGGGTCAAGGGCCTTTGTATATTCAGCACCCAAATAAAGACCCCAGATGCCTGCACTGGAAGGCTGTAGACTAGCTGGATCTGCCTCTCCTTAATCCCAACAGCTCCAAACAATGAATTTATTTTTACAAATACACACAGAAATATTTTAAAAATATAGCACCAATTTAGAAAAATAAAGCTCTCCACCCTCACAAGGACTGTCTTGTCCCTTCCCCCTGATGTACTCCTCAGGTGGAGCCTGAAAGGCCTTCTTAGTTCAGGGGTCAGAGAAAATCCTAGCGTGATGAGCCCCCATGATGTACACAGGGTTATGACTCCAGTGACCTGAGTAGCCAGGGATATGTATTTATACTGACTGGTGATCTTTGGCAAGCATACCCATATGTGGCTCTCTTTATGCTTATCCATGATTCTATAAAAACAGGTCTCTTTGCCTAACCACAAATATTCAGCATAACATTAAGTCCCACATTTATTTTCATCCATAGCTTTTCAATGCTATTCAGTGGACATTATACTGATTCAAAATAACCTTTTTGAATATTACAGGTTTGGGGATATTCACAAGTTAAGCATTGTGGGTATTGGACAAGTCTTATTTCTCTGAACACTGATATTCATCTCTCTGAAAAGAGATTTTGTAGAAATATTCTTAGGTGTCATTCTGACCAGCCTGTATTTTTCCAGCCATGTAGTCTATTGTCAAAATATGTGTATGCAATTTAGAGAGAATACCTCCCACCAAACAAAGCAATTGCATTTAATACTTACGAAAATATGATCACTGCTGATACCCTAGTGACTTTTGTCTGGAGTTGTAGCTTTTTTTTTCAGTGCTAGAGTTCTAACACAGAATACTGCTTATGGTAGAAAACTGCTATCTACCTCAGAGTTCATCCACATGGGGTGTCTTCCAGAGTTCTGGCCATAGTGTGCAAGTACCTACATTTGACCTTGACTCTTATGGCATGACCTTCTGTGATGAAGAAATAGCCACAGAAACTGAACAATGAGTGCCAAGAGCAGTGCACTTGGATAAGGAATTGCAAGCTTTGTGGACAAGGTGGGCTATGAGAGCCATGTAGGTCACCTCAACTACAATAGTGGGAACAAGAATGATGGGGTCCAAGAGAGCCACTAGAAACCTAGAAAGATGCAGATGGAAGAAAATATGAGCTTGGTGTTGGAATTTCCTCAGTCCCCATGCAGGAGTCAATGAAAGCATCATAATTTGACTCCTGGAGAGTTGCAGAAGCTGGAAAACAGATTTTGAATCAAAGCTGGTTTCCTGATGTGCTCAGAAGGTACATGTGTGGTTTTCTTTGAAGCTACACTGTCTTTCAAAGCTATGGCTCTTTTCTTCTTTCCTAGCCTCTCTCCCTCCCTCTATCTCTGTCTCTATCTCTCTCTCTCTCTCTCTCTCTCTCTCTCTCTCTCTCTCTCTCTCTCTCTCTGTGTGTGTGTGTGTGTGTGTGTGTTTGTTTGTGACCATCCCTCCTGGGAATGGAAACTAGATGCCCACACATGCTAGGCAAGTGCTCTACCACTGATCTATATCCCAGACCACATTTCCCTTTGTCTTTGGATGCAGGGTCTGATTTCACTTTTATCTCAGTCAGTAGCACATCCAGGCCCTAATGTAGTGATTCTGCTGTCTCAGTCTTCTCAGTGGCTGAGATAAAACCAGAGTTCAATAACACCAGAGTTGGATGCCTTCCTCTCTTGACAATATAGCCATAGGGCCTTCAACTATTTGTATTTGTGCTCACATTGGGAAAAGATGATTTATGGGGACCAAGCTTAAATTTATTAATGCAGTTTTAACTTAAAGTAGGTCTAGATATACTTCAATGGCTTTTTTTTCTTTTCATTTTAGAATTATCCTCAAAAACAAAAATATAAGAATTAATGGGCTGGAGAGGTGGCTTAGCGGTTAAGCGCTTGCCTGTGAAGCCTAAGGACCCCGGTTCAAGGCTCGGTTCCCCAGGTCCCACGTTAGCCAGATGCACAAGGGGGCGCATGCATCTGGAGTTCGTTTGCAGAGGCTGGAAGCCCTGGCGCGCCCATTCTCTCTCTCCCCCTCTATCTGTCTTTCTCTCTGTGTCTGTCGCTCTCAAATAAATAAATAAATAAAAATTAAAAAAAAATAATTAATGATCTACAGCTGTGGGGATTGCTTATTGGTTAAGATGTTTACTTGTGAAGCCTAAGGATCAAATTCTATTCTCTAGATCACAGGTTAGCCATATGCATAAAAGTGAGGCATGCGCAAGGTCATACCTGCCCTCTAGGAGGCACAGGTGTTTGGAGTTTGATTGCAGTGCTCTCTCTCTTTCTCCCTCTGTTTCATGATCTCTCTAAAAAAAAAAAAAAAAAATCAGTGATGTAAAAAACATTTTTTCCTCAATACTGGGCAACATGAAGTAGTTTCAAGTTGATTTGTGACCAGGTTCTAGAACTGAAATTTATGTACACAATAAACAAATCCCTTGTGCCTGATTACCACTGTTCTACTTTTTCATCTTCTGAATATGACTCCTTTTGTTACTGCATATAAGGGAATTCATGCAGAGTCTATCCTTCTCTGACTACCTTGTTTCACTTAGCACAGTGTTCTCAAGGCTCACTCACATGCAATCAAGCATGTGTCAGAATTTCTGCTTTCTAAAGGCACAACTAGCTTTCAAAGGCACATTTGCACAGCTACCAAGTTTTCTTCAGACTCCACTGGTCTAGTGGATTTCTGGTTGGATTCTGTCTTATGACTCACATGGATTGCGCTAAGTTTCTGTCACTAAGAGTAGACAAATCTCTCTTCAACTCCAGGTTTTCAGCCTTTTTGTGAAATAGCTGTGTTGAATATTAATTCTATGTTCATTGTTTTGAAAAAGCACATAAGTGTCTTCCCTTGTGGCTGCATAATTTGCCATTAATACCCACAGGATATGATGTATCAATGTCTCCAGGAACTCACTAAGACTTATTATTCATGGATTTTTAAAAAAATTTTTTGTTCATTTTATTTATTTGAGAATGACAGAGACAGAAGGAGGCGGAGAGAGAGAGAGAGAGAGAGAGAGAGAGAGAGAGAGAGAGAGAGCATGAGAATGGGTGCGCCAGGGCTTCCAGCCACTGCAAACGAACTCCAGACATGTGCACCCCCTTGTGCATCTGGCTTACGTGGGTCCTGGAGAATCGAGCCTTGACTCGGGGTCCATAGGCTTCACAGGCAAGCGCCTAACCACTAAGCCAACTCTCCAGCACTCATGGATGTTTTTGATAGCCACACGGTTGGGTATGAGTTAACAGCCATGTGGTTTGACCCACATTTTCTCATTCATGGGTGACTGTGGTCATATTTATGACTTGCATAGCCTGGCTCCTTGGTCAAAGGGTTCTTAAAGTGTTTTGGATATTTCAAACTCTGGGTAGACTTTTTGCTTTAGTTATTGTGGTGGTTTTAATGTTACAACATACCCCATAGCCTCAAATGTTCATGATTAAGCCCAATACTTCACCCCTAGCTGTTGGTGCCTTTTGGGGGGCAGAGCCTTGCTGGAAGAGGTCATGAGACAGCCCAATGTTTGACACATATCCCATGTTCCATAAGATTTTGGTCAATAAAATGAGTATTGTGTATCTTTTTTGGATGACCTTGAAGTCAAGCTTCTAGGTTGCCTTATGCCTTAGGGTTTCTTTTTCTTTTGGTTTTTCAAGGTATTGTATCATTCTAGACCAGGCTGACCTGTAATTCACTTGTAATCTCAGGCTGACCTTGAACTCAAGGCGATCCTCTTACCTCTGCCTCCCAAGTGCTGAGATTAAAGTTGTGTCCCACCACGCCCAGCTTTCCTGATGGCTTCTTGTTGTCTACCTTTCGATTTTGATTTTTTTTTTTTTTGTGGCTTGGGAAGGTGTTGGGGACCACCCTTAAGAAATGTTTCATCTTTCCCTTACCCTCTCCTCCACCCCTGCTGTATTCTGGCTAAAGAACAAACATCCTGCTCTGCACCTACAGTATCAAGGCCCCTGAGTAATGACTTCCCAAAACAACCACGTTTCCGGCCTGAGGCCAAGAAGAGTTTGTAACCTTCCACCACCTAGGTCACCCTGACCCCCTTCCATATGATTCATGTCTTCCATATGATTCATGCCTTGTTCAAGAAGATTCTTTACTGTCTCACCCTCTACTCCCCTTACCCCTCCCCTACCTAAAACTGACTTTAAAAGATGAGCCTTCTGGCTCAATAAACGACTCTCGAAAAGCATTGGTTTGCCTGAGTCCATTCCCCTCTCTCGCCCATTTTCTTTGCAGGCTAAGGTCCTCCTGGTGCCCCCATGAATAACTAGGTCCCGTGGGTCTGGGCAAGTGGCGCCCAAACGTGGGGCTCAGGCACGGTCCTAGTCGGACGGAGACCCCTTATTGACGATCCTCCAGAGGAGTTCTCTTGTGATCACCGCTTCTTTGCCTGAGGAGACGGCTAGATCTGGTAAGTTCACTCATTCCGTCCCATAAAATGGGCCATTCTTTGTCTAAGCTTCCTTTATTAAGGACTTAAAGTCTTCTCTCGGAGAAAGGGGAATTAAGGTAAAGAAAAAGGACTTAAACTCTGATTATGCACAAATAAGATATGTAGACATAACTGTACAAGCTTGGCAAATACCCTTGTGAAACCCCCTCCCCTTTCCCTTCCTTGATAAAAACCCTATAAAAAGAAACACCCAATAGGGCTCAGGGCCGACTCCTCTGTCTCCTGCATGAGATACGTGTCGACCCCAGAGCTCTGGTTTCCTGAATAAAGCCTTATGCTTTTGCAGCAAGTTTGGTCTCCTGTGTGTCGGGTGCGTGCTATCTCGAGACTTGAGTGAAGGTCTCCCTCTGGGGGTCTTTCAATTGGGGGCTTGTCGGGGATTTGCACGTCTACCCAGGACTCCGGAGACCCCCTTGGAGGTAAACAATGTAAATGTCTGCAGCGCTGCATGTCTGAGTGTTTGTCTGAGTGATTTCTGTGATTTCTGTTGCTCTGATCTGTTTTAATTTCAGTTTGGGCACCGTGAGGACCTGATAACGGTGGTTGGCAGGACCACAGGCTGCAATCCTGGGGGACACCCCGGGATCTGAGGAGAGTCAGGGTGGCTGACAGTCTCCTATCTGGTAAAGGAAGATTGTGTATTTCTCCTCCAGGAGAAACCACGGAGGCATCTTCCATCTGAAACTGCATTTGGTTTTGTGTTCTGGATGCATTGGAGGCGTCACTGTTTTTGGTTTCTTTTTGTCAGTATCTATTTTGTGTTTGTTTGTGGACTCTTGTTTCTAATTATGGGACAGACTGTGACGACCCCCCCCCCGACTCTGACGGTATCTCATTTCTCTGAAGTTAGAAGTAGGGCTCATAACTTGTCTGCAGAAATTAAAAAAGGTAAATAGCAGACTTTCTGCTCCTCTGAGTTGCTGCCAGAGGGAATATTTGATCTAACCATTATTTCTGCTGTTAAGAATATTGTTTTTCAGAAGGGACCACATTCTCACCCAGATCAACAGCCATACATCCTGGTCTGGGAGAGCCTAATGACGGATCCTCCAGCATGGGTCAAGCCCTGGATCCACCCCCCGCCACGGTCAGGCTCCCAAGTCCTGGCAGTGACCCAACAAGCCACGAGAAAACCAAGCCGAATGGCCCTGGACCCCTCGGCTCAGCCCAAAATATATCCTGAAATAGAGGACCCTCCTGAGTGGCCTTCTGCCCTGATTCCATCTCCCCCACCTTACCCCTCTTGCTCTCCCCGCTCCAGCTTTGGCCGAGGGATGAGGAGATGGACCCGCTGCAGGGACTAGAAGCCAAAGTCCCAAAGGACCTGATTCCACTGTGTCCCTGCCCCTAAGAGCCTTTGGTCCTCTCCCTGACCCTAGCATGTCTCAGGCCCAAATGAGCAATCTACCCAGCTCCCAAATGAGATTGATGTGAGATTCCCTCTCACCCAACCTGAATGGAATTACAACTTGGCGGAAGGTAGGGAACAACTGACAGTCTACCACCAGGCTCTGATGGCACGTCTCAGGGGGGCTGCCCACCGCCCCATGAATCTGACTAATATAACCTCCCTCTGTGTTTTTAGAACACTTGATAAAGGCTTACTGGAGATATACTCCTTTTGACCCTACTTCTCCGGGTCAACAGGCAGCAACAACAGTGACATATATAGGGCAGTCCGTTCCAGACATTAAAAAGAAATTACAACATCTGGAGGCTTTACAAGATCTAGCTTTAATAGACATAATTAAGGAAGCTAAGAAGGTTTATCATAAGAGAGAGAGAGAAGAAGAAAAGAAAGACAGGAAAAAAAAGGAAGCACAAGAGAGAGGAAATAAATGGGAAAGGAGACAAGAAAGAAACTTAAGTAGGATATTGGCTGCAGTGATAGGAGAAAAAAAAAAAAAGAGCATCAGGATCAGGAAGACTTAAACAGCCAGGGTACCTGGGCAACAGGCAAACAAGGAAAAAGGAACCTGAGGGCTTTAGGAAGCCCCTTGAGAAGGATCAATATACGTATTGCAAGGAAAGAGGATTTTGGGTTCGTGAATGCCCCAAAAAGAAAGAAACTGGGAAGGAATTTTTCAATGTTGGAACATAGAGTGCTTGTTAAAAATGCCTTTTGAGTGGTACTTAGATCAGAATGTTAAAGTATGTAGATGAAGGTGTACGGATGTGAAAAAGAAAGAAATTTTCAGGCTAAAGTATGTTGGGATAGTTTGCTTAAGCTTTATCAAATTTAAGTCATGGGTAAAACATAAAATTGTTTTATGTTAATAAAAATTTCTGTGGTGCATGAAATCAATAGCTATCAAGTTTAAGCCAAAATCATTGGTTGTCAAATAATGTTTTTTCTTTCAAGAAGATTTATCAAGGGTTATACTAATATTTAGCTAGCTGTTTGGACTCAGAAAAGACCAGATTCTACTCTGTTGTATGTAAAGTAACTGTCTCAATTTTGGCATCTTAAGTCCAGTGCTTATAACAAAATTAACCCTTAAGACATATTCCCTACTTTAGGGCACAGCCTCATGCTCAAACAATGGTCCTCATCTGAGAAAAAAGGGGAAAAAAAGGGGCTGACTCCCTTTATTGTCAACAAGGACTTTTTACAGACTAAGGACTATTGTGTTGTAGTTATAGTTTTGCCACGATTTTTCATTCATGATTCTGAAAGTTTTACAACTACTATAGATCAAGGCATTACCATTAGACCAAAAAGAGAGCCTTTAACTGCCCTCACCCTGACTGTGCTCCTGGGACTTGGTGTTGCGGGAGCGGGAATAGGCATTGCCTCGCTGGTAACCTCCCAACAGCATTTTTCACAATTCAGTGCCTTAGAGGACAGAGATCTTAACCTCATACATGAGGGGATACAAGATCTCAAAGACTCTTTGGCCTCGCTCTCTGAGGTTGTACTCCAACACCGAAGGGGGCTAGATTTGGTGTTCCTAAAGGAGGGTGGACTTTGTGTGGCTCTAAAGGAGGAATGTTGTTTCTACTCTGATAAGACTGGCTTGGTACAAAACAGTCTTAACAAAATAAAAAGAAATCTAGAGGACAGAAAGAGAGCCCGAGAACAACAAGAGTCATAGTACAACAGTTGGTTCTCTACATCTCCCTGGCTAACTACTTTGCTTCCTAGTCTTTTAGGCCCCTTTTTTGGATTCCTTTTGCTTATCTCCTTTGGCCCCTGGGCCTTCAGACGACTAACCAGTTTCATTAAGAATCAGGTGGACGCCGCCATCAAGCCGGTGGAAGTTCACTACCATCGCCTGGCAACTGAAGAAGTCTCCGCCACATATGCAGCCAAAGAACCTGCTGGCCCTCCCCCTCAACCTTAGACTTTACCACCCTGCAAAAACCCTCCTTTCAGTGGAAATTCTGGTCCCGTCCCTCCATGTGAAGGTTCAAGTCTCTGCGATCCCCCTCCTACTATTGGCTACAAAAAGAACTTCAAATGCTTAAGGTCATCTTTTTAACATACAAGGTCCGTCCTTTGGGATCCCGGGAGGACCCTATCGGCTTATTCTGAGGGAGAGGTGCGTTGCGCTGCCACAAAGTGAGTGACCTGGTAAGTCAGTGACGGAACAGGTGACAAAGTCTTGGCCCACCTAAGACAGGGCGACCTCGCTGAGAGGAGGCAGACCCAATGACGGGTAAGGGTCTAGCATTGCCTTTCTAACATGCTCAGGTCCCGTTTGTGCCCCTACTGTCGGGATCACTCTAGACACTCTGGCCACAGAAACATCCTGCCAAAATGATATAATGGCTTTGTCCGATCCCTGGGGGACGCTTGCCTCCCTGTTTAACATCCTCAGGGCTACCCTGGGACCCACTGAACGTGACAAACAATTGTCACTAAAACCTAAATGTTGTTCACATGTGACCAAGGGGATCGCAATGACTGCCTCACTTGCCTCATTTTTTACATAAGAGAGGAGGAAATGTTGGGGACCACCCTTAAGAAATGCTTCATCTTTCCCTTACCCCCTCCTCCACCCCCGCTGCATTCTGGCTAAAGAACAAACATTCTGCTCTGCACCTACAGTATCAAGGCCCCTGAGTTATGACTTCCCAGAACAACCACAATGTTTCTGGGCTGAGGCCAAGAAGAGTTTGTACCCTTCCACCACCTAGGTCACCCTGACCCCCTTCCATATGATTCATGTCTTCCATATGATCCATGCCTTGTGCAAGAAGATTCTGTACTGTCTCACCCTCTACTCCCCTTACCCCTCCCCTACCTAAAACTGACTTTAAAAGATGAGCCTTCTGGCTGAATAAATGACTCTCAAAAAGCGTTGGTTTGCCTGAGTCCATTCCCCTCTCTCGCCCATTTTCTTTGCAGGCTAAGGTCCTCCTGGTGCCCCCATGAATAACTAGGTCCCGTGGGTTGGGGCAGGAAGGAAACCAAGAACTTACTCCAGGTACATCCTCTCCTCTGAGTAATGTCTGCATCCCTGTCAAGCATGAGAGGATTTATGAACCAGATTGTGCTGTGCAATTGAAAACCTTAGTGCCACATGAAGTTGCATGTTGTGTCTTCCATAGTAATATTAACTGCTAAATATGCTGAGACAGTCCCTTTCTTGAACTTATTTCAGTGTTAGTTCAACATTAGGGGAGCCAAAAGTAGAAAAAACCAAAGGACATTCATTTCAAGAGGTGCCCCAGCTGTTACCCAAAGGCCATTTTTCCCTGATAACTTTGGAGGAGCCCCATAGTCACTGTTCTTCATTGTGTAAAATTCCATTATGTATATATACCACATCTTTATTATCTTCATTATTTGTCTGCTGATGGGCTTCTGGGTTGATTTCAATTCTGGGCTATTGTGACAAGAGCAACACTAAACATTGTTGAGCAAGAATCCCTAAAATAAAGAGTGGCTTTAAGGTAAATACCCAAGAGTTGAATAGCTGTGTCAGACCATAAATCTATTTTCATGTTTTCCAGAAGTCTCCATTTTGCTTTTCACAGTGGCTGTACAAGTTTTCACTCCCACTATCAGTAAATAAGGGCCCAGGAGGCTTTGCAGAGGAAGTAACGTCATGAATACTGTTTTTACTGTTAGATTGACAACCAGCTCCAGGTTGATGATGACAGATACTTACAATAATCAAAAATTATGAAGCAGAAATCCAGAGAGTACAAATAACTCACCACTAAACCAGACTGCCAACAGGCCTGATATTTCTAAGGGAATATTGCAGAAAAGAGAGGGCAGAAAGTTTGTAAGAGCGAGTAGGAATACCCTGAGGCATGGTGCTCTTCTACTCTATAGAGACTAACTGAGGCCTTCCCGACCCCACAATGATTACCATAACCCCACTGAGGTGGGCCCAATGGTAACAGTAGGTGTGGCAAGAGGATAATAGTATATGACATGTTATAATACATGTAATAAAGTTGAAAAAAAAACTAAAGGCAGAGAGTGACTGATGACTACACCTGATGTCAAGTATTGGCCTCCACAGATATATGCATATGTATAAGCATATATACACACATACATACACACATACACATATGAATATTCAGGCACACAAGCACGCATAAGACATACAAATAACACAGACATACACAAGCCAAAATTATCAACTCAATAACTATCTATGTGCCTAGAAATTTTATAAGTGTCTCACTGTAGCTCAGAACATTCTTTCTTTTAAAGAAACCATCTTTTATAGGTTTATTGGTCCATGACATTAATTGGGGTAAAGAACATTTTTGTTTCATTTATAAGCTGATAGTTTATGAAACAATACAATTTTTCCCTCAGAATGTAATAATAATCCCATAGTAAATAATGAACATAATTTCTTAGATATATGTAAACAAAGACAAAAAATCTTGTTTCAGCATCAAAAGCTCCAAAACAACTTTTTCCCCCATATTTATAATCTCTTGGTTCCATAACAAAGAAAAACGTGACATTCTTTTTAGCATTTGGTAGTTTCATGAGACAAAGACTTTGATTTGTAAATAAATCCATGTCTTACCCACACAGTTATCTTAAGCACTTTTATTTTCATAGGCTTTGTTTGGGCTTAATGGAAACATGGAGAGAAAAGACATTTACATAGAGCATTTTGCACAATCTCTCAGGAGGCTTTTTCTTTCTCTTTAAAAATTTTTAACATAATTTAAAATAAGAAACAGTCCATAATTTGGACATGCTCTAAGCAAAAGTTTTGATCTCTTCCTAAACAGTTAACATATGAGTTTATAAGTCTGGTGGCAGTTTGTTTCATGGGAGTGTATCAGATTTAGGACATGCCTCCATTCATTCGTGATCCACAGGGAGGAAGGGAGCAGGCACACAGAGATGCAATGAACAGGGACTCTATGGATCAAAGCCTCAGTGATATTCAGTGCTCACTGCTAAATGGTGCTGGTCTATAATCCAATGAAAGGGCCCAGCTGACCCCAGTTCACATTCTGTTTTCAACCTGCTTTTCTCTCCCCATTTCACCATCATTTCTGACAGGATCTTGGTCTGAGATGGTGACTTAACCTTCCCACAGGTGTGAGTTGCTCTGACCTGGTCCCCAGAGCACCCAGGATCGATCAGCTGTTGCTAAGGAGGTACTTCTGCGAGAGGCCATAGGCAATTCTTCATCAGTGCCTTGAACAGTAAGAGCTCTGCTAATATGGACAAATCACTGTGGAATTTTTGGCATTTAAACCTGGGAAGAACTTCCACCCCAAATATATGGCTCTGATTACCCCATAGAATCTCAAAAAGCTGTTCAGCAAAAGAAGGGTAAACCCTTAATACTGTCATAATCTATAGAATACTTTATATATAAATGATTTGTCAATGATGATACCATATCTTCTACAATCAAAAAAATATGCCAAAAGGCACTATATTAGTCTTTCATGCTTGAAAACAAAAGGTGTCCTGGTCCCTGTGTTTCCTTGCATTATTAAAAATATTGTTTAGTGGGTGGAGAGATGGTTTAGAGGTTAAGGAATTTGCCTG
This sequence comes from Jaculus jaculus, assembly GCF_020740685.1. Classification (NCBI taxonomy): domain Eukaryota; kingdom Metazoa; phylum Chordata; class Mammalia; order Rodentia; family Dipodidae; genus Jaculus; species Jaculus jaculus. Next base: position 115,799,801 of record NC_059125.1, read on the forward strand.
CAAAGCCAAAGGATCTTGGTTTGATTCTCCAGGACCCACGTAAGCCATATGCACAAGAAGGTACATGCATCTGGAGTTCATTTACAGTGGCTGAAGGCCCTGGCATGTCCATTCTCTGTCTCTCTCTCTCTCTCTGTCTGTCTCTCTCGCTCTCACTCTCACTCTCTCCCCCCCTCTCTGTATCAAATAAAAAACAAATAAATAAAAGATATATTAAAAATAGGATTTAGCAATATTTAGTTTCTCCTCTCAGAAGGCCACCCCAATTATGGCCCTCACATTCTGGCTCTTTACATTAAGAAGACTGTTAAATTTAGCTGAGCTTATTATATATCTAAAACTCTACCAAGAATTGTTTAAACAATAGTCAAAGAATAAGGCTTATTAACAGGTAAAAATATTGAAAAGTAGAAATCAGTTTTTAATAGTCTGTGGCTTTTAAGAAGTCTGGATTTGTTGATTTTTCAAGTGCTAAGTCCATAAAATCCTTGTATGAAATGCACATTACTGGTTCATTAAATTATTTTTTCATAGCACTTATTTCCAAGCTATGCACAATAGTAAAAACAATAATTTTTTGGCCACATGTATAGGGGTTGGACAATCATGCCTAGGATACATTTCAAACGATATGATTAAGAGAATCATCCAGCCCTCACAACAGAGCTTTCATCCTAGCTTCTTTTAGATGCAGACAAACATGCCCTGCACTTGGACATGTGCAACCATGGGAACACCAGCCATTGTCAAAACAAAATCCTGGCAACCTCCAGAGTAATTGAGTGAAAAGTCACATTCCTGATTATTCGCCAAGCAAAAAGCAAAGCAGAACAGCTCCCACACCCCCAACAGGTTTGGCTGAGGAGAAGGCATCTTCTCCAAATGTACTGCTAAGTGCCACCTGCTTCTGAGTAGAGAAAGCCCAAGGAACAGGGGCTGGGAGGAGGCACATCCAATCTATTGCCATCTTGAGGACCTTTAAAAATGAGAAAGCAACACCAAATTCTCAACATAATCTTATAAATGGAAATGACCAAAGCAGTTTTCCTGGCCATAGAATTAGCTTACTCCATTTCCAGGGCGCCTTCAAAGTAGGCATGTGGGAAGGCTGGGTCTGCAGGTGTGTGACCTGCAAACACAGGTAGCTGGTCCTTGGGAAAAATCTCCCTTCAGGGTGGTGAAGACCTCCACCCAGCCGGAATGGAGCCCAGTTCTAGCCCACACTAAGACCCAGACTGATGAGGTCTGCAAGCACCTCAGCTGCTCCACCACCTTCTCTCTCAGCAGCTCAGTAGAGAATGACTTTCCCACAGTCCACTGACCCTGTCAAAACAGATCCAGATGCCTGAGGTTCCAGTGTCATGATGCAGAACCAAGTCACACAAACTCTGCTGTCCCTTAAAGTGTCATCCTAAGAGAGAAACCTTACTTGAAACTGGCACCTGGACACCATGCCCACATGGAAAACAGAACTTCCTCGCAGCCTTCCAGAGGAGTGTGGGTACAGTTCCCTTGTGTAACGCGGTGGGCTGAGGGAACCTACTTCCCTTGACATCTAGAGCATGCTCCGTGGGCATAAAGTTTGCCATGAAAAAAGCCTTCTGACATTCCCATCCCCATCTCCACCCCCAGACATGCTGCGTTTTTGTGATTTTGGCTACAGAAAATGTGTGTTGAGTTTAAGAACCTGGTGCTGTACCAAACCCAGAGCCTCCCTTATACTTTGTTTACCAGCCATCATTAAGCTTTGTGTGATAAACTACAGCTACAAGGCAGCTACTGACTAGTGTGCTCCCTCCTCAATGCAGAACAGAGTTTCCTTGCTTTGAACAGAGCAGTCCGGACTCTTCTTGCAGATCCCCAACATTTATGGATTCCAGACTTGCTACAAATCACAACCGCACTCTTAAACATCACCTGCACCTCTCAATTCTGCTGAAAATATATTTTTTTTGTCATCACCTGGAATTCAGAACTTGGGCAGCTGCCTGGAATGACTTTCTATTCCACTGTCATGTACTCAAGCTTCAAAGCCTACATATGTCCCTCGGCCTGAGGTAGAGTGCACGCTCGAGCCAGAATCTCATGAAAACTCCATGAGAGGAGTCCGTGATCTCAGGACAGAAACTCTGTGAGTTCCAGAAGGAAATGAAGGCTCTCTGAGGCATCTTTGGCACTGAAATCTCAAAGATACACTTTGCATATAGCATCACCTCTGTCCTTGGCCATGAAGAGGAAGCAAATGCTGAGCTTAAGGGGCATGAGGGAGCTACAGGAGTGGGGAGGGTGGGAAAGTCTCCTTCACTGGCTAATGTTCCCATCTTTCTCAGCCAGCCTCCTCAGCTCATCAGACACCAGCTGAAGACAGGAACATGAGACTCTTCTTAGAAGGGTCATTCCTCAAAGTCTGCAGTGGACATGGATTTTTTCTGGCTCTTCCAACAGCATACCTGGAGGATAGCAAGTTGGTGTAGCTCCAGCTGTTTCTGGTGTCACAAAGCTCATGAACACCATATGTGAACAAACAGAGCACTACAAGATCTCACTGTGCGGAAGATTCTTGGGGTTGCTTTTTTTTTTACTGTGCGGAAGATTCTTGTTAGACATCTTTAGTCTCTCAACATACAATACAGGTAGTGTCCAGGATGCCTTCTTAAAAACCGATTTACAAAGCAGATCATCTGAAAACAATTCTAATTTCTTTAATGCTATTTTTCAAGGCAAAGTCTCACTCTAGTCCAGTTTAGAACTGAAACCTCCTGTGTAGCTCCAGGCTGAACTTGAACTCACAGTGATCCTCCTATCTCAGTGACCTGAATGCTGGGATAAAGGTGTGTTCCATCACACCTGCCTCCCTGATGCTTTGATCTGTGACTGCATGTCCACTGAAACAATTATCATCAAACAAATCAGAATTTTATAGCAAAGATATCATGTTATTGGCTATATCATGTAAAACATCAGCATGCTTTGATTAACATAATACTAACCCAAGAGGAGCTGCAGAGGTTACCTATCACCACAACCCTTCTTTAAAGAAAGGAAACCTAGGTCAAGACTAAACCCTTAGAAAGGAAAACCAATAGGCTTCAGTGAGAACTTCCACTACTCTCTAAGAAGAGTGGATATACACATCTATATATCCTTGTAATAACTAGGCTGATCCCCTTTTACTCAACCTGTTTTCACTTTTTTAAAATTTATTTATTTATTTATTTGAGAGCGACAGACACAGAGAGAAAGACAGATGGAGGGAGAGAGAGAGAATGGGCGCGCCAGGGCTTCCAGCCTCTGCAAACGAACTCCAGACGCGTGCACCCCCTTGTGCATCTGGCTAACGTGGGACCTGGGGAACAGAGCCTCGAACCGGGGTCCTTAGGCTTCACAGGCAAGCGCTTAACCGCTAAGCCATCTCTCCAGCCCCTGTTTTCACTTTTGGTTGGAGAATCTGTTCTATTTTACAGATGGAGGAGAATATGGGTAAGAACAAAAATGCATCAATACATTAAGAAGTGAGAGCTGTCTCCTAGGAGATAGGTCACCTCCACCTCATCTGTCCAGGACCAGAAGTCAGTACAGGAGAAGTGGTGACACAAATACTGCTCTCACAGGTACTTTCAAAACCAGTTCCAGGGAAATGGTGACAGACACTGTGGTCACTCAAACTTCATTAAAAACAAAACAAACAAACAAAAATCCAGTCTAAAGAGTCTAAGAGAAAGCAACACCGTATCAGATTTCTATCTTGCCCACCAAGGCTCAGAGAGCATCGAGGAACAGGGGTCAGAAATATTGTAAGAGGCTCAGAGTGGGTGGGAGTACCCTGAGACACCATATTTCCCCTATCCCTCCAGAGACTGGTTGAGGCCTCTTGGTCCCCACAATGAAGACCAATAATCCCACTGATGAAGTTCAGTAGAACTGGGGCAGGGTGGAGGGGGCTATGTGTGCAAACTTTTCATAAAATATCAATAAATTAGCCAGGCATGGTGACACATGCTTTTAATCCCAGCATTAGGGAGGCAGAGGTAGGATGATTGCCATGTGGAGGCCACCCTTAGACTACATAGTGAATTCCAGGACAGCTGGAACTAGAGTGAGAGTCTGCCTCGAAATATATATATTCAATAAAAAATTTTAAAATGTTTAAAAACACCATAATAACCCCAATACTTTGAACAGTATAAAACAAATTTAATGAAATTTAAAATACAAATTTTAAAAATTAGAAAAATAAAACCTCTTTGGGGCTGAAGAGATGGCTTAGCAGTTAAGGTACTTGCCTATGAAGCCTAAGAACTCATATTCGACTTTCTGGATCCCATTTAAACCAGACACATAAAGGTGAGGCAAATGCAAGGTCACACATGCCCACTAGGTAGTGCATGCATCTGGAGTTAGATTTCAGTGGCTGAGGTCCTGGACTCCAATTATCGCTCTCCTTCTCAAAAGACCAAAAAAAAAAAAATGGGCTGGAGAGATGGCTTAGCGGTTAAGCGCTTGCCTGTGAAGCCTAAGGACCCCGGTTCAAGGCTCGGTTCCCCAGGTCCCACGTTAGCCAGATGCACAAGGGGGCGCATGCGTCTGGAGTTCGTTTGCAGAGGCTGGAGGCCCTGGCACGCCCATTCTCTCTCTCTCCCTCTATCTGTCTTTCTCTCTGTGTCTGTTGCTCTCAAATAAATAAATTAAAAAAAATTGGTGTTGTCACTTGCTTTTCACAATCAAAAGTTTCACCAAAAATCATAGAAAGCACTGAGATATATTTGAAACTAAGATAGACAATTTCCATATATGTATGTACATATATATATGTTACTAACAACTTCTATGATTGTAAACAATATCCCATGGTAATTTCTTCCCTCCCCCCATTTTCCCCTTTGAAACGCCACTCTCCATCATATACCCTGCCCCTCTAAATCACTCGTTTTATTTTGATGTCATGATATTTTCCTCCTATTGTGATGGTCTTAAGTGAGGTCATGGACATCCAGGCCATTTTATGTTTGGAGGAGCATTTTATAAGGATTTCTACCCTTCTTTTGGCCCTTACATTCTTTCTACCACCTCTTCCACAGTGGACCCTGAGTCTTGGATGGTGTGATAGAGATATTTCAGTGCCTAGTACTCCTCTGTCACTTCTTCACAGCACCGTGGTGCCTTCTGAGTCATCCCAAGGTTATTGCCATCTGAAAAAATAAGTTTCTTTAACCAAAAGTGAGAGTAGCATTAATATATGGGTATGAACATTAAGAGAAGTCCATGCTGGGAAGTTTGGTGAGCATAGTATATACATTTATCCAGACAGCTAATTTTCTTAGTTCTGCCTCCCAAGAGCTAGGATTACCAAAAGAGACACAGATTTATGTTTGAGGAACTTTTTCATACAATATTGTATGCATTTATGCTGCAGCATCATTTGTTGTTTATCTGAGGTTCTCATTTGTCTTAGAAATCTCCATTTATTGTTGTTCATTATTTATTTATTTATTTGAGAGCGACAGACATAGGGAGAAAGACAGATGGAGGGAGAGAGAGAGAATGGGCGCGCCAGGGCTTCCAGCCTCTGCAAACGAACTCCAGATGCATGCGCCCCCTTGTGCATCTGGCTAACGTGGGACCTGGGGAACCGAGCCTCGAACCGGGGTCCTTAGGCTTCACAGGCAAGCGCTAAGCCATCTCTCCAGCCCAAAATCTCCATTTATTTTAAATGCCATGCTAATTCCTATGTTTCAAAATTAGCATAATGGAAAAACTATTTTGCTGATGGTTAAATTTCTGTCCACTGATTTTCTTTACTCTCTCTTTGATTGTAGCCATAGAAGATATAATTTGTCAAAGTAAAAACCTAAACCATTGACGAAACACAAAGCAGGGGAAGAACAAATTGCTTGCCATCTTGTGAGAGAAATAATCATTGTTGAAATAGATGCTGATTCCTATAGACATCTCTCTGAGTACCATTATGGAGACAGAAGCATCACAGGAGCCATGGATGTGGGAATAATTCAGTGGCACGAGACCTTACTACATTTACAATGACAAATAAAAAGTATTAAATTTAATTAGTGGAATTTTACCAAACAAAAGGAGAAAATAGGAAGTTGAATAAACTGCTGAATTTGAAAAAAATGAATCATGATAAGAAGAAAGACTTCAATTATAAAATATCCTTTTGGACTGCATTTCATGCCTCTTATTTTATTTTTTACAAGTTAATATCTGTATATGATGTATTTTGACCATATCCACCCCAATTACATCCTGTTATCTCCTTCCCCCTCCAATAAATCCCTTTTTTCTAACTAATCCACTTTGCAATTTCATGTTTTTCTTAAATTATAATCACCTGGATGTGGGTCAGTGTGCACTGAGGTCTTAGTTCCTGTGAGGGCATTTCTGAGCCAATGCAGCAAAAGTTCACCCTTCCAGCCAGTGGGCCCCAGGTCTGTGGCAGAAAAAAGAAAGTGGGGCTATCCACAGAATAATCTTGAGGATTCCCCCATCACCAAATCTGGTCAAGGGCTCTAGCATCATCCCATAGCAGAAGCCAAGAGCATACTGGTTACCCTGAGGGAGTTTCTGTAGTCAGAAACTCAGGGTTTGTGGTGGGACTTTTGGCAGCATCAGACAATGGGGTGGGAGAAAAATGACTGATGTAAATAACATATCCCAGCTGGACATACAATGAACCCACTGACCTATACTAATAGGGTAACAAGCAATGAGTAGCTCCCTGGATTCTAGACTTGTCCCTTCACCCTGGGCTCAAAGACTAGGAATAAGTATCCCCAGTTTCTGGGACTCCACCCAACTCCAAGCCTAATCCAGACCAATGCCTCAAAGCCAGTGGGATCCCATGAGCTGGCCTGCTCCGAGCATACATGTACAGTCTAACCTTCTGATGGCTCCAGCATGATGGTGACACCCCTGAGTTTGTGGTGAGGTCTGAGTAAGAAGCACCTTTCCTCTCCATATTCATGCACCTCAATAACTCTTCATCGAGCCTGCAGAGTCTAACTGTGGGCTGGACCACAGGCTGTGGTAAGCAGGTACTGGAAGGGAAACAGAGGCTCCCGAGTGCTGAAGAGTTCCATCTTCTTGAGGGGACCAATGAGAGGGACAGCGTCTCATTGGTTTCACAGATTCCCCTGACTGGGACATAATAATGGTTAAGTATCTCATAGGTCAGGATGCTTCATTGGAGAAACAGGTCCAGAAGCATGCCCTAGGAGCCTGAGTGCATTCCAGAGCCTAGTGTCTTATGCAGTGGCAATGACAGATTTTATGGGGTCTGTTGAGTTGGCGCCCTGACAACTCTACATCTCTTCTGGCACACTGAGCCCAAGGGCAGAAAATAAGCACTTGATAGATTTCAGCAAAACTAGGGTAGTAGTATGAGTCTATGTGTCTCTTTCTTCTTCTTTATTACATATACTTGACAATTTCTATACTTACGGACAACAAACCATGGAATTTCCCTCTCCTCCCCCACTTTGCCCTTCATAACTTTGCTCTCTGTCATATTCCCTCCCTCTCTCCATTAGTTTCTCTTTTAATTTGATGTCATTGTCTTTTTCTCCTATTATGAGGGATTTGTGTAGGTATTGCTAGGTACTGTGAGGTCTTGGATATTGAAGCCAATTTCTGTCTGGATACTTGTAGGTAAGGAGTGGTACCCGTCCTTTTGCTCTTACATTCTTTCTGCCACCTTTTCTGCAATGGACCCTGAGCCTTGGAAGGTGTGAGATGTTTCAGTGCTGGACACTCCTCTGTCCCTTTTTCTCAGCACTATGTTGCCTTTGGGTCATCTTAGTGGTTATTACCATCGGAAAAGAGAAGCTTCTTTAACCAGAAGTGAGATTCACATTAATATATGAATATGAACATTAAGTGTAGTACTTTCAGGGAAATTTGGTGAGAGTAATATATGTGTTTATCCAGAATAGAGTAGGCTTTATAGTCCTATGTGTCAGGACCTCCCCTGCCATAGGCTTTGGACTGGGTTTTCAGTACCAGGCATGTATTCTCTCTCATAGAGCAGGCCTGCAGTTCAATTAGAGAGCAGTTGGTTTCCCTCAGAGCAGACATGCCACTATTGCACTCACTCACTCATTTGGCCTGTCTGGCCAAACTTTATGCTTCCAGTGTCCACTGATTTCACTGCTGATGACTTCTGTCTCTCATAAGGCTGCATACAGTGCAGATTTTTCCAGCTTCCAGTTGGCTGGACTACAGAGAGAAGGTTTTCTGCTCAGCACCAGTTTTATTTCTCAGCAACTTAGTTGCTCAAGCATGTGAAGTCTTCAGCAATACGGTCTTACCCTCTGTTTTGTTAGGAAACCAAGGGCCTTGGCAATAGCCTATAATGTTTTGGAGACAACAATGTCCTGCCTGGCCAACAATTCACTGTAAACTATCCTATCACTAGCACTGAAAATTTTCCAGTAACCATCTATGGCTTCTGGATGTGCCGTTATTCAAAAAAATATATTTTCATGTCTTATTAAGAATATCTTGATCATGGAAAATGTTAATAAAATTAAATTAAAAAAAATAATATCTTGAAATTTTATTGGCACTCCCCCCACCTTTCTTTTATACACCCTCTTCCCCTAACCTAGCTTAGACCTTTCCCCTCCCTGTAATATGTTCTTCTACTTACATATATACAATATTATCCACTGAAATCCTCCCCTCATCTCCCTTCCTTACAGCCTTTTTATATTTATTTTTTATTTTTTATTGACAGCTTCCAGGGTTGTAAACAATATCCCCTGGTAATTCCCTCCCTTACCCCACTTGCCCTTTTGAAACTGCACTCCATCATATCCCCTCCCCTTCTCAACCAGTCTCGCTTTCATTTTGATGGTATCATCTTTTCCATCTATTATGAATATCTTGCGTACGTAGTGTCAGGCACTGTGAGGTCATGGATATCCAGGCCATTCTGTGTGTCTGGAGGAGCACATTGTAAGGAGTCCTACCCTTCCTTTGGCTCTTACATTTTTCTGTCACCTCTTCCACAATGGATCCTGAGCCTTGGAAGGTGTGATAAAGATATTTCAGTGCTGAGCACTCCTCTGTCACTTCTTATCAGCACCAAGGTGACTTCTTATTCATCCCAAGGTGACTGCCTTATGAAAAGAGAAGGTTCTCTAACAAAATGTGGGAGCATGGAGAGGGACCTGACAAACCCCACTGCATGTCTGGAGGGGTGAAACAATGGAAACCACCAAGCAGGATTGAAAAAAATTATTCTGAGCTGGGATAATGGAATGTGCCCTTGTGCATTGTATGCTTGTCCTCCAGCTTGTCTTGCCTGTCATTGAACCAGGATGCAGTACAGTTCCTGAAATATTGCCCCTGTGCATATCTGGTGCTCTGTAGCTATTCCTCAAAAACAAAATTATCTCCTATCCGGAGGATGGGGGCTCATAAGACCCAGTAAACATAGAATGCCCAAGAAGCTAGTGGCATGGACTTAAAAAGTTGCAAAGATCTTAAGGGCTCTCCCCTGGGTTATAATAGAAGTAAACAATTTTGGAGAAAGTAGACTGCAAGGCCAGCACAGACATCTAGGGATGCAGCTTTCATGAGTACCTCATGCTTGGGTTGGCTTTTTGGTGATGTAATTCCCTTTGAATCATTAATGCTCCTGTAAGTAACTTCTTAGCTGTGCTTCTGTATGTAGCACCAATGACCTCACTGGTTCACTAAGCTACACTTGCAAGGGATTATTTGTATGGTGTTTTGTATATGTCAATAATTGTTTGTTTAATTTCCTTAGGAAAAGTCACAAGTAGAATGGCCATGGCCCTTCAGCTGAGTTGATGAGGGACAAGGTATGTATGCAGAACCAGGGTTGAAGCTTCCCTTCTTTACATTTCTTGCACCCTTCAGCAAGGGCTAGACCACATTCTAGTCCTCCATAATGGTGGTCTGAAAGACCTGTTCCAAGTCCTTTCCAGACTTGACATGGACCCCTGGAATGTGGGGATGGACCAGAAGAATGGCTTGGCTGGACTCACATGAAAGTGAGGCTTCTGGGTTAGACTCCCACTCAAAGTGTGGCACATTCTGGACCAGGTGGCTACTACTGTGAGTGGCCCCATCCGGGACTCATCAGCCCCTATGGAACCATGGGTGACCTTCCTAGTGAGGCTTAGAAGGGTGAAGTAGAATCCTGATGGTTGATGTGACAGCTGCTGCATCACTCTAAGGAAGATAGACATCTGCCAAATGGTATATTTGTCCAGAGTATCCTGCCTGCTGTCTGAAAATTGCTGATGGTCATACTGGCTGTACATGACTCTTCAGACTTCCCTATGGTGATTTCTTTGGTTCCCATGTGTGTCTCCCTGTCTCTGTCCTGATTTTATGAGTGTCTTCCTAACAGAAGATTGGTACATTGTTTATTATCATATAAGCTCTTCCCCACGGACTTACAATGACTTAAGTCCTTTCACACACCTTCAGTGAAGGTGGAATGAAAAGGAATGTATGAGCTGTTGCTTATGTGGAATCCCCAGTGCTTGTGCACCAAGCTAGAGCTCAAAGCTAAGAAATAAGGGCCTCATTCACAGACAATCAAAGGAGTTTACATAGGCAATTAACCCAACACCAGAAGCTGGAATCAATGGGATATTTTGAGTCCCTCAGAGGCAGACCCAGGGTTCTGGAGACTGCACAGGGGCGCAACATTCCTTGTCTTACTGAGGGTTGATCTGTCAGGCTGATCTGGCATGACCAGTCAATGGCCAAGTATCTACAGCCATTCCTGGGGTCTGCCTGCTCCTGTACTATTGTACATCCAAGGAGTCTTCCTGACACTATGGCCACCACATTCTCATCCCTTGTGAAATCTTCTGTACACTTTGGGCCCCACTGGACCGTCATGCTACTGCTCACAACTCCCACAACTCTGTATCCACTCCTGGTACCTCCTGACCCTTACATTTCTTCAGCTGGCTTCCAGACCCTCATCTGAGCACATACTTTCCTCCATATTTTCCTAGTCTCATATATCAGAGAAATCCCAGCTTTGTGCTCATTCTTTGGCTATTCCACTATCTTGTGTCCCATCCCATCAGCCCCTTAGACATCCGCCCAATGAGGACACTGCCCTGCCCTGTATTTGCCTCCCTCATCTTGCTTCTTTCTCAACAATATGTCCCTTTCAACCATGTCACATAGAGCCCTCACCCCATGCCGATAGGATTAGACCAAGGATATGCCCATGACTATTGCACAGCACATTAGAGGGCTTGAGTAAAAGCAGGCCAGAGTCAGGTGACTGAGTGGAAGGAAGGATCCCTGAGTCTCCTCCCTCCTATTCTGATTCAGGGCGGGTCTCAGTCTTCTTTATACCTCCCAAACACACACACACACACACACACACACACACACACACACACACACGCACACACACACCTCTTAGCTTTGCCAAGGAGCAACCAACCCCAACAGACCCTGGTATTCATTGCTAATTAGGCTAGAAAGAACTGACCCAGGCCTTGTCACCACATAATGTTTTAGAAGCCCAGGCACGGAGGACTAGGCAGGATTGAAAATCATAGTCAAGGAAGTAATGACTCAGAAGCTTTCAAATGTGGGCAAGGAAATTTCTATCCATATCAAACAAATCTACATCACTTCACACCAAGACAAATTCTAATGAGCTTGTCTAAAGCCGAAAACAAATTGAAGTATGAGAGCAGCAAGAAAAAGGGATGTCATCCATAAGGGAACCACCATAAGACCATCAGCTGACTTCTAAGCATAAATATATGCCAGAATGTGGTGTTATGCTATAGTGTGCTCTAACACACAGCTAGTTGCTGAAAGGTGTCCAAAGAGAAAAACTTGTCCACCAAGAATAATGTACCTACAAATGTTATCCTCCCAAGATGAAGCAGAGATGAGTACTTTTCCACAGAAACAAAAGCTAATGGTATTGATCACCACTACCCTGCTCCATGGGAAGAGGGAGGTGGGTGGTGCTAAGCAATGGGCATCATGTCTTAATGAGGGAAGGTAAAAAAATTCCAAAAATCTTCTATGCAATATTACTTCTATAGCTAATACTGCTATGGTGTGTACTTAAGTATTTAACAGGGTAGGGGTTGGGGAGATAGCTCAGGTGATAAAAGTGCTTCCTTTGCAAGCAGGTGGACCTGAGTTCCATCCTCAGAATCCATATGAATGATGCCAGGAGTGGTGCTTTGTGCCTGTAATCCCAGTGCCAGAATGGGAGACAGGATGAATCCTGGGATTTGCTGGTCAGCCGAAGTTGTAAACTCTAAGTGAATGATAAAGTCTGTTTCAAAAGCAGTGGTTGATATTTCTAGACCCCATAAACTCATGCCCACACATACATATGCACCTGCATTACACCAATGCACACATACACACTATATATACACCCACATGCAGACATATAAAAATAAAATTTCAAAACAGAAACTTCTTGGTAGATCCCATGCTAAGTACTCTTTCCAATTAAAATGAAATCTAAAGAAAAAGTTGGTGACCCCTATAGGCATATCTTTCTCAAAGGCTCAGAGAAGACCAATAAATGTATACAAAAGAAGCCAAGTTCCTTCCCTCTGGCAGCACTTGGTACTTGATCCGCCTCCTTGGTCATTGTACTTAAATTACATTTCTTTACTAAAATTTTACAGTCAGGTGGAAAGCCCTCCTGATCTCAAGTAAGGCCTTTCTTTTATTCCCTTTAACTCTGTTTGCACAGCTCAGCACATGTCTTCATTGGGAAGATATCTATCTATCTAAGGGCAGAGCAATCAGCTGATCTGTAATTTAGAGGTCCAGTTTCAATGCCAAAACATACCCAAGAAGCTTTCCCTTCTTGCAAGCATACCTGACTTATGCCTGCCTCACATGGCTGCAACTTGTATACCTCAACAATCAATCCCCAGCAACTTGTGGACATCAGGCGGTCAGAGCAGCCAGTGTATGACTGGATACAACTAAGACAAGGATCTAGAAGAGAACTCTTCTGAGAACCATTCTGGGTTGAGGCCTGTTGCAGTTGGCTTTGTGTCACTGGTAGAAAACACTCAACCAAATGCAGCTTGTGGGAAGAAAGTGTTTATTTTGGCTTAAAGACTCAATGGTAAGCTCCATGATGGCAGTGGAAAATGTTCCATAAGTAGAGGCTGGGCATCACCTCTTGGTCAACATCAATTGGACAACAGTAGGAGAGTATGATAAGCACTGGCAAGGATGAGCTGGGCCTAATATCTGTAAGCCTGCCCCCAACAATGCATCACCTCCAGGAGGCTACAATTCTCAAATTGCCACCAGCTGGGAACCTAACATTGAAAAAAAAACATATGTTTATGGGGGACACCTGAATAAAATTATCACATTTCTCACTGGCCCCCATAAACTGATAATTACATGACATAAAATACAATGCATTCTGCCCAACTTTAAAAGTCCCCATAGGTTTTTATCAATCTCAGTGCTATTCAAACATCCTCATAGTCCAAGGTCTTGTCTTTTCACTGAGCCATAACATACATACATATATATATATATATATATATATGTATGTATGTATGTATATATATACATATATATATATATATATATATGTATATATATATATATATGTATATATATATATATATGGCACAGAATAAGCATTCACATTGCAAAAGGTGGCACGGGGAATAGCAAAGAAACCCAACCAATACAAGATTTAAAACAAAAAACAAAGAGGACAAACATCAAATTCTGTAGCTTCGAGTCCAACAACTCTAGTCAGTGACAAGTCTCCAAGTCCAATAATTCTAACCAGTGACAAGTGTCTAGAGTTCCAATTCCACTCCTCCTGCTAGGCTACTAACAGTCCAGGAATGCTTCATCTTGTGTCAGCAGGTCTCCTTGAAAGTCATCTCATTGTCCCAGTATCTCCATTGGGTCTCCACTATAACTCATATTCATCCTCGTGGCTCCAGTGGGCCTCCATGTAGGTAATTCAATAAGCTTGCTTCACCTTGACCATGGACATTTCCAAAAAACAAAACTGTTACAAATTGAATGACCCTCTCTTTCCTGCATTTGTTATACTTCATAATACCAGGTAGGCTACCAACTTGTTAATCCAGGGGACAATAAAACAGACTTTGAAGAACAGGATACTCCTTCCATATTCAGTCCCCTTCAAGAGTCTGCATTCCTTTTGTCCCAATGTAAATTATCTGGCCCATTCTCAATGGTTTCAATCTCTCAGATAATTGCAACTGAATGAACAGAAGTTTCAGCCCAAAGATTCCTTCTTTTTCTGTGCCAAATCCCTCTGCTCACACCAGTCCATTTCTACTCAATGCAACCCTGCACAATTTCTCAGGACATGGGCATAACAGCTAGCATCTCATATAAACTACTTCTAGCCCAGTCCAGGCAAAGCTCTTTCTCACCCTCATAAGCCAAACCTCACAGTCCATAGTTCTTACTGCATTCAGGTCTTTCAGCTCTGACCAGAATAGTCCATCAAGCTGCACTTACAGCACTGCAAGGCATCTCTTAGGTCAATGTTTCAAATTCGTCCACATTCCTTTTGCAAATAAGTTCCAAAAAGCCAAAAGCCATGTGGGTTTCTAGCTGCAATGGCCCAACTCCTCTAGTATCAATTTAACTGTTGAAGTTAGCTTCATGTAGATGGTAGAAAGCACCTGACTAAGAGCAGCCTGTGGGAGGAAAGGGTTTATTTTAGCTTACAGACTCAAGGGTAAGCTCCATGATGGCAGGGGAATATGTGGTATAAACAGAGAATTGATATCACCTTCTGGACAACATCAGATGGACAACAGCAGGAGAGTGCAAAATCCTGGCAAATGGCAAAGGGAAGTTGACTATAACAGCCATAAGCCCTACCCTACAATATATCACCTCCAGGAGGCTCCAATTCCCAAATTTCCACCCACTGGGAATTTGGCATTCAGAACACATATGTTTATGGAGGACATCTGAATCAAGCCACCACAAGGTTCATAAGCTTTAATTATGTTTCAGAAACTTCAGTGTACCTCAGCTCAGAATCTGTGGAAGCACACAGCTTCATCAACAAACATTTCAGATATGGTATCTCACTAGCATGCCATCATGAGAGCACCAGCTTTCGGGGTCTGGAAATTAGACAATAACCAGGAGGAATGACATGATAAGTACTTGAACAGTAGTGTCTTAATGATCTCCGGGTAGCTGAAAGTCACCTCGATAGGTGAGTAGACAGAGTGTATGCATTACTGTTAAGGGAAACTGAGTTACACAGAGCTAGTACCAGAGAAAGAGTGGAGAATCAGAAAATTTATTCATGTTGACATGGACTGAGGGGAATAACTGAGTACCCAGCTCTGATAGCTCAGAGTTTTTATAGACAGTATGGCAGGCAGTCTAACATCATCTTGAATTCTTTATATTATTGATGGGTTACAAGTTTCTGAGGTTACATGATTTAGGGACACAAACAAAAATTCCTTAGTAATTAGAGATAAGAAAGTAAAAATTTATCACAGAATGCTGTTTATTCTGGGGTTTTTGTTTAGTTTATAAGATGTCTGAGTGACTCAGGACAGGAAATGGTGACATAGAGTGCATCTTCCTCGAAGCCTGTTAAAAGTAGGAATAAGATTGTTTACATTCTTTTCAGATTAGATTCTGAAGGGTTTGTTAAACATTGTTCAATGCAGAAAGGAGAGAAAAGCTATGACAGAGTGTCTATGCCAGTATGTAAAGCAAATGCCTCCTCTGGTTGCTTACTAGTGACAAATCCTGAACTAATTTACTTTTCCAGTTTTGTCCATTTTCCCTGATGCCATCAAGAAGGGTTTATGCTGAGAAAGGAGGAGGTTTATTAAACTAGTTTTCTGCTAATGTTCTAAAGTTTGAAAAACCCTGGATCTGAGTGCTTTTTTGTATTCAACTATAAATTATTTTTGCATAAGATGCAATTTACTATCTGTAACAGTGCTGTCCACAGTAACAATACCAGAGATTATATACAAATTCATTTGTAATTATTATATATTTTATGTATTTATTTCATTATTTATACATTGATTACCTACATTCTTCAATTAAAAAAAGAAAGAACAAAATCTACACCTACCTTATCACTTCATGTCTTCACAGCCTCAGTTGATATTTTTCTTTTTATCTTTTTTCAAATTAATTTTTTAACTACTCCCATAGTTGTAAACAATATCCCATGGTAATTCCCTTCCTCCCCCCAATTTCCCCTTTGAAATTCCACACTCCATCATATTCCCCCCCCCCTCAATCAGTCTCTCTTTTCTTTTGATGCCATTATCTTTTCCTCCTATTATGACAGTCTTGTGTAAGTAGTGTCAGGCTCTGTGAGGCAAAGGATATTGGGGCCATTTTGTGTCTGAAGGAGAAGATTATAAGGAGTCCTACCCTTCTTTGACTCTTACATTCTTTACACCATCTCTTCCAAAATTGACCCTGAGCCTTTGAAGATGTCATAGAGATATTTCAGAGCTGAGCACTCCTCTGTCACTTCTTCTCAGCACCATCGTGCCTTCTAAGTCATCCCATGGTCACTGCCATTGAAAAGAGAAGATTCGCTAACCAAAAGTGAGAGTAGCATTAATATATGGGTATGCATATTAAGAGAAGTGCTTACTGGGCAGTTTGGTGAACATAGTATAGCATTTAGCCAGACACCCGCAGACATTACACACCTAGGGATCATGACTGACCCTATTGTAGGTTTTCAGTATTAGGGATGTATTCCCTTCCATGGAGCAGGCCTCCAGTCAAATTAGAGGTCTGTTGTGTTTCTGCCATAACAGACTAGCCACTGTTGCACCCATTGGCTTATTTAGCCTTGCTGGCTGTAGCTGACAGCTTCAGGTTCACTGAAATGAACTTCCAGACCAGGCACAGTTATGGAGGAAGGGATTTATTGAAGCTTACAGATCCAGGGGGAAGTTCCATAATGGCAGAAGAAGCTGGCTTGACTTCACAGGACCAAGCAGAGAGAGAGAAAAGCCAAAAGGTCAAAAGCCACAGCATACTTCAGGAACTCCTGCTAGACACACTTTGCATATCTTTAGACTGAAATCTGAAACCCACCACCACACCTTAAGATCAGCCAGTGACATTGCCTTCAGCAGGTGGCTACAATGCAAACTACAAACAGCTGAATACATGCGGGCCACCTATTCTACTCAAACCACCACACTGGCCAAATATAAGGCTTGCAGTGTCCACTGCTGAGTATCTTCACTGCTGATTTCTCTCCCTTTGAACTGCGTGCAGAATGGCTTCTTCCAGCTTTCTGTCAGCTGGTGTACTTGGAGGAGGTTTTCAGCTCAGCTCCTATAGGATTTCTCAGTGACCTTGTAGCCCATGTATGTGCAGTCTTCAGCAATAGGGTCTTACCATTTATTCTTGGTGGGAAACCAAGGGCCTTAGCAATGGCCTGTAATGTTTTGGGACCATCAGGGACCCCTGAGACCAACAACTCACTAGAAGGTATCCCATCCCTGGCACTGAACTTTTTCAAGTAATAATCTATGGCTCCTCAGTGTTCCATTGTCCAAAAAAGTAGGCTTCCATATGACTTATTTATATACTCTTAGATTTTGATTAGCCTTCCCTCCACCTTTCCTTTACCCAATCTCTTCCCCTGAGCTCACTTAGGCCTTTCCACCCCCATTAATCTGTTCTTTTACTTACATATGTACAATATCATCCTATTAAGTCCCCCTCCCTCCCTTTCTATTCCCTTTATATCTCCTTTGTAGCTTACTGACTATTCAGAATGCTATTATCCTCCTAGACATTCACCTTTAGCACATGGGGAGGCAATAAACTACAAAGTATGAATGACTTCAATGCTCATTAGTTAGGAGTCTCTTTGGATTAACCCTGATGAGAACATTCAGTGGATGACACTGTAACCGTTAAAGCAATACTGTGGATTTATGTGAGCTAACTATCTAAAAGAGATATGTACATAAATGTAAGTGGCAACCAAGTTTAATGCTCATTGCATATTTTAGGATGCTATTGCTCTAAAACTGGAAATTTTCCTATGCGAAAATATTCAGATAGCTGTATAATAAATATCACTGTAGAAAGTGCATTGTGATTTTTGTTTTGTGAGCTATGTATTAGTTTGGTTTCAATTTCCATTTGAAATTTTATGCCACATTTTAGTCAGCACATATTCTGTAAGACAAAACGACATGGTAAAACAGAAGATATGGAAGACTAAATATTGTATTTCATGCCACATTCCATAACTTATATGAAAAAAGTTGTTAAAAAACTCACACTACCAATTTTTATATGTATCTGCATTTTCATTTCAATTGCTCTAATAGGAAAACTCTAGCACAGTGTGTTTAGATGCAGCAGGTGATCATGACCAGAGACTTCCTACTGTCCTTTTGCAAATACATTCACCACAGTCCCAGGTGGCACTTGAAAACTCATATCATTACCATCTTCTTACTGTACTGGCCTGTTGGCCTCATGTGCCAAGGAGTTGTAAAAGGAATCTGCTTAAATGTCTATTAAGTGAGACCCATCTGACTGAACTGTAGTTAATCCAGGCCTTGGCCCACCCTATGTTCATGAAAACAAGATACATTTCTGTGAGCTAATGTGGAACAAATTTCTCAGATATGGTTAAATAAAGCAAAGCAAGTTCATAGTATTTTGTATAATGGGAAACTAGTTTGGAAATGCTAGGAGATTTTCCTCAGGTTAAATATTTGGAAAGGTATACATGAAATAACAAGTCTACTTCTAAAGGTTAGAGGTACATAGAGCAGATAGTTACATCACTCTATTCTCTCAATGTATTTTGTTACTTCTCAGTATTTAAATGTCTTATGTCACAGTAAATCAGTGAATATTTACTCAGTATAAAATGATACTGTAAAAAAATGTAGCCAGCTCAATGTAACAAGAGGACAATGATGTTTTCTGCTTTATTTTATATAGCTAAATAATTTCTAGTTTTCATCTGAAGAAAGTTCGTTTCAGTATGGAACAGAAGTTGTAGACAGAGATTTTATTTTTTTTTTTATTTTTATTTGCAAGGAGAAAGAGACCGGGATGGGGGCAGAAATGGAAATTCCTGGGCCTTTTGCCACAGCAGATGAATACTAAATGAATACAGCACTTTATGTATCTGAATTTACATGGGTACTAGGAAATTGAACCTGGGCCATCAGCTTTGCAAGCAACCACCTTTAACCACTGAGTTCTCTCTCCACCCAAGAAAGTGATTTTTTTTTTCTTTTGGTATTTTAGGTAAGGGCTTGTTCTAGCCCAGGCTGACCTGGAATATACTATGTAGTCTCAGGCTGGCCTGGAACTCTCAGTGATCCTCTTACCTTGGCCTCCTAAGTGCTGGGTATAAAGGAATGCACCACCATGTCCAACCAGAAAATGATTTATTTTATTGCATTCTATTTTTTATGATATGAGAGAGAGTGAGAGTAAGAGCAAGAGAGAGGCATTCCAGGGCCTATGGCCACTGCAATCACACTCCAGATGGATGTTCTATCTTGTGCGCATACATGACCTTGGGCACATCCCACACCTTGTGTGTCTGGATTACGTGGGTTCTGAGGAGTTGAACTTGGGTCCACAGGCTTCACAGGAAATTGCCTTAATTGCTAACCCATCTGTCCAGCCCTAGAAAATGATTTTTAAAAGTAGACATACATACAAGTATTCAAACAGTTTGAGTTCATATTTGTAAGTCAAATACAGAAAAACACAGACAGATAAGGCATCAAACTAATGTGGACATAAACATTTTTTAATTAGTTTTCTATTGTGCAAGTATAGGCAGTTTGGTACCATTATTAGGCTCATCCATGACCTACGCCCTCCCCATTGGCCCCGCCTTGTTGAGGTATATGCATTGTGGAGTTAGCCCACAGTTATTGGTATGATAAATGTCTCTGTATATCATGACCCAACATGTAGCTCTGACATTCTTTCTGCCCCCTCTTCCGCAAAATTTCCCTGAGCCATGTTGGGTTCATTTTTGTCTGCTTTAGTGATGAGGTGTTGGGGGCCTCTGGGGCTCTGGCTCTCTGATTTGGTAGGCGTTGATTTTTCTCTGTGTTGGTCTCCTTCCCCCTTGTGCTGGTATCCGGTTCATCAGGGAAACAGCACCCTTGCTTGTTTCACCAATTTTCCTTAGTTTCAGTCAGGGCAATTTTGAGATATGATGGAGTGGCTCTCTCCTTAGGACCTGCATCTATCTGAAAAAGAGAAGCAGATTCTCCAACAGAGAGTAAGTTAGCACCAGGTTAAATGAGACAACCCTTACTTTTTTATAGAGAGTTTAATAGGTGTAGGTCCTCTTGTTCCCCGTGATTGATGGTAACTTGATATTGGAGAGTGGGCTTATTTTTGGATATGGTTCTGAATTGTCTCCCAGTTCCAGCCATGGGTCTGGTACCACTGAGGGGATTAGTTAGCTGAATCAAGAGCAGTTGGTTCCCCACCATGGCTGTGTGCCACTATTGCACTTGTGTGGGCATCACAACAGGTTATTTGCTGCTAAGTAGGTTTGACCATGAGTTTCTTGGACAGATATTGGTCATTTCCCCCAGTCGCCCTTGTAGCACCTTCTGGCACTAGACGCACTGTCTGGGGACTGACTCTCTCCTGGCTTCCAGCCATGCCATTCCATTTTACGTGTCAGCTGCATATGGTGTCTTCAGCAATAGGGTCTTACCACTAAACTTTGGTGGGTCATCAAGTACTCTGACAGAAATCTGTCATTCTTTTAGAAAACCTTGTAGGTTTCTCTGATCAAAAGCTCAATGTGGGTGATAGCCCCATGCTGGTACTTGGAGTTACAGGTCAGTGCCCCCTAAGAAAATGAGGGTAAAAGGTAACTATTATATAGGAGTTAGAGAGGCAAGATAGAGGGAGAGGGAGGGAGGGAAGATGTAGAGGATTTAGGTTAGACATAAACATTTTAAGTGAGGCACAAAATCACCTTCATTTACTCCCCAACTGAACAAAATGGAAGCTCCAGGGTTATTTAGGTCTGCTTCTATTTATTTACCCAGCACCCCCTCTGCTCTACTTGATTATCAACTGGTTGAAGTCTGAAGATTCCAGAGACAAACCCCCTCTTACTAGCAAGTGTATAAACATCCTATTGCTGTTTGAACAGATGACCACACATTTAAGGTCTTTAAACGGAAAACCTAACTTCACACAGTTCTGTAAAACAGAAGTCCAAAAATTAAGATCCTGGCAGAGTCTAGTATCCTTAGAAACTAGTAAGCAACCATTTTTAGTGCCCTGTTCAGTTTCCAGACAGTATCTGTGTTGCTTAGTCCTCAGTCTCTTCTTGGCTTTGGTCTAAATCCTGATTGTGTTCTTTTTGATAGAAACTTTAAAATGGGGGAACAGTGACAGAGTAGGATGGCTTGAAGAGAAGAGGTAAGACCAAGTGTGTGTGTGTGTGTGTGTGTGTGTGTGTGTGTGTGAAGATGGGAGCAGGCTCCAGAAATTACAAGGACAAAGGTAGCTTCTTGCTTTTGTGGATTTTCAAGAAAGGGAAGAAAGATTCATGCTGTGTGAGTCAGCCTATGTGCTAGTAGAGGGAAAGAACCTTACCTCCTCAGCCTTGTTCGGAGCCAGCAGAGCCACCTGGAGCTCCAATCGCAAAACTAATGCTAGAGATTGGAAATTCTGGCCTATGCTGATTTTCTTCTTTCTGCCTCACACCCCTACAAATGGCCTGGAAAGTAGGAAGTCGGTGGTACTATTCAGTTCCTCGTTTTGAGCGGCAATATGAGGCAATGGTGAAAAGAATTGTAGCTGCCTTTCTGGAAGTTCTGAGACTCCCCCTTCCCCATGTACTGTGTAACTTGTCTTACTTATATTGCAGATTGTTTTCCTTAGTGGATTCCTTGGCAGCCTGTGATGTACATGTAACCTTTGACTTTGAGAGGAGGGTGTGGTCCATGTCTAGGTTGCTACTCTTCAACTTGGTATCTCTCCCCGTAGTTCTCCTACAGTCCAAATGTTTCTTTTGCCTAGTCCTTGTCCATGCCTGACATTTCAGAAATGTCCATGTCCACCCTGCTGAGTTTTATGTTCAGAGAGACAGCATGCCTACATTTTATTTGGATATTACAAGTATAATATGGATTGAAGAGACTTTCTAACATTTGCAACTTCTTGCTAATGGCAGTTAATGAAAATTAAACATGTTTAATTTTTTTCTTTTCAATTTTTTTAACACTTTCCTTGATTATAAGCAATATCCCATGGTAATTGTCTCCCCTCCCCCACTTTCCCCTTTCAAACGCCATTCTCTATCATATCCCCTCCCACTCTCACTTTCTCTTATTTTGATGTCATGATATTTTCCTCTTATTATGATGATCTTGTGTATGTAGTGTCAGGTACTTTGAGGTCATGGATATCCAGGCCATTTTGTGTCTGGGGAGAATGCATTGAAATGAGTCCTACCCTTCCTTTGGCTCTTACATTCTTTCTGCCACTTCCTCTGCAATAGACCCAGAGCTTTGGAAGGTGTGATAGAGATATTGCAGTGCTGAGCACTCCTGTCACTTCTTTCCAGCACCATGACGCTTTCTGAGTCATCCCAAGGTCACTGCCATGTGAAGAGAAGATTCTCTACCAAAAGTGAGAGTAGCATTAATATAAGGTTATGAACATTAAGAGAAATGCTTACTGGGCACTTTGATAAGCATAGTGTATACATTTAACAAGACAATAGCAGACATTACACACCTAGGGCTCATGACTACCCCTTGAGTATTTTAAAGATTTTATTGTAGAGATCCTTCACCTCCTTGGATAGGTTTATTTCAAGGTACTTTATTTTTTGATGCAATTGTGAATAGGAATGTTTCTCTGATTTCATCCTCTGTGTGTTTGTTGTTAGCATATAGGAAGGCTACTGATTTCTGTGTATTTATTTTATATCCTGCTACATGGATATAGGTGTTGTTCAGCTCTAAAAGTTTGCTGGTAGAGTCTTTAGGGTCCTTTATGTATAGAATCATGTCATCTGCAAATAATGATAACTTGATCTCTTCCTTTCCAATTGTATCACTTTTATGTGCGTCTCTTACCTTATTGCTATGGCTAACACTGCCAGTGCTATATTAAATAAAAGTGGGGTCAGTGGAAACCCTTGTCTTGTTCCTGATTTTAGTGGAAAAGCTTCCAGTATATCCCCATTTAGTAATATGCTGGCTGTAGGCTTGTAATAAATAGCCTTAATTATATTGAGGTATGTTCCTTCTATTCCCAGTTTCTGTAGGACTTTTATCATGAAGGGATGTTGGATGTTTCTCTGCATCTAATGAGATGATCATGTGATTTTTTTTCCTTCAGTCCATTTATATAATGCATTGCATTTATTGATTTCCATATTTTGAACCATCCCTTCATCTCTGGGATAAAGCCTACTTGGTCAGGGTGAATGATCTTTCTGATATATTCTTGTATTCTGTTTGCCGATATTTTGTTGAGAATTTTTTTGTTTATATTCATGAGGGAAATTGGTCTGTAATTTTCTCTTTTTTGTTCTATCTTTGCCTGGCTTTGGTATCAGGGTGATGCTGGCTTCGTAGAAGGAGTTTGGTAGGATTCCTTCTTTTTCTATTTTATGGAAAAGCTTAAGATGCAATAGTGTTAGTTCTTCCCTGAAGGTCTGATAAAACTCACCAGTGAATACATCAGGGCCTGAATATTTTTTAGTTGGGAGATTTTTTGATAACCTCTTGGATCTCCATACTTGTTTTAGGTCTATTAAAGTGATTAAGCAATCTTGACTTAATTTAAGTAGGTCATATAAATCAAGGAAATCAGTCATTTCTTTCAGATTTTCATACTTAGTGATTATATGTTTTTATAGTATGTCACTATGATTTAAAAAATTTTTCTGTTATCTGTTGTGATGCTGCCTTTTTCATCTCTAATTTTATTAATGTGTGTTTCTTCTCTCTTTTGGTCAGACTTGTTAAGGGTTTATCAATCTTGTTTATCCTATCAAAGCACCAACTCTTTGTTTCATTGATCCTTTGGATTTTTTTTTCCCTTTGGTTTCTATCTCATTAATTTCTGTCCTAATCTTTATTATTTTTTCTCATTTACTGATTTTTGGTTTGCCTTGTTCTTCTTTATCCAAGGATTTAAGGTGAAGCATTAGGTCATTTACTTGAGAGCCTTCTAATTTCTTTTTTTAAAAATTTATTAGTTTTCTTTTCAGCAAATACAGGCAGTTTGGTACCATTGTTTAGGCTCATCCATGAACTACCCACTCCCAATGGCCCCTCCTTGTTGATGTAAGTGGGTTGTGCATTGTGGAGTTAGCCCACAGTTATGGGTAAGATAAATGTCTCTGCAAATCATGACCCAACATGTGACTCTGGCATTCTTCCCCCCCACCTTCCACAAAATTTCCCTGAGCCATGTTGGGTTCATTTTTGTCTGCTTCAGTGCTGAGGTGGTGGGGGCCTCTGAGGCTCTGGCTCTCTGGTTTGGTAGGAGTTGATTTTTCTCTGTGTTGGTCTCCTTCCCCTTTGTGCTGGTATCTGGTTCATCAGGAAAACAGCACCCTTGCTTGTTTCGCCAATTTTCCCTAGTTTCAGTCGGGCCCCTTTTTAGGTATGATGGGGCAGCTCTCTCCTTAGGATCTGCATCTATCTGAAAAAGAGAAGCAGATTCTCCAACGGAGAGTAAGTTAGCACCAGGACAAATGAGATAACCCTTACTTTTTTTATAGAGAGTTTAATAGGTGTAGGCCCTCTAATAGCCCATGATTGATGGTAGCTTAATATTGGAGAGTGGACTTATGTTTGGATATGGTTCTCACTTGTTTCCCAGACCCAGCTATGTGTCTCATACCACTGAGGGGATCAGTTAACCAAATCAAGAGCAGTTGGTTCCCCCCATGGCTGTGTGCCACTATTGCACTTGTGTGGGCATCACAACAGGTTATTTGCTGCTAAGTAGGTTTGACCATGAGTTTCTTGGACAGATATTGGTCATTTCCCCCAGTCGCCCACGTAGCACCTTCTGGCACTAGACACACTGTCTTGGGACTGACTCTCTCCTGGCTTCCAGCCATGCCGTTCCATTTTACGTGTCAGCTGCTTATGGAGTCTTCAGCAATAGGGTCTTACCACTAACCTTTGGTGGGTCATCAAGTACTCTGACAGAAATCTGTCTTTCTTTTAGGAAACCTTGTAGATCTCTCTGGTCAAAAGCTCATTATGGATGATAGCCACATGCTGGTACTGGGAATTACAGGTCAATGCCCATTAAGAAAAGGAAGAAAATGATAACTAATATACAAGAGTTAGAGAGAAGAAAGAGAAAGAGAGGGTGGGAGTGGGAGGGGGAGAGAGAGGGAGAGGGAGAGAGGCAATCTGTAGAAGATTAAGGTTAGTCTTCATCATACCCTCTCCAGTGTCTTGTGGTTCAGATGTTCCCTCTAAGGGCCTGGTGAAGGTTCAGCCATTTGGTCTGCCTCTTCGGAAGTAGAATTTTATGGATGGTATCATTGCCATTTAGGTCTAGATTTGTGTTTTCCACCCCAATATGGGCACTTAAAGCTATAAATTTTCCTCTTAAGACTGCCTTCATTGTGTCCCATAGGTTTTGGTATGTTGTATTCTCAATTTCATTTGACTTTATGAATTTTTTATTTTGTACTTGATGTATTCATTGACCCATTCATCATTTAGAAGGGTGTTGTTTAGTTTCTATGATTTTGTGTATGCTCTATAGCTTTTCTTGCTGTTGATTTGTAGTTTGATTCCATTGTGGTCAGATAGAATGCAAGGAGTTATTTCAATTTTCCTGTATTTCTTAAGATTTGCTTTGTGTCCTAATATATGGTCTATATTACAGAATGTTCCATGTCCTGCTGAAAAGAATGTATATTCTGCAGCATTTGGATGAAATGTCCTATATATATCTGTTAGGTCCATTTCTCCTATGACCTCATTTAATCCAGATGCCTTTCTGTTTATATTCTGCTAGCAAGGGTGCTATTTTCTTGGTGAACTGGGTAGCAGTACAAGGGTGAAGGAGATCAACACAGAGAAAAATCAACTCCAACCAAATCAGATATCCAGAGACCCAGAAGCCCCCAACAACTAATCACTGAAGCAAACCAAAAATGAGCCCAACATGGCTCAGGGAAATTTTGTGGAAGAGGGGGCAGAAAGAATGTCAGAGCACATGTTGGGTCCTGATATACAGAGACATTTATCCTACCCATAACTGTGGGCTACCTCCAGAATGCATGACCCATATACCTCAACAAGGAGGGGTCAGGGGGAGGGAGAAGGACATGGATGAGCCTAACAATGGTACCAAATTGACTGTATTCACTGAGTACAAAACTAATTAATAAAAAAGGAAAAAAAAGTGTTATTATTGAAAGGTGTGTATTTATTTTTGCCATTTTTTTCTAGTTCTTTTTGTTTTACCTTTGCTCTCTTGTATTAACTAGTACTTAAATATTGTTTGTTTTTTATCCAGGTTCCTTATATATGTGCTTTTCTTTCTCTTCAGCATACAGGATTCTTTCATGTATTTTCTGTAGTGTTGGTTTTATCTTCAAATATCCTGCAAAGCTATCAATTCAAATACACAGATAAATAAGGACATTCTACAACAAAAGCAGGCTAAACATGTTTAATTTTTAGGGAGGTGCTATACCTAATTCAGAAAATTAAAAACTTAAAAAATCACAGCTGAAGGCTGGAGACATGACTTAGCAGTTAAGGTTTTTGCCTGCAAAGCCACAGGTCCCAGGTTCAACTCCCCAGGAACCATGTAAGCCAAGTGCATAAGGAGCACATGTGTCTGTCGTTTATTTCAGTGCCTATAGGCCATGGTATGTCCATTCTCTGTCTCTCTTCTCACTCTAGTTGCAAATAAATAAATATATTAAAACAACCATAGCTACTTCAGAGCCTGAGATGTGAGGATCACATTATCTCAGGAATTCGAGCCCAATCTGGGCCACACGATGGAAGCCTGCCTCAAAATTGAAATAAAACCAGTCAAAAATAACTGTTTATAATTCTGCAATTTACCTATTTTGAATGATCAGACATATGCTGATGAGACAACCAAAAGTTCAATCATCTTTATTTATTCTTAAATGTTAATTAGCATTGAGAAACAGTTCACACTAACAAATAAAAGACTAAATATTTGATACGTAGGAATAGCAGCAACCAATGTAACTGCTTATACTTTACTTGGAAATTAACAGAAAAGAGAAAGAGGTCTGCCTTATACTTTAACAAGCTAGTGACTGAAGAAGTTTTGATTTAAATTAGAATTTTTAAATACATGCTTTAAATATGGAATCACATATTTCTTAGGTTCAAGTGCCTTAGCAAACGAGTTCCACAATAGCATCTATTAAGTAGTACAGATATTTAGCAAATATATTTCAGTGCTTCCAATAGTCTGTGTTGTTTTTACTTTGTAGAAATTTCTTTCTAATATCCATTACAATTTCTTTTGTAATGCAGTCATTTCTTTTTCAATTTCACTTTGTATCTCAGTAAGTAGATCATCATTTTTCTTGCCCAAGACTTCCAAACTCTAAAATACAAAAGCTAGTCTAATCATAAAAGTTTTCATCTAAGATTCCAAGTTGTAAAATTATTTTTCAAAAGTAATAGCTTTGAATATCCAAATAATATTTATTATTAAACATTAGAAGCAATACATGCACAATGAAACCAATACTGTAAGAAGTAAACTATTTCACATGTGAATCAAAGATAATTTTAAAAGTACAAATGGAGCATACTTAGCTTATACTAATAGTTTAATGGATTGTTGTTAAAGTAAAGATGGAGAAAGAATCCTGGGCATGGTGTCATAGAACTCCTAGTTATTCTAGAAACTCAGTTAGGAAGATAGAAAAGTTGAGGCCAACTTGGGCAATGTAGGGAGACTCTGTCTCCAAAGTGAAAAAAAAAAGGTAAATAAATATGTAGAAATTAAAGGAGAACAAACTGGTAAATATAATTGTCAAAATTTCCAGTAATCTTTGCAAACACCTGTTATATTCAATTTATGAAGACAGTAAGTCAATGTGACATGCAATGAGAAGAGAAAGCAACGTAAGTTGCATTATGATATTTTTTCCAAGTTAGGAAAAACAAAACTTTACATTTTAGCCTTTTTGTTCATTTTTATGAAAGTATCTCATTATGTAGCCTAGGCCAGCCTCCAATTCCCCATCTTTCAGCCTCAGCCTCCCCAATAGTGGCAGTCTAGACCAGTGTAGTTTTAAAATCTTTACTATTTGTTAAGTACTGAAAAAAAATAATAACACATAATTACAAGCTTTATGTCCAGTGAGATGAATATATAAACCAAAGTAACAAAAAGCTTTATAACACAAATGAAAATGTATCTCCCTTTCATTATAAAGAAGAAAATGAGCAATGATTCCAAATGAGTTGGAAAAAGAACAAGATTACAATAAAAAAGCTGGATGTGGTGGTGAGTGTTTATAATCTCAGAATGGCCATGAATTTGAGGACACCTTGAGACTACATAGTGAATTCCAGGACAACCTGGGCTAGAGTGAGACCCTATCTTAAAAAAAAAAATATGAAATAGAAATATTCTAATTTATCACTTTAGTCAGAAATACTTAACTCAAAGTAGAAAGTAGTTAATGTTTAAAATTAAAAATCAAAATGCAGTGTTCTAAAAGCACCTTATGTTCCCATTTAAAACCTACCTTTAAGAGCTTCTCATGTTTCTGTGTAATTTGGTTCAGTTTGTAGTTCTCAACATTTTTAGCTTGTCGAGAAACCTTTTCTTGTTGCCAATAAGCAGCCTATAAATATAAAAGGAAAATTGTAATAAGAGTTAAGTTTGCTGTTGCTGTTGGCTTCATGCATGGTACAACAATCTACTACTAAGGGAATCTTTATAATTAAAGCTTTTTTAAAATTTATTTGTAAGGCAAGAAGACAGAAAGAGAGAGAGAGAGAGAGCAAGGGAGCGAGCTGGATGTGGTAGCACACACCTTTAATCTCAGCACTCAGGAGGCTGAGGTAGGACGATCTATGTGAGTTCAAGGCCAGCCTGAGAGTACACAGTGAATTCAAGGTGAGCTGGGCTACAGTGAGACCTTACCTTGAAAGAAAAAAACAAAAATCGAAGAAGAGAAAGAGAATGAAAATGGGCACACTAGGGCCTAGGGCCACTGCAAACAAACTCCAGGAACATGTGCCACTTGGTGCATCTGCCTTTACATTGGCACTAAAGAACTGAACTCAGGCCAACTGGCTTTGCAAGCAAATACCTTTAGCCACTGAGTCAGCTCTTAAGCTGCAAAATAATGTTATATTAAACTTGAGAGGAACTTTTTGTGTGTAAGTGTATACGGCCTGCATATGTGTGTGTTGTGTTCTAATGTAGGTGGATACATGTGTGTGGGTCCATGTGAAGGCCAGAGGTTTATGTCAGGCTCTCCACCTTATTGTTTTGAAACAAGGTCTCTCACTGAATCCAGAGCTAACAAGCTTGCTTTGTTTAATGGATGATCAAGTCCTACGGATCTTCCTGCCTCTATGTCCCCAGTGTTGTGGTTACAGGCATGTGCCAGCATACCTGAATTTTATGTGGATTCTAGTGATATGAACCTATGAATCCAAGCACTATACCCACTGAGCTATCTATCCATATCCCCAAAAGATTAATTTTTTTTAAATTTTTATTTATTTATTTATTTGAGAGTGACAGACAGAGAGAAAGACAGATAGAGGCAGAGAGGGAGAATGGGTGCGCCAGGGCTTCCAGCCTCTGCAAACGAACTCCAGACGCGTGCGCCCCCTTGTGCATCTGGCTAACGTGGGACCTGGGGAACCGAGCCTCGAACCGGGGTCCTTAGGCTTCACAAGCAAGCGCTTAACCACTAAGCCATCTCTCCAGCCCCAAAAGATTAATTTTATAACAGATTATTTTTAAAATATTTTATTTGTAAACAGAGAGAGAGAAAGAGAGAGAGAGAATAGGTACATCTGAGCTTCAGCTGCTGCAAATGAACTCCAGATGTTTGCACCACTTTGGACATCTGGCTTTACATGGGTACTGTGGAATCAAACCTGGATTTTCAGGTTTTACAAGCACATACTTTGATCACTGAGCCAACTCTTCAGTCCCAATAGACTGTTTTAATATTGTGCCTTAGTAAGTAATATGGAAAAGTAATATAATATCTGTTTTTATATCTAATATACAATCCTATAATTTGCTAACAATTCTTTTTGGTACCCAGTCGCACTGTGTTGGCACAGGCTAGTTGGGATTTGTAACCTTCTTCCTCAAACTCCTACGTATCTGGTGTTGCAGGAGTGCAGCATGTGACACTGAGTAAGAGGAGTTCATGCTCATGACATAGCTTATTATGCCAATGTCTACAGAGATGATATTCGAATAACATGTTCTTCCACATTAAAAAAATTTGTTTTATCTTTTTATTTGAAAGAGAAAGCCATGGAGAGAGAAAGAGAGAGAGAGAACGGGCACACCAGAGCCTCCAGCCACTGCAAATGAACTCCTGATACACGTGCTACCTTGTGCATCTGACTTATATAGGTACTAGTGATGAACCAAGGTAATATGGCTTGGCAGGAAAACACCTTAACTGCTAAGCCATCTCTCCAGCCCTTCTTCCACATTTTTTTAAATTTTTATTTATTTATTTATTTTTGGTTTTTCGAGGTAGGGTCTCACTCTAGCCCAGGCTGACCTGGAATTCACTATGGAGTCTCAGGGTGGCCTTGAACTCACAGCGATCCTCTTAGCTCTGCCTCCCGAGTGCTGGGATTAAAGGTGTGCACCACCACGCCCGACTTATGTGCCACTTTAAAAAAAATCTTTTTTTTTTTAATTTTTATTAGCATTTTCCATGATTATATAAAAAATATCCCATGGTCTTTCCCTCCCTCTCCCCCCACTTTCTCCTTTGAAATTCCATTCTCCATCATATTACCTCCCCATTACAATCATTGTAATTACATATATACAATATCAACCTATTAAGTACCCTCCTCCCTTCCTTTCTCTTCCCTTTATGTCTCCTTTTTAACTTACTGGCCTCTGCTACTAAGTATTTTCATTCTCACGCAGAAGCCCAGTCATCTGTAGCTAGGATCCACATATGAGAGAGAACATGTGGCGCTTGGCTTTCTGGGCCTGGGATACCTCACTTAGTATAATCCTTTCCAGGTCCATCCATTTTTCTGCAAATTTCATAACTTCATTTTTCTTTACCGCTTCCACATTTTTAAACATACTATCTACCAAAGTTTTTTTTGTTCTCTATCTATTCACTTAAGTATCTGTACTCTAAGATTTACCATTTCTATAAACAATCTCTTTATAGTATTGATAACACCACATAAAAATTCTGAACACCCTTAAGTGAATTTAAATTTATTCTAACTGAACTCTGATAACCCTCCCAATGACTATGTGAGATATGTTACTTTCAAAGATGTGGAAACTAAGGTATGCCAGTAAATTCTCTGTCCATCACTTCATAAGTAGCTACTTCTTAGACTAGAGTTTAGACCTAAATAATTATTTTCTAGAATGCAGACTCTAACCACTATACATATTGTTTCTCCATAAATTGTGCATTCAAAAACTCCTCCCTTTCCACTGTATCTTACTGTCTTCAGTATTACACATAAGTAACTATCAGGACGAAAAATCCATTGATACTACCTGCTTTTCACTGCTATCAATACTCGTCTTATCCTCATTTTCCTCTTTCCTACCTTGAATTGTACAAATAATCATGCATACATACATACACACATACATACATATGTGCACATACACATACCCCGTACCTCCCTCATGTTTTCTTGGCAGAATATGAAGCTTGGAAAACTTATCTATAGAACTCTATCTATGACAAATTTCACCATATGATGACCTTATTTCACTACAAATAAAGGAGAAAGCAAGAGAAAATATAGCCTTCCATCACATCTATCACCAACCTGTATCTGTCTATGTTTACATATTCAATTGCCTGTTTATGAGCATGTACTGCATTTATTCTTTATTTACTCCAAAGCATTCAAATGTGCCACTTAATCTCAAGAAGCTAACAATTAATTCTCCTTTATCTGGCTTTTAAAAATTACCCCTCAGGTTAAGCCTCATGTCTCAGACTATGATACCAGCATCTCATGAGTCTTAAGCAGAATGATCACAAATTAACAGCAATTCTGGACCATCTCATTAGACTCTATCTTAATATACAAAGAGAACTGGGGACATAGTTCACTGAAGCACTTGCCTAAACTCCCCTAGGTTCTAATTCTTAGCATTAAAGTACAAAGAAATAAGGAAATATATATATTTTTTCCTTATAGGTTGGTTCTGTCAGTAAACAAACATGTTATCTTTCTATCTGAAAAAAAATAAAACAAAATCTTCTATTCCTTTTCCCCCTAACCCTACCACAGTCATTTCTTTCTTGTTTTGTCTTGTGTGCATTCAGGTGAGGTTTGCTCTTACTTTTCTATCCACTTAATTCTGATTTGGGACACCAATGCTTCCCATTGCCAAATGTACCTTATTGGGCCAATAAGCATCATACGTAACAATTAATGTCCATTTATTCTTTTAAAATGTTCTTCCCTTAGGGTAATTTATTTTCTACCTATTAAACAACTTGTTCTCAATCTGCTTTACTAATTCCCTCTCACTCCTTAGAACTCTCAACATTGAAGTGCTCCAAGGGTAGGTTTGTAGATTTTAATTTATATTTACAGTCCACTCCTTGGAGATTTAATCTAGTTTTTATGGTTTAAAAACTGCCTTTAATATGAGAATTCTCAATACTGTATCAGTAAGTCATAGCTCTCTTCTCAACTCCATTCTCATATAGCTATGGTCTATTCCCCATGAAAGTTCATGTATATTTCAAATTAAACATTTCTGTATCTAAGTTGACCATCTAACCTCAAAATTGATTTCCATGACTAGGACTTCAAACTTTAGAAATAATGTTTTACTCCTATAAAATGATTAAAAATTATAAAAAATAGTAAATGCCATATATTAGGACTGGGCTTGCCTTCCATTTCACATCTGTTTAGAGTCATACACATGTCTAAACATTAAGGTTAAGTATATTGTGAAGGATACTATCTTAGCATCTCCCTTGTTCTATCTTGCATCTTCCCAAGACAGGAAGAAACTAAATGATAGATAGAGAGATATAGATACATAGTGGAGAGACAGAGAGAAGGAAAGAAAGGAAGAAAGGAGAGGAAGGGAGGAACAGAGAGAGGGGGAAGCAAAGAAAAAAAGGAAATGAAAGGAAAGGGAAGGGAGAGAGGAAAGGGAAGGGGAGAGGATGGGGGGGGAGAATGAGGGAGGAGGAAATGATAAACCATATTGTGATTATGGTGATTGATTCAGAAAGGGCAACTGGTCCAAACTAGTTCAGGGATATTCCTCTTTAGAAATTTTCTGCTGGAGCTATTGAGAGAATTTGTCTCAGTCAACTCCAGTTAGTACATCTTTAGTAAGTCTAAGACTGAAAAAATATTTAATATATTAAGATCACAAAGAATTAATAACATATTCCTGATGACACCACACATATGACCTTTCACTATCCCCACTCAACTGGGCCAAAAGATAACCTACCCCTGATTTCTTTTCAGAAAAATGTAATCTTTCTTTTATCCTTTGATGAGTTTCTGTTACTTATAATTTTAGGGATCCCAATTAATAATAAGATCCAAATAGTTTTTGAGAACAAAGTATGTACCTACATGCCTTACAGTTCAGAAGGACTAGAACATAGAGCCTATAATGGGTAAGCAAGCCTAATTCTGTTCTATGTGCTTCACACAATTGTAGCTTCTCTACTCCTACCTGATTCTTGGTTATAACAGATAATTATAAAGCTCACAGTGATACCAACACGTAGGTCATCATGTTGTGCCTGTAATTCCTTCATGTCCGAAACCCACTGCTGAAAAACAGTCATAAACTTCTGAGAATATTCATTACTAAGCTTCTTCCTGTAAAATATAGTAATAAATGTTCACATTTCACACCAATATGAATAAAATATTTAAAAGAAAATTAAATTTTAATATTTTGTACTATGAAAAGGAAGGCTATATTTGTAGATTAAATATTCTGATAGAAAAATGAGAAGTAAAATTACAATTATACAGATTCCAGAAATAATTTTCCCTGACAAACTAATAGAAAAGGGTTGTCACATGTTTCACCTCTTAAATAATGATATTTTATCATATATGTATATGTGCGCATATATGTTCTTTGATTTTATAAAAATTATTTCATATCTAGCAGTTTTTTCCTTTTTTAGAGTGAACACAGGTTGTTTTTTGGTAAATATATGATTTCCATGTAGAAAAATTTCATTTACCTTCTCCTTCATTTTGGCATAGCTAAGACTTAATAAAAAGCATATTTAAGTTAATGAAGTTATTTACAATACGAAAATGAACTTTTTCTATCTTGTCAAAACAGCTAACTTCCATAAAATTAAGTTTCTGTGACATACTTTTTGTTCAGTTTTTTATTTCTTGAAAGAAATCAAATACTTTCCGGGCTGGAGAGATGGCTTACCAGTTAAACACTTGCCTGTGAAGCCTAAGGACCCCGGTTCAAGGCTCAATTCCCCAGGACCCACGTTAGCCAGATGCACAAGGGGGTGCACACATCTGGAGTTCTTTTTCAGTGGCTCTAGGCCCTGGTGCGCCCATTCTCTCTCTAACTATCTGCCTCTTTCTCTTTCTGTCTGTTGCTCTCAAACAAATAAATAAAAATAAACAAAAAAATCAGCTGCAAGAAATCAAATACTTTCCAAAAGGACAGCCCACCTCAATTGCTAACTATAGAGAAAAAAATAATCTTTGCCAACTAGTAACTCATTGATCTCAATTGTATGAGGTCAGGTGGTAGTAAAACTAGTTGCTTAGAGAAAAATTAAGGCAACTGCCTTTGTTAGACACTCCAACAACTAGAAGAGGGTAGTATTTACACAATCAACTTGCACAAATATATACCAAAAATGATACACATGTGGCTCTAAAAATATTGACCTTACATTTGCTCTTGTGATCTCCAAACTTGCTGGATATTGTGGTTACTCTCTTTGATGGAAGCTTTAGTACACATTTCCATTCCTTTCCTCTTTTCAAGATCAGCCTTGTTAAGGCCAGCTTCATAGAAAATAAATATGCATTAAATTTAATGTGAATAAAATTATAGTCTTCCTACATATTCAAGTAATCACAACTGTATTAATTCAACAAGCTCAATGACATATAAAAGTCTTGTTTTCCAAATTGATTTTTTTTTCCTTTTTTATTAGTTATAGACATACTCAGTACGGAAACAACAGGTGTTCCATCCTTTCACTCCTCTGCCCCTTTTCCAAAGGGGCTCTCCTCATTTGGGTAGCAGGTTATCCCTGTGGGGATTGTGGGCTATGCATTGTGAGAGCAGCAGTCACTTGCTGGGGAGAGGCAATGTCTCTGTGCATAATGGCCCAACTTGTGGCTCTAATAACCTTTTTTTCCCCCATCTTCTGCAAAATTTTTTAACATAGAGATGGTGAAATGAAACAAAAGCCAAAAAAAGAGTTAAGGACAGACTAATTTCTTCAAGAGGTAACACTATGATAAAGGCTCCATATTTCTAAATTTAAAAAAAAAAACATTCTTAGTTTAAAAGGACACTCACCTGCATTATTGTTCTCATTATAGAAAATGAAAAACGAACTCTTTAAGCAGAATCATTGGATGAATGGATAATGAAGTTGTACATTTACACAGTAGAATTCTACTTGGCAGTAAGAAAAAGTGATACAATGAAATTTGTAGAAAAATTGACAGACTTGGAACCGACCATACTCAGCTAACTCACACAATCACAGAAAGACAAACGCCACATGGTGTCACTTATCTGTGGTTCCTAACCTGGACCTGCATGTGAGTTGCTGTCATACCTGATAGGTAACTCAAGGTCCAGAAAACAGGTATGGAAGGGTTTTGGGGGGAGGGACGAAACAAAAACAAAATTAAGTCCAGACTGAGCTGATACCACAGAAACCTTTATCTTTAGAGATAGCCTAAAAGATATAACCCTCAAAAGGAGTAATGGGGGAGCACCTGAAATGTAGGGCTCTAGTGAGGGTGCAATGAAGCCTAAGCTTAAAAGCTTCTTTTTTTTTTTCTGTCTTGGACCTGTAACTCCCAGTACCAGAGGTTGGCTGCTACCCACATTGAATTGTTGATCAGAGAGACATACAAGGTCCCCAAATCAAGACAACTTTTTATGAAAGCACTTGATTACTTGCCTGAGGCAAAAGCTAAGACCCAATTGCTGAAAAAAACATATTCTGCTGATACAGAGCACAGAGAGACCTGACTGGAATCTAGAAGAAAGCCAGTCCCCAGACAGTCTGTCTAGTGCTGGAAAGTACTACATGAGTTACTAGGGGGAAATGGCCAACAGTCTGAGCAACCAGGGACTAAGCTACTCAGAAGCAAACACCCTGACACAGTGTACACACAGCCTAAGTGGGTAACCAATAGCTTTCTGATTGGCTAAGAGATATGCTTAGTGTAAAGGAACCCATATCTGGAATTAGAGACCAGATCTCAATCATGTGGAGACAAAGATTATGTTCTCCAGTGTCAGGCTCTCACTAGTCTTTGGCTAAAAGAGGGGTTACATACATCAAATTCTCTCTAGATTAATAATGCTTATCCCATTTAAACTATGCTGACTTTACTCTCCATTGAAGAATCTGTTCTTCTTTCTCAGAAAGTAACAAGACTAAAGGAGATAAACTAGCCTCACACTTTAGACAAGCCAATGATGAATCCACAGAGGAATGGGGAGAGGAGCAAGAGTGCTGCTTCCATGCTGCTCCTGATAATCAGTGCCAGGTTGTAGGAGACATACCCAAAGTAGAGATTCAGAGGCACTTGAGAGCTCATCAACGAAGTAGATTTAAATTTTATTTATTTATTTATTTCCTTATGTGTGTGTGTGTGAGAGAGAGAGAGAGAGAGCGATAGAGATAGAGAGAGAGGGGGAGAGAATGGGCACTCCAGGACCTCCAGCCACTGCACACAAACTCCAGACGCATGTGCCACCTTGTGTATCTGGCTTGCATGGGTCCTGGAGAATTGAATTGAGATCCTGTGGCTTTGGCTTTGCAGGCAAACTAACTGCTAAGCCATCTCTCCAGCACTGAAGTAGATTTAAAACTCAACCTCCGTGACTCAGGGAATTTTGCAGAAGGGGCCAAAAGGCAGCAAGAGCCACAGGTTGAGACAGCATGCTAAGAGGCATTCCCTTCCCCCCAAAATAACTGACTACTGCTCCCACAATGCATAACCTACAACCTCATGGGGAATACCTGAAACCCCACTGAGAAGCTTTCCCAATGGGATGGGGTCAGGGACAAGGGAAAAGAGGGTGCCAACACATGATGTATCCAAAAGAAACATCTTGTTAATAATAATAAACATAAACAATTAAGATTATAAAGCAGAATCCACAAGGGACATTTAAATCAAATACTAAAAAATATTATTTGTAGTAGTGTTACTTTGAAATGTACATTTTACTAATAAAAATAAAGGTCAAAGACAGAGAAATATCTTAGGTCACGCAAACATCAGTATAACTTATTTAAGAACATTTAAAAATACTTCCAGAGTATTTCATAGGATACTTTTCACCTTGGAATATAAGAGTTTATAAAAATTTTAATACTTCAGAATGTGTGCTAAACATGTACTTTTCTACCACAAATGGTAGTAGCCATGAGGAAGTGGTATTATAGAAATATTTTATGCTTTTAGTTTCTAGAATTCTAAAACAAGTACTTTGTCACTACCATGTTGAAGAAACATTTCAAAGAAGATTTTATTGTATCAGTAATCCCTATAAAGGGCCTGATATTAAATTTTATTAAGCAGTTTTGTCTCCTAAAGTGGATGGGATGAGATCACACATATCAGTAGACAGAGCACCCAGGAGATAAAGGCATTAGATTTTTGTTTGAAAGCCTTAAGATCTGCAGGGTAAGAAGATATATTGTGGGGTACAGCCCTCTTGACATGAATTGACTGGTGCATCCATGACTCTATGGAGATTATAAATAGCCTGAGAAGAGCTGCAGTGTTCTAAACTCATAAACATTAAATTTTTTTTCTTTATTTTTATGTATTTGGGAGTGACAGACAGACAGAAAGAAAGGGGCAGGGGGAAAGAGAGAGAGAGAATGGGTCCACGAGGGCCTCCAGCCACTGCAAACAAACTCCAGATGCATGTGCCACCTTGTGCATCTGACTTATGTGGGTCCTGGGGAATCGAGCCTCTAACTGGGGTCCTTAGGCTTCACAGGCAAGTGCTTAACAGCTAAGCCATCTCTCCAGTCCTGAACTCATAAACATTTTGACATAGAGGAAGGAGGACGAGGAAAGGAATGAGACAACACAACAACAAAGCAAGAACTACCTGGAAAAAGGAGGGGCCTTCAGTGTAATGGCGGCTAAAGAAAAAGGTATAAAGAGGATAATATGGTGGGAACATGACAAAGTCACAACATGATGTCATGTTAAAATTTCTGATTAATCATGGAAACAAATAAACTTCTCCTAAAAGAGCTCCTGTAACTTATACATCTTAACATTCTTGAAAACTTTAGGTCACTGTAAATGTGGTTATAACTTTTTTACTTGCTAGTAATGTTGTCTTTCCTTTTCAAGCACATAATTTATTAGTATAAAATAATAATGGTTATATTACACTATCCTCCACCACGAAAGGCACACAAGTGTACTAGAAAGTCAGTGCAGTGGATGAAGCTGTGGTATACACAGAGACACATTTGTGAATGCAAACAAGTGCAAGAAGTTCTCAAGTCTTATTTTTTTTAAACACCATTAAA
Source organism: Jaculus jaculus (assembly GCF_020740685.1). NCBI lineage: Eukaryota > Metazoa > Chordata > Mammalia > Rodentia > Dipodidae > Jaculus > Jaculus jaculus. Next base: position 115,838,859 of record NC_059125.1, read on the forward strand.
TTCACACATGTCTAAAAGCATCATTTTTATCCCCTCACAGAAACTGTTAAGTAAGAAAATATGTGTTAAATCAAAAATGTTCATTCAAAATCCTATAAAGGAGAGCAAGGCACTAAATTAGTCCTATATTACATATATTAACATTTCCTGTAATACAATTATTTTTAACATTTTGTCTAAATATAAATATCTCCAAACACATACCTCCTAATTTATCCATCATATTTTGCTCTTCAATTCTGTGAAGAAATTGCATAAAAAGTGTTACAGGCAGCAATGCAGGTCAGTGGGGTAACACTGGTCCAGAATGCACAAAGCCCAGAGTTTGATAGCTAGAACTACCAAAGAAGCCTTTAAATTAAGTATTTAGAATATATAATGCCTAGTTTAAGAGAAATATTATGTGTTGAATAATTTATATACAATGGTTGTTAGATAAAGTATAAAATTTTCTCATTTTTTGGTTTTCTTTTGTGGGTTTTTTTTTTTTTTTTGAGACAGTGTCTCAAGCATTCCAGACTGGCCACAAGCCTGCTGCTGAGAACCGACATTAGATTCCTAGTCGTACTGCCTCCACCAACCTCTCACCCCATCCTGAGTACTCAGCGTGCAGGACTTTGCCAGTTGCTTCACACTATTTTTGAAATAAAAACATATTGTTGAACATATTACCCCATATCTCCAACTACTTCTGCAGAAGATAAGCTGTTCAAAGATTTATGAAGTTGTAGTCTCTTTTCTGTAATGACAATATAAATACACATTTGAACATAATTATTTTGGTAAATTTTAACAGAATAGTATATCTATTTTCAGTTCTTTCAATGTTATGCCTATGTAAGATTTTTTAAATTTAATTCTGTGTGTGTGTGTGTGTGTGTATGGCAATATTTTTGTTAGCATTTAGACAAAATTAAATCACAGTTCATAACCATTTTATAGGGAAAAGGTTTTAAACTCTTTCCACATATTTGTACTGCAAAGGTAACAGAGAATATATGTGTTTCTAGAACTTGATATAGGTTTATGAAGACCATATGAGAAACAATGTACATGAAATTGTTTAACAAAGTTTTACTCCATTTAGGTGACCAGGTTAAAAAAAGAGCCAATGAACTACAAGACACCATTCAGGCCCAACACTAGATATTTCGTACCATTAATTGCAGTCTCCCCAGTCTCCTCTGGCTCCCCTGGCTCTTCAGTCTCCTTCAGCTCCCAGGTCTCCTCCATCTCCTCCATGTTATTGGTCTCCTCCAGCTCCACAAATTCCGTCTCCTCGTTCCCCTCCAGCTCCTTGGTTTCCTCCAGCTCTTCAGCTTCCTCCACCTCCTTGGTCTCCTCCGGCTCCTCGATCTCCAGCTCATCCGGCTCCTCACTCTCCTCCAGCATCTCCATCTCCTCTGTCTCCTCACTCTCCTCCAGCTCCTCGGTTTCTTTTGGCTCCTCGACCACCAGCTCCTCCATCTCCTCCGGCTCCTCACTCTCCACCAGCTCCTCGGGCTCCTCATTCTCTTCACTGTCCTCCAGCCTCTTGGGCTCCTCAGGCTCCATGACAATATTGAGAACTTGATCTTGATCTTCTTCATTAAAGTCACAGGTTTCTAAGCGCTGCTTCTCATCTGGTGACATCATAGATTTCCTAGAACATTTTCTTCCACAGGAAGACATGTTTAGATGTTTTCTGATTCAAAACACAAAACCAAAAACAAATCTCTTTACCCGTCTGAATACAAACACTTATTTAAATGAGGTGATAAAATTAAATAGTAAACAGGGTCAAAAAAAGAATGAAGTTGGGTGCATAAAGGCTAATTGTTTCCTTCTCATGTTCTGGAACCAAAAGTTAGCAATTTGTCATTTCTTAATCTAAAAAGGCAACATAAAATTGATAGCTTATACCCTGACTCTAAATGTGATTGCACTTACCCACTGAGGCACCGGAATTATGGCCCCATTTCTGTCAGCTACTTGATAAATTTGAGTAAATATATAAATCTATATCTCAGCCTCAAAGTACCATTTTGATGGCTATAAGGACAGATCACAAGCATGCCAAAAATCTGGTCACAGTCAGAAATCAAAAACATAAAGTTTTACAGGCCTGGAAATGGAGTACAGTATAGGCCTAGAAGGCAAGTGGACCTGGCTTTCATCCTCAAAACCTTAAAAGGGAGTGGGGAAGAGGAACGGTAGGCACGGTGGCTCAGGTCTCTAATAGCAGCATTTTGGAAGTGAGAATTGTTAAATACAAGGCTAGCCCAAGCTACATGGGGAGTTCCAGGTCAGATTGGCCTATACAAAAACAAGGTTTTAAAAGCACAAAATATGGGGCTGGGGAAAATGCTTAGTAGTTAAAGACATGGGCTTGCTAAGGATGCATACTTAGGTCAATTTCTCAATTCCCACTTAAAGCCAGATACAAAAAAATGGCCAAACAATTCGTCTGATATTCTTGTGCAGCAGGAAGACACCATGGCCTATACTCCCATGCACATTAATATGTGCAAATAAATAAAAATATCAAATATACACATAGTACAAAAAACAAAGCCAGATGTGTTAGTATAAGCCTTAATTAATATATATTGATATATTATATATTAGTTATTATACCAGTATATTATGATATAGCATTATCATGATTATAGTATACAATATAAAAATATATTATGATAGAATACTTATGACTAATCACTGTTATGAATACATATTAATTATATATAAATATATTGTTACATTCATAAATGAATAATTTACAGAATCTATGTACATTTATACATGAATGTAATATATAGTAACTATATAATTACAATTAATACTCTATATTAAAATCAGTATATATTGATAAATAATATATAATTAATGTTAATATATTATATATGTGTTATGATTATTGATGTACTTATGCAATGTAATTTACATTGATAAACATTATTCAAATATTATGATATGTATTTATGTATAATCTGTGACTTAGAATAATCATATAACATACTTGAATATTGTATTTGGATAATTATTATTTATACAACCAAATTATATGTCAATATACTTAAACATTATTATATTTTCATATTACAAAATTATATCACATGTTTGTATAATTATATATTGACATTTAAATATGAAGACAACTATTACATTTACATAATTATATGTTAATATACACCATATATTAGAATATATTAATACCTAACTCTAACCTTGGACTCATAAAAATCACGTCATACTAGCTCAACAGCATATGGAGGTAAATCTAGCAGGTGTCCTCAACTTCCTGAAACTATGGATTTGTAGAGGATCTCAGGAGACGTGTGGGGAAACTCCACAGTCACTCCTTCCTTAAACCTTCCACAGTGTCCTGAGAGGGGCCCTCACCCCCTCCCCCTCCCTCTACCACTCCTTTCCCCGAAAACCACTGGACTCGTTTCCTACCAGTCCCCACGCTGTTCAGGCCCTGCCCTCATCCGGGTTCACCACCTCCGTTTTCCTGTCACAGGCCCCAGACAAGCCCAGCGGGAAAGGTGCCACTCCGGCCTTCAACCTTCCACAGTGTCCTGAGAGGGACCCCACTGCCCAACTCCCCCTGGAAACCACTGGACCCATCCTGACCGCTTCCCACGGGTCCCCACGCTGGTCAGGCCCTGCCGTCACGCGGGGTCACCACCTCCCTTTTCCTGTCACAGGCCCCAGACAAGTCCAGGAGGAAAGGTTTTGTTCACGGGTCAGGGAAAGGATCAGTGTCAGGGTTGGGTGAGGAGCAGCCTGGGTCCTGGGTTCCCCTTGGACAAAGCCCCGTTTTCCAGAACAAAACCCCAATGTGTGAAGAAGCAGTCTTACGGGTCTTCCGCCGCCATGACAGCCTCCTGAGGTAACGGAATTCACAAGAGAACGGAAGAAGCCGGTTGCTCCTCCCCCTCCTCAGCCATGCACTTTGCTGATTGGCTCCTGCCCTGTGCATGCGCAATAGGTATGAGGAGCAACTAGGCAGGTCTGACCTCTGACACTCGGACCACTTGTGTCTGTCTCGGAATGCCCAGCAATGACACAGAACACATTTGTACATGGCTGTTTTATTTTTACTTTTACTTTTTTTGAGAGAGAAAGAGAAAGAGAACAAGAGACAGAGAGAGAATTGGCGGGGCGGGGCCTCAGCCACTGCAATTGAATTCCAGAGCCTTGTGCCACCTAGTGGCCATGTGTGACCTTGCACTTGTCACTCATCTTTCTGCATCTGGCTTACATGGGATCTGGAGAGAGAGAGAGAGAGAGAGAGAGAGAGAGAGAGAGAGAGAGAGAGAGAGAGAGAGAGGCCTTAGGCTTTGCAGACAAGCACCTTAACCATTAAACAATCTCTCTAGAACTGCACATGGCTATTTTATATCACCATGTCAAAGCATAGATGACCTCCACCAATCCTTCAATTTTTGTATTCCTTGTGGGTCAGCCTGCAGATGTTTACTGAGATGTGTGAAGTTAAGTCCCATTATGGGTATGGGGTAGGGGTGGGTATTATTCAGACTGCGTGGAGCCAAAGATAGTTTGGAATGCCTGTCCATCTTGTTGGTAGATGGTGGCAGTGTCATGTCCGAATATTAAAGATGCTGACAGCTTTTGGTAGTCTCTACACCTGGCACTTTACTACAGTTTCTATTTCAAATGTCAATTAATCTGTAAAAGACAAAGAGAATGTCTAATGCATGAAGCACAAGATCAACCAGTCCCCACTTTATAAATGAGCACTTTGACGATATTCTCTTTCTGACTTAGGTCCCATCCCACTTGCTTTTCCCTCATTCTCCCTGCCTACGACATCTTGCTTTCTAGTCCTCATTCACAGATAAAAGAAAATTGTTTTTGCATTAGTCATTCACATCCTGTTTTCTGAGTTCAGCAAGGTTCTTAAATATAACCATGTACTTTTGTGATTGAACACTGCCAAAATTAAGGCTTCTATTTCCAGTACCACTTTTTCCCCCTGAGATAGAATACAATGTTTAAAAACTAGTGAACCTGCTTCCAGTTAAGATGGCGGCGTAGGTACCACGCCAAAGCAGCCTAGGGGGGAAAAAGACCAAAAAAACTCAGCAAAATACACACTTTTACTAAAAAGTGAGGTGTATAGGAAATTGAAGCGGCAGCAGAGAAGTAGAAGAGTTCCAGAGCATCCCGAGCCTGCACAGGCGGGAAAAGCAGCTCTGGCAGTTCGGCCAGCCGCCGCGGCCGCGGAGCACCAGAAAGCCTCCAGACTCGGCTCGAGCCGCAGGAAAAGCCAGGTGCTGGAGCTTTCCCTCACACCGGTGCTTTCCACAACTCGGGAAACTTGAGGGGAGAGCAGCAGCGAGCACCGGAGGAGCAGACCGCGAGGTAGAAGAACACTTGGAGCAGCAAGAGAACCAGAGCAGCTGCGGCTCCCTCCCCTCCCCCACCGCCTGAGCCCAGCTCCAGCGAACAGAGCAGTGTCCCGGGACTCGGTCACGCCAACTTGTGCTGACACGGGACCCAAGCAGGAGCAAAGTTCAGCAGCAACATCAGTGGCTCCAGCACCAGTAACAGCGGCCCCAGCAGCAGCAGACCGAGGAGTGGCAGCAGCGGCAGACTCGGCAGCAGCAGCTTCAGGGGGAGCAGCGGCAGTGGACACAGCAGCAGCAGCTTCAGCAGCAGTGGTGGCTCCAGCAGTGGCAGCTACAGCAGCAGCAGAGGCAGCAGCAGCGGCTCGATTTGCCCCGCAGGAAAACCAAGTGCCCAGCTCCAGAAATCAGAACAGCAGCCCGACGACCCAGGCAGCAACTTGACTGAGACCAAAATCATCCAAGATAACTGGGATTGCACCAGGGAAGGGTCTCACTTGGTCGCAAGCTGACTTGGATCCCTCAACAGACCAGAAATCTTAACCTCTTTGTTGATAGAGGATCTGGTCATCATAATAACTACTCTTGCATACATACTCAGGGCTGTTTTTGATTGAATGTGTACAGTGTTTAGTTAAATTTTAGAATCTACCTGTATTTTATTCCACTCAGCCTGCTTGAATACTCCTATAGCAGGGAAACTCAACCCCTAAGAACATCTTTGTAGATACTCTGAGAGTCTTAAGAGCCACACCTAACACCTTAAGGTCCTACCCTGAAAATATATTACATCAAATCAATTGATACAGCTAAGAATACACAGCTACCTAGAAAATCCAAGCATTAACTTAATCCAAAATGCAAAAATATATACATTATAACACAAGAAACACTAAAAAGCAAGACGATATAAATCCACCTAAAAGTATTAATGCATCAGAAATGTCCTCCAGTGAGAAAGAGTTAGAGGAAATGCCTGAGAAAGAGTTCAAAAGAATGATTATAAATATGTTCAAAGAGGTCGAAGAACACATCAAAACAATCAAAGAAGAAATCAAAGAGGAAATCAAAGAGGAAATCAAAGGAATCAAAGAAGATGCAGGACACCAATTTAATGAAATAAAGAAGGCAATACAAGACATAAATAAGGAAATAGAAATAATAAAGAAAAACCAGTCAGAATTACTAGCAATGAAGAACACAGTTAATGAAATAAAAAACTCTGTAGAAAATCTCACCAGTAGGATGGATGAGGGAGAGGACAGAATATCTAAGCTAGAAGACCAGGTGGCAGACCTAATGCAGTCCAACAAAGAGAAAGACAAACTTATAGAAAAGTATGAGTAGGAATTTCAAGATATTCGGGACACTATGAAAAGATCCAATATAAGAATTCAGGGCATAGTAGAAGGAGAAGAACTCCACTCCAGAGGCATAGTAGGCGTCTTCAACAAAATCATAGAAGAAAATTTCCCCCAAATTGGGAAAGAGGTGCCAATGCAGATACAGGAAGCCTTTAGAACCCCAGCCAGACAAAATCCAGAAAGAACCTCTCCTCGCCATATTATAATCAAACTTCCAAACACATAAACCAAAGAAAAAATATTGAAAGCAGTTAGAGAAAAAAATCAAGTTACCTACAAAAGCAAGCCCATCAGGATTACAGCAGATTATTCAACACAAACTTTTAAAGCCAGAAGGGCTTGGAGTGATATATTCCAAGTTCTGAAACATAACAACTGTCAACCAAGGTTACTTTATCCTGCAAAGTTATCCATTCAAATAGATGGAGAAATAAAGACATTCCATGACAAAAGCAGGTTAAAGGAGTATTTGAAGACAAAACCAGCTCTACAGAAAATACTTGATAGAATCCTCCATGCTGAAGAAAAGGAAAAGCACACATATAAGGAACCTAGAAAAAACAAGCAATACTCAAATACTAGTTAACAGAAGAGAGCGCAGGTAGAACCAGAAACACACACACACACACACACACACACACACACACACACATGGCAAACATAAATACACACCTTTCAATAATATCTATTAATATCAATGGCCTCAATGCCCCAACGAAAAGACATAGATTTGCAGACTGGGTTAAAAAGCAGGATCCTACAATTTGTTGTCTCCAAGAAACTCACCTTTCTACAAAGGATAGACATTATCTTAGGGTGAAAGGTTGGAAAACGGTGTTTCAAGCAAATGGGCCTAGAAAACAAGCAGGGGTTGCTATCCTAATATCAGACAGGGTAGACTTTAGTCCGACGTTAGTCAAGAAAGATAAGGAAGGTCACTTTATATTGATTAAGGGCACACTCCAACAGGAGGACATTACAATCCTAAACATATGTGCACCTAACATGGGGGCTCCCAAATTCGTCAAACAAACACTATTAGAACTAAGGTCACAGATAACACCAAACACAGTGGTGGTGGGTGACTTTAACACCCCACTCTCATCAATTGACAGGTCATCCCGGGAAAGAATAAATAGAGAGGCATCTGGACTAAATGAGGTCATAGAAGGAATGGACTTAACAGATATATACAGGACATTTCATCCAAAGGCTGCAGAATATACATTCCTTTCAGCAGCACATGGAACATTCTCTAAAATAGACCATATATTAGGACACAAAGCAAATCTTAACTAATTCAGGAAAATTGAAATAATTCCTTGCATTCTATCTTACCACAATGGAATTAAACTACAAAGCAGTAGCAAGAAAGGCTATAGAGCATACACAAAATCATGGAAACTAAACAATACACCACTAAATGATGAATGGGTCAATGAAGAAATCAAAAAGGAAATCAAAAAATTTATAGAGTCAAATGATAATGAGAACACAACATACCAAAATCTCTGGGACACAATGAAGGCAGTTCTAAGAGGTAAATTTATAGCCTTAAATGCCTATATTAAGAAATTAGAAAGGTCGCAAGTAAACGACCTAATGCTTTGCTTTATATATCCAAAGGACTCATCTCATTTCCTTAGAAGTACGTGCTCAACCATGTTTATTGCTGCTCAATTTATAATAGCTGGGAAATGGAACCAGCCTAGATGTCCCGAAACAGATGAGTGGATAATGAAGATGTGGCACATTTATACAATGGAGTTCTACTCAGCGGTAAAGAAAAATGAAGTTATGAAATTTGCAGAAAAATGGATGGACCTGGAAAGTATTATACTAAGTGAGGTAACCCAGGCCCAGAAAACCAAGCGCCACATGTTCTCTCTCATATGTGGATCCTAGCTACAGATGACTGGGCTTCTGCGTGAGAATGAAAATACTTAGTAGCAGAGGCCAGTAAGTTAAAAAGGAGACATAAACGGTAGAGAAAGGAAGGGAGGAGGATACTTAATAGGTTGATATTGTATATATGTAATTACAATGATTGTAATGGGGAGGTAATATGATGGAGAATGGAATTTCAAATGGGAAAGTGTGGGGGTGGGGAGGGATGGAATTACCATGGGATATATTTTATAATCATGGAAAATGTTAATAAAAATTTAAAAAAAAACAAAACAAACAAACAAAAAAAAACTAGTGAACCTGATGGGCATTATGCATTTGCACTTTGCTTTGAGAGCAATGCCTTGGTTGCTCCCCATACTTAAAATGATGACTTTAGGGGCAGATTTTATTAACTATGGGTGATAGATTCTAATAAAACCTTTTTTAGTGTTCATGGAAATAATTTTACATTTTTCCTTAATCCTATTTATATGATAATTTATGTTAAAGTATTGGTCAATTGCAACCTATTTTTGCATACCTGGACTACATACACTCAACCATCATATGTTCTTTTTCCTGTTCTAGTGTTGAAATCTGTTTGTCATTTAAGCATTGGTGTACATTAAGTATAGTGGCCATTAATTGCCTTTTATGTGATGCCATTATCAGATACAGGCAATTTTTTTCTTGTTTCCTTCATTTCTTCTTCTCTGAGTCTATGCCTTGTTGGATGTATTAGATCCTAAAGTTTTAGCTGAATCCTCTAGTGGAACTGCCTGGAATTAGTGATTTCATGTAGAATAGTGTAGTGGATTGACTCATATGCCTGCTCCTCACCCCAACCTATAAACTGAGGGGCTTTGAATTCTTGGTCCCAGCTGATGGCAATTTGGGAGTTGGAGTCTTGCAGCAGGAGGAGTGTTGTTGGGGATGGACTTCAGTGTTTTAAAGCCAGATGCCTTTGCCAGAACTCAGCTCATTGTCCTCCTGGCATTTTCCACCTGCTGTGGCACAGATGATGTCCAGCCTCTGCTTATGCCACACTTCACCCTGCCATCAAGAAGCTTCTCCTTGAGACTATGAGCCCAAATAAACAACTTTCCAACCATCAGAAGCAGGTCAGGTGCCTGGGCCCAGCATGAATAAGGTAACCATGACAAACTGTGTTGACCCTTATCTTGATTTCCTTCTTGAAGATTGACTGAAATGCCAAGAAGAGTCTTTTATGTGGTTATTTACTTATTTATTATTTATTTACTCATTTGAGATAGACAGTGAAAGAGAGACAGAAAGACTATAGGCCTGCCAGGGCCAAACTCCACTGCATCCAAACTCCAGATATATGTGCTATTTTGTGCATCAGGTCTACATGGGTACTGGGAAATCAAACCTGGCTGTTGGACCTTATGATCAAGCCCCTTTAAGTGCTGAGACATCTCTTCAAGCCTATGCAAAGTTTTAGTTGCAAGCATCTTGAGTAGGATGATTTGCCTTCTTGCACAAAGTGGCCACAAGGTCTGCACATGTCTAAACCTCGGAAAACCCTTCACTGGTTTAAAGCAGACAAATGAGATTCTTCCTATCGCAGAAATATTATTTCTGCCATGTGAGACATCTCCTTGGGTATATAGAAGTGATACTCTATGTAGCCTGATTGGTCATCAATGATCACATCATCTGCATAGACTTGAGCATCTCTTGATATCTTCTATTTATAAACTGCCATCTCTATTTGGACCAAGTTTTGCAAAGTGTCTTGTCCAGGTAAGTGTTTAGTATGCTTAGTTTTTAAAATTTATATAGAAATGTAATAAAATAATTATGTAATATTACGTCATAGGTTTGTAACCTCTATTTATAAAGAAGTAAATAATGAAATATAAAGTAATATAGACAAATCATCTTGGATTTTTTTTAGGTTATGTCTCACTCTAGCCCAGTCTGGCATAGAGTTCACTTTGTGGTCTCTGGCTGACCTCAACTCACACTGATTCTCCTACCTTGGCCTTCCAAATTTTGGGACCAAAATTGTGCACCACAACACTTGGTTCACCTGTGATTTCAAAATCCACTGTTTTTCTTTGTTTCTTGCAACAAGGTCCCAGGGTGCCATACAGGGTGACAATACTTTATGCTTCACTATCCAGAGTGTTGGTATTTCAAGTGTTTGCTCACATGTCCAGCTCATTGCTACTATATCGATAGTTCTTTCCCTATGTCTGCCCTTCCTACTCTTTGTATGTTCATCTGGTTTCTTTCTTAATCTCCATAGATGTGTAGAAGACAATATGTCTAGCACAAGATGGCCACTTCCTGTAGTATAATGAAGTGCAGCATCTTTGAACAATAAGAGAGTACAGGAGTGACATGAGGGCTGTTGTCTCTGGCATTTTCATTTACTTGCTTCATACTCTCTCATATTTCCAAGGGGCACCACTCCTTCTATATTTAGGTTATTCTATGCCATAACTATGCTTTTTTGGTACCACTATAGCACCTTATTTTCAAGAAAATTGGTTTGCAAAATTTGATGATATGAACAAATCAATAAACATTCAAGCTGGAATCCTACTATCTTCAGGAGCATCAGGGACCAAGGAAGCAAGGCATGACTCCAGTTCAGGAAATGGCTCCAGGCCAATCTGTAGAAGGATACCTTCAAGAAAATTCCTAATTTCCTTTTTATATTTTCTTTTTCTTTTCCCTTTCCTTTTCTCTTTTGGTTCCTTCTTTCATTTTTTTTCTATCTTCCTGTTTTATTGAGACAAGGTGTTCTTGAACTTGTCCTCATCCTCCTGCCTTGGGTTGATGAAAGATGACCAAATCACTATGTTGTTGGAACATAAGATAAATGTTCAAGAAGATCAAAATGGACATGAAATAGGAATACCCATTTACTTACTACTTAGAATGAAATATAAAGGAAACTGGATGGGCAAGGTTAAGTCAGTAATGTACAACTTAAGGTGCAAAGAGGAGGAAGTGATATGAAACGAACAACAAAGCACCCCAAATCACAAAGAAAAACCTAACTTCCAGGTAATGGACAGTGACAAAATCTAGACTTAAAGAACCATCCTGAACCATAATCACTCACATCTTTTTTTTTTTTTTCAAGGTAGGGTCTCACTCTGGCTCAGGATGACCTGAAATTCACTCTGTAGTCTCAGGGTGGGCTCGAACTCTCAGCGATCCTCCTACCTCTGCCTCCCGAGTGCTGGGATTAAAGGCGTGCGCCACCACGCCCGGCTGACTCACATCATTCTGAACAGCAAAAAGAAAGAAACAACAACAACAAAAAGATAAAGTGACAGTCCTCTTTATTGGAATATTCCTGCAGGTCAGGGACTTCACATCAGTACTTTCCATATAATTTGTGTCAAAAGTTATAAATTCCATTATCAAAGTATTTGTGTATGGATGCTGTCTATTATTTGTCATGGAGCTATCCAGTTTACGTTGCCTTTCTGACACGATCCACATGTTGGAAGGAGACCATATGAAATCCTCAAAAGATGCCACAGCTGTATAGATTCCAATGATTTTGGGTGGATTGGGTTGGCATTCAAGTCATGTTATTGTCACCATTGTTCACTTCCACATTGCTCAAGAAAGTATGCTGAAGAGACTGAAACAGGTAGAGTGTGTACATTTCCTTTATGGTATTGATGAGCTGTAGAATAACTGGGCAAGCTCTTGAGTACTGGAGTGGGGTCTGAGCTGCATAGGAATTCCACTGTGTATGTGTTTATTACTTACACATACAGTGCACTGGATTGAGATCAGTCCATATTCATAGTAATGGTGAGTAAAAGATCTGCCCAGGTCCAGAAAATCAAATCTAAGATCATGGCAAGAGTAAGACAATGTTCTATAATCTATAATGTGTGTTTTCTGTATAAACAAATTCAAATATCATTTCTGGAAAGAGCTCACACTAATGTAGGATGGAGGAGGCTGAGAAAAGAGAAATAAAGGAAGGAGAGAGACAGTGAGAGAGAAAGAAAGAGAAATCTCATATGCACTGGGAAACTTCTTACTAAAATAATTTCAGCAAGATCTGCTCAAATTCAAATGGCAACTGGATTGAAACGGTAAACAGATCACATTATCTCTACCTATTAGTTTCAGCTGAAGTCGAGTGTGGAGTATTTGAAAAACAAGGCATTTAACTATCCGATAATGGCATAGGAAACATTTTAGGAGAACCACAAGTGAAGGAACATACAGGGTCACATGTGTTACATGGTCCATAAGCCTTTCTATACTGGACTAGCTCCTTTTAGAATTCACTTTGTCCTTTCAGGTGCAGAAGGTCTCCACCAGCATCTGCAGTATTTCCCTGGAGATCTTGAGAAACAAGCACCAATGATTATGATTGTTGTGTGTGCCATGTCTTCTGACTACACTCTGAGAGGCTGTACTCTCATGGGAATGAATGAAATACACATTGACCTTAGCACTTGTAAGTGATGGAACCATGTCCAAGGGGCTAAAGAGAGAATGCTTTAGGGTATTCCATGTGAATGAGGTATTTATGTCCTAAAAGAAGCAGTGGGTCTTGGTATCCACATCATATCTCAAAACTTAGTGGGCAATATAGTCCTCACCAGAGTATTCAAGCATTCACAAGAGAGTTTCCCATATAGCACTCTTGGTTAAAAGCCACAAGAGTAATGCGATTACATTTGCCAGTTCCCAAAGACCTTCTGTTCAAATATTATTATTTTAATTGCTCTGCCCAGAATTTTTTCTCCTGTCTCCTCTACCCTTAACTCTTCTTCTTGATCCCAATGGTCCACTGTCCAAACTTCACACAAAGCCCCGTGAGCCTCTTGAGCCAACATAAAGAAACAAAGTGAAGAAAGCAAACCTGTGTCTTACCAAGGTCCCGAAAGTACGGGCAATCACCATGAACACTGAACTTCCCTGCCTGATGCTATGCCTGTGGGTTGCAAAGGGACTCCTGCCCAGGTTCAATTATGTGAGGTGTGACTGACCCAGAAAGCATATTTAGTGGCAGAAGGAATGTATCCAGCAGCATGAGTTCATTCATGAGGATGTCATCCATGTTGGTCTGGAGAAAAGTTAGAAGTCATCACTTCAAAGTCTAAACCCATAAGAAATACTAGTTTCACTTCCACTAACCAGCAGCCACTGGATGAAAGCCACATGTGAAGCTTTAACATTTCCAACCCCCACTGGTATCAGTGTTATAAAGAGGTGTGCTCCATTATAATACCGGGTTATAATTACTCTAACATGTTCACACTAACAGAATTTCAACAAAACTCAAAAAAAAACAAACAAACAAACAAAAAAAAACCAACTAGCAATGACATTCTCAAGCCACTCTTTCCTTCAGATATAGCCTTCTTCAGAAGATCCACACTCACAGCCATTTTCTAGTTATGCTGGTCACATTCCATGTGCTCAACAGACAGGAGTGGCTCATGGCTCCTGTGAAAGGGCAGAATGCATATAGACCCTTGAAAGTAATAGTCACCCAAAACAGGAAACCAGAGAAACTAAGGGAAAATTCTCACTCAGGCCTTTTAGATAGTCAGGAATATTTGGTCTACTCGTGTATAGCATACATCTGCTCTGAAGAAAACAGCTTATTAAAAATGGCCCACAACCCAAATCCCAGAAACTCTGAATCTCAGATGGGAAGTCATGCTATCTTTTCAAAGGACCACCTCCCTGTGCTCAGTTACATCCTCTCTGAGAAAAGAGTGAGTCACAAAGTGAATTTGAAAAGTTGCTACTACCATCTCTCCCGTGGAGTCTTTTGGATATGCTATCAGGCAATGACACCCTCTGCCATTGCCCATAGAGATTCAGAAACTGACCTGGTCTTCTGGTCCTGAATTTCCAAAAATGTTTCCTATGTAGCTGATTTGTTAGATAAATGTGGAAGGATTTGAAACTTTGGCCTGGCAGATGCCTTGCAGTGCTATAAGTATACCTTGATGGATTATTGTGGCTGGAGTTGAAAGATCTAAAGGAAGTAGGAATTAAGGACTGTGAGATTTGGCTTATAATGGAAATAAAGAGTTTTCTTTTCTGTGGACAAAGCTAAAAGCAATTTGTGTGAGAGACTTTCTGTTATACCCATGTACTGAAAACCTGTGTAGGCTTGCCTTTATAGAATCAGACTTGTGTGATCATAAGGATATGGCACAGACTGAAAGAAAATCTTTGGGCCATAATTACTGCCCATTCAGCTTCAATTGCTTGAGAGATTATATATTTTGAGATTGGGCCAGCTGATCAGCATTGAGCCAGGGGTAAAATATGGTGGCTTGATACAGGTGTCCCCCATAAACTTAAATGTTCTCAAAGCTAAGTCCTAAGCTTGTAGCAATTTGTGAATTAGATCCTCCTGGAGGTGATGTATCATTGGGGGCAGACTTATGAGTGTCATAGCCAGATTCCTGTCACCAATGTTTGCTGCTGTTGTCCACCTGATGTTGGCCAGCAGGAGTCATCCAGCATCTGGCCATTGTTACCCATGCCATCATTTTCTCCTACCACCATGGACCTTCCCTTGGCTCTGTAGGCCAAAATAAACCCTTTCCTCCACCAAGCTGTCCTTACTCAGGTGTTTCCTGCCAGTAACAAAAAGGTAATTGCAAGAAACTGCCAAGGGGAATATTTTATCTTCCTGGCCTTATAGGATACCATCATGTTTTCAGATACCCAGTGAGAGCTGGAAGTGGTCTCCAGAAGCTCTTCTCCACGTGGAGGCTTCAGACATAAAATATATCCTTCTGTTGTCATCACTAGATCAACCAGCATCCAAATGCTATAGTGAGCCACTGACACTATTGAATTCGGTGTGTTGAACCATTTCTGATTTCTGGAGGTTCATCTAACACAGAAGGCTACATTTCTTGCTGGCTGCAAAATCTAACTTCAGGCCATGAAAAGTATAGTGCATGAGAGAGAGAGAGAGAGAGAGAGAGAGAGAGAGGGAGGGAGAGAGAGAGAGAGAAATGGGGGGGAGTGACTTGTTCCAATGAGCCACTAAATACCATTCTCTATCTGGTGATTTGAGGAACTTAGAGCCTTTTATGTGAGGTTCCCTGATCTTAGTGTGACACACCTTATTTTCAGAGTGAATGTGACAGCTTAGTTGGACTGTAGATTTTCACTCACTCTAGGATGGGAGAGTGAAAAAATAATACAATTATTCCCTTCTGGTCTCTAAGAATCTAGTTTTGCAATGAGGACCCTGTCCCTTGGAATCTGGATGTCTACATAAGTGGTATTTGCTGAGGATCATGGAGCACAGAGGGCCATGGAATTTGCAGGGTTAAAACCTCCAAGTGGGCTGAAGAAGCACCACTCCAGGTACTCTCAAGTAATATAGTTATGTACCTATGGTCAGTGCTATGACAAACAGGAACTCAATTGTTAGAATGAGTCCTTTCCCAAGACCCCCTCCATGAACAGTGTGGGAGTTACTTTTGGTGGTTTTCTGAGAGGAGTGGACCAAGGATCTTTTCGTTAAGGTTGGAGCTGAGAGTGTGGTTACCAAAGCCCCATCCTACTTAGAAATTTAAGGTGAGTGTTTGTAGGAAGGCTGAACAAACTTCAAGCTACATAGGACCTAAAATCACCCAGATTCATGTTCCTCTGTTTTCCATTCTGCACTAAAAAAGACTGATTGGTAAGAATGGTAGTCTTCAATTTGGGTCCATTTATTTTCATTTGTCCTTGGTCGAGAGAGAGCCTGGGATTTTCAAGAAGAATGGCAAGATCTTGAGGGTAAACTGAGGAACCACCTATATGCTCCTTGGCCCCTTGCTCCTGCCCTGGGTGGGGCAGCAGAGGAATAACTGGCAAGCACCTGCCTGTGGAGTACTATTGTGTCCTCTACAAACTTGCCAGGTTGAGTAAAGTGGGGGGCAGGGAAAGCACTCATGCTGCTATGTAGCTCCTGAGCTTCACAGGCAATGGATGGCTGTGATCATGAGCTGAAGAGATTCTGGAACTCCAGTGCAACTTTACTATCAGCCCCCAGCCCAGAGCTGCTAATACACTTGGAGACTCTACAACCTCCATATCTGTGGATGTAAGACCATCCCACTCCAATCTAGTAGAAACCCAAAACAGAGCACACACTAAAGATCCCACAAGAGCCACTATTGGATTCCTCCTTAATAAAACAAGAATCGTCCCCTGAGACAGGTAAACTGTAATACCATATACATATATGGTATATATATATATATCTCAACAGCTGAGTCATCTCAAAGAAGATAGCCTAGCCCCATAATGTAAGTTTCCAATAAAAAAAATAGAAGGCATATCATAAATAGAATCACAAAATGAAAGCACAATATGCTTATTAAATAACCTCAATGGAACCTTAACCAAATGAATGGCTTAACTGGAAGCAACAAACAACAATTGCACAAATTAAAAGCAACAGAATAATCTATTGCAACAAACATCTTTCATGACTCATTTTAACAATGTTGAAGAAAACCAGAAAGATCTCAAAGGAGAAAAAATTAAAGGTGAGTCAACAAATACAGGAATTCAATAAAAAAACTTTTGAGAATTATACCTTTTAGGCTACTTCCAAGGATAAAGGTTTCTGTATTATCAGCTCATTTTAAATTTAATTTTGTGTTTGTTTTCCCCTCCTCTCCTCCCAAACACTTCCATCCCTATTGTCTGGGCCTTGAGTTATCTATCGGCCCTTCTTTGTCCTTTATGATTACCTTTAGTTTGAAGTCAATTTGGTCAAATAATAGTATAGACACACCAATATTTTTCTTATTTTCATTTCCTTGGAAAATAATTTTCCATTCTTTCACCTTCAGGAGATATCTATCCTCAAAGCAAGTTCAGTTTCTAGAAGACAGCAGATAGAGTCACTGATTTTCAACTACCCTGTTACTTGTGCATTTTGATGGGTGAGTTAAGACCATTAATATTTAAAGTTATAATTGTGAGATTCTACTTTATCTCTGACATGGTTAAGGCATTCTAGGATTTCGTGCTTTCTTTAGATTTGTACATTTTGTGTCTCCTCTAGTTTTGGTTATTGCTATTGAGGTTGGTTGGTTGACTCTTCTGTGTGGAATATTCCATGAAGTTTGTGTTTATATAACCATAGAGCTGGCTTTCATCATAGAAAGTTGTTCTTTCTCATTAAATTATGATGGATACTTTTTCTGGGTATAGTAGTTTGGGTTGGAATTCTATCTATCTATCTATCTATCTATCTATCTATCTATCTATCTATCTAGAGAGAGAGAGAGAGAGAGAGAGAGAGAGAGAGTTTGAAGGACTCTAATACAAACCTGTCTGGCATTCAGGGTTTCAATTGAAAAAACATTTCCCTCTTTCTGCTTTTAGTACTCTTGTTTTCATTGTTTAGAGTTTTACTCTGATGTGACTTGGAGAGTGTTTTCTTTAGTCCTGCCTGTACATCCATGTCTGATAGCTCTAATGAGTGACAAGTCCCCAACACTGATAATTCTGAAGAGTGACAAGTCTCTGGAAGGTTCAATTCCACCCATCCATCTAGGCACCTCTCAGTCCAGTGGCATCCTGTACCAGTAGCTCTCTTTGGCAGCCATCCCATACTCCTGGCATCTATACTTGGTCTCCATTGCAACCCACTATTCATCCTAAAGGTTCCATTGGGCCTCTACACATGTAATCCAAGAAGCCTGCTTCACACTGCCCTTGGCCATTTCCAAAATAAAACAATGTTGCAAATTTAGTGACCCTCTCTTTCCTGCATTAGTTATACTCCATAATATCAGGTGGGCTACGAACTTGTTAGTCAAGGTGGGGTAGAGGTGCATAATGCAGACTTTGAAGAAGAGGACATTCCTTCAGCATTCAGGTCCCCTGCTTTCAAGTGTCTGCATTCCTCCTGCCAACCCACTGTTGAACAGCTCTCCCAATCACAAAGTACATAATCTCTCAAACAATTGAAGGAGTATGGGAATAGCTGTACTAAATGGATTGTGGTAGTGATATGATTATATACTACCATCTTTGGAGACCATGTGTAGGAGCTAGTCTCAGAGATTCTAGCACCAAGTATGTATGATAGATCTATGAATCTAGATGAAAACTGGAAGTGGTGGCAAAAGCCCCAACCAATGTAGAGAAGTCCCTTGCCATTAGTCTTTTACCCAGTTGAGGGCCTTGCAATAAACAGGGGTCAAACTGGTGGGAATGAGTTCTTGTCTACCTATGAGAATCTTCCCCCAACACTTGGAGGATGTTAAGCCTCTTTGTGATGTTCTAGAGTCTTGACAGTAGTAACACACCATACTTTCAGTGGCAAGAAGAGTTCATTGTGGACTACACAAAAGCAGGACAAGTTACACTCACCCAAATAATGCATCTTCAGCACTGTGGTCAGTTTGGCATGAAGTGAATGCATCATGTAGCCCTGAGGCCTGTATTTCCTCTGACTTACGTGTTCTGTACCAAGATCATTTGCCATTTACTTGAGCAAAAACAGCCATACTGTTTGTAGGGTGAAAAGTAAAAGATCTGTGAGTGGAATGCAGAAGCTTCACTCAAGGTGAATGTATATATTTTATTTTTATTTACTTATTTGAAAGCAGAGGGAGATAGAGAGTGAAGAGAGACAGGCAGAGAGAATGAGAATGCTAGAGATGCTAGCTACTGCAAATGAATATTAGATTTATGTGCCCCTTTGTATACCTGGATTTGTATAGGTACTGGGGAATCAAACCCATGCTGTAAGGCTATACATGCAAGTGCCTTAGTACTGAGCCATCTAGGAAGCCTATCATTCAAGCTGAAGATGCCACTTAAAAATAGAGCTTGGTCTCTGTGGTGAATGCTGCCCAAACTGTATACTCACTTTTCACTGGAGTTCTCCATCTGAAGACTGTATATCAGATACATTTGCATAAGTTCCACAGCAGAAACATCCAAGCCACTTCTGAGTCAACATGGAAGAGTAGCTCTGGTCCCACAATAAGCCTCTCTCCACACTTCCACATCAGCATTCAGAGACTAAGGGTAGGCCTTTTTTGATGTTGTTGGATCTCAGGGGCCCTGCCCCACTTTTAGATCTAAGGTGAAATCTCAGAGTGGACTGCAAATAGCACACTTCAGGGAGATGGTCCCTAAATAATACAGCATCAGCTCTGTGATCAGCCTAGCACAAAATTGGGAATTGACAGTTGTAGTAAATGGCTTCCTCAATTGACCTCAGGAAGGCTCTTCATAGGAACCACCTTTGGAGATTTCAAGAACAGAGAAGGCTAAGGATATGGCTTATAGGATAGAAGAAATGCCTGAGTGTGGACTATGGAAGCCCGACTCTAGAGAGATGATCTTTAAATCTGTTGATGACTCTATAACACAGTAGTCTGAATTGACTCAATGGGTCACTCAGACAGACTTATATCTGAGGACTTTGAGGAATTAAAGATATTGTGTGAAGTCCCCAACATGCATTCAGAGTAGAGGTAAGAACTGAGTGTAGGCTGTAGCAGCTCCCCTCCACATACAAGGTCCTCAAATACTACACCTTCCCCCCGAGTCAGCTTGACACCAAAAGGTTGTAAGGAGCCTGTTATTTTCCTCTAACTCCATGTATCTCTTCATAGGATTAATTTTCAGAGTTTCTAGATGGAAGAGGACAAGGTCAACATTTGACTCAAGATGGGATCTTAGGCTGGGTCACTCACATTCGTAGGCCCCAGAAATTATGTTGTAACCACTCCAGGGCCCTGTGGATATTGGAAATATGCTGTCTGTGGCCATCCTGCATCAGCATCCTGGGACAAGGGGGATGCAGCACCATTGTTTGAGGTTCTTGGAATTTAACACTGAGAGCTGAGGGTTCCCCATACCAGACAGATTCAACAAATAATGTAGCAGTGAATCTTCTAATTTAGGGAACCAAATTGAGTCCCAACTACTGTGACTATCACCTTTTCTGCTAGAGTTCTATGTTTGGCTGCATGGGAGAAATGTTTGGAAGGTCAGATTCAGAGGAATAACCTAGTTTCTGAATTTTCATGGGAAATGGCAAAGGGTCTCATTGCTTGGTAGCATATCGAAAAACCTCCATGGGATAGAAGGTAGTAGTATCTCTTCAAAACCACCCTGTGACTCATCCTCCCTTCAGGGAGGCCATACCTGAGCACAGGGAGGTCGTCCTGGGAGGAGACAGCATGACTTTCCATCTGAGATTCATGATATCTGAGATTTGGGATATGGGCCACTTTGAATGAGCTACTGGCTTCAGAGCAGATGTAGCATATACAGGAGTGGGCCAAAGTTTCCTGACTCCCTAAAAGGCCTAAGTAAGAGGCTCCCTTCCTTTCTCTGCTTTCCTGGTTTGTTGACTATTATCTTCAAGGGTCTAGGCACATTCTACCTGGCACTAGAACCATGAGCCACTCCTGACTATTGAGAACTTGGAATGTGACCATCATTACTAGAAAATTAGTATGGATGTCAAAATGTGAAACTTCTGAAGAAAGCTCTGTTTAAGGGAAGACTAGATTGATCATGCCACTGCTAGTTCTTGTATGGATATTGGGATGAAATTCTGGCAATTTTGATATATTGAAATACATATCACATGCTATTCCAGTGAAACTTACCTCTGTCTTCTCTTTGATTCTTTCTGTTGGCTCAAGAGACTCCCAGGACTTTGTGTCTATTTGGGATAGAAAACCCTTGGGATCAAGAAGTAGAGTCATGTGAGGGTGGAAGGGGAGAGAAGTTTTGGGCAGAGGGATGAAAATAATAGTCTTTGAATAGAAGGTTATTGTGAACTGGTCAATGTAATTGCCTTACCCCTGGGGCTTTTCTCCAAGAGTGTTATATGGGAAAATCTCTTGTGAGTGTTTCAATCCTCTGGTGAGGACTGCATTGCCAATAAGCTTTGAGCTGTCAGGTGGATACCAAGACCTTGTGTTTATTTTAAGACATGAAAACCTCATTCACATGGAATACCCTAAAATACTCTCTCCTTAGACCCTTGGACTTGTTTACATCCCTTATAAATGCTGAGGGCAATATGTGTCTCATTCATTCTCATGAGAGAACAGCCTCTCAGAGTGTAGTCATAACACATGACACCCATAACTCAGCAAAACCATGGGTGCTATTTTTTTTCCCTCAGGCTCTCCAGGTGAGTGCTGCATATGTGGGTATAGACCCTCTGCCCCTGAAAGAACAAAGTAAGTTCTAGAAGGAGCTCACCCAGTACAGAAAGGCAGATGGACCATGTAGCACATGTGATGCTGCATGTGCCTTCATTTGTGGTTCTTCTACATTGTTTTCTATGCTCACTTTCCCAGCTTCTCCTCACCCTAGTGAAAGATTTGCTCCAACAATAGGCTGGATCCTCTCCCTTCATCCCACAGGCTCACCAGGAACACATCAGCATTTGATTAAGTTGATTAGTACAGTGACATCAAAGTAACAAAATAAAAATCTGGGAAAGTTCTCCATGTTACAAAATAAAACTGCTCCATGTATACCCAAATACAATAGACCAGGTCTTAAAATTTCTGACCCTATTTCAACTTGACACTCATTAATTCAGCTAACATTGTGAGCACCTGTGCTTATACAAGACCCTAGCTAGACTCAGGAAATTTAGTGGTACACAAGGCAAAAAAGGAGCTCCAGCTACCATTGGAACTCACAGTCTGCTTGGTGGTTGAGACCACTGTGTAGACTTGCATGTGCTGGGTGCATAGGCTACAAAATGCATTTTCATTTTGGTCTATTTTTTGTTTTTTGTTCTATGGCCCAATTCCTCCAATTTGAATTTGGTACTTTGCTGTGAAGTTGTAGGCACTTAACCTGCTTATTTTACAGGCTATCTCAGGTTAGCAATCCAATGGAATCTCAGAATGGAATTTAGATGTTAGATTTCTGAATATGGTTGGATTTGTTAAGAACTCTGGGAACATTTGATGTTAGACTGATTTTTTTTTTTCATCATGAGTTGGTATTGAGACTATGGGGCCAAATGATGGATGCTTATGGCCTAAAAATGATATGTTTGGATATCAAGTTGTTAAGGAGTGAAAAAATGATAGATTGTTACCCTGATTATATCTGGACTTATCTAGGTGTCCCATGTCTGCTCATATGTGTGAAGGATTTTGTTAGATTGCATTACTTACTTGGGAGGACCCTCCTTAGCTACATGTGGCACCATATTCATTGGCTTGGACCCTAGCCAGATTAAAAAAAAAGATAATGTCAGCTGAGTGGTATTGCTTGTGACTCTGTACTTCCTGACTGCAATACAAGGATAACTATTATCTAAACCTGCCTCCATGCCGACCCTGCCATGTTAGACTTCAGCCTAAAATGTCAAACCTAGTGAAACCTTTCCTCCTTAAGTTGTTTCTGGTCAGTTCATGAGGATGAGTAAATGAACTAATAGTGGGTTATAAATAGTATCTGCTTTTTTTGAGGTTGTCAGGCAGAAGTATTTTCTGATAGTTAAATGCCTTGTTTTTAAAGTATTCCACCCTTGACTTCAGCTAAAATAAATAGTTAGAGATATTGTTAGCTGGATACCAGTTCAGTCCAGTTGCCATTTGAATTTAAGCAGCACTTCCTGAGAATATTTTTTTATAAGCATTTTCCCAGAGTTTGTGAAATTTTTCATGGGGAAGCTTCAGAATGGCCAAGTACTTCATACTTAAATGTTGTATAAATTTTATCATGTTATTTAAGTGATGTCTTTGAGTCCAGATACATTGACAGATATGATTTCCTACACGTGTTGTGAATCAGAAACCATCTCAGTATGGTTCCCCATGGAAGAAAGGGTCCTGTGAAATCTGTGAAGCCACTAAAGGAGGATCCAGCCTTCACACTCTGTGCTCTCCATGAAGAAGATGGAGATCCAACTGTTCTCACTAAAGGTGTGAAATACCCAATGTCGGATATGGAGGGTGTCCTGTAGTTCATCTGTTTTTCACTTAGTCACCTAAAATACAAAAACGCTTTGCAAAGGTTTGCATGTACTTTGTTTCTTATGGGATCTTCATAAGCCTGGAGCAAAGTTCTAGAAACACACATAGTGTCTCTTGTGATTTAAGACCCAGCATAAGGCTAAATTATACATAATTTAATATGATCATCTCTCAGTGAGACTTGAAGAATTGGTCCTGTAAAATGCCATGAATTATCACTTGAATTCATTTACACTTCAAAAGATCACATTTTTATATTTCCTTTTAAACCATAGGGTGAAAATGTCTGAAATAAATGAAAATTAAGACCCTACCATTAAAATTTGCAAAAATAAGGGACTTACTTTAAATGTGTTCCATTTTCATAGCCAATCCATAAAATAGTTCAGAGTTGATAAGCTTTGCAAGAAAGAGCCTGATTCAGTGGAAGGTGAGGATATAGTATTTGAGGAATGTCAAAGGCAACAGCCTTCTACAGGAATATTTGAAGGTATAAGGTAACATATGCAAAAACAAAAATCCTAGAAATACCAACAGACCCAGTTATACCTTTACTGGGCATCTACCCTAAAACCTTCAAACCACAGGCCAGAGAGATTTGCTCAACCATGTTTGTAGCAGCTCAATTCGTAATAGCTAAAAGTTGGAATCAACCCAGATGTCCATCATTAGAAGAATGGATAACAAAGATGTGGTATATCTACACAATGCAATTCTATACAGCAGTAAGAAAAAACTACACAAAGAAATTTGAGGAAAAATGGATGAACCTGGAACAGATCATTCTCAGTGAACTTACGCAATCACAGAAAAAAAAATCGACACATAGTCTCACTCATCTACAACACCTAACCTGAATCTACCCAAGATACCTTACACACCCAGCAAGCACCTCATGGACTAGACAATAGGATGGATGGGGAGGGCGGGGAGGTCATCAAAGGGTGGAAAACAGTAATCTGGACCCAAACGGCATTGGTACCATAAAATTCTACTTCCTAAAAGTCAGACCAAATGGCTGAACCTTCACTAGACCCTTACAGGAAACACCTGAACCACAAGACACTGGCGAGGGTAGGATCAAGACTAACCTAAATCTTCGACATCTTCCCTCCCTCCCTCTAACCCTCCCCCCCCCTCCTCTCTAACTCTTGTATATTAGTTATGTTTTTCCTCAATTTATTAGTCGGCACTGACCTGTAACCCCCACTAACCAGCTTGGGGCTACCATCCACAGCTTGGGGCTACCATCCACAATGAGCTTTTGATCAGAGAAACCTACAAGGTTTCCCAAAACAATGACAGACTTCTGTCAGAGTACTTGATGACCCACCAAAGGCCAGTGATAAGACCCTATTGCTGAAGACTCCATATGCAGGTGATACGCAAAATGGAATGGCATGGCTGGAAGCCAGGAGAGAGTCAGTCCCCAGACAGTCAGCGTGTCTAGTGCCAGAAGGTGCTACATGGGCGACTGGGGGTAATGACCAATATCTGTCCAAGAAACTCATGATCTAACCTAATTAGCAACAAATAACCTGATGTGATGCCCACACAAGTGCAATAGTGGCACACAGTCATGGTGGGGAACCAACTGCTCTTGATTTGGCTAACTGATCCCCTCAGTGGTACGAGACACATAGCTGGAGCTGCGAAACAAGTCAGAACCATACCCAAACATAAGCCCACTCTCCAATATCAAGCTACCATCAACAATGGGGTACAAGAGGGCCTACACCTATCAAACTCTCTATCAAAAAAGTGTTATCTTAATTTTCCGGGTGCTAACTTACTCTCCGTTGGAGAATCTGCTTCTCTTTTTCAGATAGATGCAGATCCTAAGGAGAGAGCTGCCCCAACATACCTCAAAAGGGGCCCAACTGAAACTAAGGACATTGGCGAAACAAGCAAGGTGATATTTTCCTGATGAACCGGATACCAGCACAAAGAGGAAGGAGACCAACACAGAGAAAAATCAACTCCTACCAAATCAGAGGGCCAGAGCCTCAGAGGCTCCAAACACCTCATCACTGAAGCAGACCAAAAATGAACCCAACATGGCTCAGGGAAATTTTGCGGAAGAGGGGGCGGAAAGAATGTCAGAGTCACATGTTGGGTCATGATATGCAGAGACATTTATCATACCAATAACTGTGGGCTAACTCCACAATGCACGACCCATTTCCATCAACAGGAGGGTCTAATGGGAGGTTGTAGATCATGGATGAGCCTAAACAATGGTACCAAAGTGCCTGTATTTGCTGAAAAGAAAACTAATAAATTAAATTAAAAAATATTTAAGATTTATTTGGGGCTATAGATATGGCTTAGCAGTTAGGGCACTTGTCTATGAATCCTGTGTCTCTCTGTTTTCTGACACTTCTTCACACATGGCCATCTTCCCTGTGAGCATGCTTGTTCTGGTGAACACCTGTACATGGACTTCTAATTTTTGCACTGATGTGAATCACAATCATCCCCTGGATATGCTAAGCAAGCATTCTACTACTAAGCTATTTTCTGAGGCCCATGGGACCTTCTTATGAAGACACCAGCTGTTGTATTTATGAGCTATACAAATCCAATGTGATTGATTACAACTGAAAAAAATAACATTTACAAATATGGTTCCTACTACACAGATTTCACATTATGGCACAATTAAACCATGAAAAATGTTAGAACTTCCTCAAGTAATACCTGGATTTAGAGCAATAGCTTCAAATTCCTGGTGCCTTTTGTGTAGCAATGACAGATGGATCCTAAGCTTTATGTGCAGATTTAATGATCCCCGAATAGCCAATAGAATCTTGAAAAATCAAACCAAAGGTGAAGATCTCATATTTCCCTATTTCCAGACTTTATTGTAAAGCTGTAATAATCACTACAATGTATTAGTGTTTTTAACACATAATAGAGTATCAAATGATCGATGCTAGATTTTAGATAAGTGATGGTGATGATAGATAGATGACAGGCAGGTGATAGATAGATATAGATAATAGATGCTAAATGTGCTAGTTAGATGATTATGTATATAAGATATATTTTTATATACATAAATATATAAACACACATATATATATATAGTTCAATGGAAATCATTAACATGAGAAAAATCAATAAAACATTGAGATAATTAAGTGATTTTATTATTATAAGTCAAATATCCACAGATATTTAACAACATACAACATGTGGTAGCAATTTGGATTTCAAAATCAAAGACATTTTGAATTTTTACTTGATATAAGAAAAACATTCTACCATATGTGCAGATAATAAGGAAACTATTGAGAATAATGGCCATGGAAATCCTTATAATTAATAACTGATTGAGTCAAATGCATTTTTAAATTGCAATTGTAATAATTAGTTATAATATAAAATCGTACACTTTCAATATAACTTCTGGAGATGATAAATTTTTAGTTGATCAGAGGTTCTCTTAGATACAAATATGTACATGTATATGCACCAGCAAACATATATTTATGATTAAAACTTATATTCACAATTTTTTTTTCTGTAAGTGTTTTGTGTCAAGAATCTGAATCAGCTTGCAAGTGAGTTCTCCAAATTTAACAAGGAGTCTGAAAATGACAGTGAAAGTTTCATTTTGTTAACTTTTTAAATCTTGATTGTGATTTAAAACAGATTGGTAAAGAAACCTGAATATGAATTATGGCCCTACCTGGGAAATAAAAAGAAAACTTTTTCTAGTTTCTATACATTAACTCAATATTTCAAGGGTATATAGTACATACTATGATGTTTTGAAGATGATCGAAACATATAATTGAATAAAATTATTGATGTATTGGAAGCAGGTCATTGGCTGTACAACTTGGTTCCAGAAGCCTCTACTGAGCGAAAGCATGTGAAACAGAGTGATGGTCCTGTATAGAGACCTGTGAGGCCATTGTCTGATGTTGAATCATGAGAGGCCCCTGAGATGGGTCTGTGAAGCCATTGTCCTTAGTTATAAATGTTGACTTTGCTTTGCAGTAGGATGGATTGGATGTGCCAGGATTGTAAAAGATCTGCCAGGGAGTCATGTTGGCACAGGATTAAAGTTTCCACCAGGTTACTCAGTCCTGCTAGCAAGGTGAAATTGGAAAATGCAGACACCTTCATCACTGGATATGGATATCAGAATTTAACTGCAGATAACTGATGTTTACTTGATAGGTATTGACTTGACATTAGTCCAGTATCTCTTTGTTATGCCTTATTGCAGTGGAACTGTGTACTCTGTGACATTATGTATTGGATGTATGTAACAGGTTTTGATTTTATAAGACTTTCAGGAAAGCTATAGTCTTAAATATCAGGTGAAAATTGGGACAATGAAATAGTCTTAAAGTTGGGAAACCTTATTTAAAGTTTGAGTAAATGCAATTTTTCATGTGAGATGATTATGAGTCTTTTTCTAGTACTTTGAATTGATGTTCCCCAATACATAAGGGAGTTTTATTCAACCTTGTAACTTAGATTCCCAGACACCTGGATGAAAGGGATGTCACTGTGGACCAATCCTAGGGTACAATCCTAAGGTTTGTTTGGGGGCAGATCTTTTTCCAAGGAAACTCATACAGAGCGCTGGAGTTCTGCCAGTATGGAGTTCCTGAAGTGTACTTGCTTGTGATGGTGGTGTTTGCTTTTTTTTTTTTTTCTCTCTCTCTCTCTACCTGGCCTTGTAAGCATGGGCCAGGTTCATTTGCCATTATGGAACTTCCCCTCTATGTGTAAACTCCAATAAATCCCTTATTCCCATAATTTATGTATGGTTTAGAAGTTCTTCCCAGCAACTGAGGCTCTCTACTACAGGCTTGAAGCCTGATCATGAAGACTGGTGAGCAGAAAACTCCTTCAGCATTCTTCCCTACAGTCTTTTACTTTCAAAAGATTTCTCATTACTTACTACACCTGGATGATTTAGTTCAGGGCATCTTTCCACTTGTTACAATGCAGAGCAGCTGCTCATTATGAATGGCAGTAATTTTTTTTTTTTTTACCCATTTCAAATCAAGTGGCTGCAGTCTCTGTCCATAGATTTGAAACTTGTTCACATTACCTCCTGTGCCAAACTTATTTTCTACCCCTGCTATTCTGATTTTCCACCACCAAACTCACCAATCCAGTACTTCTATTTCAACATTTCTCAAGATCTCCCAGTTCTCAGGATGTAGGCAATACACTGATATCCTCGTTGCCAGAATGTCACACAGTTTTGGAATTTGGGGACTCATTGCAAGTGTAAAGCACAGAAATGACTTTAGGTAACCTGAGATCTGTGTCTAGTGAATTATACTTTTATGAGTGAGAGAGAGAGAGAGAGAGAGAGACATTTTTTTGCACCAGGGTCTCCAGATACTGTAAACAAGGTCCAGATGGATGTGCCATCTTGGGAGTATGTGGCACCTTATGTTGCATCATGTGTCTGCCTTATATGGGCCCTGGAGTGTGGAACATGAGTCCTTAGGCTTCACAGTCATGCACCTTAACTGCTAAGCTTTCTCTCCATCCCCAGTGTGTAATATTGAAAAAGACGATCTTAGATTTAGAGAGGAAAAGAGAAGAAAAAGACAGAGAGTTCTTGCCATATGGCAGGCTGGAGTGGGTAGGAAGCACACTTGGGAATAGAACTAAAGTATTCCCACATATCAGACCAGCAGGCCGAGATGAGGGGATCTTACCAGAGCACAAACCTGGAAGTTCAGGAAAGGTGAAAAGCCAAGAGGCTTTGCCCACCTAGTAAAAATATATTGATGGTCTTATTATGGTGGGATTTTTCTTCAGACTCAGGTGACAGTGAAAGAGAGCTGCTTGGTCTGGGCTCAGGAAGGGGTAGGCACACCTGGTTGTTGCAGATCAAGACAGCTGACTGGATGACACTGGAACACATTTTGAATTCCAGTTCTTCTGCATCAGACAGGTGGTGTTACATCTTTTTCTTCCCTCTTTTTGTCACAATCTTAATTTCCCCTCAACAACAACTGTCTTTTGCTCAATCCCTGAAGTATGTTAATTCCTGTGAACAAATTTTTCTCCACCTCCACCTATTTTGTAGGGTTTTTAAACTTTGAATTCTAAGAAAGGATTTTTTTTTTTAATGAAAGACTTTGTGGTACTCATTTTGTGGCATGTCTTGATATATCTAAATTATTTTTGTCAAAAAATGGTCAGGTATCTTTATATATAAAGTTATTTATAATATTTTATGTTTCCATGTTTTACAAGTAGGGCATTATGTTTCATTATCCAAATATCAAATGATGCATGGGCCATGTTTTGCATCTGGCCTCATGTGGTCACAGGGGAATCAAATCTAGGCTGCCAGGCTTTTCAAGCAAGCACCTTTACCCTGAGACACATATCCCAATATGCCACCTACATTAGTGATGTCAGTGTCTGGCATTCATTTCACCAGCAAGTGGCCCTGGTATATAGACACACACATACACACACACACACACACACACACACACACACACTCCAAATGAACAAATATTTTTAAATTAAATCTTATTTTCTCCTTTATATGTGAATAGTCTATATGAGGGTATATGATCCAGGGTCTGTCAGGTCAGTCGCACAGACAGGGCACACACAGGGTATACATTTATCCTCCTGTCAGGCTTTCCTGTCAGGATTGTCTATTCACGTAGACTTCTGCAGGATGGAGTTACTTACACTAAACGGAACAGAAAGCT
This sequence comes from Jaculus jaculus, assembly GCF_020740685.1. Classification (NCBI taxonomy): domain Eukaryota; kingdom Metazoa; phylum Chordata; class Mammalia; order Rodentia; family Dipodidae; genus Jaculus; species Jaculus jaculus. The sequence goes on from NC_059125.1 coordinate 115,869,158, forward strand.
TTGTTATGGATCAAGGTTTCAGAACATGGTGCTAGCCTTTAGTTCTGAGTAGAGAAGAGGTATAGTACAATATGTAACACCTGTCTGCCCTAAGGGTAACTTGAGGATACCTAGTGGAAGGACAAGGCTCAGGAATTCCTGTCTGACCTGCAATTGTGTCATCATTCATATGCCAGCAATGCCAGGCTCTGGTGAGCACAGAGGTCAAGTGACCTCTACCATGTGGAAGGAACATATAGTAAGCAAAGTTTGGTAAGGGTAGCTGTTAGGAAGTAAATAAAAAGGCTTGGACTTGCCTTATTCTAACTTGGTCCCATTATAGTATGTCTGATACTATCTTCTCCAATCTTCACCATATGGTGTTGGAGAAATTGGTTGACCATATGTAGAAAAATGAAACTGGACACACTCATTCCTTCATACACAAAAATCAAGTCCAAATAGCCACCGTGTCCGCTGCTGCTGCTGCTGCACACCAATCTATCCCTGTGTGTGGAAGCTTAGACTGCTCCACACACTCACCAACTTATTGCTCTGGCCACCACGTGTTCAACGACTCCTGGAAATAACAGGGAATCCCTGATTCCCTCAGGAGCGGGTAGCCCACCCCTCCCTGTATCCACAGCACAGCTGCTCGCAGATCAATCCCTGCATGTGGAAGTCTAAACTGCTTCGCCCACTCGCTCGCATACTGCTTCTGCCGCTGCACGTTCAGTGAGCCCAGTCTCACAGCTACTGCCACACAAGCTCAGACTGTGTCTCTCACATGCACCAGCTCAGGTGCCATCCCCTACCTATCTGCCATACCAGCCATCAGCCATTGTCCTGTGGCAGGGGAGTACAGACTGCTTCCAGGCCCCAGTGTTCTCAGCCAGAGTTTGGGCTGCTTCAGTGCTTGGTACTTCACTGCCCCTCCTAGCTCGACACAGGCAGCGTTGGCACATTACCACTTGAGAATTCAGGCAAATTTGGCCCCCTGCCAGGCACATAGGCAGCTTTGACAAGTGAGAGCCAAAGCCCAGGCTGCTTGGCAACCACCCCAGGCTGCCTCAGATTCCCATTGTGCTTGAGCCCAGGCTGATCCACCCACCTACATGCCCATACACTGTCATGGGCAGACCACAGTGTAAAAGAAATAACATGAAAAAACAAATGCAAGAAAATCCAGTTAGATCACCCAGTCCTACAATAAATATATCTAATCAAAACATAGAAGAGTCATTAGGATCAGAACATCAAATGAAGCTATGAGCAATGCAACCCTGACCAACCTACTGCTGGAAATTTCAGGAAAGCAACAGAGGACCAATAATCATGTGAATGCTGCCATCACTAAACAAGAACTAATAGATAAGAAATTGGAAGGAGTGCAAAGAGAGTTAAAAGATTTGAGGGAGAGTGAAAAAAAAAAAGACCTTAAAAATCAGCTGGACAGGCTAAATGAAGACATAAAAAAATGCAAGGATGAATTCCAAGAATCATCAAGAAAATCAGAAAATAATGTGAAAAGGGAGCTTGACAGAGGGATGGAAATTATACATAGAAAAATAGCAGAAAGTGCAAACTTAATTGAACAAGTCCAAAACTCTTTAGAAGCTCTCAAGAATAGAGTCAGCCAAGTGGAGGATAGAAACTATGAGCTGGAAGACAAGATGGAAGAAACAGCTCAAGACCTCAAAAATTTCAGTAAATTCAAAATTTCCTGTGAACACAACATGAGGGCATTGTGGGATACACTTAAACGTCCTAATATCAGGATCAATATAATACCAGACAGAGAAGAAATTCAGACCAAAGGCATGGAGAACTTATTTAATAAAATAATTGAAGAAAACTTCCTCAGTCTCTTAAAAGAAAGGCCCATCAAGATACAAGAAGCCAACAGAACTCCAAACAGATTGGACCAAAGGAGAAACTCTCTAAGACATATTGTCATTAAGACTCTAAACACTGACACCAAAGAGAAAGTCCTAAAAGCAGTTAGGGAAAAACAGCATACCACTTTCAAAGGTAACCCCATCAGAATTACTTCAGACTTCTCAATGGAAACCCTTAAAGATAGAAGGGCCTGGAAAGAAACACTGCAAAGTCTAAGAACCTATGGCTTCCAACCCAAATCCAGAAAAAAAAAAAACAGCAAAAGTATCCCTCATACTAGATGGTGAAAGAAAAACTTTCCATAACAAAACTCACCTTTACAATTATATGAACACAAAACCAAACCTACACAGAGTATTTCAGGAAATTCTCCACAGAAAAGAAACAAATAATCAAACTCAAATGCCTACAAGAAGTAGATCACAATAACCAAACTCAGAGTAGGCATAAAAAACTTCAAAGTCCATGAAAACACCAACATATTTCTAACATCACAATATGGCAGGGATCAAATCAAATCTCACAGTCATTAAGAAATTGAGGAAAAAGATAACTAATATACAAGAGTTAGAGAGGAGAGAGATATAGGGGAGAGGGGGAGAGGGAGGGAGGGAAGATGTAGGAGATTTAGGTCAGTCTTGATCCTACCCTCTCCAGTGTCTTGTGGTTCAGGTGTTTCCTGTAAGGGTCTAGTGAAGGTTCAGCCATTTGGTCTGTCTTTTAGGAAGTAGAATTTTATGGTACCATTGCCGTTTGGGTCCGGATTACTGTTTTCCACCCTTTGATTCCCTCCCTGCCCTCCCATCCATCTTATTGTCTAGTCCATGAGGTGCTTGCTGGGTATGTAAGGCATCTTGGGCAGATTCAGTTTAGGTGTTGCAGATGAGTGAGACTATGTGTCGATTTTTTTTCTGTGATTGGGTAAGTTCACTGAGAATGATCTGTTCCAGGTTCAACCATTTCTCCTCAAATTTCTTTATGTCGTTTTTTCTTACTGCTGTATAGAATTCCATTGTGTAGATATACCACATCTTTTTTATCCATTCTTCTAATGATGGACATCTGGGTTGATTCCAGCTTTTAGCTATTACGAATTGAGCTGCTACAAACATGGTTGAGCAAATCTCTCTGGCTGTTGGTTTGAAGGTTTTAGGGTACATGCCCAGTAATGGTATAACTGGGTCTGTTGGTATTTCTATAGTCAGCTTTTTCAGGAGTCTCCATATTGCTTTCCAAAGTGGTTGTACCATCCTGCATTCCCACCAACAGTGAATGAGTGTCCCTGCTTCTCCACATCCTCGCCAGCAATTATTTTCATTTGACCTTTTGATGTTGGCCATCCTTATTGGGGTAAGGTGGAATCTCATAGTTGTTTTAATTTGCATTTCTCTGATGATTAGGGATGATGAACATTTTCTTAGGTGTGTGTTTGCCATTTGTATCTCTTCCTCTGTGAATTGCCTGTTTAACTCTGTGCCCCATTTTGTGAGTGGGGTATTTGTCTTCTTATTGTTTAGACTTTTGAGTTCTTTGTAAATTCTAGAGATAAGGCCTCTATCAGTTGGATAACCTGCAAATATTTTCTCCCATTCTGTGGGTATTCTATTGGCTTTGCTTATTATATGCTTGTCTGTAAAGAAACTCTTCAGCTTCATATGATCCCAATGGTTGAGTGACTGTTTAAGAACATGAGCCACTGGGGTTTTATTCAGGAAGTCTTTTTCCATTCCTATATCATGGAAGGTACTTCCTAAATTTTCTTCCAGTAGTTTTCGAGTTTCTGGTCTTATGTTGAGGTCTTTGATCCATTTGGATTTGAGTGTTGTGCATGGTGAAATGTGTGGATCAAGTTTTAGTTTCCTCACAGTCATTACCCTAAATATTAATGGCCTTAATTCACCCATCAAGAGACACAAGCTAACAGGATGGAAAAATTAGACCCCTCAATCTGTTGCCTTCAAGAAACCCACCTCACCACTAAAGAAAGACACCTCCTCAGGGTGAAAGGATGGAAAACAATATCCCAAGCAAATGGGAATAAGAAACAAGCAGGTATAGCTATATTAATATCAGATAAAATAGACTTCAAACCAAAAATAATCAAAAAGGACAAAGAAGGCCACTTCCTACTTATCAAGGAAATGATCCAACAAGAGGATATTACAATCATAAATCTGTATGCATCAAACACAGGGGCACCAAAGATCATAAAACAAACGAACTTGACAATAAAACAGAAAAAAACCACCAACACCATCATAGCTGGGGACTTCAATACACCATTATCAGTAATAGACAGATCATCCAAACAGAAACTCAACAGGGAAGTAAGAGAGCTCAACAAAACCATAGATCACTTAGACCTAATGGACATCTACAGAACTTTACATCCCAAATCCACAGACTGCACATTCGTCTCAGCAGCCCATGGAACACTCCCTAAAATAGATCATATTCTGGGACACAAAGACTGCCTCCACATATTTAGGAAGACTGACATAATTCCCTGCATGATATCAGATCACAATGCTATAATGCTAGAAATCAACAACAAAAGACCCACCAAGAATCCCAATGGCACCTGGAAACTGAACAGCACACCATTAAATAATAAATGGATAGAGGATGAAATAAAAAATGAAATTGCAAAATTTCTAGAATAGAATGACAATGAAAACATATCATACCAAAACTTATGGGACACAATGAAGGTGATTCTCAGGGGAAAATTCACAGCACTCAATGCCTTCATAAAAAAACAGAAAGATCCCAAGTCAATAACCTAACCATCCAACTAAAGGCACTGGAAAAACAAGGAAAATCTAACCCAAAGAGCTCCAGAGGGAAAGAAATAATTAAAATCAGAGCAGAAATTAATGAATTGGATACCAAGGAAACAATTAAGACAATTGACAAAACAAAGAGCTGGCTCTTTGAAAAAATAAACAGGATTGACAAACCTCTGGCCAATTTGATCAAGCAAAAAAAGGAGAGGCTTCAAATTAACAAAATTCAAAATGAAAAAGGAGAGATCACAGCAGACATAAGTGAAATTGGGTGAATCATCAGGACTTATTTCAAAACCCTCTACTCCACAAAACTGGATAATGTCAAGGAGATGGATAAATTCCTGGACACATGCCATCTATCAAATCTAAACTCAGAGCAGATTAATCACCTCAATGAACCCATCACACTACTGGAGCTTGACAAAGTAATAAAAAACCTCCCCAAGAAGAAAAGTCCAAGACCAGATGGCTTCTCAGCTGAATTCTATCAAACCAGGGAACAACTCAAACAAATCTTCCTCAAACTGTGCCACACACTTGAAGAACAGGTAAAGTTACCCAACTCCTTATATGATGGTAGTATCACCATAATTCCAAAACCAGGCAGAGATGCCACAAGAAAAGAAAATTACAGGTCTATTTCCATGATGAACTAAGATGTAAAGATCCTGAACAAATCCTTGTAAACTGAATCCAACAACACATCAAAACCATTATCCACCTTTACCAAGTGGGATTCATCCCAGGAACACAGAGGTGGTTCAACATATGGAAATCTGTCAATATAATACACCACATAAACAAGGATAAACATAAAAACCACATGATCATTTCAATAGATTCAGAAAAGGCCTTTGACAAGATACAACATCACTCCATGAGCAAACCATTGGAGAGGATTGGCATGGTTGTTTCATATCTTAACATAATAAAGGCATTATACAAAGCTCCAAAGACCCAAATTATACTTAATGGAGAGAGAATGGAGGAATTCTGATTAAAATCAGGAACAAGACAGTGTTGTCCTCTCTCACCTCTATTCTTCAATATAGTACTGGAAGTCCTAGCTCAATCAATAAGACAGGAGTAGGAAATAAAAGGGATACAATTTGGAAAGGAAGAAGTTAAGTTAGCTTTATTTGCTCATGACGTGATTGTATATGTAAGAGACCCAAGAGACTAAATCCCAAAACTCCTGAAGGTGATTAACTCCTATAGCAAAAAAGAAGGATACAAAATCAATGCACAAAAATCAGTAGCCTTTCTATATGAAAATGACAAAGATAGAGATAAATAAATAAGGGACATAATCCCATTTTCAATAGCAACAAAAAAAAAATACCATGGAATAATGTTAACCAAGGAAGTGAAAGATCTATACAACAAAAACATAGAAACACTCAAAAAAGAAATTGAGGAGAACTTGAGAAAATGGAAAGACCTCCCATGCTCCTCGATAGACCAAATTAACATTGTGAAGATGACAATCCTACCAAAAACAATATACAGATTTAATGCAATTCCTATTAAAATCCCTACCTTGTTCTTCACAGAGATAGAAAAAATGATCTCAAATTTCATATGGAAAGGCAGAAGGCCTCGCATATCCAAACACATACTCAGCAAAAGAAATACCTCTGGAGGCATCACCATACCTGATCTAAAGCTATATTACAAAGCCATAGTAATAAAAACAGCATAGTACTGGCATAAAACAAGAGTATAGACCAATGGAATAGACTTGAGGACCCTTACTTTGGGTCAAGCAACTATAGCTACTTGATATTTGCAAAGCCCCGAATCATATAGGCTGGAAAAAAGACAGCATCTTCAACAAGTGGTGCTGGAAAAATTGGATAACCATATGCAGGAAAGTGACTTGATCCACACATTTCACCATGCATTACACCCAAATACAAATGGATCAAAGACCTCAATGTAAGACCAGATACTCGAATACTACTGGAAGAAAATTTAGCAAGGACTTTCCATGATATAGGAATGGAAAAAGACTTCCTGAACAAAATCCCAGTAGCTCACCATTTTAAACAGTCATGCAACCAATGGGATCACATGAAGCTGAAGAGTTTCTTTACAGATAAGCATACAATAAGCAAAGCCAATGGATTACCCATAGAATGGGAGAAAATATTTGCTTTTTATCCAACTGACAGAATCTTAATTTCTAGAATCTACAAAGAACTCAGAAATCTAAACAGTAAGAAATCAAACACCCCACTCAAAAATGGGCAAAGAGCTGAACAGGCAGTTCACAGAGGAAGATATACAAATGGCAAACACACACTTAAGAAAATGTTCATCATCCCTAATCATCAGGGAAATACAAATTAAAACAACTATGAGATTCCACCTTACACCAATAAGGATAGCAAACATCAAAAAATCAAATGAAAATAAATGCTGGTGAGGATGTGAAGAAGTAGAAACACTCATCCACTGTTGGTGGGAATGTAGGCTGGTACAACCACTTTGGAAAGCAATATGGAGACTCCTGAAAAAGCTGACTATAGAGATACCAACAGACAGAGGTTTTCCCTTACTGGACATCTACCCTAAAACCTTCAAACCACAGGCCAGAGAGATTTGCTCAACCATGTTTATAGAATCTCAATTCATAATAGCTAAGAGCTGGAATCAACCCAGATGTCCATCACTAGAAGAATGGATACCTAAGATGTGGTATATCTACACAATGCTATTCTATACAGCAAATAATGACACAAAGAAATTTGAGGAAAACTGGTTGAACCTGGAACAGATCATTCTCAGTGAACTTACTGAATCAGAGAAAAAAAATCGCCACATAGTCTCACTCATCTATAGCAGGTAACTTCAATCTACCCAAGATACCTTACATACCCAGCAAACACCTCATGGACTAGACACTAGGATGGATGGGGAGGGAAGGTAGGGTATCGAAGGGGTCGTAAGCACAAATCTAGACCCAAACATCAATGGTACAAAAAAATTCTACTTCCTAAAAGGCAGACCAAATGGCTGAACCTTCACCAGGCTCTTACAGGGAACACATGAACCACAAGACACTGGAGAGTGTAGGATCAAGGCAAACCTTAATTTTCTACATCTTCCCTCCCTCTCCCTCTCCCTCTATTTCTCTTCTCTCTACCTCTTGTATATAGGTATCTTTTTCTTCATTTTCTTAGTGGGCACTGACCTGTAACTCCTAGTACCAGCATGGGGCTATAATCCACAATGAGCTTTTGATCAGAGAGACCTACAAGGTTTCCTAAAAGACAGATGGATTTCTGTTAGAGTACTTGATGACCCACCAAAATTTAGTGGTAAGACCCTACTGCTGAAGACACCATATGCATTTGGCTCGTAAAATGGAATGTCATGGCTGGAAGCTAGAAGAGAGTCAGTCCCCAGACAGTCAGTGTGTATAGTCCCAGAAGGTGCTACATGGGTGACTGGGGGAAAATGACCAATATCTGTCTAAGCAACTCATTATCTAACCTACTTAGCAGCAAATAACCTGTTGTGATGCCCACACAAGTGCAATGGTGGCACACAGCCATGGTAGGGAACCAACTGCTCTTGATTTGTCTAACTGATCCCCTCAGTGGTATGGGACCTATAACTGGAGCTGGGAAATAAGACAGAACCATATCCAAACATAAACCCACTCTCCAATATCAAGCTACCATCAATCATGGGCTACAAGAGTGTCTACACCTCTCAAATTCTCTATAAAAAACATAAGGGTTATTTCATTTCTCCTGGTGCTAACGTACTCTCCGTTGAAGAATCTGCTTCTCTTTTTCAGATAGATGTAGATCCTAAGGAGAGAGCCACCCCATCATACCTCAAAAGGGCCCTGGGTGAAGATAAGAAAAGTTGGTGAAACAAGCAAGGGCACTGTTTTCCTGATGAACCGGATACCAGCACAAGGGGGAAGGAGTCCAACACAGAGAAAAATCAACTCCTACCAAATCAGAGAGCCAGAGCCCCAGAGGCCCCCAACACCTCATCACTGAAGCAGACCACAAGTGAACTCAACATGGCTCAGGGAAATTTTGCAGAAAAGGGGGTGGAAAGGATGACAGAGCCACATTTTGGGTCATGATATGCAGAGACATTTATCTTATCCATAACTGTGGGCTAACTCCACAATGCACGACCCATATACCTCAACAAGGAGGGGGCAATGGGGAGGGGGTAGGTCACAGATGAGCTTAATAATGGTACCAAACTGACTGTATTTGCTGAATACAAAATTAATTATTTAAAAATATGTTAGATGTTGAAATCAATGCCTACCAAATCAGAGAGCCAGAGCCCCAGAGGCCCCCAACACCTCATCACTGAAGCAGAACAAAAATGAACCCAACATGGCACAGGGAAATTTTGCGGAAGAGGGGATGGATAGAATGTCAGAGCCACATGTTGGGTCATGATATACAGAGACATTTATCATACCAATAAATTGGGCTAACCCCACAATGCACGACCCATATACCTCAACTAGACCAATGGGGAGGGGGTAGGTTATGGATGAGCCTAATAATGGTACCAAACTGCCTGTACTTGCACAATAGAAAACTAATTTAAAATAATATTAGAGAACTTGAGACCTTAAAAAAAAATTCACTGTTAATATTGAATGTCTCCATTACCACTAAGATTTGTATTTAACTAATTAATTTGAAATGTATAATACAGTATTATTTGAATCAAAAAACATTAAATACTTTCAATGCCATCTCATAGGCCTAACCCTTATGAATATCTATTTTTAATGGCTTTGTATTATCTTATTAGAATTTTTATTGGCCTTGAATGTATGTTTTGAAATAATGAAGATTTTTTGCATGATACACTAAAACATAGTAAATGCATCTTCAGCCTCATAGAGTGGCCTATTGTGTATCAACCCTCCAGACTTTCAGTCCTGGATTTCGTCTGCTATTGTATCCAGCCTCATGCACTAAGCAACTATGAGATTCTAACCAATTCAGTGTGCAGTCAACCTGTACTAGACTTCCATGCCTGTAATATGTAAGTGAATCTAATAAAACTCTTTTATAATAAAAAAAAGACCTGAAAATATTCTACTACGCAAAAAAAAAAAAAAAAATAGGAGGAACACTCAATGACATAGGAGTGGGAAAGACTTCCTGAAGCAAACCTCAGTACTCAGGGAAAATGAACATTCACTCAACCAGTGGGATCTCAAGATGCCAAAAAGCTTTTGCACAGACAAACATAGCATAAAAGAGCTAATACATTACCCAATCAATGGAAGAATATCTAGAATCTGCAAAGAAATCAAAAAAACTAAACAGTAAAAAAATCAACCCATTCCAAAAGTGGGCAGATAACTGAATAGGAAGTTCTCCAAGCAAGAATGACAAATGAATAGCACACATGTAAGAAAATGGTCAACATCCAGAACCATTAGAGAAACACCAATTAAAACAACCATGAGATTCCACCTTACTCCAGTAAGGATGTCAATCATTAAAACATCTAACAATGACAAATGCTGGCAAAGATGTGGGGAAAAAAGGAACCATCATCCACTGTTTGTAGGGATGCAAACATGTACAACCACTATGGAAATCAATTTGGAGATTCCTGAAAAGGATGAACATAGAGCAAGCAAGCAACCCAGTTATTCCCTTAGTGGGCATTTACCCTCAATGCTCCATGAATCAACATGGAGACATTTGCTCAATCATGTTTATAACGGCTCAATTAATTATAACTATAAACTGGAATCCACCTAGAAGTCCATCCTTATGTGAATGGAAAATGAAGTTGTGGTGCATTTACAGAATGGAACTGTACTCAGCAGTAAGAAAAAAAAAATGATGCAATGAAACTTGTAGTAAGAAGAACAGAAATGGAACAGATGACACTCAGCTAACTCACACAATCACATAAAACACATGCTGCATGGTGTCACTTCAGTATGGTGAACGAAGTCTATAATAATAGTACCAAGAAGGCAGATGTAAAAGATTATGTGTTCCATGATGGCCAGAGTTCCATAGTGAGCCGATTATCTCAAAAAAGAAAGTCTTTAAAAAGATTCTTAAAGGGCTGGAGAGATGGCTTAGCGGTTAAGCGCTTGCCTGTGAAGCCTAAGGACCCCAGTTCGAGGCTCGGTTCCCCAGGTCCCACGTTAGCCAGATGCACAAGGGGGCGCACGTGTCTGGAGTTCGTTTGCAGAGGCTGGAAGCCCTGGAGCGCCCATTCTCTCTCTCTCCCTCTCTCTGTCTTTCTATCTGTGCCTGTCGCTCTCAAATAAATAAATAAATAAATAAATTTAAAAAAAAAAGATTCTTAAAAAAAATTAAATGCCTGTATGAATGAAAAATATCAAGAGACATTAGTGATTGCATTTGCACATTGTGTGATCAGGGCTTTAAAAATGTCTTATTCGTTTCTATAGTGTACCTCATTTCCAATTCCAAGGGCACTTCTCAAATTCTGAAGTTCTGGTAACTCAAGGCAATTGAACAATACCTACAGTTATTATTTTATGCTACTCTAAAAATATGAATCATACATTTAGTAACAAGGCATAGGGAAAAGGGCGTTTCTCCACTAATATTAACAGCATCCTGTACTACACAAGTGACACACCTAGTATTGAGTCAGGTTTCGAGGTCTGGTGTCTCAATGATGTTCAAAACGTTCTAATCTATGCTTCACCTGTAAGAGAAGTAGCGTTACATCAACTAAAGTAAAAGTCCATATGAGGAGTGTGGATAACTGTCAAAAGTTCACATTCCAAACAGGTGTCATGAAGTGAATTGGCCTGTCACATTTCTATGGAGGCTTTGACAATATGATTCCTGACACAGTGACCAAATCTCATTAAGTGCAGGAAAGAAGCCTTGCTATAGAGGAAATCTTAAGGAACTTCTGTCACCCTTAGTTCACATATTTCAAATGACATATACAACATAGGCCAGGGATGACAGTATAAGGGTGCCTGCAAATGGATTGTCAAAGTGTATTTAAGGGCTGGGAGGTGACTTTGTGTTTAAGGCATTTTCCTGTGAAGCCAAAGGATGAAGGTTAGATACCTCAGTAGCCACATGAGCCAGATACACAAGGTTTCATATGCATCTGGACTTTGTTTGCAGTGGCAAGAGGCCTATTCTCTTTCTCTCTCTCCCTCTCTCTCTCTCTCTCTCTCTCTCTCTCTCTCTCTCTCTCTCTCTCTCTCTCTCTCTCTCCCCCTCTGTCAAATAAATATAACAATAAATAAAAGTAAGAGTATTTAAAATGTGAGGCCAACACCTCTGTTTGAAGCATACACAGCTTTCAATTTCTAAGGTGAGAAGTACAAGGGCCTTCCTTTCTAGGAATAAAAAACTACATAGGGTAAATTTAAAGTCTACCTACATGTAAGTAGGATGGAATTCTTGCTGAAACTAAAATTAGAAAAAAAAATCTTGCATATCTGGGCATGGTGGTGCACATCTTTAATCTCAGCACTCTGAAGGCAAAGGTAGGAGGTTTGCCATGAATTCAAGACCACACTGAGACTACAAAGTGAATTCCAGGTCAGTCTGAGCTGCAGTGGGATCCTACATGAAAAAAAAAAAAAAGAACGAAGAAAAAAGAAAAAGAGAGAAACATCTTGTAAATCCCTACAGAGAGAATTATTTATCCTGAACTATAAAAGGGCAATATTTGAAGGGACTGAATTTTGAGAGGTATATGAAGGGATAGATAGTGGTGTTACCTAGGGATTTGTGGTAGAGCAGAAGCAAGTAAACAGAGGGAAAAAGAAGTGACGAACAGGCATAGTAACAAAAGCCCCTGAATCCACATATTAGATCATCCCATCTTCCCTGTGCAGAGTAGAGGAATGTCAACTTTCATCATGTGCTGTCATGAGTATTTGTGTTAATCTAACAAACACGGCCAAAATCCCACTGGAATAAGATACTCTCCATGAACGTGGCCTTACATGGATTGCTTTCAATGTATGAGATGCTTCATCTTCCTCCACAAGCGCAGTTATTTTTTGGACAATTTTCAAAGGCACATCACCAGTCACTACGTCTGAACTGAAAAAGAATATATTCATCGATTCAGCCATAGTCATTGTAGAAAGATATTATAGTTCCCTGAACAGTCTTCAGTTTGGTGGATCCTATGACATGGACAATCAAAGATTACATCAGTTTACATCAAATGTACCCACACCCTACTCAGAAATAGTATGCCCATTTGCATAAACCTGTGCTGTTCACCAAAGGAGACAATGGTCATCTCTGCCCACGGTATTCTTGTGAATGTTGAATGACACCTACATGGCAGCTGTTTCAGGATGTATCTGATCTGCACATGAACGAGTGCAAATGCTTTTGTGTTCATAGGAGCTGTCTATTAACCTTTCTTTAACCTCCCATTATTGCCTCTATATTGCTTTGTCAACAACACCAATGCCATTGGATGTATTGATGGCCTCCAATATATTCAGGATGTTATTAATGATTGTAATTTAGATATGCACCCACCTGGATCAAGGAGCTGTCACTGTGGGTGGGTCCTATGGTTTAACTCTAAGGTGTGAGGGTATATTTGGATATGCAAAGTGCCTGAGCTGTGCCTGGAGTTTCTAAGTGTGCTTGCTAATGGTGCTGGTGTGGCTTGTGGTTTTTCTCTCTTTCTCTGTCTGAATGGTCCTGTGAATGGGGTCAATCTCTTCTGACATTTTGTAACTTCCCCTGGACCTATAAGCTGAGGGTGTTTTGTTTCTTAGTGGTGATAGTGGGGGTTAAGCTGTAGTCCTCTCTGACCCTGTTGATGGTCGCTCTGATGTTAATGTTGCTGCCATAGTTCTTACTGGTGATGGTCATGGTGGTACTCCTGCAGCTATTCTGTGTATCTCTACTTGATGGTCATGGTAGTGTCATGGTGCTCCTCTCTGCATTCCACCTTGTGGCCATGGTGTTTGTCACTAAGCTTTCCTTGTGTACAAGCTGGTGGTCACAGTCTGAGTCATGCTGAGTCCTCTGGGATACTCTTAATCATCATGCACCTGCCTTTGTTGTCCTGCTGATGGTCATGGTCAAGGTGGTTACAATGTCCCATGGCTCATGGAATGTGATGCAAGTTTGCACCAAGAGAGCTGCAGCAGGAACCTCAGGACTCTTTCAGTCCGTTTGTGTCATTGGTGCTTTGGAATTCTCTGTCTTTGGCAATAATCAGCTCTTAATTATTTGCCTTGGCATATAAGACAGAGCGTCCTTAGGGGACTCCTCAGAGACAATCCTAAAATATCTGACTTCCCATAATTATGGGCATCTTCTAGGCACCTTCTCTCTCAGGTTTTCAGGATGGCTTTCTCATAAAGCAAATATTGGGGCCAGAGTCAAATCCAGGGTCTTTTCTTTCCCTATCCTGGTGGCCTCCCAAGACATGTTATAAAATACTGTAGTGATTATCTCAATTATATTATACTGGTTATGTTGGACTGAATGTTTATTCATTATAACTTTCTCCTGAGGTCTTAGGCTAATGAGTCCTTAATTGGTCTTTGATTCTTAGCTCTACAACTAGAGAAATAGGAGAAATTTTGGTAGGTTTAATCTGAGCAAACAGAAGCCCTCCTATAAACTCAGTGGCATGTTCATATCGCTTTTGGATAACTAATGTAAGCTTCGCATAATTAAGAAATTTAGAGTAGGTGGGTACTGTGTACCTTTTCTAGAAGGAAAACCTAAACATGTCTAAGTCTATAATGCTTCTTTCCCTTCTATATATTCTGCTCCATATGACCTATCCAGTTTCCTAGGGAATAGTGCTAAGCAACATTGTTTTGGCTTTCATGTACCAGATAAAATTTGACAAGAAACAAAACTCTTTAGCATATCGTAATTTTATTAAGACTCACTTTTCCCAGTAATTCTAACCCTGACTTAGTAGAAACCTAACTAAATTGATTAAGCATGCTGTGCTAAACATGGCAATATTAGTGAACTGTATTTTAACACTGATGACAAATCATGGGAATGTAAACAAATGTGACATCCTATCAAAAGAGTAAAATATGAATTACCTTTATAGTCTTATGGATGTAATTAGGATTACCTGTTCATAAATCATGCCACTATCAAGTTCTTGTTGGTTGTGTTTGGCATACCTAGTTACTGCTAGGATTTTAAACAGGTTCAATTCTACATTTCTTCTGTATTACAAATGCTTATAAATTGCATTATAGAGTTACTAAGAGAGTTATCAAAAGACTTGGATAGTAAAATATCTTGTAAGCAGTTAAGGTAAGAGAGAAAATACAGAGAACCTAAGTCTTCACATGTTTGTCCTTTTATTATAGACATGGTGAGTATTTTTATACCATTAGATAAGCCACAGTGATTGCCTGGACGAATTATTTAATTTACTTGTTCTTGAAGCATAGTGTACTAATGCTTGAGCTGTGTCATCTTCTCCTTTCCGTTGTCAAAGCCAGGCATCATCCTGTTTCAGGGGAAGAGTCTTGGAGAACCTATGAGATAAACCTTGGTTCTGATGTGCAGTAGTGCTTACCATGTTCAGAGAGCCATCTCTCAGGCAGTTGGAATAGTCATGGCCTTTCACTATTATTGTTTATAGTTTTTGCACAAGAAAAAGCAAGAGAAAGCTAACGAAATGCCAAAAATCCTAGCACATTAACCCCGTAGTTGCAGTTTTGAATACATTAGGCATTTGTCCTTTTGTAAAATGTGAGAAGTGGCAAATGGTTACTTTGTAAAGTATGCCTTCTTCTCCAGTTTATAAGAGTAGTCATCCAAGTAGTGGAATGAAGATTTTTTTCCCCTTTTGACTTGACAGTGAACCCATATTCACATTCTAAGGATGAACTCTAGAGCTTGACTGCTGTGATAGTCCTGTTACCCACACAGAAAGATAGGGGAGGTGACAAGTAACGTTTCTGTATTAAACTCTGCCCTCTGTCATCCTTTGGGGAATCCACTGAATCCTGGTGGTGTAGTTTGAATACATAGGTCCCAGTATATTCAGTGTCTTATCGTTTTGTAGTTTTCATCTGCGGCCACCTGGTGGTGGGTTTGAAATTTCAATCTAAAATATGCAAAGTGTGACTAGCTGGATTTCCTGAAGTGTGCTGTGTTAAGTCGCTTTTGACTTGTGCTTCTCTCTCTCTCTCTCTGCTTGGACTGTCAAATCAGGCCAGCTTCTTCTGCCATTATGGAACTTTCTCTGAATATGTAAACTTCAATAAATCCCTTCCTCCTTAACTGTGCCTGGTCTGGAAGTTTATCTCAGAGAACCTGAAGCTGTCTGCTACACCTGGCAAATTGGCTTATTCCTGGAAATTACCAAAAACTCAGCATGAAAAATTGAATTGAATGTCCAGGATCACCAGCACCAATAATTTTGATGAGTCATGAATAACCTTTTGATACTAAGATTCTTGAAAAAATATTTAGCCATAGAATAACTGTATAGGTTAAAGATGTGGTCATTAGTCTTTTGGAGGAATGGTTTCATGTTGAAATGATATGTCCTGAGAGCAGAAAAAAAAAAACGTCATAGTGGTAGGAATATCCCAGGTAACCTATGTGAATCAATTTTCTTTTTGAAAGTCACCCTGAATAAATGAGAAGAGATACTGGGTGGACAGTACTTGGCCATGCCTGAAGCTTCACTTGTCAGGGGATATTTGAGGTGCTTATGCACAACTTGTAATGCTCTTAGTCTTTTCTTAGCTCTCCTGAGGAAATAGCTAAATCCAAACTTATTTGCTATTTATAGTATTTATTCAGTTGATTTGTTTATGGAAAATTTGTTGATTCCCAATATTCTTTATTTTTTTACTTAAAATTTTAATTATCATTAACATGAATACTGACATTATAGTGTAGTATCATTTGCAGTTGCTAAAAATGTAAGTGCTTAGTATTAACTTTAACAAAGCTTGTGCAATACTCATATGCTGAATAATAGCATACCACTCTCAGAAAGATCTAAATATGTTGGAGGAAACATGGTGGTCATAGGTTGTGATAATACAGTAAAGACTCAATCCTCTCCACATGAAGACATGGTTTTAACACAAATAATGCTTAAATCTAGCAATAATCTTTATAGACATAGACCAGTTTTATTAAATTTAAACAGTAATTATGCCAACTAGAGAAGATAAAGGAATCTTAAAATGAAAAATAAAAATACAATGGTTAGGGAATTCTGTCTGGTGTGTTAATAAGTAATATAATGCTGCAGTCATGAAGAGGTGAAATATCGAGCTAGTAGTCACATAAAATAGAATAGAATAGCAAACCACAAATGGAGTGATAAGAATATGCCTGAATGACTTGAAAACATGTGGGAGTAGTTAGATAGGGGGAATATGGTCTTTTCAATAAAAGTACTGGTCACTTAGTAGTCATCCATAGGGAACACTGGAACTGACCTAAAACTTGTATCTCATACCAGAACTAGTTCAAAGTGTCTCATAGACTAACATTTGAAATGTGAAGTCATAAGACTGTGACTTTAAAATGTAGAAGGAAATCGTCAAGACCTACATCTAAGCAGAGTTTTAAATAAGAATAGCCAGTACTCAAACTATAATGGAAAGATTTTGAAAACTGGACTTTTTGAAAATTAAAAACTTTATTATGCAAAGGAAAACTGTTAAGGAGATAGAATAATGAGCTTCGAACACATACAATTCTTAGTCTACAAATAAGATATGTAAGAAAACTTTGATTTTTTTTTCTACTATTAAAGTTGATTTCCAGGCTGGAGAGATGGTTCATCAGTTAAGACCCTTGCCTGCAAAGCCTAAGGATGCAGGTTTGATTCCTTTGATTCCCCAGTACCCACAAAAAGAAAGATTCAGTAGGTGGTACATGCATCTGGGGTTCATTTGCAGTGGCTAGAGACTTTGGTGTGCCCATTCTATCCCTCCCTGCCTCTCTCTATCTCTTTCTGCCCCTCTCACTCTGAAATAAATAAATAAATAAATAAATAAATAAATAAATAAATAACCAATGTTTAAAAAGAGCTGACTTCCTCTTCAATACGTATGCTATCAGGTAAAATTCCAAATCTCAATAAAGTCAGTATTTCTCTGTAATAAAGTTATGTGTGAATTAGGAGGATTGGGTACAGTGACTGACAGGCATGGGAGGCAAGGAATGGAAGGTGAACATCTAGTTTTCTGCACAAGTTGGCTTCTGCTGAAAAGTGGTTTGGTTTATCATATCCCTTTTTTTATGTCCTAGTGCTACACAATGAAAATACATGAGCTTCATGTGCAAATTTAGATTTTCTACCGGCCAGATTATTGTTTATTTTTATAATTTTAAATGTATTTTATTTCAGACTGACCCACATAGTAATTATGCATGTTTATGGGGTATGGTGTGACATTTTAATAGGTATCCACAATGATCCTCTCCAAATGACAGTAATTAGCATATACATCACCTCAGACATTTGCCACTTCTTTGTGTTTAGAACATTATATGTCAATTATTTTAATTGCTGGCTTTCTACTTACTAATGTGGCTGAGTATGGTTTTATTCACTGACCATTCAATGTCACTCATAGGCTTCCTATCATTTATCTATTCTCTATTGTGTTATATTTTTCATTTGTCCTTAGGCATAATTTTGTGTACTAATTGTGTTTATTTTCAAGATTTGCAAACATCTCAGTGTGTGAACTGAGTTTTCAATTTGTTCTTGGCATACATTTTTTGTGACTTATGATTTTAGGCTCCTATGATCAAATATATATAAAGACTAGTTGCCATTTAATTTAAAGTCATCTTTAATTAAACTTTACAGAACAATGCCTCACTTAAAAATGTTGACAAGTGTCTATTCTTAATAAAAAAAAAAAATGTTTCCCAGAAGTAGTAGATTAAAATGTTATATAACAGCAGTGCATTGTTTCTCATGGTTTTGGGAGTTTAAGTTATGCAAAAGGATATTTCATTACATTTCACATTATGCTTTTCCCATGTTGACTTATTTTTGTCAGGAGGGAGCCAGCCA
Organism: Jaculus jaculus; assembly: GCF_020740685.1. Lineage (NCBI taxonomy): Eukaryota > Metazoa > Chordata > Mammalia > Rodentia > Dipodidae > Jaculus > Jaculus jaculus. The sequence goes on from NC_059125.1 coordinate 115,887,865, forward strand.
GGCTGCAGCTTTACCAGCCTCATTATTCCTGAGTTTCCTATAAGCAATGTCTCCTCTGCAAAATGTTCACTGTGCTCTTCTAGCCTACACTTGCTATTTCTTCCCATTTTTGCAGTCCCCAAATACTCTACAAGTGTGAGAAGCATGTTAACACACTGGTGGCAAAAAAGACAGAAATTCCAATGTTGGGAATGGGGAGGAGGAAGGTAGTTTAAGGGAGAGAAGAGATAGACGCATCGATTATTTGCTCCTACTAAAATTAACATGTGTGGTACTTTGAAAAGCAGAGGCTTTAACTGCTGCATCGAAATGTCTAATTGGAGTATTTCTCCTGGACTTGAGATTTTCTGAACAAATGATGATCAAATACCCAGGACACTAGATTGCATGGCCCCATTTCAAGTTAAATATACACTACATAGGAAAATTATTCATCTTTCCTATTCTAACAAGAGTGGACATCCCTATCCAATATTATTGAAAACCCAATATGTGGGCTTTCAGTGAAAATGTTACGATCTGTGGCATTCATCCAATTACTTTTTTTCTCAAATTTTATTAACATTTTCCATGATTAAAAAAATATCCCACGTAATACCCTCCCTCCCCCACCACTTTCCCCTTTGAAATTCCATTCTCCATAATATCCCCTCCCCATCTCAATCAGTCTCTCTTTTATTTTGATGTCACGATCTTTTCCTCCTCTTATGATGGTCTTGTGTAGGTAGTGTCAGGCACTATGAGGTCATGTTTATCCAGGTCATTTTATGTCTGAAGGGAGCACGTTGTAAGGAATCCTACCCTTACTTTGGCTCTTACATTCTTTCTGCCACCTCTTCTGCATTAGACCCTGAGTCTTGGAAGGTGTGATTGAGATGTTACTCAGTACTCCAGTCGCTTCTTGCCAGAACTATGGTCCCTTCTGAGTCATCCCAAGGTCACTGCCATCTGAAAAGAGAAGATTCTCTACCAAAAGTGAGAGTAGCCTTAATATAAGGGTGTGAACATTAAGAGAAGTGCTTACTGGGCAGTATGATACACATAGTATATACATTTAGCCAGACAACAGCAGACGTTACACCCCTAGGGCTCATGACTACTCTGTTTTAAGTTTTCAGTATCAGGGATGTATTCCCTCCCATGGAATGGGCCTCCAGTCCAATTGGAAGGCAGTTTGTTTCCACCATGACAGATGTGCCACTATTGCACCCGTTGGCTCATTTGGCCTTTAAACCCAGCACTCAGGGGGCAGAGGTAGGAAAATCTCTGTGAGTTCAAGGCCACCCTGAGACTACATAGTAAATTCCAGGTCAGCCTGAGCTACAGTGAGGCCCTATCTCCAAAAACAAAAACAAACAAAAGAGAGAGAGGGTGGGTAGTGGGGAATGGAAGGTAGAGAGGGAGGCTTTGGTACCCAGCTCTGTCACTGTGACCACTGCACTTTACTTGCCACCCTTTCCTATTCTAGAAAATGAAGTAAAAATAGCATATTTCTCATAGGGTGATTTTGAGGTTTAAATGGGATAATGCATGAAAATCTATTAGCACTTTTTTTTGGTAAAAAATAGCAAAAGCTTAGTAATAATAATCCTTCCTGTTGGTTCTTATCCACTATCTTCCCCATCAAGAACTGGCTCCTGCCAGGCTGAGGTAGAAGAATCACCATAAGTTTGCATCCAGCCTGGCCTTTTGAGTGACTTCCAGGTCATTCTGGGCCAGATTGAGACCATACCTCAAAAAGAAAAAATGCGGGGGTGCTGGAGAGATGGCTTAAAGTGCTTGTCTGCAAAGCCTAAGGACCCAGGTTCAATTCCTCAGTACTCACATAAAGTTGGATGCACAGGGTGGAACATGTATCCGGAGTTCATTTGCAGTGCCTGGAGGCCCTGGCATGCCCAATCTTTTGATCTGCCTCTCTCTCCCTCCCTCCCCCCCCCTCTCAAATAAGTAAATAAATAAAATATTTTTTAAAAACTTAAAACAGAAAAAAAAAACAAGAAGAAGTAGTTTCTAGGGACTGGAAATGTGTAGATCAGTTAATAGAGTGCTTGCCTAGTATGCACAAAGCTTTGGGTTCAGTCCCCAGCACTGTATAAACTCAGTGTGGTAGTACACTCTTATAATCCAAGCACTTGGGAGGATCAGAAATTCAAGGTTATGCTCAGCTACATAGCATGTTTGAAGCTAGGTTAGGCTACATGAGACCTTGTCTGAGAAATTAAACAAACACAAACAAACAAAGACATGGAAAAGGGCTGGAGAGATGGCTTAGTGGTTAAGGTGCTTGCCTGCAAAATGAAAGGATCCCAGTTCGATTCTCTAGGACACATGTAAGCCAGATGCACAAGGGGGTGCAGGCATATGGAGTTCATTTGCAGTGGCTGGAGGCCCTGGTGCACCTATTCTCTCTCTCTCATTCTCTACCTCTGTCACTCTCAACTAAATTATGTATATATATATATATATATATATATATATATATATATATATATATGTTTAATTTTGTTCATTTTTATTTATTTATTTGAGAGTGACAGACATAGAGAGAAAGAGGCAGATAGAGAGAGAGAGAGAGAGAGAATGGGCACGCCAGGGCCTCCAGCAACTGCAAATGAACCCCAGATGCCTATGCCTGCTTGTGCATGTGACTAACGTGGGTCCTGGGGAACTGAGCCTCAAACCAGGGTCCTTAGGCTTCACAGGCAAATGCTTAACCACTAAGCCATCTCTCCAGCCAAAAAATATTTGAAAATAATTTTAGTTTATAATAATGAAAGTTGTTAATAAAAATAAATAATTTTTTTAAGTCTTTGAAAAAAAGGTTTTTTTAAGTGTGAAAAAATAGTTCCCATCTCTGGGTTACATCAGCTCTCCAGGCAGAACTCTGAGTCCCATGCCACTCATGCTCACAGAACCCAGGAGGCTCGGTGAGTGACTAGAAAGAAGTTTCATCGAATTCTGGGCAGGAAGCAGCAGTGGCAGCTGATAATCTGTCATCTGAATATAGCCATCCATTACCTCACTGTGGCTTCTCATTCCCTTGACACCCACGACTTTTCTTGAAGTTATTCTAAACACTCAGTTTCTTGTTCAGCTCTGGCAGGATAATGTTACCCCCGGATGCCCCTGTGCTTTTGGGCTGCGGCCTCCCTGCCAGCCTCGGGTTCCAGCTCAGCAGACATGTGGGGCAACTGTCCCCTCTACTGAGGGGCAGTGACAAGGAGCAGAGAAGCCAGACAGGCAACCAGTATATGCAGCTACTGGAAAAGAAAAGGAAACAAAGCCAACAAAGAACTTAACATAATGTCTACTTTTTGTTCCTCTTCAAGAAACCAGTCAGGCAGAACTGACATACTGGGAGGGAGTGTGCCACCAGCCTTTGCTCATCGTCAGTAGCTTCTAATTGACAGGCCAGCCCCAGTTGTTCCTTACTTGTTCACTTCAGGGAAGCAATTCTAACCTGGTGTGCCATCCAGCAAGGGAGGAGCAGAGGCCAGCCCAGGACTAGGGTTTGAGCTGAAATGTCCTGTTCACCCTTATTCTTAGAAAATTCGGGGCAGGAATGATGGCTTAGTGGTTAAGGCGTTTGCCTGTGAAGCCTAAGGAGCCAGGTTCAATTCTCCAAGTCATACGTGAGTCAGATGCACACGGTGGCACATGTGCCTGGAGTTCGTTTGCAGTGGCTAGAGGCCCTGGTGCACTCATTCTTGATCTATCTCAAATAAATAAATAAGTAAATAAGAAAATTCAGTGTCTGGAAGGCTCTGCCAAAGTGCAAATTGTCTTCCTGTCCTCTACCAACATTTTTTGTTTTGTTTTGTTTTGTTTTTCAAGGAAAGATCTCACTATACATTCTCAGGGTGGCCTCGAACTCACAGCAACCTTCCTACCTCTGCCTCCTAAGTTCTGGGATTAAAGGCGTGCGCCACCATGCCAGGCCAAATTTTGTTTTGATTTGGTTTTTGTTTTTCTAGGTACGGTCTTACTCTGGCCCAGACTCACCTGGAATTAAATATGAATTCTCAGGGTGGACTTTAACTCACAGTGATCCTCTTATTTCTGCCTCCCAAGTGCTGGGATTAAAGGCATAAGCCACTGCACCCAGCTAATTTTTCTTTTTTAAATTTTTTTTATATTAACAACTTCCATGATTATAAAATATATCCCATGGTAATATCCTCTCTCCCCCCACTTTCCCCTTTGAAACTCCATTCTCCATCATAACCCCTGCCCATCTCAATCAGTCTCTCTTTTACATTTGATGCCATGATCGTTTCTTCCTCTTGTGATGGTCTTATGCAGGTAGTGTGAGGCACTGTGAGGCCATGGATATCCAGGCAATTTTGTGTCTGGAGGGAGCATGTTGTATGGAGTCCTGCCCTTCCTTTGGCTCCTACATTATTTCTGCCACCTCTTCTACATTAGGCCCTGAGCCTTGGAAAGTGTGATAGAGATATTGCAGTACTGAGCACTGCAGTCACTTCTTTCCATCACCATGATACCTTCTGAGTCGTCCCAAGGTCACTGCCATCTGAAAAGAGAAGATTCTCTACCAAAAGTGAGAGTAGCCTTAATATAAGGGTGTGAACATTAAAAGAAGTGCTTACTGGGCAGTATGATAAGCATAGTATATACATTTAGCCAGACAACAGCAGACATTACATCCCTAGGACTCATAACTACCCCTGTTTTAAGTTTTCAGTATCAGGGATGTATTTCCTCTCATGGAGCTGGCCTCCAGTCCAATAAGAGGGAAGTTGGTTTCCCCCATAACAGACGTGCCACTATTGCACCTGTTAGCTCATTTGGCCTGGCTGGCCAAATATAAGGCTTGCAATGTCCACTGTTGAGTATCTTCACGGGTGATTTCTCTTTCTCCCATTAAACTGCATGCAGAATGGTTTCCTCCAGCTTTCTGTAAGCTGGTCTACATGTAGGAGCTTATTAGCTCAGATCCAGCAGGATTTCTCAGTGGCCTTGCAGCCCAAGTATATGGAATCTTCAGCAATAGGGTCTTACCATCTATTCCTGCCTCTTCTGTATTTTGGTCAGATTTGCTAAGGATTTATCAATCTTGTTTATCCTTCAAAGAAACAACTCTTTATTTCATTTATTGTTTGGATTTTTTTGTTTCTATTTTATTAATTTCTGACTTAATCTGGATTATTTCTTCCCGTCGAATGATTTTTGGTTTGCCTTGTTCTTTTTCCAAGGCTTTAAGTTGAAGCTTTAGGTCATTTACTTGCTAGCTTTCTAATTTCTTAATATAGGCACTTAAAGCTATAAATTTACCTCTTAGGACTGCCTTCATTGTGTCCCAGAGATTTTGGTATGTTGTGTTCTCATTATCATTTGACTCTATAATTTTTTTGATTTCTTTCTTGATCTATTCATCATTTAGTAGTGTGTTGTTTAATTTACATGATTTTGTGTATGCTGTATAGCCTTTGTTGCTATTGATTTGTTGTTCAATTCCATTGTGGTCAGATAGAATGCAAGGAATTATTTCAATTTTCCTGAATTTGTTAAGATTTGCTTTGTGTCCTAATATATGGTCTATTTTAGAGAATGTTCCATGTGCTGCTGAAAAGAATGTATATTCTGCAGCCTTTGGATGAAATATCCTGTAGATATCTGTTAGGTCCTTTCCTTGTATGACCTCATTTAGTCCAGATGCCTCTCTGCTTATTTTTTCCCAGGATAACATGTCAATTGATGAGAGTGGGGTTTTGAAGTCACCCACTACCACTGTGTTTGGTGTTATCTGTGACCTTAGCTCTAATAGTGTTTGTTTGATGAATTTGAGGGCCCCCATGTTAGGTGCATATATGTTTAGGACTGTAATGTCCTCCTGTTGGAGGGTGCCTTTAATCAATATAAAGTGGCCTTCCTTATCTTTCTTAAATAATGTTGGACTCTAGTCTACCTTGTCAGATATTAGGATAGCAATCCCTGCTTGTTTTCTAGCTCCATTTGCTTGAATCACCATTTTCCAACCTTTCACCCTAAGATAGTGCCCATCCTTTGTAGAAAGGTGGGTTTCTAGGAGGCAACAAATTGAAGGATCCTTCTGTATAACCCAGTCTGCAAACCTATGCCTTTTTGTTGGGGTATTGAGGCCATTAATATTTATTATTGAAAGGTGCATATTCATTTTTGCCATTTTTTGTAGTACTTCTGGTATTACCTTTGCTCTCTTGTGTTAACTAGTATTTGAGTATTGTTTGTTTTTTTCCCAGTTCCTTATATGTGTGCTTTTCTTTTTCTTCAGCATGGAAGATTCTTTCATGTATTTTCTGTAGAGCTGGTTTTGTCTTGGAATCTCCTTATTTCTACGTTTATTTGAATAGGTGGCTTTGCAGGATAAAGTAACCTTGGTTGACAGTTGTTATCTTTCAGAATTTGGAATACATCACTCCAAGCCCTTCTGGCTTTTAAAGTTTGTGTTGAGTAATCTGCTCTAACCATGATAGGCTTGCCTTTGTAGATAACTTGATTTTTCTCTGTGGCTGCTTTTTCTTTTTTCTTTGGTTTGTGTGTTTGGTAATTTGATTATAATATGGAGAGGAGAGGTTATTTTCAGGTTTTCTCTGGCTGGTGTTCTAAAGGATTCCTGCATCTGCATTGGTACCTCTTTCCCAATTTGGGGGAAGTTTTTTTCTATGATTTTGTTGAAGATGCCTACTATGCCTTTGGAGTGAAATTCTTCTCCTTCTACTATGCCCTGAATTCCTATGTTTGATCTTTTCATAGTGTCCCAAATATCTTCAAATTCCCTCTCATGCTTTTCTATTAGTTTGTCTTTCTCTTTTTTGGACTGTATTAGATCTACCACCTGGTCTTCTAGCTTAGATATTCTGCCCTCTCCTTCATCCATTCTACTAGTGACATTTTCTACAGTTTTTTATTTCATTAACTGGGTTCTTTATTGCTAGTAATTCTAACTGTTTTTTCTTTATTATTACTATTTCTTTATTTATATCTACTATAGACATCTTTATTTCATTAATTTGGTGCCCTGTGTCTTCTTTGCTTCCTTTGATTTCTTCTTTGAGTTCTTTGAACGTATTCATAATCATTCTTTTGAAATTTTTCTCAGGCATTTCCTCTAACTCATTCCAACTGGACCACATTTCTGATTCATTAATGCTTTTTGGTAGATTTATATTATCTTGATTTTTTGATATTTCTTGTATTATAATGTATATATATTTGCACCCTGAATTATTTATGATTTTATTTTCTAGTTAGATGGGTATTATGAGATGTATCAATCAATCTGATGTTATATATCTTCAGGGTAGGAGCTTAAGGTTCTAGGTGTGGCTCTCAAGGCTCTCAGAGTATCTACAAAAGTGACCCTAGGTGTTGGTTTTGCCTGCTATGAGAGTATTCAAGTAGGCCGAGTATAACCAATATAGATAGTTTCTAAAATTTAACTAAACAATGTACACTTTTAATGAAAAATAGTACAGAGTATTTATCTAAGAGTAGGTATTATAACAACTAGATCCTCTGTCTGTCCCTTAGGCTGTGTGCTGTCTCACCCACTCCCTTAATCCTGACAACAAGGATGTTACATACCCAGCAAGCATCTCGTGGACTAGACAATAGGATGGATGTGGAGGGAGGGGAGGGCAATGGAGGGGGTGGGAAACACAAATCTAGACCCAAACGGCAATGTTACCATAAAATTCTTCTTCCTTAATGGCAGATAAAATGGCTGAACCTTCACCATGCCCTTAGAGAGAACACCTGAGCCACAAGACACTGGAGAGTGTATGATGAAGACTGACCTTAATCTTCTACAGCCTCTCTCTCTCTCTAATTCTTTTATATTAGTTTTCTTTTTCTTCCTTTTCTTAGTGGGCACTGACCTGTAACTCCTAGTACCACCATGTGGCTATCACTTACTTTTGATCAGAGAGACTTTTAATATTTTTATTCACATATGTATTTATGAGACAGAGAGGGGTGAAGGAGAAGTAGAGAGAGAGGGAGATGGAGAGAATGGACACACCAGAGCCACTAGCTAGTACAAATTCCAGACACATCCACCATCTTGTGCATGTGATTTATGTGTGTACCTGGGAATTGAACCCAGGTCCTGAAGCTTTGCAGGCAAGGGCCTTAACCACTCCCCAATGAACCCAAAAACTTGGATTTAAATGTAGATTCTGTATTGTGCTTCTTTCCTCAAAAATATTGTCAGGACTAAAATCTTTGACGATTTGGAAGAATATGGCAGGAATTCCATTTAGTTCTGGATTTGTCTTCTTTTGGAAACTTTTTCTTTTACTATTTCAATTGCAGTGATCATAATGGACTGGTTTCTGCCATGTATTACTTGACTTAATTCTAGTATGACATATTTGTCTCTGAAGTTTCTGTTTGCTATAGATTTCTATATTTTTAAATACAATGTTTCAAAATTTAATGATAATCTGGTTTTCATTAGAACTTGCAGTAACCTCCACTTTTTTATTGGTATTGAAAATCAAATATTTCATTATATTATTATTATTAGTTATGTTAGCCTCCTCCCTGCCTTCCTCCTCTGAAGGGACCTTCCTCGTTGCATAATTTAGGTCATGCATTGTGGGGTTAACTATCAGTTATGGGGAAGAGGCAATGTCTCTATGCACAATGTTCCAACACTTGGCTCTAACAATCATTTTTCCCCTCTTCTGCAAATTTCCTTGAGCCATGTTGGGTTTGTTTTAGGTCTGTTTCAGTGATGAGGTCTTGGGAGGCTCTGTGTCTCTGGGTATCTGGTTTGTTAGGAGTTGAGTGTTTTCTGTGTCTCTCTCTTTCACCCTTGTGCTGGTATCAGGTTCACCAAGTAAGCACGAATCTTGCTCGTTTCCCCAATTACTCTAGGGTTTCACCTCACCTAGTGAGGTGCTATGAACTGATTCTCTCCTCAGGATCTGCATTCATCTGAATATGAGAAGCAAATTCTCCAACAGAGAGTGAAGTCTCAGCACCAGATAAATGGGATAACCATTATTATTTTAAACAGAATTTAATAGGTTTAGGCCCTCTTGTAGCTCAAGTTTGGTGGAAGCTTGATAATAGAGAACAGGCTTGGTTTTTGGATATAGTTATGACTTGTTTCCCAGAACCAGCTATGGGTTCCATTCCACTGAGCAGATGCATTAGCCAAATCAAAAGGAGTTGTGCCACTACTGCATTTGCATGAGCATCATGTCAAGGTATTTGCTGCTAAGTAGCTTAGAGCACAAGTTGCTTGGACAGATGTTGGTCATTTTTGCCTACTTTCTCATGTAGCACTTTCTGGCCTAAGGTGACCTAATTGTCTGGGTTCTGACTATCTTCCAGATTCCAGCCATGTCACTCCATGTTCTGTACCAACAGCATATAATGTCTTCGGTAGTAGGGACTCACCATTAACATTTGGTTGGTCATCAAGTACTCTGACAAAAACCTGCCTTCTTTTGGGAAACTTTGTAGGTCTCTCTGATCAACAGCTCATTGTGGATGTTTACCTCATGCTGGTACTGGGAATTACAGGCCAGGACCAAGGAAAAGGAAAAAAATGCATGGATAATATAAAAGAGAAAGAGAGAAGAGCGAGGGAGGGATGGAAGGAGAAAGAGAGAGAGAGAAGATTAAAGTTAGTCATCATCATACCTTCCCCAGGGCCCTGTGATTCAGGTGTTTCCTCTAAGACCTGATAAAGGTTCAATCATGTTGTCTTTAGGATATAAAATTTTAAGGTACCATTGCCATTTGTATCTAGCTTTGTGTCCCCAACACCATCACCCTTACTTCCCCCTGCTGTCCCAAACCCAATTTTTCATGTATATTTTTAATATTTTGTGTCTCACCTCTCTTTTGCTTTCTTTCACTAGGATTTGTCCACCTTTGATCTTTTTTTATATTGTTTCTGTACTCTCCATTTCATTACTAACTGCCCTGAACTTTATTTATTTCTTTGAATTTACTATTTATAGGTTTGAGCTTGTTTTTCTAAGGCACTGGCATGCATTCTTAGGCTACTGATGTGTAGTGTTTATTAGATACACATCTTGTAGTCAAGTTGATAAATTGCAGGGTAGTTATAGAAATTTAGGTAAATATTTGAATTTTTACCATTATTCAGGAATGTGATATATTGATAAAATAAGCCTTTTAAAGATGAAGAGAAGAATTTCTTCTGTAAATGAATGAAAATTTATGAACATCTTTAAGAGGCTATCTAAATAGTATTGAATCTAGACCATGAAAAATATAAATGGGCAGTGGAAGGCACAAGGAAACCATTTTTTTCTTTGAGTAATGTTTGTTAAATAATAATATTATATTTCTGTATTGATGCTCACAACTAATTTATACCACAGTGTTTTACTAGATTAACATTTTGTACTTAATGCATCATACCATTTTTTAAAAAAAAACAAAACTTTTTTGTTTTATTTTTATTGATCTATGTGAAAGTAAAAGACAGAGAAAGAGGCAGATAGAGACAGAGAGAGAATGGGCCCGCCATGGCCTCCAGCCACTGCAAACAAACTCCAGACGTGTGCGTCCCCTTGTGCATCTGGCTAACGTGGGTCCTGGGGAATCGAGCCTCAAACTGGGTTCCTTAGGCTTCACAGGCAAGCACTTAACTGCTAAGCCATCTCTCCAGCCCATAGCTTTTGTTTTATTTCATTTTACTTTATTATTTACTTCTTGAGAGGACATGGCAGTTTTTAGCTCAGGCTGGTCTCAACCTCACTATAGAGCTGAGATTTATCTCACCCTCAATCAAGCTACATGTATGTTGCAATTACAAGTGTACATACATCTCCACACCCCGCCAAATTCCCTCTTATTATATACTGTGAGCACACTGCTTAATGCACTCTGTATCTACCATTTTATTCATTGGCCTTCAACTTGTAAAAGGTTGCATTACTCTCTCCTGCCGTTTGATTAGTAGTTCCAGGTTGCACTACTTACAGTTATAATAAAGGAAAAGATAAATATTTATTTAAAAAATGGGTTTCCCAAGACTGGGATTCTAGCTCAGCTGTAGCCTGCTTGCCCAGCAAGGTGAGATTCCTAAATTTCTTCCTCAGTCCTACATAAACACAAAAGAAGTAAGCTTATCAAAAGAACTTATTTTTGTTCTTTTAGTTAGAAAAACAGCAGGAACTACTCTCTAAATCAAAGTGTAATAAATATACAATTATGTGATCAATGTCCACATACAAACAGGCTTTATGGAATGTTTAGTATCTTATATTTAAGTGGGTATGCCAAGAAAGTGATGAAATGAAACTGTTTTTAGTATTAAGTCCATCACTATAAAGAGCTGTATACGGAATCAGCTATGACAAGAAGCACTAGTTACATAGTGCTTACTTTGTGCCAGGTAACACAAAAAGAGTTTTGAGGGGAAAGTTAATCTTTTACAAGCAATTTAAGCAGGATATTGTGTGCTTTATGATGCTTCTGGGAATGAAAAATTAAATAATTTAAGTCTGAAAACACATGGAGCTGAAAATTAAGTCTTGATATTTTAAATTCCACTCTGTTCATACCTCTGTAGAGGAAAATCAGGGGTAGATTTTGTTGCTTGTAGATAAAAAAATTATCATGTATATATTACATAAAACCCTAATGATTGTGTAGGATTATTGATTATTGGTTTCATATATATATATATATATACATATATATATATATATATATATATATATATATATATATATATAAATTTTTTTGTTTATGTATTTGAGAGCAACGGACAGAGAGAGAAAGAAGGGGGAGAGAGAGAGAGAGAGAGAGAGAATGGGCATGCCAGGACTTCTAGCCATTGCAAACAAACTCCAGACGCATGTGCCCCCTTGTGCATCTGGCTAATGTGGGTCCTGGGGAGTCGAGCCTCGAATCAGGGTCCTTAGGCTTCACAGGCAAGCGCTTAACCGCTTAGCCATCTCTCCAGCCTGGTTTTATATATTTTTATTGATAACTTCTATACTTACAGACAATAAACCATGATTATTTCCCTACCCTCCACCACTTTCCCCTTCATAATTCTGCTCTTCATCATATCCCCTCCCTCTCTCCATTAGTCTCTCTTTTAATTTAATGTCATCATCTTCTAGTCCTATTATGAAGGTTTTGTGTAAGTATTGCTAGGCACTGTGGTGTCATGAATATTGAGGCTAATTTCTGTCTGGACAGTTCTATGTAAGGAATGGCACATTTCCTTTTGTTCTTACATTCTTTCTGCCTCCTCTTCTGCAATGGACCCTGAGCCTTGGAGGATGTGAGATGTTTTAGTGCTGGACACTCCTTTGCCCCTTCTTCTCAGCACTATGTTGCTTTTTGGGTCATCCCAGTGGTCATTGCCATCTGAAAAGGGAAGCTTCTCTCACTGGAAGTGAGAGTAGCACTAATATATGAGTATGAACATTAGGTAGAGTGCTTTCAGGGCAATTTGGTGAGTGTAATAAATGCATTTATCCAGACAAGAACAGGCTATATACTCTTAAGGCTCATGACTTTCCCTGCCATAGGCTTTGGATTAGGTTTTCAATACCAGGAATGCATTCCCTCCCATAGAGCTGGCCTTCAGTCCAATTTGAGAGCAGTTAGTTTCCCCCAGAGCAGACATATCACTATTGTGCTCATTCAGTCATTTGGCCTGTCTGGCCAAATTTGAGGCCTCAAGTGTCCATTGTTTTCACAGTTGATGATTTCTATCTCCCATAAGGATGTACACAATGCAGCTTTTTCCAGCTTTTAGTTGGCTCATCTACAGGGAGAAGGTTATCTTCTCAGCACCACCTTGATTTCTCAGTGACTTTGCCACTCAGGCATGTGAAGTGTTCTGCAGTAGGGTCTTAGCATCTCTTTCTCACTGGAAACCAAGGGCCTTGGAAATAGCCTATACTGGTTTGGAAGCAACAGGGACCTCCTTGGCCAAAAACTCACTGGAAGCTATCCCATCCTTGGCACAAAAAATTTTCTAGTAACAATCTGTGGCTTCTGGATGTGCCATTGTTCAAAACAGGTTTTCATATGTCTTATTCATAATAGCTTGAATTTTGATTGGCCCTCACCCCCACGCACTTCTTATGCTTGCCAAAAAGGCACCACCTGCTTTTGACTCATTTGAGCACTGAGCAGTGAGACTAGGACTTTTGGGCTGGGAGGAAGAGGCATGGGACAGTCAGCAATGCCAACAGTAGTCAATGGAAGTTGGTGACAAGGACAGTAAAGAGAAGAGTATATAATTTCTGTTTCCTCTTGCATATTTTTTCTTGTCACGCCTCTTTTTATTTCCAACATTATAAAATTTTTTATTGTTAGACATAATTATTCACCATATATTGAGAATAATTTGTCTACCCTGCTGTATAAAAATGGCCATAGTTGGACTAGAGAGATGGCTTAGTGGTTAAGCACTTGCTTGTGAAGCCTAAGGACCCTGGTTCAAGGCTTGGTCCATTAGCCAGATGCACAAGGGGGCACACACATCTGGAGTTCATTTGTAGTGGCTGGAAGCCCTGGCGTGCCCATTCTCTCTCTCTCTTTCTACCTGCCCCCCTCTCTCTTTGTCTGTTTCTCTCAAATAAATAAATAAAACTGAACAAAAAAAAATTTAAATGACCATAGTTAAGAATTAAACTAGAATTAACTGCAATGCTCTTTGTATCTATTGCTTCATTTTCCATGAATGCATTGTGATTAAAATTAAACACGCTGAGAAATATCATAGCCTAAATTAAATCTAGATGTCTATTTGAGGAAAACATTTTCTCTTTACATATGGAGCAAGGAAACTATGAAAAATTCTATGAGAGGAAAATTCCCCTTAAGCCTGTTCTATTTTACAAATAAAGAAATAATAAATTTTGAAGTAACCTCTCCAAAACTATTGTGCAAATTGTATACATGGTGGATTATATGCATATCTCCAGTAATATATTATTACAACATCATATATTAATTTGTATAGTACAATATCTAAAATGTTATGTATCTTGTTTTGTGTGTTCATGTGTGTTTAGCTACATACTTGTAATTTTGGAAGTGTCTGAGAAAAGTGATTGTGTAAAGAAATTCCCAAATTTCCATTTGGAAAGAATTAAGAATATATATGTCATGAAAATGGAATTTGATATATTAAATAATTACATTGAAAGCAAAACTATTAAATCCTGCATACTTTTTGTATTTACTTAACATGGTTATGTCATTAGATTGAGAACTTTATTATATGAACATACTGAGCATTGGTCTTCGGTCTTCAGTAGCAATAAAACTCTTTATTTCAGGCACACACCATCTGTCATTCCCTGATAACTGATCAGAACAAGAGGTAGTCTTTGAATCATATAAGCATCCTTCCTAGTCTCCTGTTATACATGTGCTGTATTTTTCTTCTACCTGCCATTTCCTTACTTATGTCCCCACTTTAAACTTACAGTCAATTTTCAGTTGTCAAATTAAACATATATATATTATATATATATTTATATATAATATATATATTTGCATTGTACTCTCCATTCACACTATTACCAGGTTGAAAGAGTATGCCTCATTTTCTCAAGAAACCTTGAGATGAAATCCCACATAGGAAATATATGTGCTCTGGAAGATCCAGATCTATGTTCATCCACGAGAATTGTCCCTCTAACCATGTAATGGACCCTCACATTGTGATCATAAAACAAGTAGCATAAACTCCAGAGAAAAGTTTAGAAGTACAAATTCTCAAGGTATAACAGGAAATCACTGGATCACAAGCTTTAAAGGTCTGGTGCCATTCCGATGCAGTCAAAGAAGCAAACACAGAAAATTGTGTGTCAAAGAAGCAAACACAGAAGAAGACAATGCCCAATATCACCTTCTCTAATTTTATTTTGTATATTTTGGGATTATAAAAGATATGCTGAATCCACAATGAAACTTAAATCTTATTTGTTGTTAAATGTGTATTCATGGCTTTTGAGGGGAAAATTCCTCATTACAATAGAAGGGCTGAAAGCTTGATACATAGGAAAAACTACAAGCCACATGACTATTGATATTTTATTAGGGAGTTAACAGCAAGGGTGGCCTTCATCTTACAGAAGCCAATGATACAAGTTCTTGTTTCAAAGCGAATTTCTATGATAAAGGCATGCTTTTTGAGTTGATGTTGGAATTATATCACTCAGATTTCAAATACTTTCCTCAAGTAGTCATCAGTACATAATGGAATTCTTGGCATTTCCAATATTTTAATGGAGCTGTTATAGGAAGGACATAATAGATAAACATTAACTGATTTGCATGTTTCAGAAAATAAAATATGAACAAGTAGGCATTAATCCATATCCTTGTAATTTGAAATATAACTTACATCTCCTATAATCCTTCTTTCTGCCATCAAAGAAGCTTCTTTCATAAATTCACAGAGTAAGGTACGAACTGCATTTTCTTCCTTCTTCTCCACATCTTCCAAACACTAAAACACAAAAGGTTACTTCAGTTATAAACAATTATCTTTCACCTCAGGTCCTAAATTTAAAAACAAAACAATTTCCAAAAGTAGCATCTATTAACATTTCATTTTCCAAAGTAAGAATCAACACATTTTCAAATGATGCTGAATATTTATTCCACAATTTATCTCTTTAAATAAAAGATGAGGACCATCATTCCTCCTTTCATGGAGAGAAAGGCATTGGGCAGCAATGAAATTTTATTAGATAAAGGAATAAATTTGTAAAGTGGCCAACCACCAATGGCAGTGTCATGGAGCATAAATGAAGTTGGGAATGTTTTTTCAGCTCCCAGGCAGTCAGAATGCTCAGGGAAGAGGACAAAGTGCTTGAGATCAGACAGACCACCATGGTAAGTCCCTGCATGAAAAAGGGGAAAGAAGCTGGAAAGCTATAAAGACTTCAAGATCCCATCATATAGATCACTTTGAATATTTCTCACAATATACTCAAGCATGCAGTTATATAATCAACTTCTCAGCCAGAATAGTAAATATGTCATAAATTTACTAAAGTGAATAAAATGACTTCTAATAAGTGTTCCTTTCCAATTTATGGAAAACAGAAATTAACATTTTAGTATTTAAATTCTTTTTTTTCTATTTCTGTTTATTAGGGAGAGAGGGGTAGAGAGAGATAGAGAGGTCTCCATTTTTTTTTTTAAGACAGGACGTTACCATGAAACTCAGACTAGTTTCCAAATTGGCATGCTCCAGCATATGGCTCCCCTGTACAGGTATAAAGGTAATGTACCATTACATCCCACTACAATGTGTTCTAAATCATCATCATTCAGTCAAAACATAATTAGCACATTGACCTCCAAGGTACAAACTCTGAAAAGGAATTTTTTTTCAATGTGGTGGAGAAACTGACAAGGCAGTAATATAGAACTATAGCTTTGATGTTGGTGAAAAGAGGCATGTAAACCAACAACACAGAAATATTCTGTGACAAGTTTCTGTGGTATAGAGTTCAAAATAGGGAAAAGTTGGCAAAAGAATACTATGTCAGTCAGGAGGCATGAATATAGACATAGTGTTGGAGAAGAAGAAAACCAAAATGCAGAAGTGCGCAGTCAAATTAAAAAAACAAAGGTGTGGCCAGGTGGAATGAAGGCACAGGCCAAGTAAATGAAGCTTAAATGCAAACTCATGTCATAGTGGATGTCAAATACCTAAAAAAATTGAATGGTGGAGCTTCTGTTCGATTTTAAGGAAAAAGATGGTTTGGAAAGATAACATGGGTGACTTAGGAAGGGCAGGATGTGCAGCAGAGAGGAGAGTTAAGTGGTCATATTACTCAATGGCTTACAAGAATGCGTAATGGTACAGGCAAAACATGACCTAGGGTGAAGAAGTAGACCTGAAAGACAGACTTGTGGTAGGGAGAATGCTTATAGAATCCAGAAACAACTAAATGTGAAATATTGAAGATAAGGAGCACTTAAGTATTACACAGCAATTCCTATCCTAAATGGCAACCTAAGAATATTTATGTGTCTGGGGACAACATAATACCTTCTTATGCTGTGAAAACATCTGCTTCATCTTCATCAGTCTCTTCTTCTGTAATGTCTTAAGTTCTCTCAAAATTATTTTGTCTTTTTGGATGTCTTTCTGCAAATATAATAGAAAAATTGTCTAAAAATTTGGTAAACAGTTTTCTTTGTTCTCATCATCACCTTTTATAATTTTCAAAACCTCTCCCACTAAGCTACATCCTCAGCCATAAAAGTTTTCAAATAGCCCAAAATAATTCCTTCTTAAACTTAAAAAGAATAATTTTAAAGTTAATACATTTAACACTTTGGTTAACAATAATTATAACTAAATTTCAAGCCATTTGTTCTTTCTCAGCTCAAAGGTTATAGAAACCCACTGTAATTATTCCTTTATACACACATATAAATCCCACCTTTCTCTCATATTTAATTGGCTTAATCCCATAATTCAAAACCCAACTCTAGCTACTCTACACAGTGGCAGTTCTTTAATCATGTGATAACTAAATACATAGAAGTCATCCAAGAAGTTCAATGTCCTGTGATCATATCTATCACCCACCTCTAGGGTGTCTCTGCACTGCTTTCTCTGAGGCAGATAAGGGTGGACTATGCATGTTTTCCTGAACTCCTGTTTCTTCATATATCCCCTCTCAAGAATTCAGCAGTTATCTAACTTGCTCTGTTAATGTATATTTGACCCTCCAACCAGTCCAGTTGGCACAGACCTTTAATATTAGAGGGTGCACTGAGCCATTGTGAAGTTGGAGAGGAATGCCAGGGCACCAAGTCTTCACATGGTAACAGAATAAGTATAAATGACAGCCATTGCAAATTAGTGAGAGCTCATCTCAAAATAAAAAGTAATAATGGGCAGGATATGCAACTCAGTGATATAGCAATTGCCCAGCTTATGGCAAAAATCCTATACTCCAATCTCAAGGACCATTGAGTACTTAGATAACCACACCTATTCCTATACATTAATCCTGTCAGTACACAAAAAAGCTATTTTGCAAGTAAAACAAAACTCTTTTTCCTTTTCACCTTGGGTTATATTGGTGTTTTCTTTCCTATTCTGTCTTATCCTCATTCTAATCAGATATCCACTCATTTTTTAAACCAAAGTATTCTCATTCAGGACACAAATAACATTCCAAGGAGAAAAAATTCACCTACCTGCACTATAAGCAGCACATGGCCCAATTAAAGCTTTTTTTTATTTCTAATACCCTCATATCTACAGTCTTACATTGTACTAAAACTTTGTTTTTAAATTTGTTTCCTCTATGTAGATTCATTTATTTTAATTTTATACTTATGAGGCCACTTGTTCTGCATCTTTTTTTTTTTTTTTTTTTTTGCTTGACTCCTGTCCTAGCCCTCTAGGTAGAGAAGTACTACAGGACTCTTTCTTTAGAATTTTCATTTTCAATTACAACACTTCCCTTCATGATTTCATCCAGTGTTCATGGTTTAGAAATGGCCTGTGTGCTGAGAACTCCCAACTATGTTTTTCCCATTGCTCTCTTTTGAACTCCAAGTTCATATAGCAAGAACTTATTCAGAAGCTTCTTGGAATGCTGTTCTTGTGCATCTCCAAGAGGATATTTCCAATACTGCCATGGTCTGCCAATGACAGAATTATTTGATATGAGCAATTCAACATATATTTCATAAATTATTGAATCACTATGGAAAAGGAAAGGTAAACTAGAAGGTGAACTTAATACACAATTCAAGAAACATTGCTCACTAAAACAAAGAAAAGGCCTTGGGATAGAGAGAAGGCTTGAGGGTTAAGGCACTTACCTGTTAAGCATAAGAACTCACAATAGGACCTCAAGTGCCACATAAGCCAGAAGCACAGTGACACAAGCAGGCAATGTTGCACATGCGTACACGAGGCTACATGCATCTGGAGTTTGTCAGCTTTGGCTGAAGGCCTTGGTGCAACAATTCTTTCTCAGTCTCTTTCACTCTCTCAGAAAACAAAAAAATCTCTCACCCTTCATATGGATGATTAAAAGGCCTCAAGTAGCCAAATATGACTTTGGCAATAAGAATGCAACTGATTAACACATTTACCATACTTTATATCAAGATACATGAACAAGCCAGATATTGTCATGCACACTATTGATTAGTCCTAACACTTGTGAAGCAAAGGTAGGAGAATGATTGAAAATTTCATTTCAGGCTTGGACAACAGAGTGCACTCCAGGTTAGACTGAGCTAGAGTAAGTCTGTCCCTCAAAAAAATCAAAAAGTAACAAACTTTATACCTGGAGAGATGATTATCAGTTAAGACGCTTGCCTGCAAAGCCAAAGAACCAAGCTTCAATTCCCTAGTAATCACATGAAGGTGCATCCATCTACAGTTCCTCTTTAGTGGCTCCAGGCCCTGGTTTGCCCATTCTCTCTTTCTCACTCTCTACTTCACTATCTCCCCTGCCTCTTTTTCCCTCTCTCTCTTTCAAATAAATAATAAATAAAATGACTTTTTAAAAACATAACAAACTTTATAAAAGCATGTCATAAGTGTAAAAACTGCATGGTACTGGCAATAAAAAGACACATGGATCAATAAAATCACATAAATTCTCCTGTTATAGCTTCTATTTAAAAAACCTGATTTTGACAAGAGACCGCCCAAATGTACAGTGAAGAAAAGTCAGCATTTTAAACAGTTGGTGCTGTAGAAATGGGATAATCACATATGGAAGAATAAATGTGGACCTTCTTCAGTGATCCTGTAAATCAATCACCCATGAATGGTCCAGGGAACTCAATAAAAAGAACTGAAATTCAAACAGGTAGAGGAAAGACTAGTGAAAACACTGCAAGATATACATCCAAAAGCCCTGGGAATAAGAAAAAACACTCAACCATGGTAAATGCATGAAATGCAAAAGCTATTATACAGTGAAGTAAACAGGTTTTGGTAACAAAACATTGAGACAGCAATGTAGAACTGAGGTGGAAGCCACATGCCTGATGGCTAGCTCTCCTAGTGCTGGAATGTGCTGTGTGAGATACTATACAGGGCATGGTACTAGACGAAGTGCTCACTTACTCTTATTTGTCTGAAAAGAGTGGTTATGCCTCTTAAAATGTCTTCTAAATGTCTGATTATTTCCCTTGATTCATGCTGTTCTCACTCATGGTTACAAAATGTGTGTTTTTTAAAGATGTCAGTGAATACCAAGGAAAACTAAGACCCATGAGAATGACAAAAGAAGAAAGCCAGCTGCCTGGCATGACAAAAGTCATCTCTACCACGTATACCAGGAAGTATTACAGTGCAAATGGCAGGCTAAATATGAGTGCTGCTCTCAAGAGTAACTTGAGAACTTCCTCCAGAATGATGGTAGTAGAGAATGAAGAGACTCAAAACCTATCAAATCAGAAAATTAAGGGCTGTGAAAAACTCAAGAATAAAGGACCTACTGTGTACCTACTGTGCCAGTTTGAGTATATGGGTGTCCCGCACATACTCATGTGAGCTGAATGCTTAATTCCTAGCAGATGGCATTTGGAGCTTCACTGGAGGAGATGAGTTTTCAAGTGCAAGCCCAGAGGTGTTAGTGCCAGCTTCCTTTCACATTTTACTCTGTTCTAAGAGTGGCCTAGCTGAAGGGACAGAATTGGAACTCCAGAGATGCCATAACTGCTTAGAGATGTTGGTCATGGACCTACAGTTTTCAACATTTGCTTAGTCTGTTTTAGATCTTTTCATGTTTCCAGCTTTACTTGCTATATCTATACCCATATTTTCCATTGTGATTTTTATTCTGTGTTCTTATGTTGCATTGATTGTACATACTAACAGGATATTTGAACACTGTTGTTATTGACAAAAATTATGGAATCTTTTAAAGTTGAACTGCATGCATTTCATTTGATATTATGGATGATGGTCAACTTAAGGGGCAAAAGGGTGGAATGTGGTGTTTGTATTAAGGTTTATCCCAGATGATGGCAATTTGATAGGTGAAGCTATGCTTTAGGTGTGTCATTGGGGACAGGCTTAGTTACAGCCAGCTCACCATGCCAAAACTTGGCTCACCAGATGCACAAGGGGGCGCATGCGTCTGGAGTTCGTTTGCAGAGGCTGGAAGCCCTGGCGCACCCATTCTCTCTCTCTCTCCCTCTATCTGTCTTTCTCTGTGTGTCTGTCACTCTCAAAATAAATTAAAAAAAAAAAACTTGTCTCACATGCTGAGGGGTTCCACCTGATTTGGTATAGGTGCTATCCAGGCACTGCTCATGCCATCCTTTCTCCTGTCATCATGGAACTGTCCCTTGAGATTCTAAGCCAAAATAAATTCCTACTTCCTACAAGCTGCATCTGATTAGGTCTTTTGTGTCAGTAATGAGAAGATAACTGTAACATCCTCCAAGGGTCAACTAAAACTTCAGAAGTGGAGGTAGAAAGAAATGTCAGTGCCAAATGGTGGGAAATGTACAATTTGAGATATTGTTCCCACCCCAGAGTGAGTGACTGAAAAGTTGTGACACATGTGATTAATAATAACCCCAGAGAGGAGGGCCTTCAATGGAATGGGTGTGGGGAAGAGGGGACACAAGAGTGAAAACTCATGGGTAAATAACCATTTTGCAATATTTTTCTTTTATAAAAGGAGTAGATCATATTCTAAATAGGCACTGTGTCCTAGTTGTCATGTACCTGACTAACTTGTAAATGGTCCTGAGGACTTCAGCCCCCATCCTCTGAAATTTCATGAAGAATACAAACAATGCAGGAACATAGAGAAAAGAAAGGAAAAAGGAAAGTAGCAAGTAAATAAGCAAGAGCACAAGTAAGAAAGAAATCAAGAAAGAAAGAAAGACGGGTTGGAGAGATGGCTTAGCGGTTAAGTGCTTGCCTGTGAAGTCTAAGGACCCCGGTTCGAGGCTTGATTCCCCAGGACCCACGTTAGCCAGATTCACAAGGGGGTGCATGCGTCTGGAGTTGGTTTGCAGTGGCTGGAGGCCCTGGTGCGCCCATTCATATCTCTCTCTCTCTCTCTCTCTCTCTCTATCTATCTATCTATCTATCTATCTGCCTCTTTCTCTCTCTGTCACTTTCAAATAAATAAATAAAAATAAACAAAAAATTTAAAAAGAAAGAAAATCAAATTAAAACACAAACACACACAACCCAAAATAAAAGGAACTGTACTTTACAACCAGTCAAGTGTGTGTAAAACTTACATATCCTGATTTGTTAAGTGTACAACTCTTCCTGTATCCTTCTAAACGTTTATGTTGTTTTAAACTGCAAGAATCCCAACAAATACAAAAAGCTAAATAGTTTTGTCAGTATGGTATACATCTACATTTCTTTGGTTTATATGGTCCAGTAGACCTAGAAAAATATACCAATGCGTAATGAGGCCTGACTTATTTCCATGAGCCTAATTCAACTCTAGTTTCTCTATTTCTACCTGAGATGACATGAGTCTCATCTACAACAGAGAGGTAATAAACAGCCTGTGATACCAACAATTAGATTTTCATCAGCTTCACTGATTTGGTGCATATGCGAATCCCACTGCTGACAGATATCTTTAAACTTCTGAGTATTCTCCTCTTTATATTTCTTCCTATAAAACAATGACAGATAATACCACTTTTAGTACTGATATAAATATTATTCATATCAATATTGAATTATCATTCTTACACAATAAAAAGAAAGGAAATATTAGCATTTAAATATTTTCATGGGAACCTAGAAGTAAAATGAAATATGGAGTTACTATAATTATTTTTCTCATAGAAACAGGCAGAAATGTCTGCACCTATGTTTTACCATTTGGAAACTGAGGGATTTTTAACATATACACCATTGCTCAGGAAAAAAATAATGTAAAATGTCAAAAACATTTTTTTTCAAATTTTCCTACTGAATGCAGGTTCTGAATAATACATTAGAAATTTATCAGTTGAAATATTTGGCTAAGTTTTCCCAGTTTTGACATAATCCAGATGTTATTCTGAAGAAGTGGTTATGTAAGCTAAGTGAATAACCTACTTATGATAACGAACTTACACTTTTGTACGCTGTCCATATAGTTAACTATCATACTGCTCACCATTTCAAGGACAGCCACCATTTCTCAAATAGTATATTTCTAAAATGAGCATATCTTTCCTTTCAATAGTAACTCTAGAAGTATTTCCAAAGAACACAAGTTAATCTCCACTAAATTATAAAACATATACTGCAATTGAGTGAAGGAAAGAAGGTCCAGGAGCATGTGCTTACAGAAGAATGAAGCACAACATTTTACTACAGACTGCAATAGACAGGACGTGATACAAATTTTATAACTGTGCCGATATATGCTAAGAAATGAAACAATCAAGGGTCTCAAACTACCCTCCTTACATTTGGTCTTGTTTAGACTTCCAAAGTTGCTCTGCTTCCTGGACACTGCATTCAGAAAAAGTATTGACACATGTTTCTCTTCTTCGTTTTTGTGCAAGGAGAGTCTTGTTTATGTCAGCTACATTCAAAATAAATAATCATTCAAGTATATGTTGAAGAAAATTCAGTTGTAACTTCATATGCAAGAAAAAATCAGTTTGAGAAAAGTTCATTAAAGAATATCAGTGACATTATGATGGCATTAACACTGCATACCAAATTTTTGATATTAAGAAGCACCTCAAAGTTCAGATCATACAACTAGGAGAGCTCAAACAATGGGGACTATGCACTTTTCCACTTGCAGACAATTCTGAAATCTAATAATGATCTGGTCCCAAAAATTTTGAATAAGAAATACCTGACCTGATCTTAACTATGTGTTTCCTAAGTGCAGATAAGTTATAAATTCATGTTTGACAAAAAACAAACAAACAAAAAAAAAAAACTGACGTTGAGTATGGTGGCATATGCCTTACATCCCAGGACTTGGGAAGCAGAAGAAGATTGTCATGAGTTCAAGGCCAAACTGGGACTACATTATGAATTCCAGGTCAGCCTCAACTACAGCAAGATCCTATGTCCAAACCTATATAAAAGAAAGAAGTGATAACTAACAAAAACAAACAAACAAAACAGAACATTGATAAACCTTAATTTCACCACTTGGAAATCCTGGAATACTAGGCAATTATGTCTAACCTTATAAAATATGCTCCAATGAGAAGATACATTCAGCTGAATTATTTTTATAATAAATTTTATAAAGGACACAAAATATTCTATTTAAAAATAGTCAGTGCTGGTGTAATAATGATATTACTAGATTAACAATAATAATAGTTAAGTCATTTGCCTGCAAATCCAAAGGACCCAAGTTCAATTCCCCAGAACCCACATAACCCAGATGCACAAGGGGATGGATCCATTTGTAATTCACTTCCAGTTGCTTGAGGAGCTGGCCAACTCATTCTCTATTTTTCTGTCTCTCATAAATAAATAAAATTAATTTTAAATATAAATATAATAAATAAATAATAAATATAATAGAGTATATATATCTATATTATATAATATAAATGTAACAAATAATAAATATAATTAATTCATATATTTGTATACATGTATATACTGATAGGTAGGTAGGTAGGTAGGTAGATAGATAGATAGATAGATAGAGATAAAAATGTAAGAACCTTGGAAATACAGTGTTAAATCTAATAATGTGAAAAAAATTGTAAAAAATACAGTCAATTGTAAGGTTTCAAACTTTAAAAAAACACACACACAACAAGTCAGGAAAACATCTTAGTTCATGTAAGTAGAAAATTAATTTGGAACAAATCAAATTGTTCTCATAGATCCTTCCTAGTGCTGGGATTAAAGGCACGTGCCATCATGCCCTGCTATCATAGAGCATTTTAAAGGACTCTTTGAGCAGTAAGTACAGCAGTTCAAAAATTCATACTATTTAATGGACAGCTTGTCAATCTGCCTTCAAAATGTCTGTGTTTGTACCAATAGATTCATTGTGAGGTCACCCTTGATCTCAGTTTATTATTGCAATGGGCAGGCAAACCTAATGCAGAGATGTATAGCTGGTGACAGGGTTAAGAATAAGTGACTGCTGAGTGCACAACCCTAAACAGGTAATCAAACCCATCTAATACTAAGGCTCAGTTAGTTTTGCACTAGAGGTGGATGGAAGAATTGAAGAGCTAGCATGCAAGGAGAAGTGCCATGGAATTCTGGCGTCTACAGGCTGCATGGCTAATAAACTCATGAATCCAAAGCACCCATCATTTCCTGCACAAGACTGATCCCTTTAATATTCCAGCAAGGATCAAGGACAGGCTCACTGAGTAGCCACTGGCAGCTAGTGGATTCTGCACGGAGTGGGAGAGTCACATTTTTCAGAGGTGTAACCATGAGTACTATGCCATGCTGCCAGCTCTGTTCAAGCAAGCAAGCCTAAGGCCATTCTGGGAGCTGCCCTCCACACTCTAAACTGACATGGCATTAGGAAAACGAGTTGTTGGGAACAAGGTGTTAGTGTGGGGAGTTACAGCGTTAATGGGAAGGTTAATAAGATCAAAATATATGTACATGTGGAAATGCACACAATAAAAAGGAATAAAATGTGGGATTAAATTTTCAAGTATTCAAAATTATTTTTGCTAAATATAAAACTTTGTATGATACCTTTCAGCAACTAAAATGAAACTGTAGTAGTCTTTGAACAGTTATCCCTTCGGCATCTTTACTAACAAAAAAGTAAACTCTCAGGCATTTTCCCTCCCTCAGAGATTGCCTGGTGCCTTAATTATCCCACAGTGATTACGAATAACCCCATGAACAGGTCCCTCAGTGAAACGGGGACTGGGGAGAAGGGACAGAATATTGTAACCTGATGCAAGTATGACCAAAATGTAATAGGTTCCTAGTCTAAATTGCTCAATGAAAATAAAATTTAAATGCACTTTTTGTCCTCCAAAAATCTCTAGAATGAGCTGATCAAATGGGTAATTTCTACAAAGGAAAAAAGAAATTATTTTTAAAAGACTATCAGTCCCTCAACCACCAAAGTGGCTCATGCCTGCAATTCCAGAACCAACGATGCTGAGCTAGGAGATCATGAGATTAAAACCAACCTGGACTGCACTGGAGGATCTATTTCAGCCTCAGATGTGGAGTGAGAATGTGTCTCAATAACACATAAGCAAGTGAACAAAAAGCAAAAAATGTCTGCTGTGTACTAACTAATCCATAGAACTGATTCCGTATTTAAAACGTCATCGTCTTTTTGGCTCTGATTATACATCTAATACTGGTTTGTAAAGTTGTCATTTCCTCTCAATTATGTAACTTCTTAGTATAAAAACATGGAAGAAAGACTTATCCTAGGGACATCAATTATGCATTGTCCTGCATAGGGAAAAAATTAAGGAAGATTACTAACAAAGAAATACATCCATATTTGGGCATGGTGGCACACACCTTTAATCCTAGCACTTGGGAGGCAGAGGTAGGATGATTGCTTTGATTTTGAGGCCACCCTGAGACTACATAGTGAATTCTATGTCAGCCTGAACTACAGTGAGACCCTACCTCAAAAAAATAAAGTCTGTGAAAACAAAGTTTTCCCATCATATTTTATTCTAAGATGCATTGACATTTACACATATGAAAGCATCATTTTTCCTATTAGTTTCATAGACAAGGTTATGTAGGGAATTTTTTTTTTTTTGGTTTTGTTTTTCGAGGTAGGGTCTCACTCTAGCCCAGGCTGACCTGGAATTCACTATGTAGTCTCAGGGTGGCCTAGTACTCACGGCAATCCTCCTACCTCTGGCTCCAGATTGCTGGGATTAAAGGGGTGCACCACCACGTCCGGCTATGTAGGGAATTTTTTGCTGCTAATTATTTATGTAAAATCCTTAGAAACCAGATCCAAGCATTAAAAGAAAACCACATAGTGCAATGCCATTTCCCTTTATGCAAATGACTATATGAATTTAAAAAATTTTCGTTTACTACAAATTTCTCCAATAACATACCTTCAAATTTATCCATAGCATCCTGTATTTCAGCTCTGTAAAGAAGTTATATTAGTAAGTACATGGTAACCACACCTTCCATTGTATATCTAAGGATTTTCCTTTTCATAGAATAATTTTACCAAGGTATTGCTCACTTTCAGTAACATTTACTCATTTCATGTTCAATGAAGTTGACTTTCATATACAAACAGAAATGTACAACAATCACTACTAACCAATTTCATTTTCACCACCTCAAGAATATACTGCACAACTTTTCAAACTCACTTTGTAGTCAGCTATTTTCTCTAGTTCCACAAAAACAATAAACTTTCAGTATATATGTGTCTATTGTGAATATTTTATATAAATAAAATCTAAATTATGTAACCTTTTCCTGGTTGACTTCCATCCATTAACAAAACACTTTTAAGATACATCTAAGTTGCATCATCTGTTATTGTCTCACATGCTGACTCTAGTCTGTAGGACATTCTATGTAATGGCATGGTGAGTTTAATCTTTACTTCCCTAATAACATCCCAATGTGGGAAATGATATCTCATTATGATTTTGACATGTATGTCCGTAAGAAGAATCTTCTCTTGAGTCTTCAATACTTATCTGTGCTACCAAGGAATGGACATACTGAAACCTCACATTGCAATGCAACTACTTAAAGACAGGCTGAAGAGGAAGGTGCACAAAGTTTACATGAGTAAATATAGATAAGACCCTAAACAAGACTGATATCTTTGTAGGACTAAGAGATAGCACAGATCATTCTCTTTTTATTTTTTCAGTAACATTTATTGTTTTATTTATTTGAGAGAAGGAGAGCGAGAGAAAGCAGATAGAGAGAATGGGCTTGCCCAGGTCTTCAGCCACTTAAAATGAAATCCAAACTCTTTGGTCACCTTGTATATCTGGGTTATGTGACTCCTGAGGAATAACAATTGGGCCATTTGGCTTCACAGAAAAATGCCTTAACTGCGGATCCATTCCTAAAGCACAAGTTTATTTTTTATGGTTTTCTAACTATGAGCACAGGAAGGCTATGTGGGCAGACACAGTGAGAAGATTAATATCAACAGTTCAGTAAGAAAAGGCTCATCAGAAACCAATTCTAACATTGTCTTTGACTTCTAGCATCAGACATATAGGAAAATCAATTTATCAAAGTTTAAGCTACTCATCTGCATTATTTTGTTGTGATATTTTCAGGCAGGTATTGTGAGGGCGTTTTCTCCACTGTAATATCCATCAGTGTGCTGGTATAGTGTTATGACTATGACATTATAATGAAAGAATAAATATTCACTGAAGCTTTACACTCACAAAACAGCTTAATAACTTAAACTTTAGTGTTTTAAAAGTGAATCAGAAGTTAGAAGTGCTTGTTTGTAATGCTTTGTGGAGGAGGTTTGATGGCCCAGTACCCACATTAAGTCAGATTCACAAAATGTAACATGAGACTGCAGTTCATTTGTAGTGGCAGGAGGCCCTAGTGTGCCCTTTCTCTATTTCTCTCTTTCTCCCTCACTCTCTCCCACACTCAAAGTTGCACATGGGGCTGGAGAGATGGGTTTAAGGTCCTAGCCTGTCATCCCTAAGGTTCCAAGTTCAATTCTCCATGTCCCACGGAAGCAAGATGCACAAGAATGTGTATGCGTCTAGAATGTCTTTGCAGTGTCTAGAGATCCTGTTGTGCCGATTCGCTCTCTGTCTCTCTCTCTCACCCTTTTTCTCTGCCTTTATTTATTCATTTATATTTATTTACTTACAATTGTCTATCAGTCCGCATGACTAGTGTAACAATTTAATACATTGTAATGATTATTACAGCTTTATGGTAAAGTCTGGATATAGAGAAATATGAGATCTTCACTTTTGATCTTATTTTCCAAGATTCTAATGGCCATTCAGGGATCAATAAATCTACCCATAAAGCTTAGGATCCATCTATCATTGCTACACTAAAGGCACCAGGATTTTGAAGTATTGCTCTAAATCCAGGTATTACTTGAGGGAAATCTGACATTTCTAATGGTTGAACTGTGCCATGATGTGAAATCTGGCTAGAGAGAACCATATTGGTAAATGTTATTTTTCCAGATCTAATCAATCACATTGGATTTGGACAGCACTTAAGTCCAACTGCTGGTTTATTCAAAAGAAGATCACATTGGCCTCTAACAATAGATGACCAGTAAAATGCTGGCTTAGCATGTCCAGGGGATGACTGTGATTCATATCAGTGCAAAACTTAGAAGTCCATGTACAGATGTTCACCAGGACAACCATATTTACAGGGAAGATGACCATGTGTGAAGAAGTGTCAGAAAGCAGAAAGATACTTCTATTAGCCAGGGAACATTGGTAACTGCCAGGATTCATTTGAGTTGGGACACACAGAGCAAATTATCCCCCTGAGCCTCTGCAATAAAGAAATCCTACAATTGCTTTGAAATTCTGTCCTACAACGGTGTGAAAGAATAAATTGCTGATATTTTAGGCTTCCAAAGAATAATTTAATACCTTGAACTTTAGTGTTTGAGAGTTAATCAGAGGTTAGAATTGCTTGCTTTTAATGTTTTATGGCCTAGGTTTGATGGTCCAGTACCCACAGAGAGTCAGGTGTACAAAGTATCATGTATCGAGAGTAGTCATGCCAGGACTTCTAACAACTGCAACAGAATTCCAGACACCTGTGTCACCTTGTGCATCTGACTTGAAATGGGTACTGGAGAATGGAACCTAGGTCTTTGGGCATGGCAGGTAAGTGCCTCAACCAATAAGAAATCTTTCTTGTTGCTACTTTACTTGTTTATAATGTGTAATACTTGATTTGGAAGAAGTACCCCATGTGAAATAATCTACACTCATTACTTGTTTGCCAAGTGAAGTAATTTTTTCTTTTTTGCATTTCTGAGACAGAGTCAAGTATCCTTCACCTGTCTCAAGAAAGCTATGCAGTTGAGAATGAATGACCTCAAAGTCTAACATTCCTACTTCCATCACTCCAGTCCTGGAAATATTGGTATACACCTCCTGAAACATGTTTGAATGTCATTATAGAACAGGAAAATATTTTTTGCATATGTTACCTTATATCTTCAAATATTCCTGTAGAAGGCTGTTGCTTTTGATGTTCCTCAGATATTGTATCCTCACCTTCCACCGAATCAGGCACTTTCTTGCAAAGCTTATCTAAATCTGAACTATTTTCTGGATTGCCTATCACAAAGGAATACATTTAAAATAAGTATCTTGGTTTTGTAAATTTTGAAATGATAGGATCTTAATGTTCATTCCTATCAGACATTTTCAACCTTTGTTTTAAAAGCAAATATAGAAATACAGTCTTTTGAAGTCTAAATGAATTCAAGGGATAATTTGTGGCATTTTATAAGACCAATTCTTCAAGTTTCACTGAGGGATGATCATATTATATTAAGTATAATTCATCCTTATGCTGGCCTTCAATGACAAGAGACACTATGTGTGTTTCTAGAACTCTGCTCCAGGAGTATGAAAATCCCATAAGAAACAAATTACATGTTGGGTCATGATATGCAGACATTTATCCTACCCATAACTGCGGGCTAACTCCAGAATGAATGACCCATATACTTCAACAAGGAGGGTCCAAGGTGAGGGTGTAGGTAATGGATGTGCCTAATAATGGTACCAAATTGACTGCATTCTCTGATTACAAAACTAATTAAATAAATTTTTTTTAAAAAGAAACAAATTACATGTAAACGTATGTAAAGCATTTTTGTATTTTATATGACTAATTGAAAAACAAATGAGCTACAATACACCTTCCATGTCCAACGTTGGATACTTCATACCTTTAGTGAGAACATTCAGGTTTCCATCTTCTTCATCTAAGGCACAGATTGTGACGGCTGGATCCTCCATTGGTGGCTTCACAGATTTCACAGGATGCTTTCTCCCATGGGGAACCATATTGTGATGGTTTCTGATTCACAACACATACAGGAAAACACAACTGTCAAATTATCTGCTCTCAAAGACATCACTTAAATAAAACAGTAAGATTTGCACAAGATTTAAAGTATATGGTAACATCAAATAGAAATGATTTTGGGTGAATAACAGTTGATCAGTTTTCTTATTTCTGTTATTGAACCCCAAACTAACAATCCCTTTTATTTCCAAATGAAAAAGGAAGAAGATGTGAACAAAGTATATGTATATGTTCCCATATATAATTCATTTCATTACATATTGTCTTATAATATAGGCATATGTTATTAAAGATAGTATATATTTTGAATATAATCATATGCAAAGCATATAAGAATGATAAAATGTGTATTATTTACATAAAGACATATAAATGTATGTATGATATATAAGCAAATGCATGTTTTCTATAATGAGGATCGTGAAAATTTATATCTATGAAGTCCATTTGTTCTGGACTCACACAATACATTTATATATATGCACATCACATTTTTATATATATTTTATATATTTTTTATATATACATAGTTTATATGTTTATATTCAAATATATACCAATGTTATACATAAAGTATCAATATAGATTCATTTACAATTGCAATTATGTTTTAATATTATAAACAATCTAGTAATTATTAGCTTATGAAATTATCATCTTTACATTATTGCTAATATATTTAATTTTTATACTTTCAAGTTGTTTTTACATGATTAAGCAATTATGTCTTTGAATACTATTTAAATCTAACCATAACTTTCATGATCATTTCATCACATGTCAATGTACAGTATGTAGTTCATTACTATGATGGTCTACCCTGGTTGCATAAGAATAATGTCATACTAGCTTCAATAGTATATGGGTGTAAACCCCATAGGTCCTCAGATTCTTGGAGCTGCAGATGTGTACAGGACCTCAGGAGAAGTGTGGTGAAATGCCACAGCTACTTTGACCTTAAACCTTGCACAATGTCCTAAGAGAACCCTCACCCACTTCCTACCCCGTGCCCACTCCCTCCAGTAAAACCGTTGGACCCATCAGGCCCACTTCCCCACAGGCCCCTAGGCTGTTCACACCCTGCCATCACCAGGTCCGGCACCACACTTTCCTATCACAGGAACCAGCCAAGTTCACTGGGAAAGTTGCCACTCTCGCCTTCAACCTTCCACAGTGGGACTCCATTGTCCCACTGCCCCCCAAACCCTCTAGACCCTTTCTGACCGGTTAGCATGGGTCCCCATTCTGTTCAGGCCCTGCCGTCATCAGGGTTCACCATCATCATTTTCCTGGCACAGGCCCAAGCCAAGTCCAGGAGGAATGGTTTGTTTATGGGTCAGTGACAGTGTCAGTGTCAGGGTCAGGGTGAGGAGTTGCCTGTGTCCTGAGCTTCCTCCGGAACAAAACCCCAATGAGTGAAGAAGCAGTGTTACCGGTCTTCAGCCGCCATGGCAGTGTTCCTGATGCAACGGAAATTACAAGAGAGCGGAAGAAGCCAGTTGCTCCTCCCCCTCCTCAGCCGGGAACCTCGCTGATTGGCTCCTGCCCTGCACATGCGTGCATGAGCTATGAGGAGCAACTAGGCAGGTGCAAAGTGTGACCCTTGGACAGCCTGTGTCTGTATCAGAACAGCTACTATGCTAAGAAACACATTAGTGCAAGGCTGTTTCATTTTCATTTTTCAATTCTTGAGAAAAACAGAGAGAGAGAGAGAGAGAGAGAGAGAGAGAGAGAGAGAGAGAGAGAGAGAGAGAGAGAGAGAGAAAGGGGGGGGAATTGAGGCCCAGGGCCTCAGCCATGGCAATCAAACTCCAGATGCTTAGGCCACCTACTGAACGTGTGCAAACTTGCAGTTGCATCACGTTCCTGCATCTGGCTTAGGTAGCATCAGGAGAGAGCAAACATGGGTCTTTAGGCTTTGCAGGAAAGCTGTTTAACACCTAAGCAATCTCTCTCGAACTGTACATTTTTCCTTATTCCTATTTCTATGATAGCTTATTTTAAAGGATTTGCCGATTTCAAACTATGTTTTATACCTGCACTACATACACTTGAACATCCTAAGGTCCTTTCCTGTTTCAGTGTTGAAGTCTGTTCATTAGTCAAGCATTAGGGTATATCAAGGATAGTGGCCATTATCTTTTTTTGATGTAATAAAATGATCAGATACAGGGAATTTTTTAATTAATTAGTTTTGTACTCAGCAAATACAGTCAATTTGGTACCATTTTTAGGCTCATCCATTACCTACCCCTTCCTCTTGGCCCCTCCTTGTTGAAGTATATGGGCCATCATTCTGGAGTTAGCACACAGTTATGGGTAGGATAAATGTCTCTGCATATCATGACCCAATGTGTGTCTCTGACATTCTTTCTCTTCTGCAAAATTTCCCTGAGGCATGTTGGGTTCATTTTTGATCTGCTAAGGTGATGAGGTGATAGGGGCCTCTGGGTCTCTGGATCTCTGATTTGGTAAGAGTTGATTTTTCTCTGTGTTGATCTCCTTCACCCTTGTGCTGGTACCCAGATCACCAAGAAAAAAGCACCCTTGTTTGTTTCGTCAATTGTTCTTAGTTTCAGCAGGGGCCCTTTGAGGTATGATAGGGTGGCTCTCTCCTTAGGATCTACATCTATCTGAAAAAGAAAAGCACATTCTCCAAGGAAAGGGAGTTAGCACCAGACAAATGAGATAACCCTTACTTCTTTATAAAGAATTTAGTAGGTGTAGGCCCTCTTGTAGCCCAGGATTGTTTTTTTTTTTCTCATTTTATTCATTTCCTATTCTGTGAATATATGCAGTATTCCATGTATTAGGTCTTCAGGGATTAGCATAATTCTCCTGTGAAACTTGTGGAACTAGTGATTTCATGTAGAATAGTGTAATGCATTGAATTTCATACCTGTCCCACACCCACTTCCATAAACTGATGTGCCTGGAACACTTGGTCCCAGCTAATGGCAATTTGGGAGTTTGAGCCATCCTGCAGTAGGCTTATTGTTGGGGATCAACTTAGGTGTGTTAAAGACAGAGGCCCTTTGCCAGATTCAGCAAATTTTCCTCTTGGTGTTTTCCACCTGTTTTGGCATAGTTAATGACCAGCCTCCACTTATGCCATGCTTCACACTTCCATCATGAAGCTTCCCCATGAGAAAATCCACAGACTCTGGGAAAGTTCTTACTAGAATAATTTCAGCAAGTGTTACTTAAATTCAAATGGCAACTGGATTGGATTGGTAATAATCAGCTAACATTGTCTGCAACTATTAGTTTCCGCTGAAGTCGAGTCTGGAATACTTTACACACAAGGAATTTAACTATCAGATAATGTCTGCCTCACAACCTAAAAAAATAAAAAAAAAAAAAAATAAACAGATAACATTTATAGCACACTATTAGTTCATTTACTCATCCCCATGAACTGACCAGAAACACCATAATGGGGGAAGGTTTCAGTAGGCTTGAAATTTTAGGCTGAAGTGCAACATGGCCGGGACAGCATGGAGGTAGAGCTGGATAATAGTTCTCCTCAAATCTGTAGTCAAGAAGTACAGAGTCACAAGTAATGGCACTCAGCTGATATTAGCTTTCGTTCTGACTAGGGTCCAAGCCAATGAAAATGGTGCCACATACAGTTAAGGAGGATCTTTCCCCAAAAGTAACACAATCTAACAAACTCGTTCACACATGTGCCCAAACATGGGTTACCTAGACAAGTCCAGATATAATCAAGGTGACAATCTATCACTTGTTCACCTCTTAACAATTTGACATCCAAATATGCCACTTCTAGGCCATAAGCATCCATTATTTGGCTCCATCATCTCACAGCCAACTCATGATGCAAAAATGTATTTAGTGTAACAAAAATGTATCTAGAGTCCTTACCAATCCCAACCATATCCAGAAAACTAACATCTAAACTCCATTCTGAGACTTCATTGAATTGCTAATGTGAGAGTATATGAAATAAGTAGGTTAAATGCTTCCAACTCACAATGGCATAGTAAACATACCAAATCCAAATGGGAGAAACTGGGCCATATAACAAAAATAAGTAAAGAAAAGAAAATGAGGCCAAAATAAAACTGCATTAGTAGCCTATGCCCCCAGCACATGCAGGTCCAAACAGTGTTCTCAACCACCAACCAAACAGTAAGCTCTCCTGCTGGCTGGCACTCCTTTTTTTTTTTTTTTTTGCCTCTTGTATCACTGAATTTTATGAGTCTAGCTAGGGTTTTGTGTCAGCACAGGTACTCACAATATTAGCTGAATTAATCAGTATCAAGTTGAAATAGGGACAGAAATTGTAAGACTTGGTCTGTTCTAGTTGGGCATTCATGTAACAGTTTCATTTTGTAACATGGAGCATTCTTCCTGATTTCTATTTTGTTACATTGATGTCATGGTACTAATCAGCTTAATCAAATGCTGATGTGTTCATGCTGAGCCTGTGCGATGAAGGCAAAGATCCTACAAATGGCTTGAGCAAATCTCTCACTAGGGGGATGGATAACTGGGAAAGCGAGACTAAGACACAATGTAGGAGACCCACAAATGAAAAGACATGCAGGGTCACACTTGCTACATAGTACAGCTGCATTTCTATACTGGATGAGCTCCTTCCAGAACTTGCTTTGTCCTTTCTAGGGCAGAGGGTCTCTACACACATCTGCAGAACTCACTTGGAGAGCCTGAGAAAAAATGGCATCCATGACTTTGTTCAGTTGTGGGTGCCATGTATTCTGACTACAGTGTGGGAGGCTCTTCTTTCATGGGAATGAATGAAACACACATTGCCCTCAGCCCTTGTAAGGGATCAAAACATATGACAGGCACTAAAGAGAGAATGTTTTAGGGCATTCCATGTGAATGAGGTTTTCATGTCGTAGAGGAAATGGGAGGTCTTGGTGTCCACCTGATAGCTCAAAACATGGTGGGCAATTCAGTCCTCACCAGAGGATTCAAAGACTCCCAAGAGATTTTCCCACATAACACTCTTGGTGAAATGCCCTAGGAGTAAGGCACTTACATTTACTGGTTCCCATTGGTCTTCTGTTTAAAGATTATTGTTTTCATTCCTCTGTCCAGAACTATTCTCCCCTTCCTCCTCACACCATTACTCTTCTTCTTGATCCCAACAGTCCCAGTTTTACACAAAGCCCTGGGAGTCTCTTGAGCCAATAGAAAGAATAAAAGAGGGCTGGAGAGATGGCTTAGCGGTTAAGCGCTTGCCTGTGAAGCCTAAGGACCCTGGTTCGAGGCTCGGTTCCCCAGGTCCCACATTAACCAGATGCACAAGGGGGCGCACGCATCTGGAGTTCGTTTGCAGTGGCTGGAAGCCCTGGCACGCCCAATCTCTCTCTCTTCCTCTATCTGTCTTTCTCTCTGTGTCTGTCACTCTCAAATAAATAAATAAATAAATTTAAAAAAAAAGAAAGAAAGAATAAAAGAGAAGACAGAGGTATGCTACATTTTAATAGCATGTGATATTTATTCTAACATATATAAACTGCCAATATTTAAGCCCAAGCTCCATATAAGAACTAGCCATGACATGTTCAAGCCATTTTTCTCTTGAAAGATAGCCTTCTTCAGAAGTTGCACATTTTTACACACACAGCCATTTTCTTGTAATGTTGGTCACATTCCAAGTGCTCAAAAACCACGAGTGGCTCATGGTTCCTGTAGAGGGCAGAATGTGTCTAGACACTTGAAGATAATAGTCAACAAATCAGGCAAACAGAGAAAGGAAGGGAACCACTGACTCAGGCCTTTTAGAGAGTCAGGAAACTTTGGCCCATTCCTGTATAGGCTACATCTGCTCTGAAGCCAGTAGTTCATTGAAAGTAGCCCATATCCCAAATCTCAGAAATCATGAATCCCAGATGGAAAATCATTCTGTCTCTTCCCAGGACCACCTCCCTGTGCTCAGGTATGTCTTGCCTAAATGGAGGCGGAGTCACAAGGTAGTTTTGAGGAGATGCTACTACCATCTCTCCCATGGAGTCTTTTAGAAATGCTAGCAGGCAATGACACTCTGCCATTACCCATAGATATTTACAATGTGACCTGGCCCTGTGATGCATAACCTCTGAAAATTTCTCCCATGCAGCCAAACATGGACCTCAAGCAGGAAAGGGGTTCATCACATTAATTGGGACTTTGTTTCCCTGAATTAGAGGATGTACTGCTACATACTCTGGAGTGGGGCACCTTCAGCCCTTCAGCTCTCAGCTAGTGCTAAATTCCGAGAACCTCCCAAAATGTCCCTACTACATTCCCCTTGCCCAGGATGGTTACGCAAGAAGGCCATAGAGAGCTTATCCCCAATTAGCACAGGGCCCTGGAGTGGTTATAATACAAGTATTGGGGCTTGCCCTTGGAGATGGGGCTGGAGTGACCAAGCTGAAGATCCCATCTTGACTCAATTGTTGAACTGGCCCTCTTAGACCCAGAAAGTCTGAAAATGATTCCTATGAAGGGATACCTGGAGTTAGTGGGAAATAGCTGACTCCTTAAAACAAATAGAACCCTTTTGGTGTCAAGATGCCACTGGGGTGGAGATGCAGTATTGGAGGTCCCTGAATGTGGGGGGGGGTAGCTGTTACAGCATACACTCAGCTCTCACCTCTATTCTGAATGCATGTTGGTAACTTCTACATTAGAGCCTCACACAATATATTTAATTCTTCCAAGTCCCCAGATGTAAATTTGTCTGAATAGCCCATTGAGTCAATTCAGACTACTGTGTTATAGAGGTATCAACAGGTTTATTGATCATATCTCTACAGTGTAGCTTCCACATTCCACATTCAGGATTTCCTTCTACTCTATAATTCATATCCATAGCCTTCTCTATTCTTATTATGTCCAAAGTTGGCTCCTATGCAAAGGCTGCCTGAGGTCAATAGGGAAGTCATTTGTTCCTACTGTCTGGGCACCATCTTGTGCTAGGCTGATCACAGAGCTGATGCTGAATTTTTCGGGGACCATCTCCATGAAGTATGCTATTTGCAGTCCACTTTGAGATTTTACCTTAGATCTGAAAGTGGGGCAGTGTCCCTGAGCTCCAAAAACATCAGAAAAGCCCTACCCTTAGTCTCTGGATATTGATGTGGAAGTGTGGAGAGAGGCTTATTCTGACAAGTCCTACCCTGTTTGTTGCAATAACCTAAGCAGCATTATAGCTCCATTATGACCTATTTTTTGTGGGATTGTGGGACTAGAGCTACTCTTCCATGTTGACTCAGAAAGTAAATTGGATTTCTCTGCTCTGTAACTTATGAAAATGGCTCTGACATACAGTCCTCAGATGGAAAAATCAATTGAACCATTCCAAGTGAGTACTCAGATATGGCAGCATTCTCCACAGAGGTCCAGCTCTATAATTAAGGGGCATCTTTATCTGGAGTGAGGGGCTGACGAGATGGATCAGTGGTTAAGGCACTTGAATGCACAGCCTTACAACATGAGTTCGATTCCCCAGTAACTATGAAAATCTAGATATACACAGGGTCATATGCATCTAGGCTTCATTTGCAGTAGCAGCAATCCTTAGCATTCTCATTCTCTCTTCCTGTCTCTATTCCTTATCTCTCTCGGCTTGCAAATAAGTAAATAAAAATAAAATACATACATTCACCTTGAGTGAAGCTTCTTCATTCCACTCAAAGAAATTTTACTTTTCACCCTATAAACAATGTGAATGCTTGTTCTCATGGAAATGGCACATGATCTTGGTATAGAACACCTAATTCAGAGGAAATGCAGGCCTCAGGGCTACAGGATGCATTTACTTCATGCCAAAATGACCACAGTGATGAAGATTCATTACTTAAGTCATTATAACTTGTCCTGGTGTTTGTGTAGTCCACAGTCAAATCTTCTTGCCTCTGAAAGCATAGTGTGCTACTTTAGACTCTAGAACATCAAAATGATGCTCAACATCCTCCAAATCTCAGATACAGGTTCTCATAGGTAGAGCAGGACTCTTTCCCATCAGTTCGCTCCCTCTTTATTGCAAGACCCTCAACCGGGACATAGCTTGATGGCAAGGGACTTGTCTATGTGTGGTGGGCCTTGTGTCACCCAGTTTCAGTTACTATCTAGACTCAGAAAGCTATCCTACCTGCTTTGCTCCAGAATTCCTTGGAATAGCTCCTGCACACACAGTCTCCAAAGATGGAAGCATATAATCAGATCTGCACAAAAACCCATTAGTACAGCTATCCCAATAGAGGCCCAGTTGTAAGGGACCTATTCATCTAGAGTATGGCTTCTGAAATTCAGTCTGTAGTCTTTGAATTTTCACCCTACAAGAAACTAGCCCCCTCCCCCCACCCCGGCCAACACTCTCCCCATGAAATTGCTCCTATTCATGGATGCAAGATATGGAGATCTCAAGTGGATCATTCCCAATGAGGATCTGGTACCCTTTGTGTACAGCGTTCCTCACAGAGGAGAAATTACATTATTAAAGTATGCTTTCATCTGTAGAGAGGATTCTGCCATCTACTTCCAGACCTTAGATTCACCTTGAAGGCAAGGATACCCTTAAAGCTCCAGGAATATTTCAAAATGGTCACAACAGAATTCCCCAAGACATGCTGGACAAAAGGGTAATTTCAACAAGAGTGAGACTCAGGAAATCTCAACAATAGGGATGAACTCTACCTTTTCTGTGGCTGTTACATTGACCCTCAGTACTTATTTGGAGACTGAATGCTTGACAGAATCCTCTATGCCCCAAATACCTAATAAAATGGCTTTAACTCACACAAGTCCCAGGATGCCAATGTGTCTCTCTACTAAGATTACTGACACTTATCATAGAAGCTCCTATAGTAAGTAGTATTATTCTTTCAGTCACCTGTACATCTATGGCAACACAAGAGCATCAGCTTTCTGCTAAGGGGTGATGATGAGTACACTATCTTGGCTAGATTTGGTTATTTCATTCAGGTGTCCCACATAAACTTAGGTTTGCAAAATGCGAGGCTCCCAGCTGTTGTAAGTTTGGAAATTGAGAAATCCTAGAGGGGTTATATGGGTGTGGAAGGGCTTATGGGTATTACAGACAGCTTCCCCTTTGCCCGTGTTTGACATGCCCTCCTGTTGCTGTTTTCCACTTAGTTTTGGCCAGGAGGTGATGTCCACCATCTGCTCATGCCTTCATTTTCCTCTGCCATCATGGAGCCTCTCCTCAAGTCTTTAAGCCAAAATAAACACTTTCTTCCCACAAGTTGCTAGTTTTCATGTATTTTCAGCAATCAACTTGAGTGTAACTGCAACCATAAATTGGTACTATGTTTGGGGGTGTTGCTGCTAGAAACATGATTGTGGCTTTTGGCCTTCAGAAGCTGATTTATGAGGGGAATGTGGAAGGATTTGAAACTTTGGCCCAACACATAACTTGCAGTGCTGAAAGTACAGCTTGATGGATTATTCTGGTCAGAGTTGAAAGACCTGATTGTAGTAGGAACTAAGGACTTTGAGATTTGCATTATAAGGGGAAGAAAGAATTTTCTTTGTCTGGACTCAGCTAGAAGCAGTTTGTATGAGAGGTTTATTGTTATATCCATGCCCTGAAAACTTGTGTAGCTTTGCCTTACATAGAATCAGACTGGTGTGAGCAGAAGGATAGACTACAGTCTAAAAAGAAATATTTGGGCAGAAACAAATGCCTCCTCTCCAAGTCTTCCTGGAGCCTCTTAATCTTGTCCTGGACGATTCCTGATTTATTGGCATAAAAGCAGCATTTTTCCTGTAAAAACAAGCATCTGCCTCCCTTTTTGGCCATTAGTAGGTCTAGTCCCCTCCTGTTTTGTAGGACTACCTCAGCCAGGGAGTCTGGCTTCCAGGAATGATATTTACATTTGGGATTAAGGTGGCTGGGGCACAAAGGCCCATCCAATTGGTGGGCAGAAAGTTATAGGCCATCCCACCTCCACAAACATAAACCATTCCAGAAGGTGGGCAGCGTTGAGCACTGGGTTCAGTTGTGTTAAAAGTACATAAGGAAGGATGAATGTACCCCACATCTATACTGGAATTATTAGGGGAAGGTGAGGCCCAAATGTAAGCTCCAGAGGAAACATTGGGAAAAGCTGGATGGGGATGGGGAAGGTGGCTGAGCAAGCAGCTGGAGAGACCCAGATTATTTAGGTCTCTCACTGGTAACCAAATGGGTCTTTTTCTTTTTACAAAGTTTTTCCATGGACAAAAATTCCATGAGCTTCACATACATTTCTATTAAAAAACTCCTTTCTGTTATAGAGTTTTTGTACTTCAATCACTTCTCAGTACAACAGATTATCCCAAGGTTGGGAAACAAACAAACTCTTTGATCTCAGCAATACAAACATAAATCTTAAGGAATGGCCAGCTCTTATCAGTAACACTGAATGTGTATAATTTTGCTTACATGTAGGTGCTAAAGTCTTGCTGTCAAATGGCCCAGAGCTACGGATATAAGGTCAGCCAAATGGCTTCAGATAATTCCTTCCCCTTTTTATTTTTTATGAACCTGGCCCTTCTGGGCCTCAGGGCAGAAAGACTGTCTGTCTTAGGTTGTCCGCTATGAAATTTAGGCCTTACCCGTCATCGGTCTTAGGTTGACCTAACTTGAGAGAATCTTACCCGTCTTTGACTACCAGCCTCTGCAGGGGCTTTAAGATAATGTTTCAGGAATCTGGGGTCGGGTAGCTGTATCCTATGTACTTTTGCATGGAACCTTTTCATCTAGAGTATGCTTTCTGCAATTTACTAGCAACTAGCTCATCTCTGGTCAAGAACACCCACCCCTTACAAGAATACTTTTACACATGGTCCCAAGAGGTGGAGATCTCATGTATATCATTCTCAGTCAGGATCTGGAATCCTCTTTTACAGCATTACTTCCAAAGGTATAGTTATATTATCAAAGTATCATTTAAATTTAAGAGGGGTTTCTGCAATCCACTTCCAGATCTTAGAGTCACCCTAAGAGCAAGGGTGTCCTTTAAGCTCCAGGAACATTTCAAAATTGTTACAACAGAATCCCCTATGACACACTGGACAAGGGGGTTATTTCAACATTAGTGAGACTCCAGAAATTTCGACCACAGAAATGAAGATGCATTATTGGGAAAACACTATCTTTAATGTGGTTGTTGCATTGACCATCAGCACTTTCCTTGAGTCAGAATTTTTGACAGAATCCATTAAGCCCCAAATACCTTATAAAATGGTTTTAAATACCAAAAGGCCCAGGAAGCCAATGTGGCACTCTACTAGGATGACTGACACTTGTCCTAGAACCTCCTATATTAAATAGTATTGTTCTTTCAGTCACCTGTGCATCTTTGGAAATCCAAGAGCATCTGACTTCTGCTAAAGGGTGATAATGACTATACTGTAATTTACAAGTATGATGGCTTAATTCAGGTGTCCCACATAAACTTAGGTGTCCTAAATGCCTCCAATTGTTGGCAGTTTTGAAATTGAGTCAGAACAGAGGGGGATATATGGTTGGAAGTGGTCTTAAGGGTACTACAGCCAGATTCCCCTTGCCAGTGTTTAGCATGCTTTCTCCTGTTGCTATTTTCCACCTGGTTTTGGCCAGAAGGTAATGTTTACCATCTCCTCATTCCATAGTTTTTCCCTTCCATCATGGAACTTCTACTCAAATCTTTAAACCAAAATAAACAGTTTCTTCCCACAACCTGGTCTTTGACAGAAGCTTTTGGCCATCAACTTGAAGATAACTGCAACAGTAAAATTGGTCCTATTTGATGGGATTATTGTTGCTGGAAACATGACAGTGGGTTTTGACTTTTTGGAGCTTATTTGCAAGAGGAATATGGAAGGAATTGAAACCTTGGCCTGAAACACACCTTGCAGTGCTGTAAGTACACCTTGATGGATTACTCTGGTCAGGGTTTAAAGACCTGAATGAAGTCTGAACT
The DNA here is from genome assembly GCF_020740685.1 of Jaculus jaculus. NCBI lineage: Eukaryota > Metazoa > Chordata > Mammalia > Rodentia > Dipodidae > Jaculus > Jaculus jaculus. The sequence goes on from NC_059125.1 coordinate 115,930,798, forward strand.
AAGGACTGTGAAATTTAGATTATAAGGGGAAGAAAGAGCTTTCTTTGCCTGTACTAAGCTAGAAGCAGGTTGTGTGAGAGGCTTGCTATTATGCCTGTGTCATGAAAACATGTGCAGTCTTGCTTTGCATAGAATCAGACTGGTGTGAGCAGAAGAATATGCATTTTGGAAATGGCGATGGGCAATGTGAAGTAGGACTGTTGGATTACATATGTGGAGACCAAATGTAGCCTTGACGATGAACAGTGGGTTTCAGTGGAAACCAAATGTAGGTGCCAGGAATATAGGATGGCAGCCATGGAGAGCTGCTGGTACAGGATGCCACTGGGATGAAAGTGTCCTTGATAGGCAGGTAGAATTGAATCTCCAGAGACATGCTCTCTTCAGAATTTTCAGCCTTGGAGACTTGCCACTTGTTAGAGCTGTCAGACATGGAGGCACAGATTTTTATGTTTGCCCTGTTTTCTTTCAATCTTTTGTTGGTTCAGTCTTTCTTTGTGATGCACAACACCATATTTTTCAGTGTGAATGTTTATTCTGTGGTATTATGATTTTTCTTTTTTGATATTATGGCTCAGTTAAAGACCTTGGACTATGGGTATGATGCATCTGTTGGGGGGGGTTGATAAATCTAAGGGTACTTTTAAAGTTTGATTGAGTATATTGCAGTTTACATTGTGGAAGGTTTTCAGTTTATGGAATCCAGGGATGTAACATGGTGGTTTGATGCAGGTGTCACCCAGAAACTTAGATGCTCTAAAAGCTAGCTTCCCAGCTGGTAGCAATTTGTAAATTGGATGGTCCAGCAGGTGATGCATTGTTGGGGGCAGACTTTTGAGTGTTATAGCAGGTTTCATCACCAATGTTTGCTGTGCTTGTCCACCTGATGTTGGCTAGCAGGTGCTATACACACTCTGGCCATCATTTCTCATGCCATCATTTGCTTCTGCAGTCATGGACCTTCCCCTTGTGTCTGTAGGGAAAAATAAACCCTTTCCTCCCACAAGCTGTTCTTGATCAGGTGTTTCCTGCCAACAATGCAAAGGAGGTTTCAAGAAACTGTCAAGGGGAAAATATTATCTTCCTAGCCTTAGTCATTCTTTCATTACTGTCATTCTTTCAGACACCCTATGAGAGATGAAAGTGGACTCCTGAAGCACTACTTCATGTGTAGGGCTCCCAAATAAATCATATACCTCTGTTGTCAGCACTAGATCAACTAGTATTCAAATGCTAATGCAAGCCTTTGTCTCTATTGACCTGTAAGAATTCTGTATGTTGAGCCATTTCTAATGTCTGAAGGTTCATACAGCCAGAAGGCAACATTCCTTGCAGACAGCAAAGTCAGAGTTCAGATTTAATACATACAGATTACATTAGAAGGATTGAGTCCTCCAGAAATATAAATAGACCCCTGTTGATGGTCATGCAACAAATGTCAACAAATGGGGATCTACCTATTCCAATGAGCCCCTCTATACCTTTATCTATCTGGTAATTTGGTAGAGTTAGAGGATTTTTGTGAGATTCCATGATCTTAGTGGGACACCCATTATTTTCAGAGCGAATGTGGAAGCTCACTTGGACTGTAGATGTCCACTCACTCTAGGACCGGGAGGTGACAAATAATACAGTTAAACCATTCTAGTCACTAACACACTAGAAGGCTAGTTGTTGCAATGAGGGTAATGTCCCTTATGTCTATATAACAGGTATGTTCTGAGAATAATGGAGCATAGAGAACTCTGGAACCTGCATGGTGAAAACCTCCAAGTAGTCTGCAGAAGCACAACTCCAGGTATAGAACTCTCAAGTAATATAGTTATGTACCTATGGTCAGTGCTGTAGCAAACAGAAATTCAATTGTTAGAATGAGTCCTTTCCCAAGACCTCCTCCATGAACAGTGTGGGAGTTACTTTTGGTGGTTCTCAGAGAGTAGTGGACCAGGGCTCTTTTTGGTTAAAGCCAGAGCTGAGAGTGGGGTTATTTAAGTACCATCCTATTTACAAATTAAAGGTGAGTATAGGAAGGCTGAAGAAGCTCCAAGCTACATAGGACCTAAAATCACCCAGGTTTTTTTTCCCCTATTTTCTACTCTGCACTAAAAAAGACTGATTGGTAAGAATGGTCTCCTATTCCAGGAGTAGTCTGCAATTTGAGTCCATTTATTTTCCTTTGTTCTTGAAGGAGGCAGGGCCTGAGGTTTTCATGGTGAAGGGCAAAACCTTGAGGGTAAACTGAGGAAAAACCTATATGTTCCTATATGTTCCTTGGCCCCTTGCTCCTGCCACATATGGGGAAGAACAGGACTAACTTGCAAGTACATTCCAGGGGAGTACCAGTGTGACCTCCACAAACTGGAACAGGAGCAAACACTGATGCTGCAAAATTACTCCTGAGCTTCATAGGCAATGGGTGGCTGTGATTTGGGGATGAAGAGATTTTGGAGCTCCAAGGCAACTTTAATATCAGCAACCAGCCCAGAGCTGCTAGTACACTTTCAGACTCTACAAGCTCCACTTCTATAGATATAAGGCCATCCCACTTCAGTACATTAGAAACCCAAAACAGAGCACACACTAAAGTTCTTACAAGAGCCATGATTGCATTCCTGCTTAATAAAACAAAAAATTTACCACAAGATGGGTAACCCCCCCCAAAAAAGAATGCAAGATAATACTTGAGGTATTTCAAATACGATTGCTTAGCTCTGCAAAGAAAACAAATAGGAACCCTCTGAAATAGAATACCAAAACACTGACTAGTTCAAAATCTCATTGTAACAGAATGAAGGAATTGGGGGATAAACTAAAACAACCAAACATTGTGATCATGGATATAACAGAAGGGGAAGAAATTTAGATGAAATACACAGAGAACATATTCAACAAATTATTGAATAGTCCAATTTTGCAAAAGTGAAACCTGTTAAGGTGCAGGAAGCTCACAGCACACCAAACTGACAGCACTAAAGAAAACGCTCTCCAAGGCACATCATAGTTAAAACTCTAAATAATGAAAACTAAGTGTGATAGTTAAGGTGTTGTCAACTTGATCTGTTTAGTAATCCAGAGAAATCCCTTTCTGGTGGGTCTCGGAGGTTGCTTCCAGGAAGGATCAACTAAAGGAGGAAGTCCTTCCAGAGTGAAACCTTTTCCCTAAATTCAGGAAACTTCTGGCATCATATCTGATCATAACCATTATAGCTAGAAATTAACAACAGAAGAAACAACTGAAAAAACACCAGTTCATGGAGACTGAACAACACACTATTAAACAATACATGGGTCACAGAAAAAAATCAAAAAAAAAGAAGAAATTGTTAAATTCCTAGAAGTTAATGATAGTGAAACACAATATACCAAAACTTATGGGACACAATAAAGTTAGTTCTAAGGGGAAATTTTATAGCACTGAACACTGTCATAAAAAAGACAGAGAAATCTCAAATTAATAACTTAACCATCCATATAAAGGCATTGGAAATGCAAGAACAAACCAACACTAAGAGCTACAGACAGAAAGAAATAATTAAGATCAGAGCAGAAAGCAATGGTTTGTGAACTAAGAAAACAAATTTAACACTTGAAAATATGAAGATATGGTTCTTTGAACAAAGAACCTGAGGTTCATGTGTCCTCTAGCTATCCCTAGCAAGAGGTTTGCACAGCAACCTAGGATCAATGGCTGGAGTACTGGCAGCAGGAGATAGGATGAACAGTGTTCTGCATACCCCCCCTGGTCTTCACCAGCCTGTGGTACATGTGAGAGCCTGCTATAAGAGCCACACTGGTAGGGACTGAGTATGAGGTCTTTGTCCCAGCAATGAGGAACTAACCACAACAGTAATTTGGTACCACACAATTATGGTTGGAGATATTGAGATGAATCTAATCATGTAGATTTTGATATTTTGGAACCTGTATGCTGGAGGAATGTTGGTGAACTTGGTACTCAAGTCTGCAGAAACCTTACAGAGTAGATAGCCACATTTTACGGGCTATTCTGGTGAGAGTTTGAAAATATAAAGGATGAGAGAATTGTAGGCTTGGCTTAAGAACTTCGAAGGGAAAGAAAGGCATTAGAGAAATTTTCTGGAAGTGAGATACTGACAAAGGCATGCTGTGTTCCTCTGTTCAAGGCCCAAGAACTTAATCAAGGTTGGATTTAAAAGTAATGGAATGGACTGTAGAGATGGATTACTGGTTAATGTGCTACCCTGAAAAGCTTAAGGACCCAGGTTTAATTCCCCAGTGACCATGTAAGCCAAGTGCACAAGTGGTGTATACATCTGGAGTTGTTTTTCAGTAGCTGGTAGACCTGGAAAGCCCATTCTCTTTCTAGTTTCCTCTCTCTTGCTCAAATAAAACCTCAAATATATAAAAACACAAAAACACAAAAAACCTCAAATATATAAAACAACTTTAAGAAACAAAAATAAGCCTGGTGGTATCACCATATCTGATGTTAACCTATACTACAAAGCCATAGTAACAAAACAGCATGGTACTGGCACAAAAGCAGACATGTTGATCAATGTAACAAATAGACAACCCAGATGTAAGTCTGGGTCATATAGCCACTTGATATTTGACCAAAAAATTGTCAAAAATACTCATGGAGAAAACACAGCCTCTTCAGCAAATGGGTCCATTTCAGAATATGTGGCAGAAAGAATTAAGAGCCAAAGGAAGGGGAGGACTCCTTATAAAGTGTTCCTCCACATAAAAAACAGCCTGGATATTCTTGACCTCAAAGTGCCTGACATGACCTACACAAGACCATCATAATAGGAGGAAAAGATGATGACATCAAAATAAAAGAGACTGATTGAGAGGGGGAGAGAATATATGATGCAGAGTGGAGTTTCAAAGGGGAAAGTGAAGGGAGAGAGGGAATTACCATGGGATATTGTTTACAATCATAGAAGTTTTCAATAAAAGAAAAAAAAAGGTAAATTAAATAAGCTATTACCTCAAAACTAAAAGTTAACAAGCAACAAGAAAGGAAGTATTATAGAGACAACAAATATTAGATCTGTAATTAACAAAATAAAAATTAAACAATACTGTTTGTGATGACTGATGTATATAAACCACTACTGCAGAGAGAGGCAGAGACAGCAGGCCATCATGTTCAAGGAATGCTGTAAACCATGATAACTTTTCTGAAAGAAATAAAAACCCAAATTTTTGTGGGCCTGGTGTTGTAGCCCTGTCATGTCAGCTATTCTGGATGCTGAATGAGAATCATCATGTAGTTAATATACACCTGAGTTACAGAGAGAGTTGAATGTAAAGATATGCAACATATTGACATTCTGTCTTTTTGCAGCCATCTCCTTGCTCCTGGGACAAGCATCCAACCAGACACAGCTTATGGGAGAAAGGGGTTTCTCTCAGGCTTCCAAAATAAAGGGGCAATTCCATCAAGGGCAGAAGGAGCTTGTTATTCCATAGATTACAGCAGAGAGAAAACAAGGCATCAAGCAAACAAAGAACCACCAGAATTCAGCCTTGAAAATCAGGATGCTTCTGTAGAATTTTTCCTGTAACTCACTTCCTTGTAAAAGAGTTACATTACTACTCATTCATATTTTCCTGGGTAGGTTTCAATCTCAGACAGGTCTTGAATTGTTTCAAAGCAATGAAGTTGGTCCACACTTAATGATGGTTATATTTTTAACAATTGTTAAAAACCAGTCTCTGTGCCTATAACTTTAAACTTATATTTTTAAAACTTTAAATTATACCTTCAAATAAGCATCAGTCCATTGCTTTTAACTATTATTTATTCAATTATTTGAGAGAGAGAGAGAGGGAGGGATAGAGACATAAAGGGTCAGAGAAAGAGACAGAGAGAGGAAGAATGGGCTTTCCAGGGCTACCAGCTGCTGCAAATGAACTCCAGAATGTATGCACCACTTGTGCATTTGGCTTACATGAGTATTGGGGAATGTCCAGTACTGTGTATTACTTATAAATTCAACATTGATAAAGATCATAGGGCTTGAGCAGAATAATTCAGTCTGATTTTATGCCAGTATCCCAGTTCCTACAAAGTTCTCTGCTGTATTTCTTTCCCTTTGATGTTCTTAAGCCATGCATATAGATCTCTCTGCATTTAATATTTTAAAACTATCATTATAATAGCCCATAAAATGTGGCTTACTGCTTTGTAGTGTTTCTGCAGTCTTGAGTACCAAGTCCATCCACATTCCTCCAGCATGCTGGTTCCAAAATATAAAAATCTACATGATTAGATTCATCTCAGTAACACCACACAGACTTCTGTGGTACCAAATTACTTTTGTGGTTAGTTCTTCACTGCTGGGACAAACAGCCAAATGGACACAGCTTATAGGAGGAAAGGGGTTTATGTACACAGGAAGTTCCATCAATGGCAAAATAGTCTGATTATACCATAGATCCAAGAAGAGCAAAACAAATATAGCAAGCAAACACAATACCAGCATGTGAAAAATTGCCAGAGCTCAAGCTGTGCTCAACACAAGTATTAGGGCTGGACTCCAAGATCCACCAACAATGACTGCTTTTCAAAGTATGATATGCCTTGAAGAGTTTCTTCTTTAGTCCTGACTGTTTGGTATACTGTGAGCTTCCTGCAGCTTAATGGGTTTCTCTTTTGCTAGAGTGGGTAAATTTTCCCCAATAATTTTGTTGAATATGTTCTCTGCGCCTTTCACCCAAAATTCATCCCTTTCTGGTATATCTGTGATCTGGATGTTTTGTTGTTTTAAGTTATCCCAAAATTCCCTCATATTCTGTTAGGATGATATTTTTCGGTTGTATTTCATTTCTAACTGTTTATTGACAACTTCCATAAGTATAGACAGTAAATAGTGATAATACCCTTCAATAACCCTCATCTTCCCACTCCTAAGTCCACCCTCCACTTAATTCCTTCTCCTTTCCAATTAGTAACTGTGGTGGTTTGATTCAGGTGTCCCCCATAAACTTAGGTGTTCTGAATGCTAGGTTCCCAGCTGATGGAGAGTTGGGAATTAACACCTCCTGGAGGGAGTGTATTGTTGGGGGCGAGCTTATGGGTTTTAAAGCCAGTTTCCCCTTGCCAGTGTATGGCACACCCTCCTGTTGCTGTAGTCCACCTTATGTTGGCCAGGGGGTGATGTCCACCCTCTGCTCATGCCATCGATTTCCCCTGTCATCATGAAACTTCCCCTCGAGCCTGTAAGCCAAAATAAATCTCTTTTTCCCAGAATCTGCTCTTGGTTGGGTGATTTCTAACAGCAATGCGAACTGGACTGCAACAGTAAAGTGGTACCAGAAGTGGGGTTGCTGCTAGACACCTGACTGTGGCTTCAGCCTTTTTGGAGCTGATTTTCAAGAGGAAAGTGGAAGAAGTTGAAACTTTGGCCTAAGAGATGCTTTGCAGTGCTCTAAGTACAGCTTGATGGTCTATCCTGATCAGAGCTGAAAGACCTGAAGGCAGTAAGAACTATGGACTGTGATTTTTGGCTTATGAGGGTGAGAAAGAGCTGTGCCTGGACTGGGCTAGCAGTTTGTGTGAGAAGCTTGCTCTTATGCCCATGTCCTGAGAAGTTGTGCAGGGTTGCTTTGCGTAGAAATGAACTGGTGTGAGCAGAGGAATATGGCACAGAAAGAAAAATCTTTGGGTGAACTGTTGCCCGTTCAGCTGCAACTGAGAGATGACAACCTTTGAGACTGGGCCAGCTGACCTGCGCTGGGGCAACAAGAAGAATGTCGACTCTTTTGAAAGGGCCTGAGTGCTCAAGGAGTGTCCTGTTCTTCAAAGTCAGCTTTATTCCCCCCTGGATTAACAAATTGACACCCTACCTGGTATCATGGAATATAAGTGTTGCAGTCCGGTTCACATTGCTGGTAGAAATCACCCAACCAAGAGCAGCTTCTGGGAAAAAGAGATTTATTTTGGCTTACAGGCTCGAAGGGAAGCTCCACGATGGCAGGGGAAAACGACGGCATGAGCAGAGGGTGGACATCACCCTCTGGCCAACATAAGGTGGAACACAGCAACAGGAGGGTGTGCCAAACACTGGCAAGGGGAAACTGGCTATAAAGCCCATAAGCCCGCCCCCAACAATACACTCCCTCCAGGAGGCATGAATTCCCAAATACCCATCAGCTGGGAACCTAGCATTCAGAACACCTAAGTTTATGGGGGACATCTGAATCAAATCACCACATTCCGCCCCTGGCCCCCATAAACTGATATCCATACATGATGTAAAATACAATGCATTCAGTCTGACTTTAAAAATCCCCATAGTTTTTATCAATCCCAAAGATGTTCATACATCCCCATAGTCCAAGATCTTTTAACTGAGCCATAATACCAAAAAAAAAAAAAAAAAACTCAAAAAACCCATAATGGCACAGAATAAATATTCACACTGCAAAAGATGGCATTGGGCATAGCAAAGAAACATTCAACCAATACAAGATTTAAAACAACCAGGGCAAATATCAAACTCTGTAGCTTCAAGTCCAGCAACTCTAGCCAGTGACAAATCTCCAAGTCCGATAATTCTAACCAGCAACAAGTCTCTCGCATTCCAATTCCGCCCCTCCAGCTAGGCTACTCACAGTCCTGGGAACTTCATCGGGGCCGGCAGCTCCTCGGCAGCCATCTCATGGTCCCGACATCTCCACTGGGTCTCTACTGCAAGCCACGGTTCATCCTCATGGCCCCATGGGGTCTCTATGCAGGCAACCAGCAAACCTGCTTCACACTGCCCATGGCCATTTCCAAACCACAAGACCATGTTGCAAACTCAATGACCCTCTTTCCAGCATTTCTTATACTCCACGATACCAGGTAGGGTGCCAATTTGTTAATCCAGGGGGGAATAAAGCAGACTTTGAAGAACAGGACACTTCTTGAGCACTCAGGCCCCTTCAAAAGAGTCTACATTCGTCTTGTTGCCCCTGCGCAGGTCAGCAAGCACAGTCTCAAAGGTTGTAATCTATCAGTTGCAGCTGAACGGGCAGCAGTTCACCCAAAGATTTTTCTTTCTGTACTATATCCCTCTGCACACACCAGTTCATTTCTACTCAAAGCAACCCTGCACAACTTCTCAGCACATGGGCATAAGAGCAAGCTTCTCACACAAACTGCTAGCCCAGTCCAGGCAAAGCTCTTTCTCACCCTCATAAGCCAAACTTCACAGTCCATAGTTCTTACTGCCTTCAGGTCTTTAAGCTCTGACCAGAATAGTCCATCAAGCTGTACCTACAGCACTGCAAGGCATCTCTTAGGCCAAGGTTTCAACTCCTTCCACATTCCTCTTGAAAATCAGCTCCAAAAAGGCTGAAGCCACACAGTCAGGTGTTTAGCAGCAACCCCACTCCCGGTATTGTTGCAGTCCGGTTCGCATTGCTGTTAGAAATCACCCAACCAAGAGCAGCTTCTGGGAAAAAGAGATTTATTTTGGCTTACAGGCTCGAAGGGAAGCTCCATGATGGCAGGGGAAAATGACAGCATGAGCAGAGGGTGGACATCACCCCCTGGCCAACATAAGGTGGACTACAGCAACAGGAGGGTGTGCCAAACACTGGCATGGGGAAACTGGCTATAAAGCCCATAAGCCCGTCCCCCAACAATACACTCGCTCCAGGAGGCATTAATTCCCAAATACCCATCAGCTGGGAACCTAGCATTCAGAACACCTAAGTTTATCGGGGACTCCTGAATCAAACCACCACAATAAGAAATGCTGGAAAGAGGGTCATTGAGTTTGCAACACAGTCTTGTGTTTTGGAAATGGCCATGGGCAGTGAGAAGTGGGTTTGCTGGTTGCCTGCATAGAGACCCCATGGGGCCATGAGGATGAAACGTGGCTTGCAGTGGAGACCCAGTGGAGATGCCAGGACCATGAGATGGCTGCTGAGGAACTGCCGGCCCCAATGAAGTTTCCCAGGACTGTGAGTAGCCTAGCTGGAGGGGCGGAATTGGAATGCCAGAGACTTGTTGCTGGTTAGAATTATCGGACTTGGAGATTTGTCACTGGCTAGAGTTGCTGGAATTGAAGCTACAGAGTTTGATATTTGCCCTGGTTGTTTTAAATCTTGTATTGGTGGAATGTTTCTTTGCTATGCCCAATGCCATCTTTTGCAGTGTGAATATTTATTCTGTGCCATTATGGGTTTTTTGAGGTTGTTTTTTTTGGTATTATGGCTCAGTTAAAAGATCTTGGACTATGGGGATGTATGAACATCATTGGAATTGATAAAAACTATGGGGACTTTTAAAGTCAGACTGAATGCATTGTATTTTACATCATATATGGATATCAGTTTATGGGGGCCAGGGGTGGAATGTGGTGGTTTGATTCAGGTGTCCCCCATAAACTTAGGTGTTCTGAATGCTAGGTTCCCAGCTGATGGAGAGTTGGGAATTAATGCCTCCTGGAGGGAGTGTATTGTTGGGGGCCAGCTTATGGGTATTAAAGCCAGTTTCCCCTTGCCAGTGTTTGGCACACCCTCCTGTTACTGTAGTCCACCTTATGTTGGCCAGGGGGTGATGTCCACCCTCTGCTCATGCCGTCGTTTTCCCCTGCCATCATGAAGCTTCCCCTCGAGCCTATAAGCCAAAATAAATCTCTTTTTCCCAGAATCTGCTCTTGGTTGGGTGATTTCTAACAGCAATGTGAACCGTACTGCAACAGTAACCCTTTTATTCTGATGACTTTTTTTTTTTTATTATGACAATCTTGTGTAGGTAGTGCCGGGCATTATGTGGTAATGATATCAAAGATATTTTGTATCTGAAATACGGCATTATAAGCAGTTCTACCCTTCCTTTGGATTTTACATTCTTTCTGTCACCTTTTTTCTCAATAGGCCCTGGAGCCTTAAAGGATGTGATGGAGATGTCTCACTTAATCTTGAACATGCCACTGTTACTTCTCAGCACTGTTGTGAGCTTTGATTCACAACAGTGGTCACCACCATGTGAAAAGAGAAGCTTCTCACTCAAAAGTGAGAGCAGAATTAATATATGGGCATAAGCATAACCATATAAAGAATAGTTTGGTGAACATAGTGTATGCATTTAGGCAGAGAATAACAGTAGTTTCCACCCTACACATTCCCAACCATAAGCTTTTAATAGGTTTTGTACCAGGGCTTAACTACCTCCAATGGAGCTGACCTCCAGTCCAATCAGAGAGCAGTTGGTTTTCCCCATAGTACACATGCTACTATTATACCAGTTAACATATTTGGCCTAGCTTGTCAGCCATAAACTTGTAGGCCCACTTCTGGACAACAACATTAGGCTTTAGGGTCCACTGTAAGTCAACACCATTGGTGACTTCTCTCTCCCCAAAGGCTACATGCTACATAGCTCTTTCCAGCACTGTGACAGCTAGTCAACCAGAAGGAGGCCTCCATCTCAGCTCCAGCTTGATTTCTCAGTGACCTGCAGCCCAAGCATGTGGAGTCTTTAGCAATAATTCAAGTGGGCAACCCCAAAGCTGAGGTCAAAGGTCTGGGCCACTTCACCTGACTTGAAGATTTATACTTTAAAAACAATAATTAAGACATCACAAAGCAGGTACATGGAAACATAAATCAATCACACACAGAAAAATGTGTCCATAAATGTGTGGTCTCCCTGACCAAGAACTTACTGGAAAGTATCCAAATCCTGGCACTGAAATTTGGAGAACTCTATTTAGTTCCATACCCAATTTCATTACTAATTAATGAACTGATTAATTAATTTCAAGGTCATACTCATATCTCCTCTCCCTCATCCCCATTCAGCTAAGGGCCCACCTCAGTGGCATCATTGATATTCACTGTGGGGTTCTGAAGGCCTCAATCAGTTTCTATTGGGGTGGTACTATACCTCAGAATATTCTGACCCACCCTGTAGTTTTTCAAATCTTTCAACTTCCTCTTCCACAATGTATCCTGACCCTTGGAAAAGGCATTAGAAATCTGATTTATTGTTGAGTTCTCTGTAGAGTGTGGATTTTTGATTTGTTGAGTTTTGAGTAAATACAGTATCTGTCACCATGTCCCTAGAACTGGTTGTCAAGGTAGCAAAGAGAGCAGTATTCATGTTAAAATTTCCACTTCCACTGCAATGCCACCTCGGCTGTCAACTAATGTAGCAGAAGTGACATATCATATGATAAACAGTCAGCTATATTTTCTTCTTGTATTGATAGAATCTGAATCTCCCCAATATTCTCTATCATCTGTAAGATAAAACAGATTTTCCCTTCAAAAGTGAGAGCAACTTGGTGATCCAATTTAATAAGGGGATAAACATACTTATTTGAGAGACATTTTGATATGAATGCTCACTCTTCTTGGCCAAAGAGCAATGGAGGTTTTTTCTTGAGTCTAGGAGTTTCATATCTATGAAAGTTCTCTCTAGAGTCAATGAGTTTATATCCATGGGATTTTGACTTGGTTCCCAATACCAGACATAAGTTCTTTCCTGTGAATGGAATTCATGTCTATTCTGAGAACAGCTGGTTATCCATCTTGGCTGTGTGTCATTATTTTTTAAAATTTATTTTTATTAGATACAGAGAGAGAGAATGGGCACACCAGGGCTTCCAGCCAATGCAAATGAACTCCAGACACATGCACCACCATGCGCATCCGGCTTATGTGGGACCTAGAGACTCTAACTTGGGACTTTAGGCTTCGCAGGCAATGCCTTAAACCTTTAAGCTATCTTTCCAGGCTGGCTGCATGTCACTTGCACAGGCATGTATTTCTTGCTAAGCTGGTTGATTTTATAGATTGCAGGAGTCTCCAGCTTATTCATATTGTTGGTGACCATTACCTCCCAGGAGCTTACATAGCATTTTCTAGTGATATCTGTTCATAAGATGTTTTAATTAGTTTGTTCCTTTTATTAATGTTTACCTTTATGAGAATATATATATATATATATGCATATATATATATATATATATATATATATATATATATATATATATATATATTCTAAGTATTAATCCTCTCTCAGATGAATAACTTGCAAAAACTTTCTCCCATTCTATAGGCTTCCTCTTCACTAAGTTGATGGATTTCTTTGTTGTAAATGGTTTTGTAGATTCTTGAGTTCCCATTTGTTGATTGTTTGTCTTATTTGTTGAGTAATGAGAATACTTTTAAGAAATTTCTTCCCTATATTTATATCCTGAAGTATACTTCCTACTTGTTTTTTCTATCCATTTCAAAGTTTCAGGTCTCTTGTTAATTTCACTCTTTCATTTAGAGTAGATTTTTGTGCAGGGTGAGAGATAAGAGTCTAGTTTAATTATTTGGAATGCAGATATATAATTCTACCACCACCATTTGTTGAAAATGCTGCCTTTTCTCTATTGGGTATTTGTATTTTTGGCGTCTCTGTCAAATATCAGATGGTTTTCAATACATGGACTTAAGCCTGCATCCCCTATTCTTCTTCATACATATTCAGTGCAATCACAATAAAAATTTCAGTATCATTACTCAGAGAAAGAGAAAAATAATGATAAAATTCATATGGAAGCAATGAAGAAACCAGATAGCCAAAATTACCTACAGGTAAAAAAGAATACTGCCAGAGTTATCACCATACTTGATTTTAAGTTATACTACATAGCCATAGTAATAAAAAGAGCACAGTACTGGCACTAAAACAGACACATAAATAAATGAAAAATTCAGGGTTTCCAAGGAAAGCAAAAATGTCATAGTTGTGGTTTATGGAGACCATAGGCATACCCTCAGGTCCTTCTGCAATTGTCAAGGCCCCTGAGAACTCTTAGCGGAGACTATGTCATGAAGCAGTAACATAGGGATCCCTGATTGTGCTGAATCTGCTTGTAGCTTAAAAAGCTGAGATGATGGCTAGAGGCTTGCCTACAAAGCCCAAGGATATGGTACAATTCCCTAGTACCCAAATAAACCCAGATACACAGTGACACATGCATTTGGAGTTTGTCTGCAGCAGCTGGAGGCCCTGGCATGCCTATTCTCTGTTTCTGCCTTTCTTCTCTCTGTCTCTCTGTGTATTCAAATAAATGAATAAAAATATGTTTGTAAGGCTGGAGAGATATCTCAGCTGTAAATGCATTTTTCTGAAAAGCCAAAAGACCCAGGTTTATTTTCTCTGGACTCATGTAAGTCAGATCACATGCATATGGAGTTCACTTGCAGTGGCTGGAGGCCCTGGTATGCCCATTCTCTATCATCTACCTTCATATCTATCTATCTATCCATCATCTATCTCTCTTTTTATCTTTCTTTTACTCAAATGAATAAATAAAAAATAAAATATACTTATTAATTTTAAAAGCAGAGCTGAATTCTACAATGTGCTAGAAGGGTACATAGTTTATTTTTAAAATATTTTTGTTTATTTTTATTTATTTGAGAGCAACAGACAGAAAGAGAAAGAGGGAGGAAGGGAGGGAGGGAGAGAGAGAGAGAGAAGGACAGACAGACAGAATGGGCACGCCAGCCCTCCAGCCATGGCAAACGAACTCCAGATGCATGTCCCACATTGTGCATCTGGCTGACTTGGGCCCTGGGGAATCGAGTCTCCAACCAGATTCCTTAGGCTTCACAGGCAAGCATTTAACTGCTAAGCCATCTCTCCAGCCCAAGTTTACTTTAATAATGAATTAAATTCGAAAAAAATATAACATGCACACAGAGGGTCTAAGTGTAGGAGTGCAAAAGCATATCAGTAAATCAATTCTACAAACAACCAAGAGCATGAAGGCCACAAGGCAGAGAGCCAAAAATAAAATTGATCTGACCTGAGTCAGACTTCTGGTAAAGATGGCATCTGCCTAACAATGCCTCACCTTGAGGGTAAGGAAAGGCAAGACATTTAGGGTTCATTGGGGATTTTAGGGTTTGCAGATTCCAGCAGACCTCCAGTGGGAGGGTACAGAGGAGCAAAGTAGGGTATCTGCTGATTTCCACACACTCAGGTATCCCACCAGTCCCCCAATCCCCTTAAGCAGCCACCCTAGCTACAGTCCCACCCACAGGTTCCTCGTGCACTAACCCCAGGCTAAGTGGAACCAGGCCAAGAGACTATTGTTCCCCGCAGCCCAGGATTTCCTGCCACCATAGAGCTCCATGTGCAAGTGTGGTCCCAATCTCTGCTGGCCCCTCACCCTCCCAGGGAGTGGAACCAGGCCAGCAGGCTAGCAATTTCCCCTCCCTAAGCTTTCTCACCACCATGGAGATCCACATGTGAATCCAACAACACATCAAGAGCATTACCAATTTTGATTAAGTAGGCTTTACCCCAGGAATGTAGGGGTGGAACAACATATGGAAATCTATCACTGGAATACACCACATAAGTAAGTTAAAAAACAAAAACCTCATGATCATTTGTCTAGATGCAGAAAAGACCTTTGACAAAACACAACATCACTGCATGATCAAAACATTGGAGAGAATCGGCATGGTAGGTTTATATATCAACATAATAAAGACTATATATAAAGCTCCTAAAGATCAAATAATTTAAAATGTGGAGAGACTGAAAGAATTCCCACTGAGATCAGGTACAAGACATGGGTGTCCAATCTCTCCTCTGCTCTTGAACAAAGTACTGGGAGTCCTAGCTCAATCAATAAGAGAGGAGAAAGAAATAAAAGTGATACAAATTGGAAAGGAAGAAGTTATGTTAGCCCTATTTGCAGGTCACATGATTCCATACATAAGAGAGCTGAGAACTTCCATCTCAAGACACTTAAAGTTGACTAATTCCTTCAGCAAAGTATCAGGCTGCAAAATCAATGCACATAATCAGTAGCCTTTCTACATGCAAAAGACAAAGATACAGAGAAAGAAATAAGCAACACTGTACAATTTTCAATAGCAACAAATGACAAAACCTTGCGATAACATTAACCAAGAATGAGCAACACCTATACAATGAAAGCATAAAAACACTCAAGAAAGAAATTGAGGACTTGAGAAAATGGAAAGAGCTCCCATGCACCAAGATAGGCATAACTGATACTGTGAAAACGGCAATCATACCAAAAGCAATATGCAGATTTAATGAAATGCCAATCAAAATCCAAATATTGTTCTTCACAGAGATAGAAAAATATGATCTCAAAATTTATATGGAATGATAGCAGGCCTCAGGTATCCAAGCATATCCTTAACAAAAGAAACACTTCTGGAGGCATCACCATACCTGATCTAAAGCAATATTACAAAGCCATAAAAAGAGGGCTATACATCAATGGAACAGAATTGAGGACCTGAAATTTGGGTCAAGTAATTTCAGATACTTGATATTTGGCAAAGGCTGTAATGATGTGGACTGGAGCAAAAGGCAACATCTTCAATAAATGGATGGTGCTGGACAAACTGGATAACCACATGTAGGAGAATGAAAATTGATCCATTCATCTCTCCATGCATAAAAATCAAGTCCAAATGGATCAAGACCTTAATATAAGACCAGAATCTCTGCTAACACCGCAAGAAAAAGCAGGAGGAACTTTCCATGATATAGGATGGCAGGGTCCAGCCCTGGCTTGAAGGAGGGTCTCCGAAGAGAGGTGTGAAAAGGAACAGCGCAATAATGACTCAAAGTCAAGTTCTGGTGCAAGCAGACAGGCTAATGCTGAAGGAAGCTGAGTTTTTCCATCTTTCCCTTTCCCTCTCCTTCTCTGTTTCTATTTTTTTTCTTTTTCTCTTTTTTTTGTTTTTTTCTTTTTCTATTTTATGTCTGTTTTTTTGTTTTCTGTTCTTACCTGCTTCCATACTTCTCTGCTTCTCTATTGCTACAGCTGTTAGCCTCAGACTTTTATTTTCTGATCACGTCATGCAAGAAAACTTCAAGAAAGGTACAGTTTCACAGAATTCATCAAAATTTTGTTATTCCCTTTCATCAAACAATTCCATAATTATTCACCTCAAGTAGAGTCATCAGGAACCTATAATGTATGTGCAGTCAAGCACTAGTGATATCCTGAACTTCTTTTATTTAATTAACATTTTCCATAATTATAAAAAAATATCCCATGGTAATACCCTCCCTCCCCCAACTTTCCCCTTTCAAATTCCATTCTCCGTCATATCCCTTCTCCATCTCAATAATTCTACTTATATATACACAATACCAACCTATTAAGTACCCTTCTCTCTTCCTTTCTCTTCCCTTTATATCTCCTTTTTAACTTACTGGCCTCAGCTACTTAGTTTTTTCCTTCTCACGCAGAAGCCCTGTAGCTAGGATCCACATATGAGGGAGAACATGTGGCACTTGGCTTTGTGGGCCTGGGTTACCTCACTTAGTATAATCTTTCCCAGATCCATCCATTTTTCTGCAAATTTCATAACTTCATTTTTCTTTACTGCTGAGTAGGAGTCCATTGTATAAATGTGTCATATCTTCATTATCCACTCATCAGTCGAGGGACATCTAGGCTGGTTCCATTTCCCAGCTATTATAAATTGAGCAGCAATAAACATGGTTGAGCACATACTTCTAAGGAAATGAGATGACTCCTTAGGATATATGCCTAGGAGTGCTATAGCTGGGTCATATGGTAGATCAATCTTTAGCTGTTTTAAGAACCTCCACACTTATTTCCACAATGTCTGGACCAGATTGCATTCCCACCAACAGTGTAGAAGGGTTCCTCTTTTTCCACATCCCCACTAGCATTTATGATTATTTATTTTCATGATGGTAGCCAATATAACGGGAGTGAGATGAAATCTCAATGTAGTTTTAATCTGCATTTACCTTATGACTAGGGATGTAGAACATTTTTTAGATGCTTATATGCCATCCGTATTTCTTCCTTTGAGAACTCTTTATTTAGTTCCATAGCCCATTTTTTAATTGGCTTATTTGATTTCTTATTATTTAACTTTTTGAGTTCTTTATATATCCTAGATATTAATCCTCTATCAGATATATAGCTGGCGATGATTTTTTTTCCCATTCTGTAGGTTGCCACTTTGCTTTATTTACAGTGTCCTTTGCAGTGCAAAATCTTTGTAATTTCATGAGGTCCCAGTGGTTAATCTGTGGTTTTATTGCCTGAGCAATTGGGGTTGTATTCAAAAAGACTTTGCCAAGACCAATATGTTGAAGGGTTTACCCTACTTTTTCCTCTAGCGGTTTTAGAGTTTCCCCTCTGATGTTAAGGTCTTTAACCCATTTGAATTTAATTCTTGTGCATGGACAGAGAGAAGAATCTATTTTCATCCTTCTGCAGATATATATCCAGTTTTCCCAACATCATTTGTTGAAGAGGCTATATTTTCTCCAATGTTTATTTTTGGCATTTTTATCGAATATCAGATGACTATAGCTACCTGGACTTACATCTGGGTCCTCTGTTCTGTTCCACTGATCTACATGTCTGTTTTTGTGCCAGTACCACGCTGTTTTTGTTACTATGGCTCTATAGTATTGGTTAAAATCAGGTATGGTGATACCACCAGCCTTATTTTTGTTGCTCAGTATTATTTTCGCTATTCAAGGTTTTTTGTGATTCCAAATGAATTTTTGGATTGTTTTTTTCTATTTCCATAAAGAATGCCTTTGGAGTTTTAATGGGGATTGCATTAAATGTGTAGATTGCTTTTGGTAAGATTGCCAGTTTCACAATATTGATTCTTCCAATCCAGGAACTAGGGATGTTTTTCCACTTCCTAGTCTTCTGCAATTTCTCGCTTGAGTGTTTCAAAGTTCTCATTGTAGAGATTCTTCACTTCCTTGCTTAGGTTTATTCCAAGGTACTTTATTTATTTATTTATTTATTTATTTATTTATTTATTTACTATTTTTTGATGCAATTGTGAATGGGAGTGATTCTCTGATTTCATCCTCTGTGTGTTTGTTGTTACCATAGATGAAGGCTACTGATTTCTGTATATTTATTTTGTATCCTGCTACATGACTGTAGGTTTTGATCAGCTCTAACAGTTTGCTAATAGAATCTTTAGGATCCTTTATGTATAGAATCATGTCATCTGTAAATAATGATAACTTGATCTCTTCTTTTCCAATTTGTATCCCTTTTATGTGTGTCTCTTGCCTTATTGCTATGGCTAAGACTTCCAGAACTATATTAAATAAGAGTGGGGACAGTGGAAACCCTTGTCTTGTTCGTGATTTTAGTGGAAAAGCTTCCACTTTTTCCCCATTTAATAATATGTTGGCTGTAGGCTTGTCATAAATAGCCTTTATTATATTGAGGTATGTTCCTTCTAGTCCCAGTCTCTGTAGGACTTTTATCATGAAGGGATATTGGATTTTGTCAAATGCTTTCTCTCCATCTCATTAGATGATCATGTGATGTTTGTCCTTCAATCCATTTATATAATGTATTGCATTTATCAATTTGCATATATATATATTTAAATTTTTTGGTTTATTTTTGTTTATTTATTTGAGAGCAACAGACAGAGAACAAGGCAGAGAGAGAGAGGGAGAGAGAGAGAGAGAGAGAGAGAGAGAGAGAGAATGGGCGTGCCAAGGCTTCCAGCCTTGCAAATGAAATCCAGACGCATGTGCCCCCTTGTGCATCTGGCTAACATGGGTCCTGGGGAATTGAGCCTTGAACCGGGGTCCTTAGGCTTCACAGGCAAGCTCTTAACCACTAAGCCATCTTTCCAGCCCTGATTTGTGTATATTGAACCATCCCTGCATCTCTGGGATAAAGTCTATTTGGTCAGGGTGAATGATCTTTCTGATATATTCTTGTATTCTGCTTGCCAATATTTTGTTGAGAATTTTTGCATCTATGTTCATGAGGGAGATTGGTGTGTAAATTTCATTTTGTTTGTTATATATTTGCCTGCTTTTGGTATCAGGGTGATGCTGGCTTCATAGAAGGAGTTTGGTAGAATTCCTTCTTTTTCTATTTTATGGAAAAGCTTAAGAAGCAATGGTGTTAGCTCTTCCTTGAAAGACTGGTAAAATTCAGCAGTGAATCCATCTGGGTCTGGAAATTTTTTAGTTGGGAGACTTTTGATAACTGTTCAGATCTCCATGCTTGTTATAGGTCTATTTAAGTGATTAATCTGATCTTGCTTTAATTTATGTAGGTCATATAAATCAAGGAAGTCTTTGTTTTCTTTCAGATTTTCATACTTTGTGGAGTATACGCTTTGATAGTATGTCCCTATGATTTTTTGAATTTCTCTGGTATCTGTTGTGATGTTACATTTTTCATCTCTAATTTTGTTAATTTGTGTCCCTTCTCTCTTTCTTTTGGTCAGATTTGCTAAGGGTTTATCAATCTTGTTTATCCTTTCAAAGAACCAACTCTGGGTTTCATTAATTCTTTAGATTTTTTTTTTTTGGGTTTGTATTTCATTAATTTCTGCCCTAATCTTTATTATTTCTTCCCGTCTACTGATTTTTGGTTTGCCTTGTTCTTGTTTTTCCAAGGCTTTAAGGTGAAGCATTAGGTCGTTTACTTGCGACCTTTCTAATTTCTTAACATAGGCACTTAAAGCTATAAATTTACCTCTTAGAAATGCCTTCATTGTGTCCCAGAGATTTTGGTATGTTGTGTTCTCATTATTGTTTGACTGTATAAACTTTTTGATTTCCTTCTTGATTTCTTCATTGACCCATTCATCATTTAGTAGCGTATTGTATAGTTTCCATGATTTTGTTTATGCTCTATAGCCTTTCTTGCTATTGATTTGTAGTTTAATTCCATTGTGGTCAGATAAAATGCAAGGAATTATTTCTATTTTCCTGAATTTGTTAACATTTGCTTTGTGTCCTAATATACAGTCTATTTTAGAGAATGTTTCATGCGCTACTGAAAAGAATGTATATTCTACAGCATTTGGATGAAATGTCCTGTATACATCTCTTAGGTCCATTCCTTCTATGACCTCATTTAGTCCAGATGCCTCTCTGTTTATTTTTTCCCAGGATGACCTGCCAATTGATGAGAGTGGTGTGTTGAAGTCACCCACTACCACTGTGTTTGGTGTTATCTGTGACCATAGTTCTAATAGTGTTTGTTTGATGAATTTGGGAGCCCCCTGTTAGGTGCATATAAGTTTAGGATGGTAATGTCCTCCTGTTGGAGTGTGCCCTTAATCAATATAAACTGATCTTCCTTATCTTTCTTGATTAACATTGGACTGAAGTCTATCTTGTCAGATATTAGGATAGCAACCTCTGCTTGTTTCCTTAGCCCATTTGCTTGAAACACCGTTTTCCAACCTTTCACCCTAAGATAATGTCCATACTTTGTAGAAAGGTGAGTTTCTTGGAGACAACAAATTGTAGGATCCTTCTTTTTAACCCAGTCTGCAAACCTATGTCTTTTGGTTGGGGCATTGAGGCCGTTGATATTAAGAGATATTGAAAGGTTTGTATTTATGTTTGCCTTTTTGTGTGTGTGTGGTTCCAGTTCTACCTGTGCTTTCTTGTGTTAACTAGTATTTGAGTATTGCTTGTTTTTTCCAGGTTCCTTACATGTGTGCTTTTCCTTCTCTGATCCAGTAGATAAATGGCTATCCTTTAATCATTTATTTTGAATTTTCCTTTTCATTTCTCTCCAATACTTAGACTTTGCTCTCCCCAATTGAACTCTTTCTGACTTCGGTTGTTTTTCTGTAAGGATTCATGTTAAAGAGTCATAGTTTGCTGTAAATGCCACTATTTAGAAAAATTAGTCATAGAACAACTTTTACATTGTTCCAGGAGGTTCATTGTTTCCTCCTAAGTGTGCTGTACTCCATACCTGACTTTAATTAAGGCCTTTAAAGAACAAAACCCCAGTATCTCAAGAACTTAAAGAATCACTTAAGTATTGGGATATCATGAATCTTAAATGTCTTTTTTTTTTCTTTTCACAGATAAACAAAAGAAGCAGGGCCAATAGATTATCCCAGAATGGGAAAAAAAAATTTGCTGGCTATACAACTGACAGAGACATAATTTCTAGAATCTACAAAGAACACAAAAATCTACACAATAAAAAGTCAAACAAGCAACTCACAAAATAGGGCAGAGTACTGTACACCGAGTTCTCAGAGGAAGAAATACAAATGGCAAACACACACTTAAGAAAATATTCAATATCCCTAATCATCAGATAAATTCAAATTAAAATAACTATGAGGGTATACCTTACCTGAGTAAGTAGAAAAAGCATTAAAATATCTAATGAAAACAAATGCTGGTGAGGCGAGGTTGTGGAGAAATAGGTACTCTCATTCACTGTTGGTGGGAATGTGAGATGGTACAACAACCATTTAGAGGAATTTGGAGACTCCTAAAAAGCTTGAGTATAGTTACCAACATACCCAGTTATTCCCTCACTGAGCATTTACCCTAAAAGCTCCATGCCGCTGTTCAGAGAGATTTGCCCAACCATGTTTATAGTTGCTCAATTTATAATAGCTAAGAGCTGGAATCAGCCCACATGCCTATCATTAGACTAATGGATAACCACAATGGGTTATATCTACATTATGGAATTCTACACAGCAGTAAGGAAAATTAACACAATAAAATTTGAAGAAAAATGGTAGAACTTGGAACAGATTATTCTTAGTGAACTCACTCATATGTGGCTCCTAACCTGAATCTGCCTGATATGCTGACAAACCTAATAAGCATCTAGAGGACTGGACAATATGGTAACTGATGGTTACCTCCACAATGCACAACCTACATTTGTCAACAAGGAGAATCACTCTGGAGAGGGACAACAGGGAGGAGGCTGACAATCGTACCTACATGGCTGTATACACACTATGTACATAAGTACTACTAATAATAAAAGAACAAAACAGCAAAAAGAATCTTAAAACACTGTTGGGGTAGGTGTGTCTTCCTCTATCCAAAAGGCTTTCAGTGCACACAAGGAGAGTTATGGTTTTAAGCCATAGAATTATGTCACCTTGTTAGAAGTAGCAATTTGGGCTTCATTGTGTCCTTTAATTTTGGATGACATTCTACTCAATAGACCCAATGAAGTAGAGAGTACTATGGTTTTCAGGAATAACACTACTATTGTTACCATGTTCAATATCTGTACTTCATAGACATGCTTAGAAAGCCTTGTTTTTTGTCCCAATAAAATAATAGCTTTAGGGGGAGAAATCAGAGTTCATCAGCTACTCACAGAACAGACTTTAAAACATAAAATTGGTTTCAATTATTTGCACTGGAGAAGAGAATAACTTGTCAGTTTGTGTGTCTTTATGACTTGCTTACACAGGACACTCTCACATTGGTTTTAATCAAGATCCAGATAGTAGCCACTGCAGAAATAAGAATGCTCACACATGTCTTTCTTTTCATATAATTCATCTGAGTGATTAGTTCATATGTCTATTTATTTGGTAGCTACTAAGTGCTTCTTCTGTGCTGGGTTTTAGTCATGCACAAGTGGATCTGAGGAGAAGTTATGGGATCCCTCACTCAGGCACTGGCAGTATGCTCTGGAATAAAGCAGTAAAACAATTCTACTACCCTACTCCATATCGCATGAGCATATGATTCTTCCTGGAGATTTGTGGGATCCATAGTTGCTGATTAAGTGTCAAGATATCTAAACCTCCTGTATCCTACAGTCCTTCCACCCAGACACTCTCAGGAAGCCTAGAGCTCATAAAGAAAAGCCATGATGGGAGCAAAGGTCATACTATCAGTTGACATATTTTACCTTCCTAGGAGAGTCTGTCCTCCTCACCCCATGTCCTTGCATTGTGATACTGTAACAGTGAGAGGTCTCATATTGCTTATCTCCCTGAGGACTTCCTGCCTTCAAACCAAGAACGCTTTCATTGTCTTAAGGAAGAATGACAAAGATCCACGAAACAAGTAATGTTAGTGAAGGAGCTGATGGGCTTTATCATTGGAGCATATTAAAAGGATATCTGAATATAAGAGGCATTCAGAGATGGCAGAGCTTACTGTCTTCCTGACTTCTCCATGTGGACATTTTACCTTACAGCTGAATGTGGTCCAGAAGTGCTGTTAATACTATAGCTTCTCCTTTTCCTTTATCTAATAACTCACTCTCTAAACGTGGTAACAATGGCACTCAAATATGAAGTCCATTCCATGGCCACCTTTCACATCCCTAAGTACCCACAACATAATCACTGTTCTTGAACTCACCTTTTACTTCTTAGGTCACTGAACATATTGACTTAATTTCTTGCTTATATCTCTTAATACCACACTGACCATATAACTCCTCGTTATAGACTACTCAAGAGTCTGCCCCAGATCAAGTAGTTAGGGAATATTTAATGAAAATTATTTTTTTGTTTTCTTTTCTGTATTTACTTAATTGGCACAAACACAGTTTTCATTTACAGCTAAGATGCAACTTTTTCCTCACAAACTATCTGTTTAAATTTTTATACTCTTTTTTTAATGTATAATTTTATTATTGACAACTTCCATACTTACAGACAATAAACCATGACAATTTCCTCCCTTTCTCCACTTTTCCCTTCACAATTCCACTCTCCATCATATCCCCCTCCCTCTCTTCCTTAGTCTCTCTTTTATTTTGATGCAATTTGACTTTTACTCCTGTTATGAGGTTCTTGTGAAGGTATTGCTAGGCACGGCGAGGTCATGGATATTGAGGCCAATTTATGACTGGACAGTTGCATTGTAAGAAGTCCCACCTTTCCTTTGGCTCTTACATTCTTTCCACTACCTCTTTTGCAATGGATCCTGAGCATTGGAGGGTGTGATAGAGATGTTTCAGTGCTGGACACAACTCTGTCACTTCTTCTCAGCACTATGTAGCCTTTTGAGTCATCACACTGGTCACCACCTTCTGAAGTGAGAAGCATCTCTAACCAACAGTGAGAGTAGGATTAATATATGAATATGAACATTAAGCGTAGTGCTTACTGGGCAGTTTGGTGACAATAACATATGCATTTAACCAGACAAGAGCAGGCTTTATACTCCTAAATCTCATGACCTCCTCTGCCATAGGCTTTTGATTAGGTTTTCAGTACCAGGGATGAGCTCCCTTTCATAGAGCAGGCCTCCACTCTAATTAGAGAGCAGTTGTTTTCCCCTATAGTATACAAGCCACTATTGCAACCATTAGGTTATTTGGCTTGGCTGGCCCAACTTGAGGCTTGCAGTGTCCATTGTTTTCACAGCTGATTACTTCTGTCTACCATAGGGCTACATGCAGTGCATCTTTTTCCAGCTTTCAGTTGGTTGGTCTACAGGGAGGAGATATTCAACTCAGCCCCAGCTTTATTTTTCAGTGACCTTGCTGCCCAGGCATGTGAAGTGTCTTGATGTATAGGGGCTTACCACCTGTTTTTTGTGGGAAATGAAGGGCCTTGGCAATAGCCTGTAGTGTTTTGGAGGCAAGAGGGGACTCCCTGGCCAACTACTCACTGGAAAGTATTTTCTAGCAATAATCTATGGCTTCTGAATGTGCCATTATCCAAAAAAGTAAGTTTTTATATGTCTTATTCAGAATATCTTGAATTTTGATTGGACTTCTTCCTATGCTTCTTTTACTCAATCTCTTCCCCTGGCCTTACTTAAGTCATTTCATGCCCTTTAGTGTGTGTGTGTGTGTGTGTGTGTATGAACTACTATACTTACAGACAACAAACCATGGTATTTCTCTTCCCTCTCCTGCCCCACTTTCTCCTACATAGCTCTGCTCTCTGTCATATCCTCCCCCCTCTGTGCATTAGTCTCTCTTTTAATTTGATGTCATCATCTTTTTCTCCTATTATGAGGGTCTTGTGTGGGCATTGCTAGGCACTGTGAGGTCTTGGTTATCGAGGCCAAATTCTGCCTGGACAGTTGTATGTAGGAAGTGGTACCCTTCCTTTGGCTCTTACGTTCTTTCCTCCACCTCTTCTGCAATGGACACTGAGCCTTGGGGGGTGTGAGATGTTTCAGTGGTGGATACTCCTCCATCGCTTCCTCTCAGCACTCTATTGCCTTGTGGGCCATCCCAGTGGTCATCGCCATCTGAAAAGAAAAACTTTCCTAACCAGAAGTGAGAGTAACATTAATATATGAGTATAAACATTAAGTGTAGTGATTTCAGGGCAATTTGGTGAGAGTAATATATACATTTATCCAGACAAGAGCCCTAAGGCTTATGACCTCTCCTGCCATAGGTTTTTGATTAGGTTTTCAGTGCCAGGAATGTATTCCCTTTCATAGAGTGGGCCTTCAGTCCAATTGGAGAGCAGCTGGCTTCCCCCAGAACAGACATGCCACTATTGCACTCATTCAGAAATGTGGCTTGTCTGGCCAAACTTGAGGTTTCCATTGTCCACTGTTTTCACCACTGATGACTTCTGTCTCCCATAAGACTT
The DNA here is from genome assembly GCF_020740685.1 of Jaculus jaculus. Classification (NCBI taxonomy): domain Eukaryota; kingdom Metazoa; phylum Chordata; class Mammalia; order Rodentia; family Dipodidae; genus Jaculus; species Jaculus jaculus. Next base: position 115,957,141 of record NC_059125.1, read on the forward strand.
CATACATTGCAGCTTTTTCCAGCTTTCAGTTGACTGGGCTACAGGGAGAAAGTTTTCTGCTCAGCACCATCTTGATTTTTCAGTGACTTTGCCACTCAGGCATGTGACATCTTCAGCAACAGGGTCTTACCATCTCTTTCTCATGGGGAACCAAGGGTCTTTACAACAGCCTGTAATGTCTTGGAGGCAACGTAGACCTCCATGGCCAATGACTCACTGGGAGGTATCCCATTCCAGGCACTGAAAATTTTCTAGTAACAATCTATGGCTTCTGGATGTGCCATTAATTTAAAAAGTATATTTTCATATGTCTTATTCAGAATATCTTGAATTTTGATTGGTCCCCCCCCCCCATCTTTCTTTTAAACAATCTCTTCCCCTGACCTCTCTTAGGCCTTTCCCCTCCTTGTAATCTGTTCTTCTTCTTATGTATATACAATACCAGCCTCTTAAGACCTTCCCTCTCCTCCCTCCCTTCTAGCCTTTTTATAGCTTATGGGCCTCTGCTACTGATTTTTGGTTCCAGATCACACAGAAGTCTGTACATTTGTAGCTAGGATCCACATATAAGAGAGAACATGAGAAGTTTGGCTTTGTAGGCCTGAGTTACCTCACTTAGTATAATCCTTTCCAGATCATGCATTTCCCTGCAAATTTCATTTTTATTTACCACTGAATAGAACTCCATTGTGTGCATGTAACACACCTGTTTTAGAGAAGCTTTTAAAAGCTCTACTTGAAATTTGTTTTCTGTTGCATTTTTCTGCATCATATCCATCCCTTTGTGGATTTCCAATTTCAGGTTGTTTGTATTTTATTGATGCTTCTTGGTATTCTATCTTGCATTCGACTGAGTCTTCATTAAGCTTAATCAGCTGTTTATTGAGATCCTGTATGTGTTGACTTACATTTAATTCATATTTTTCTCTTTTGAGATCTCTCCGGTTTTATTCAACAATGGTAAGCCAAGTGATGAAAGCAGTTTGTTACAATAGGTTGCATATAATTTATGCAACTGTTAGTTTCTTTATGATTTGCTTCCATTTCCATCATTTATTTGGCCATGGTCTCAATGAATTTATTTAGTAAACTTATTGTGCCTTCATTTTGGGATTCTATTTCTGATGGATCCTCTAGAGACTTTAGAGACTTCCATTGTGGGGCTAGGCAATCCTTTTTGAGTTATCTCACCTGTTCTCTTGCATCCTTTTTTTGGGGGGGGGCATTATGGTTTACCATCTGAGGGTGAAATTATTTATTTCATTAATGAGGAATCCAGTAGTGACTCTTGTAGGATCTTCAGTGTGTGCTCTGTTTTGGGTTTCTGCTGTATTGGAGTGGAATGGCATTATATCTACAGATGTGGAGGTGGTGGAGTCTGTAAGTATACTAGCATCTCGGCTGTTGGCTAATAGGAAAGCTTCACTGGAGCTCCAGAATGTCCTTAGCCCATGATCACAGCCATCCATTGCCTGAAGATCCCAGGAGCAACACAGCAGCATCAGCTCTTGCCCCTGCTCCTTCATTGTTCGCAAGCTGAGCAGTATGTAGAGCTAACACTGGCACTCCCCTGGTAGATAATTGCCAGTTATTCTTATGCTTCCCCATCTGGGGGAGAATCAAGGGTCCAAGTAACATATAGGGGCATATACTTCTTCCCTCAGTTTACCCTCAGGCTCTTTTCATTCACCTTGAAAAGCCCAGGCCTTATCTCCTCTAAGGGCAAAGTAAGAGAAATGGACCCAAATTGCAGAGTACCCTTGGGATGGGGTACCATTTTTACCAACCATTTTATTTTTCTAGTGCATATTGGAAAACAGGGGAACATGAATGTGGGTATTTCAGGTCCTATGTAGCTTGGAAGTTCTTCATCTTTCCCACAAACACTCACCTTGAATTTATAAATAGGATGGGACTTCAGTAACCACACTCCCAGCTCTGATCTTAACAAAAAAGAGCCCTGGTTCACTCCTCTCTGACAACCACCAAAAGTAACTCCCACATTGTTCATGGAGGAGGTCTTAGGAAAAGATTTATTCTATCAAGGCAATTCCTGTTTGGTTCAGCATTGGCCTAGGGACATAACTATATTACTTGAGAATCCTCTACCCAGAGTAGTGCTTCTGCAGTCCACCTGGAGTTTGTCACCCTGCAAGTTCCACGGCCCTCTATGCTCCATGATCCTCAGCAAATGCCTCTTGTGTAGACATAAATATTCCAATGAGACAGTATCCTCATTGCAACAACTAGTCTCCTAGTGTCTTACTGACTCCCCCATCCTAGAATGAGTGAAAATCTACAGTACAACTGAGCTGTCACATTCACTCTGAAAATAATGTGTCTCACTAAGTTCAAGGAATCTCACAAAGAAACTCAAAGTCCTCCAATTCACCAGACAGAAAAGGGTATGGAGGGGCTCATTGGATCAAGTTGCCTCCTATTTGTTAACATTTGTTGCATGGCTGTCAACGGAGATATCTGTATTACTATAGGAATCTCTCTCTCTCTCTCTCTCTCTCTCTCTCTCTCTCTCTCTCTCTCTTTCTCTCTCCATGTATTATGATCTGAACTCTGATTTTGCAGGCTGCAAGGAATGAGGCCTTCTGTGCTGCATGAACCTCTACAAATCAGAAATGGCTCAACACACAGAATTCTTACAGGTCAATAGAGCCAGGGACAAGTACAGCATTTGGATTCTGGTTTATCTGTTTCTGACAACAGAGGTATATGCTTTATTTGGGAGCCCTCCATGTGGAGTAGAGCTTTGGGAGTCCACTTTCAGCTCTCACTGGGTATCTGAAAACATGATGATATCCTTAAGGCCAGGAAGATAAAATATTTCCCTTTATACTTTGTTGCAATTAGTTTTGCATTAATGGCAAGAAACACCTCATCCAGAACAACTTGTGGGAGTACAGGGTTTATTTTGGACTACAGACACAAGGGGAAGGTCCATGATGGCAGGAGAAAATGATGTCATGAGAAATGATGGCCAGATGGTGGATGACTCCTGCTGGCCAACATCAGGTGGACAATAGCAACAAACATTGGTGAGAGGAACCTGGCTATAACACTTAAGTCTGTCCCCAACAGTATATTGCCTCCAGAAGGATCCAATTTAAAAATTGCTGCCAGCTGGGGACCTAACTTTGGGAACACCTAAGTTTATGGGGGACACCTGCATCAAACCAGCATATTTCAACCATGGATCCCATAAACTGACAACCTTCCATGATGTAAAATGCAATACATTCAGTCCTACTTTAAAAGTTCCCTTAATTTTATGAATCCTAAAGATATTCCATCATCCTCATAATCCAAGGTCTTTTAACTGAGCCATAATATCAAAACAGAAGAACTATAATAGCATAGAATAAACATTCATACTGCAAAATATGGCATTGGGCACCACAAAGGAAGATTGAAGCAATAGAAGATTTAAAACAAACAGGGCAAACATGAAACTGTGTAGCTCCAAGTCTGACAACTCTATCTAGTGACAACCCCCAAGGCTGAAGAGGGGCAAGATTTGGAGCTTAATTCTACCCCTCCAGCTTGGCTAATCATAGACCAGTGGCATCCTGTACCATTAGCTATCCTTGGCAGCCATTTCATAGTCCTGACATCTATATTTGGTCTCCACTGTAGCCCACTGTTCATTCTAAAGGCTCCACTGGGCCTCCACACAGGTAACCCAACAAGCCTGATTCACATTACCCATGGCCATTTCCAAAGTACAAACCATGTTGCAAATTCAGTGACCCTCTCTTTCCTGCATTAGTTATACTCCATAGGACCAGGTGAGCTACAAACTTGTTAATTTGGGTGGAGGGAGGCATAAAGCAGACTTTGAAGAACAGGACATTCCTTCAGTATTAAGGTCCTCTGCTTTCAAGTGAGTCAGCATTCAACTTGCTATCCCAATGCTGGTCAGGTGTCCCAGCCTCAAAGTATATACTCTCACAAACAACTGAAAACTGATTGGGCAGTAGTTTTGGCCCAAAATTGTCTTTTAGTCTGTTCCAGGGGATAATATACAACCTCTTCTCATGACATCATTTTCCCCTGCCATCATGGAGCTTTCCCATGAGTCTATAAGCCCAAAATAAACTTTTTCCTCTACAATCTGCTCATGTGATTTCTACTATCAATGTGAACCTGACTGCAACAGTAAAGTGGCACCGAGGAGTGGAATTGCTGTTAGACAACTTAATGTGTGGCTTTATTCTTTTGGAGCTGATTTTCAAGAGTAATGTGAAAGGATTTGAAACCTTGGCCTAAGAGATGCCTTGCAGTGCTGTAAGTACAGCTTGATGAATTATGCTGGTCAGAGTTGACATACCTGAATGCAGTAAGAACTATGGACTGTGAGGTTTGGCTTATGAGTGTGAGAAAGAGCTTTCCTGGACTGGGCTAGAAGCAGTTTGTGAGAGACTTGCTGCTATACCCATGTCCTGAAAATTTGTGCAGGATTGCATTGCATACAAATGGACTGGTGTGAGCAGAGGGATATGGTACAAAAAGTAATCTTTAGATCAAAATTGCTGCCATTTCAGCTGCAATTGGGAGATTACAACATTTCTGGTTGGGCCCAGCTGAGCTTTCCTGGGGCAAGATCAAGAATGTAGACTCTTTTGAAGGAGCCTGAGTGCTCAAAGAGTGTCCTTTTCTTCAAAGTTTTATTTATTCTCCCTGGATTAACAAATTCACACCCTACCTGGTATTGTGGAGTATAAGAAATGCAGGATAGAGTGAGCCATTGAATTTGCAATATGGTCTTGTGTTTTGTAAATGGCCATAGGCAGTGTAAAGCAGGTTTGCTGTACGCCTGCATGGAGACATGATGGAGCCAAGAGAATAGAGAGTGGGTGGCACTGGAGACCCAGTGGAGATGCTGGGACAATGAGGTGGCTGCTAAGGATAGCTGCTGGCCCCAGATGAAGTTGTCTAGGACTATGAACAGCCTAGCTGGAGAAATGTAATTGGAACTCCAGAGACTTGTTGCTGGTTGGAACTTGGATACTTGTCACTGACTAGAGTCATTGGACTTGGAACTACGGAGTTTCATGTTTCCCCTTGTTGTTTAAAATCTTGTATTGGTTGAATATTTCTTTGCTATACCCAATGCAATCTTTTGCAGTTGAGTGTTTGCTCTGTGCCATTGTTGGGTTTTTTTTTGTGGGGGGGGGTATTATGGATCAGTTAAAAGACCTTGGATTATGGGGATATTTGAACATCATTGGGATTGATAAAAACTATGAGGACATTTAAAATTAGACTGGATGCACTGTATTTCATATGATATATCATATCTGTTTATAGGGGTCAGTGGCAAAATGTGGTGGTTTTATTTAGGAGTCCCCCACAAAGTTAGGTGTTCTGGATGCTAGGTTCCAAGCTGATGAAGATTTTAAAATTAATGTCTCTTGGAGGCAGTGTACTGTTGTTTGCCAGCTTATGGGTATTATAGCCAATTTCCCCTTGCCATTGTTTGGCACACTCCCCTGTTGCTATTGTCCAGCTTATATTGGCCAGGTGGTGATGTCCACCCTCTACTCATGGCATCATTTTCCCTGAAAATTTGGAGATTCTCCTCAAGTCTGTAAGCCAAAATAAACATTTTTTCTCACAAGATTCTCTTGGTCAGGTGATTTCTGCCAGCAATGAGAACCTGACTGCAACAGCAAGGCTACATAAGTTTTCAGGACATTGGCATAACAGCTACCATCATACACAAACTGCTTCTATCTTAGTTCAGGCAAAGAAAGTTCTTTCTTTCTCTTATAATACAAGCTGCACAGTCCTTAGGTCCTACTGCATTCAGGTATTTCCACTCTGACCAGAATAGTCCATCAGTCCATATGTAACAGCACTACAAGGTATCTGTTGGGCCAAGGTTTCAAATCCTTCCACATTCCCCTCACAAATCAGCTCTAGCAGGCCAAAAGCAGAAGTCTTGCTTCTAACAATTATACTATTTTACTTAGTTTCAAGTTTGAGGGACAAAACACCTGACCAAAAGCAGCTTGTGGGGAAATAATTTATATTAGCTTATAGACTTAAGGGTAAGCTTCATTGTAGCAGGGGAAATGATGCCATGGGCAGAGGATGGACATCACCCACAACCAACATCAGGTTGACAACAGCAGCAGGAATGTGTACTAAATACTGTCAAGAGGAAAGTGGCTATAGCACCCATCAACCATATATCCCCTCTAGGAGGCTCCAATTCCTTGGGACAGTAGATACTTGAGATCAAGAAGAGAAAAGGTTAGGGGAAGAAGGAGAAAATAGTTCTAGGCAGAGGCATAAAAATAATAATATTTGGGGCTGGAGAGATGGCTTAGCGTTTAAGTGCTTGCCTGTAAAGCGTAAGGACATCAGTTCGAGATTCTATTACTCAGGACCCACGTTAGCCAGATGCACAAGGGAGTGCATGCATCTGGAGTTTGTTTGCAGTGGCTGGAGGCCCTAGATCGCCCATTTTCTCTCTCTACCTCCCTCTCTCTCTCTCTCTCTCTCTCTCTCTCTCTCTCTCTCTCTCTCTCTCTCTTCCTCTTCCTCTTCCTCTCTGTATATCACTCTCAAATAAATAAAAAGTAAAGAAAATTTAAAATAATAATAATAATCTTTGAACAGAAGGTCATTGGGGACTGGTAAATGTAATTGCCTTACTCCTGGGGCTTTTCACCAAGAGTGTTATATGGGAAAGTCTCTTGTGAGTGCTTGAATCCTCTGGTGAGGGCTGAATTGCCCACTAACTTTTGAACTGTGACGTCGATACTAAGATCCGCTGTTTCTTTTAGTACATAAAAACCTCACTCACACGGAATACTTAAACACTCTCTCTTTAACCCCTTGGACATGCTTTGATGCCTTAAAAGTGTTGAGGGCAATGGATATCTCATTTATTCCTATCAGAGAACAGCCTCTTACAGTGTATTCAGAAGATATGGCACTCCCAACGAAGCAACACCATGGGTGTTTGTTTCTCAAGCTCTCCAGGTGAGTGCTGCAGATACTTATGGAGACCCTCTGTCCCTGAAAGGACAAAGTGAGTTCTAGAAGGAGCTCATCCAATATACAAAGACAGCTGAACCATGTAACACATGTGACCCTACATGTCTGTTCATTTGGAGTCCTCCTACATTTTTTCCTATGCTCTCTATTCCAGCTTCCCTCACCCTAGTGAAAGATGTACTCCAGCCATGGGCAAGATCCTCTTTCTTCATCCTGAATACACAATACAACAGTGGTAATGCTGAGTACTACTGTGACATCAAAGTAACAAAAAGGAAATTTGGGAGAAGTCTCCATGTTACAAAATAATACTGTTCTATGTAAGCCCAACTAGAACAGATCCAGGTCTTACAATCTCTGCCCCAATGTCAGCTTGTCCCTCATTAATTCAGCTAACATTGTAAGCACATGTGCTGATGCAAGACCCTTGATAGACTCTGGACATTTAGTGGTACACAAGGCAGAAAATCAGCTCCAGCCACAATCGTTGGAGCTTAAAGTCTGGTTGGGTTGTTGGGACCACTGTGTAGAATTACATGTGCTGGGGGTGTAGGATACAAGTGCAGTCTTATTTTGGTCTCATTTTTTTTGGTTCTATGACCCAATTCTTCTTGTTTGGATTTTGAATGTTTACTGTGCAATTGTATATCAGAAGCACTTAACCTGATTATTTTATAGGTTATCTCAGTTATGCAATTCAGTAGAGTCTCAGAATGGAATTTAGATGTTATATTTCAGAATACCATTGGGATTGTTAATTACTTTGGGAACAATTGATGTTAGACTGAATACATTTTAGCATCATGAGATGGCCATGAGACTGTGGGGCCAGAGGATGGATGCTTATGGCCTTAAAGTGATATGTTGGTATGTCAAGTTGTCAAGAGATGCACATGTAATAGATTTTCAACTTGATTAGATCTGGACTTGTCTAGGTGACCCATGTCTGGGCATGTGTGTGAAGGAGTTTGTTAGATTGGATTACTTTTGAGGGAAGACACTCCATAACTGGAGGCACCTTTTCTATTTGTTGGGGCCTAGACTGAATAAAAAATAAGATAATGTCATCATGCCATCCCTGCCATGTTGGACATCAGCCTAAAATGTTAAGCCTAATGGAACCTGTCCTCTTTAAGTGGCTTCTGGTCAGGGAATGGGGATGAGCAAATGCATTGATAGTGTGCTTGTAGCATTATCTGGATGTTTTTCAGGTTGTCAGGCAGAAACATTATCTGATAGTTAAATGCCTTGTTTTTCAAGAACTCCACCCTTGACTTCAGCTGAAACTAATAAGTAGAGCTAATGTTAGCTGGTTACCAATCCAATCCGGTTGCCATTTGAATTTGAGCAACTCTTGCAGAAATTATTTTAGTAAGCAGTTTCCCAGTGCATGTGCATGCTTTCCCTCTCTCTCTCTCTCCTTGATCTCTCTTCACTTAGCCTCCTCCATCCTGAGTTTTGTCAATCAATAGGAGAGACACCCAGCCTCCATTTACCAACCATATGGGTAGATTTCCTTGGTGAATTTCTTCTCAGGTAGATGAATTTTTTCCATGAAACCCTTTTCAGTTCATTGACCTCAGTTCTGGTTGGGATACTACCAGCACCACTGATCAGAGGAGAATATCATTGATTTGGTCACAATGGGCTCTTTGCTTTAGTGTCTCATGTTCTTGGAGTTACTAAGGAAACCAGACTGCATTTGTATGCGTATCCTGTTGACACAAGCCTAAATGAGGATGAGGGAGATATGGAGAAGTCCCATGTCCATAACTACATCCTGAGTGAGGCAGAATGTGGTAACGTAAACACTTTCTCACCATCCTCTATGGAACAAGGACATGCAATACCAAAGCCTCATGGCAGAGTGTCCCCAGAGGTAGGTATAGCCCTAAATGGAATTACTGCTGAATTTCATACACATAGCACAACCACTGGACTCCAACACAGGTAGGTGAGGGTTCAAGGAATGCCCTCCAACCCCCATACAAACATGAAGAAGAGTCAGCCTGCATCAGGGAAAAGATGGTAGCAGTGCCACTTGGGATCTTGCACCATCCCTCTGGGAATAAATATCTTTCTCTCTCTCTCTCTCTCTCTCTCTCTCTCTCTCTCTCTCTCTTTCTCTCTTCTCTCCTCTTCCTGCTCTCTCCCTCTTTGACTCCCTCATTCACTCCCTCCCTCTCTCCCATTGCTTCACAAAACATCCATCATTTCCATTTCTCTCAGTTTTTGATGTTATGTGAGGAAATCAATAATATGCCTTAGCACACACAAAAAAAACACTGATTAGTAGATTTCCATTTTCTGTTTCATTTGTAGATCCCAATTTTTCCAAAGGGTATGAACAGCTGGAACCTTCTGGTGAAGAACCCCCAGAGGAGCTGCTGGCTGATTGCAGTGAGCCTGGGGGCTGAGTACCTACCCAGGAGACACACCCAAGAGCTCCAACCAGAAGTTGTCTCTCAGCCCAACAGCCCACATGCAGAAAACTTCCACCGAGAAACCTCTTTGTTGTAATTGTTTTGCCCATGTGCTCATGTTCTTAACCTGAAAATCCATGCACGAGAGCAAGTTCCCATTCGCCTCAAGTGTGGGAAAGCATCGTTCTAAGGGCCAAACCTCTGTGAGCACCAGTGCATTCCCCATGTGGGAGATGCCCTGTGAATGCCCGGAATGCAACCAGTGTTTCAGTCAGGTGACCCACTTCAGTATGAATCACCTTGTCTCTTACTTTCCTTACTGTTTTTCTTTTCTTTTTTTCTTTTTTTCCTGTTGGAAATGATGTGAGTGATTACGGGTTGGGATGGTTCTTCAAATCTAGGTTTTGTCACTGTCCATTACCTGGAAGTTAGGTTCTTTGTGATTTGGTGTGATTTGTTGTACTTTTCATATCACTTCCTCCTTTTTGCCCCTTGAGTTGTACTGTATTTACTTAACCTTGCCTGTCCAGTTTCCTTTATATTGCATTCTTTTTTAAAAAAATTTAATTTATTAGTTTTCTTTTCAGTAAATACAGGCAGTTTGGTACCATTGTTTAGGTTCATCCATGATCTACCCCCTCCAAATGGACCCTCCTTGTTGATGTAAATGGGTCGTGCATTGTGGAGTTAGTCCACAGTTATTGGTATGATAAATGTCTCTGCATATCATGACCCAACATGTGACTCTGACATTCTTTCCGCCCCCTTTTCCGCAAAATTTCCCTGAGCCATGTTGGGTTCATTTTTGGTCTGCTTCAGTGCTGAGGTGTTGGGGGCCTCTGAGGCTCTGCCTCTCTGATTTGGTAGGAGTTGATTTTTCTCTGTGTTGGTCTCCTTCCCCTTTGTGCTGCATATAATTAATGAATAAATGGCTATTCTTACCTGATGTCAATTTTTTATCTTCTTGAGAATTTATATCTCATGGTCCAAAAAAGTAGCAGTTGGCTCCACTTTCATCAACCTGAGGCAGGAGGATGAGGGCAAGTTCAAGAACACCTGTATTATAACACCTCATCTCAATAATATAGGAAGATAGAAATAAAGATGACAGAAGGGGCCAAAAGGGCAAAGAAAATATAGAAAAGGAAAATAGGAACTGTCTTGAAGGTGCCCTTCTAGAGATTAACCTGGGGTTATTTCCTGAACTGTAGTTGGGTCTTGCCTCCTTGGTCCCTGATGCTCCTGAAGGGTAGTGGGATTCCAGAGGTTGCCTTGTTATTCAGCTTGAATGGTTATTATTTTGTTCACATCATCAAAATTTTGCAAACCAATTTTCTTGAAAATAAGGTTCAACTTCCAGGGTCCAGGAAACACTATTTATGACACAGAATAATCTAAATAAAGAGGGAGTGGTGTCCCTGGGAATATGAGACATATGAAGCAAGTAAACAAAAATGCTACAGGCACAAGCCCCTCCTGTCACTCCTTCATTCCTTTGTCGTTGAAAGGTGCTGCACTACATTATACTATGTGGAGTTGCCATCTTGTGTTAGATACACTGCCCACTACACATATACAGAGAACTGAAAGAATCCAGATGAACATACAAAGAGTAGAAAGAACACACATGGGAAAAGAACTATAGCTATAGTAGCAATGAGCTGTACATGTGGCAAACACTTGAAATACCAACACTCTGGATACTGAAGGAGAAAGTATTGTCACCCTGGATGGCATCCTGGGACCTTGTTGCAATAAACAAAGCAAATTGGTGGGTTTTTTTAAATTTTTTAAAAAAATTTTTAATAACATTTTCCATGATTATAACATATATCCCATGGTAACAAATTGGTGGTTTTGAAATCACAGGTTAGCAGAGCGTGAAGGTATAAACCTTTGATCCCAGCATTTGGGAGGCAGACATAGGAGGATAACTGCGAATTTGAGGTCAGCCTGGGACTAGAGTGAACTCCAGGCCAGACTGGGCTAGAGTAGGACCCATTCTGGTAAAAAAATAAAGAGCTTAAAATACAAAATGGTTTGTCTATATTGCTTTATATTTCATTAATTGCTTCTTCATAAAGAAGAATTTACAAATCTATGAGGTCATATTGGATAATTATTCTTTTTTAACATCTCCATACAAATTTTAAAAAGTAAGTGTACTGGACACTTATCTGGACAAAAGACACTTTGTTATAATTAGCCCTAATAGAGACAGCAGTTTATAATTAGAAGAAATCAAGAGATGCTCAAGTCTATGTGGATGATGTGATCATTGATGACCAATCAGGCTACATGGAGCATTACTTCTATATGCCCAAGTAGATGTCTCACATGGCAGAATTAATATCATTGGAATAGCAAGAATCTCATTTGCCTGCTTTAAACCAGTGAAAGGTTTTCAGAGGTCACAGACCTTGTGGCCATTTTGTGTGAGAAGGCATCTCTTTCTGCTCACTACACTTGCAACTAAAACCTATCTTGGGACCTGGATAGATGGCTCAGAAGTTAAGGGGGCTTGCTCATAAGCCCTGACAGCCACGTTTGATTTCCAAGGACCTATATATAGCCTTATGCAGAGAGTTGCACATGTGTCTGAAGTTTGGTTGCAGTGGACGTTGGCCCTGGCAGGCCCATATTCTTTCTGGTTCACTTTCACTGTCTATATCCAATGAGTAAATAAATAAGTAAATAACTACATAAAAGACTTTTCCTTGTATTTCAGTCAGTCTTCAAGAAGAAATCAAAGAAGAACCAAGACAGTCTTTGTTGTAGTTACCTTCTTCTTGGTGTGACCCAGCGCCTGACCAAATACGTTTTTCTTTTTGCTGTGACCCAGTGCCTGACCAAAAGCATCTAGTGGTTGCAAAGTTGTTTACCTCATAGTGTCAAGGGGAAACTTCATGATGACAGGGTCAAGCATGGAATTAGCAGAGGCTGGACATCACCTGGCCGCAGCTAATGAAAAACACCAGCAGGAAAATAAGCTGAGTTCTGGCAAAGGGCATCTGGCTTTAACATTTAAGTTGATCCCCAGCAACACTCCTCCTGCTGTAAGGCTCCAACTCCCAAATTTCCATCAGCTGGGACCAAGCCTTTATAGCTCATCAAAGTATGGGAGGGGTGGGGCACAGGCATGTGATTCAATCCACTACACTATTCCACATGAAATCTCTAGTTCCAAGCAATTTCACAGGAGAATTTTGTTAAACTTTAGGACCTAACATATCCAAAATTGCATTGACTCAGAGAACAAGAAAGGAAGTGAATGAGAAAAAAATTGCTTATATATGATCATGGCATCACACCAAAGGCAGTTAATGCACCTTAATGCATAAGTGACAAACAGATTTCAACACTAAAACAGGAAAAGAATCATATGGTGGTCAAGTGTATGGAGTCTAGGGATGCAAATACAGGTTGAAATTGTACAAACCATTAATATAAATTATCATATAACTAGGATTATGGAAAAATATACAATTCTTTCCATAGACACTAAAAAGGTTTTACTAGCCAATAAAATATCCCCTAAAGTCATCATTTTAACTAGGAGGAACAACCAAGGCACTGCTCTCAAAGCAAAGAATGGATCCAAAATGCCCATCAACTTCACTCCTTTTTAAAAATTGTGTTAGAGAATTTGGCTAATGCATGATATGTCAGAAAAAAAACGTGGTACTAGAAATAGAAACATTAATTTTGGCAGTGCCCAGTCACAAAACTATGTGATTATGTGTAAGGATTTTGCCTAACTCAGAGTGTGAACGACTTGCACAAAGACAATTTTCTTACATCTCTAAATGAGGAACAGAAAACAAGATGTGAGAGGTAGGTTGAATGAGGGAGGAGTGAGTGAGATGGGACATAATCCAGAAAGAGAGTATTGTCAAAGTGCTCATTTATAAAGTGAGGACTGGTTAATCACATGATTCAGCTTTAGACATTGTCGTTGGCATTTACAGATTGACATTTGAAAGAGAAACAGTAGTAAAGTGCCAGGTGTAGTGACTAGCAGCTGCTGACCACATATTTGACATTTGAGTATGACACTGCCACTATCTACCAAAGTGTTGGACAAACATTACAAAATATCATTGGCCCCACACAGTCTGAATAACACTCACCCCCCAACCCCCACCCACAATGTGAGTGAACTTCACACGCCTCACATAAACATGTGCAGGCTGGCCCACAAGGAAAGCAAAAACTGAAAGGCTGTGTCAAGGCCATCCACTCTTTTGATATGATGACAGAAAATAGCCATGTGCAGGGCTTAGTGGTTAAGGTGCTTTCCTGAAAAGAGTAAGGAACAATGACACTCTCTTTCCATATCTCACATAAGCCAGACATATAAAGATGAGGCAAGGGTAAGGTCACTCATGCCCACTAAGTGGCACAAGCATCTGGAGTTCGACTTCAGTGACTGAGGCTCTGGCACACCAATTATCTCTCTCTCTAATATAAAATATATTCTAAAAACAAAATAGCCATGTACAGATGTGTTCTGTGGAATTCCTAGGGGTTCTGATACAGACACAAGCTGTCCAAGGGTCATACTTTGCACCTGCCTAGTTGCTCCTCATACCTTATGCACGCATGTGCAAGGCAGGAGCCAATCAGCAAGGTTCCAGGCTGAGGATGGGGAGGAGCGACTGGCTTCTTCCGCTCTCTTGTAATTTCCATTAACTCAGGAGCACTTGCATGGCATCGGAAGATGGTAAGACTGCTTCTTCGCTCTTTGGGGTTTTGTTCAGGAGGACAGGGATTTGTCCAGAGGGAGCCCAGTCTCCAGGCCATTAATCACTCTGACCCGGACCCATGAGCAAAACCGTTATGCCTCCACTTGTCTGGGACCTGTGACAGGAAAATGGAGGTGGTGAACCCCGATGACAGCAGGGTCTGAACAGCGTGGGGACCTGTAGGACGTTGTCAGGAAGGGTCCAGAGGTTTTTGAGGGGAGTGGGTTAGTAGGGTCCCTCTTAGGACACTGTGGAAGGTTGAAGGCCAGAGTGGTATCTTTCCGCTGGGCTTGGCTGGGGCCTGTGACAGGAAAATGGAGGTGGTGAACCCGGATGAGGGCAGGGCCTGAACAGCCCAGGGGCTTGTAGGAAGCTGTCAGGATGGGTCAATTGATTTTCAGGGAAGGGGTTGGGGTAGAGTGTTGGGGAGTCCCTCTCAAGACACTGGAAGGTTCTATAGGATTGGGGGATGTGTGAGTGGCAGGGAGAGAACTCAGAACTTCTGTGGCACCCAAAATCCCTTCAAAGTGGAGGACCACTCTTTAATATCCTCCCTATGATATTGGATAGCCAATTTGAAGAAATTTGTACATATGTATCAATGCGTATATGTACATATATGTGTGTGTGTGCACACAGGTGAGTGAATAAATCACAGATAAGGGAGAGAATGAATATTTCTCTCTATGCTGCCCCAATTGGCTTCAAATTTATCAACATTCTTCCCAGTCTCAGAAGAGCTGGTCTCAAAAGCATAGTGGTATCCAGGCTGGTTTGTTCCTTTTTTTTTTTTTTTAAGATGAGTGCTCACTCTGTATCCCAGGCTGGCTTGGAACTCCATATGTAACTTGGATTGCCCTTAAACTTGAAAAAAAGTTCTTATCTTCCAAATGTTTTGATGAGAGGCCTGGGCCACCATATCTGGGTTCATTTTTAGGTAAATGCCTTAGCAGTTGAGCCATATCTCCAGCCCCCCTTGGTTCTTCTTTATTTCTTTTGGCTGTTTTATTTCTTTTTTCTTTACTTCCCCTTCCTTTCCTTTATGTCATTTTCTTCTTTAATTTTCTCTTTCCTTTTGTTTTCTTTTCCTTTTCCTTTTTTCCCTTACCTTTCCTTCTCCTCTCCTCGCTTCTGTTCCCAGTGATCAGAATGAAGCCCCAGACACCTGGATGTTTTGCCATGTGCCTTACCACTAAAATATCTCTTAGTCCTGTAGAATTTTATATTTGTATTCCTAAGAAACAGATTTTTTGCATGCTTGTGATCTGTCATAATAGCAACTATGATTTTACTTGGAGATTAAGATTTTTAAAATGCTCAAATTTTCCATGAATCTTACAGATAGGACCAAAATGCAAATCTCCTTGTGGTTAGGTGGAAACACTTGGGGTAAGAGTAGAAGCTGTCATTATATATATATTTTTTCTTTTTTTAATTGATAAATGAAAAATTGTTTAATTTTGTTCCAATAAAACTAATGAGGAAATTACTAACATCTTGTTCTAAAAAGATTACCCTTAATGGAAATGGGAAATAATAGAATGGAATAAATTTATCAGTTAATTTAAATAATGCTTTTGGATTCAAAAAGCTTGCAAGATACAGTTTTCTTTCTCTGTTTTAAACTGGAAAATATCTAAATATTTTCCCATGGAATAAAGTATTTGGGGAAATCTGTGAAGTCACCAACAATGGAGGATCTGAATTTTCCTGCCATTCTCTCTAGTGAAGAAAAGGACGACCTGAGTTTCACTCATAGGGCTCCTACTAGAGGATCAATGTGTTCAAAGTTGGGTGATGTTTCTGAATCTATTCATCCAAAATGGAACTGATCTTTTTAAAACATTTTCATGTACTTTGCTTCCCATTTTGTCTTCATACCACTGTACCAAATTTCAAGAAATCTCTATAAGTATCTCTTGCTTTTGCAGTTCTAAGATGTGTATAAATAGGACATAACATACTATGAACTTACCTTGGAAAGTCTTGAGAGAAAGCTTGTTCCAACGTAATGGTCAAAAATCTTGAATTGATTTCATCTTCCCTGAAAGATCAAAAATGCAAATATTCCAAAGTAACATATTTACTTTCAAGTTTTTTTTTATTGTCAATGCAGAAAAGAATCCAGTTATTGATAAGCATGAGAAGAAAAGGCCTTCGGCAGGAGCAGTTGGACCTAAGGGGTAATATATTCCAGTATCTATTGGTATGTTAAAGTACTTCAAGAAAAGTTTCCTTCTGTTGCAAAACAAGTAATGCATATTAAGCACTTGATGTGTTAGGTTTCCTCTGAAACATGAATGATAAATTATGAATCCTTAATTAAAACATGGTTTGGGGGTGGAGAGATGGATTAGCAGTTAAGGCACTTGCCTGGAAAACCTAAGAACCCATGTTAGACTCCCAAGATCCCATGTAAGCCAGATACACAAGGTGGTACACATGTCTGGAGTTTGATTACAATGACTGGAGGCCCTGGTGTGCCAATTCTGTCTCTCTTGTGTTATCTATCTCTGTGTCTCTCACTACTGCTGTCACATAAATGAAGAAAGAAAAACATGGTTTTGGGGATTGGTAGGGCTGGTGATCCAACCTAGGACTTTGAGCACATGGGGCAAAGCTCTCCTGCTGAGCTGTACCTCCAGCCTAACCTTAATTTTTTAAAAATATTTTTGGTTCATTTTTATTTACTTATTTGAGAGTGACAGAGAGAGATAAAGAGGCAGATAGATAGATAGATAGATAGATAGATGGATAGAGAGAGAGAGAATGGGTGTTCCAGGACTTCTAGCCACTGCAAATGAACTCCAGACGCATGTGCCCCTTGTGCATCTGGCTAACATGGGTCCTGGGGAATCGAGCCTCAAACCAGAGTCCTTAGCCTTCACAGGCAAGCACTTAACTGCTAAGCCATCTCTTCAGCCTGAGTTTTTTAAAATCTACTTTCTTTACAGAACTGAAATGCAGGACATGCTGGAAGACTTTGGAGGTGTGTCTTTGAAGATAGTAGTATGTAAAGAAAATTATTTAAAACTAATAAAGAATTTTAGTCAATGTACTGTATAGCTGCTCTTTAATATGATGATTTCATTTATAAGATTTTATAAACATTTTTGAGTTAGTATCATAGGTTTTCTTATTACATGTATGACTTTAAAGGAAATTTAGAAGAATGATATGGATAGAAAAATATTTAAACTTCCCCATATTCATAAACTAAGTGATATGCACACAAACATCTCCATGTAAATCTGCTTTTATATTTATTCTGTGTATCAGATTCTATTCTTTTTATATTAGTTATGTACACAGTGTGTATACCGCAATGTTGGTACCATCATTAGCTTCCTCCCTGTCCTCCCTCGTCTGAAGGGGCCCTCCCCTTGGAGAATGTGGGTTGTGCACTGTGGGGGTAGCCATCAGTTATGTGGAGGAGGCAATGGCCCTGTATATAATGTCTCAATGTGTGGTTCTAACAATCTTTCCACACCCTCTTCCACAAATTTACCTGAACCATGTTGGGTTCATTTTAGGTCTGCTTCAGTGATAAGGTTTTGGGATCTTCTGTGTCACTGGATATCTGGTTTGGTAGGAATTTTTGTTTTTCTGTTTTGTTTTATACTCCTTTATAGAGAATTTTTTAATTACCACAAAAGCTTCCAAAGTTGACAAGGATCAATTTTATAGATTCTGATATTCAGCAAGTGGATTGCAAGCCTTTTATGAGCATCCAGAATCACTAAGACCTAGAAATGTGTAACTCAGTAATAAATCCTTGGCCTTAGGATAAAGCACAGGAAGAGGCATTGCCTGCCTCCAACACAGCATTCCTTCATTAGACTTACAGTAGGGCATCAGCAGTAAGATAGACTTTAGTCTTGTTTAAGGAAAGTATTTTATAGCACAGAGGTGGGGTAGGGAGATGGGCCAGAGGCAGAAGGGGAAGGGTTAGCCAAAACTAATACATGTATATACACACACAGACAACACAGTCACACACACACACCCACACACATACACACACACAAAGAATGAAAAGGGGCTGAGGAGAAGGCACACATAGTAAGAGTATTTGCTGTGGCAGCATGAGGGCCTGAGAGGGCCTGTGTTCAATCTCCACCCCCACTTAAGAAGCCAGGCATTACAGGACACAACTGGCCATGCAAGAAAGATGCAGATGCAATAGTGGCATGTCTGTTATGGGGGCAATGAGTTGCTTGCTAATTCATTTTGAAGCCTGCTCCATGGGAGGGAATTCCTGCCTGAATAAGATAAGAGAAAAAGGGCTGTGAAACAGTTTAATAGTTAATAATAGTTGCCTGTGATGCTTAGGGACCCATGTTTGACTCCCCAGATTCCATGTAAGCCAGATGCACAAGGTGACATATGAGCAAAGTCGCACATACACACAAGGTGGCACATATGTCTGGAGTTCAGTTACAGCTGCTAGAAACCCTAGTATGCCAATTTCTCTCTCTCTCTTATTAAAAAAAGGCCAGTCTGTTGGGCTTGCCTCAACAACAACAACAACAACAAAAAGATAAGAGAAAAAGAAGAAACAAAAGGCCAGGCATAACCATGCATGCCTTTAACCCCAGTCCTATATGGGTTGGGTGGAGACAGAAGACTCTCTAGGGATTGCTAGCATGCCAGTGTGATCTAAAAGCATAAGAACAGCCAGGCAGGCATAATGGTGTGTGCCTTTAATCCCAGCACTAGGTAGGCAGAGGTAGGAGGATTTCTGTGAGTTTGAGGCCACCCCGAGACTTCATAATGAATTCCAGGTCAGCCTGGGATAGAGTGAAACCCTACCTCAAAAAACAAACAAACAAAAAGCAGCATAAGAGCCCTAGTTTCCTGGCCCCTCCCAGCTCTCTGGTCCAGGTTTCCTGGGCCAGACTGTAGGCAGGCAGGTTCGGTGCAGAATAAGTAGGTCAGATTCCCTGGCTCCTCCCAGTTGCCTGGTCCTGGTAGATCCCACTGTGCCTTGCTTGGGGAGGTCTGGTCCCTGTGTGCACTGTGGAATCAGGCCCTTTGCTCTGGCATCCTGACTGGCCACTGGATACCAACATCCCTGTTCACCTGAATCAAAGGGTATGAGCCAAAAGACAAAATCTTGCTTCCTCCTCAATAAAATAAAGAGTCAATGAGAAGAAGATCACAATAACTCAAGTAGACCAGGCTCAATATAGTACAAAATACAAGAAACCACCAAACCCCATAAAAACACCTCATCATGGCAGGGATTAATTCAAACTTCATAGTAATAATCTTAAATATTAATGGTTGTAACTCACCCAGTTTGGTAGGAATTGAATGTTCACTGTGTTTATCTCCTTCACCTTTTTACTGGTACCAGGTTCACCAAGAAAGTAGCACTCTTACTCATTTCCCTAATTACTCTATGGTTTCAGCTGGAGCCCTTGTGAGGTGTGATGGGCTGATTCTCTCCTCACGTTCTGCGTCCATCTGAAAAAGAGAAGCAGATTCTGCAAGGAAGAGTGAAATCGGTGCCAAATAAATGGGATAACCATTATTATTTTAGAGAGAATTTAATACGTGTATGCCTTCTTTTATCCCACAATTGGTGGGAGCTTGATAATGGAGAGCAACCTCGTTTTTTAGATATAGTTCTGACTTGTTTCCCAGATTCAGCTATGGGTTCCATTCCACTGAGAGGATCTGTTGGCCAAATCAAGAGCAGTTGGTAACCCACCATGGCTGTGTGTCACTATTGCACTTATGTGAGCATCACATCAGGTTGTTTGCTGCTGAATAGCTTAGACCACTAGCTGCTTGGACAGATGTTGGCCATTTTCCCACAGTTACTTATGTAGCACCTTTAGACAATAGACAAGCTAACTGTTTGGAGATGGACATTCTTCCATATTCCAGCAAGTTTTCTGATCCACCCTGTTACCTTATGTCACTTGAAGGATGATTTAAGGCCATTAATATTTAGAGTCAGAACTGTGAGGTTTGATTTTTTTTTCCCTGCGGTATTATGATGGTTTATATGGATTGATGTTTTCTTGGAGTTTGTAGTTTTTGTGCCTTCTCTGAGTTTGGTTATTATGATCTGCTTCTTGTAAGCACTTGAGGTAGGGTATTTGATCCTTCTTTGTGGAGAATTCCCTTGCGTATTCTCTGCAGGTTTTGCTTTGTGTTCATATAGTTGTAAAGCTGACTTTTATTGTGGAAAGTTTTTCTTTCACCATCTATTATGAGGGATACCTTTGCTGGTAGAGTAGTTGGGTTGGAAGCCATAAGTTCTTAGGCTTTGCAGTGTTCCATTCCAGGCCCTTTTGGCTTTCAGGGTTTCCACTGAGAAGTCTGAAGTAATTCTGATGAGATAAGTTTTAATATCTAATGTGGTAATTTGTTGTTTCCCCCTAGCTGCTTTTAGGACTTTCTGTTTGTTATCAATATTTACGATGTTAATGATAATGTGTCTTGAGGAATTTCTCCTTTGGTCCAGTCTGTTTGGAGTTCTGTTAACTT
Organism: Jaculus jaculus; assembly: GCF_020740685.1. NCBI lineage: Eukaryota > Metazoa > Chordata > Mammalia > Rodentia > Dipodidae > Jaculus > Jaculus jaculus. The sequence continues at coordinate 115,977,830 of NC_059125.1, forward strand.
CTTGTAACTTGATGGGACTTTCTTTTGAGAGACTGGGAAAGTTTTCTTTGATTATTTTGTTGAATAAGTTTTCAATGCCTTTGGTCTGAATTTCTTCCCCTTCTGGTATTCTCATGATCTGATCATGATCTTAAGGCTATCTGACAGTTCCTTCATGTTCTGCTCACAAAAGTTTTTGAACTTATTGAAACTTTTGGACTCACGAACTGTTTCTTCTGTTTTGTCTTCCAGTTCTGAATTTCTATTGTCCACATGGCTTACTTTATTCTTGAGAGCTTCTGTAGCGTTTTGGGCTTGTTCAATTTGGTTTGTATTTTCTACTGCTTTTTTATGTATGGTTTCCATTGCCCTGTTGAGTTCCCTTTACACCTCATTTTCTGATTTTCTTAATTCTTCTTGGAATTCGTCATTGCATTTCTTTATGTCTTCATTGAGATTAGTAAGCTGGTTATTGAGTTCCTCTTTTTCTTTCTGTCCTTCAGATCACTTAACTCTCTTTGGAACACTTCCTGGTTCTTTCTATTAGGTCTCATCTAGTGAGGAAAGCATTCATACAATTATTGGCCCTGTGTTGAATTTTTTGCAGGTTCTGCTATTTGCTTGGTCAGGGTTGCATAGCTTGTATCTTCATTTTGGAGTTCTGATCCTATTGTCTCTTCTATGTTTTGACTAGAGGCATCCATTGTGGGAGTGTGCAATCTTTTTGGATTTACTTGCATTTGATTTTTCATGTTATTCCTTTTACTCTGTGGTCTGCTCATCACACTGTAGGAATTTTATTTCATTTAGGAGGCAGCTTTGGTCTACCTTTGAAGTATCTTCAGTGATTATTCCATTTTATTTTATTTTTTTCAATTGGTCTTTTGATGGCAGTGGAGCCTGCCTCCTCAGAGAGAAGGAACCTGTCAGGCTGTGGTGGTGCCCCAGGGGCCTGATGAAGGTTCTTGTTCAGTGATTTGGGATATGGGACTGTGTGATCAGGTGGCCCGACTGGACAGGGTGTGTGTGGGAGGGAATGGGCCAAAGCAGACTGGTTTTGTGACTAAACTGCAGAGGGGGTGGAGGATGGGAATGAGTGGTGGTTCCACAATGCTGAGGGCTGAGGGGATGGGATAACAGGTCAGTTGGGACCCTGTAGCAGAGGGTGGATGGAACGGCTGTGTCCTGTGACAAGGCAGGGCAGGTATGTTGGACAACTGAGAGTCAGATGATGTGCAGGGAGGTGACATGGAGGTTCCCTGTGGTGGGAAAGTCTAGAGAGATGGAAAGAAGGAAAGCATAGGGAGGGGAAATGCTAGACATCTGGCCTGAGTCTTGACAAGGGGTAGGGTGGCAGCGAGTGGGATGGTGTTCCTGTGTGGCTGGCCCCTGGGGAAATGCTAGCCTGCTGGCCTGAGTCCATGCACAGGGGTGGGGAGCAGTGACGAGTGGGATGGCATTTGCACATGGAGATCCCATGGGGGAACACAAACCTGATGTCCTGATTCCACTCACAGGGGTGGGACTGGGCAGCAAGTGGGACAGCATTCATGTGTGGATGACCCCTGGGGAAACACTAGCCTGCTGGCCTGGGTCCACACATGAGATAGGGGCTGCTAGTGAGCAGGCTTTCCTGCGTGGAGCTAAGCTAGCCTGCTGGTCTAGGTCCACTTAGCCTGTGGTTCCTGCAGAAGGAACCTGGGGCTGGGTCTGGTCTTAGGTCAGATGCTTGACGGGGGGAAACAAAGAACCCAAAAAGAAAAGTTTAGTTTAAGTCATTAGTCGTGAACTTGCTGCATCTGCTGTCACCATTGCTCTGATGTTACTGTGGCTGTGGCATCCTCTGCATACAGGTAGTCTTTGTCACTTTAATTTAACAGCAAAGAGTAATATGTAAACAAGTAGTACATTGCGTGAGCAAAGGTTGGGGAACTTTCAACTCTGGAGAATCTTTAAACATTTGCTAAAGGAAGGAAATTTGGTGTATAACTTGCTGCCCTCTGCTGATCCAGAAACACATACTCTGACCACAAGAGCAATGACATTAAGCTTTCTTGTTGCCTTCAACACATCTGTGGTCCCAGAGTTACTGACCTGGCTGTCTTCCGTGCTATGGAACAGCACTTCATAAGCACGCATGCTTGTTCTGAGTCTATAAGCCAACCAGGCATCCAAGGAAAGGAGCATGGAGCATAACTTAAGACCAGTTAGCATCTCTAAACGTTGCCTGTCAGTATTGGTCATCTTGCTGTTCAGGCCAAAGGTACACAAAGGTAAAGGAAACCTAGTCACTGCTTTAAGCAGATAGTTACAAAGTGGTAACATTAACTTTACAGCAAGTTGCAAGTAAAGACTTTACCATCTCACAGATATTGTAAACTATTTGTAAGATACATAAGAAATATTTCCAGATCACTCTCATAGTTCATTCCCATAGTCGGTTCCCACAGTGTGTTCTTGTAATTCATCACCACAATTGCTGTACATGTTGAAAGTATAGCATGCTTCTTTAATAGTACAGCTTTATCATGGTTAATGAAAGATAACAATTTGTGATATAAAGTTATATATCTAGAAAACATTTGCAGTATTAAAATTTGCGGTTGCTGGAGAGAAGACTCAATTGAAGAAGCCCTTGTTATGCAAGCATGAGGTGCTAATTTCAGTTATCCTGCATCCATGTAAAAACGGGGCATGGAAGCAGGGCCCTGAAACCCCAGCACTGGGTAGGTGGAAACAGGAAAATCCTTGGGGTTTTCTGTCCAGCTACTGTAGCCTTCAACTTTCTGGCAGACTTTGTTTCAAAAAATAATGTGGATAACAGTTGAGGAAGAGACCTGACATTGCCCTGTGGCTTCCCTACATACATTACATATTTGTGAAACCACAAACATTCACAATCATGCATACATGCAAATATGTATGATCTACATACACACTACTTTTTAAAAATAATAAATGTGCTGGATATGATTGTGCACATCTTTTTTATTAATTAATTTTGTACTAAGTGAACACAGTCAATTTGGTACCATTGTTAGGCTCATCCATGTCCTACGTCCTCCCCCTGGTCCCTCCTTGTTGAGGTATATGGGTCGTGCATTGTGGAGTTAGCCCATAGTTATGGGTAGGATAAATGTCTCTGCATATCATGACCCAATGTGTGGCTCTGACAATCTTTCTGCCCCCTTTTCTGCAAAATTTCCCTGAGCCATGTTGGATTCATTTTTCTTCTGCTTCAGTGACGAGGTGTTGTGGGCCTCTGGGTCTCTGGATATCTGATTTGGTAGGAGTGGATTTTTATGTGTGTTGATCTCCTTCACCCTTGTGCTGATACATGGTTCACCAAGAAAACAGCACCCTTGCTTGTTTTGCCAATTGTTCTTAGTTTCAGTTGGGGCCCTTTTGAGGTATGATTGGGCGGCTCTCTCCTCAGGATCTGCATCTATCTGAAAAAGAGAAGCAGATTCTCCAATGTAGAGTAAAGTTAGCACCAGACAAATGAGATAACCCTTACTTTTTTATAGAGAATTTAATAGGTGTAGGCCCGCTTGTAGGTCACGATTGGTGGTAGCTTGACAATGGAGAATGGGCTTATGTTTGGATATGGTTCTGACTTGTTTCCCAGTTCAAGCTATGGGTCCTGTACCACTGAGGGGCTAGTTAGCCAAATCAAGAGCAGTTGGTTTCCCACCATGGCTGTGCATCACTATTGCACTTGTGTGAGCATCACGACAGGTTATTTGCTGCTAAGTAGGTTAGACCATGAGTTGCTTGGACAAATATTGGTCATTTTCCCCCAGTTGCCCATGTAGCACCTTCTGGCACTAGATATGCTGACTGTCTGGGGACTGACTCTCTTCCAGCTTCCAGCCATGCCATTCAATTTTATGTGTCAACAGTATATGGTGTCTTCAGCAGTAGGGTCTTAACACTAACCTTTGGTGGGTCATTAAGTACTCTGACAGAAATCTGTCTTTCTTTTAGGAAACCTTGTAGGTCTCTCTGATCAAAAGCTTATTGTGGATGATAACCACATGCTAGTACTGGGAGTTACAGGTCAGTGCCCATTGAGAAAAGGAAGAAAAAGATAACTAATATAAAAGAGTTAGAGAGCAGAAAGAGAGAGAGAACCTATAGAAGATTAAGTTCACTCTTCATCATTCTCTCTCCATTGTCTGTGTCTCAGATGTTCCCTCTAAGGTCCTGGTGAAGGTTCAACCATTTGATCTGCACTTTAGGATGTAGAATTTTATGGTACCATTGCCATTTGGGTCTAGATTTGTGTTTCCCACTCCCTCCTTTGCCCTCCCCTCCATCCTAACCCTTCCTATTGTGTAGTCCTCAAGATGCTTGATGCTTGAGGGGTGTGTAAGGCATCTTGGGTAGATTCAGGTTAGGTGCTATAGATGAGTGAGACTATGTGGTAGTTTTCTTTCTGTGATTGAGTAAGTTCACTGAGAATGATCTGTTCCAGGTCTAACCATTTTTCCTCAAATTTCATTGTGTAATTTTTTCTTACTGCTGTATAGAATTCCATTGTGTAGACATACCACATCTTAGTTATCCATTCTTCTAGTGATGGACATCTGGGTTGATTCCAGCTCTTATATGTTACGAATTGAGCTGCTATATACATGGTTGAGCAAATCTCTCTGGCCTCTGGTTTAAATATTTTAGGGTAGATGCCCAGTAAGGGAATAGCTGGGTCTGTTGGTATCTCTATAGTCAGCTTTTTCGGGAGTCTCCATATTGCTTTCCAAACTGGTTTTACCATCTTACATTCCCACCAAAAGTGGATGAGTGTTTCTAGTTTATTTCTTTCTCCTGTCTTTTTGCTTGAGCTAAGACTTCCAGTACTATATTGAAGAGCAGAGGTGAGAGTGGACAACCCTGTATTGTTCCTGATCTCAATGGGAATTCCTCGAGTCTCTCTCCATTAAGTATTATTTAGGCCTTAGGAGCTTTGTATATTGCTTTATTATGTTAAGATATGAACCAACCATGCCAATTCTCTCCAATGTTTTGTTCATGAAGTGATGTTGTATTTTGTCAAAGGTCTTTTCTGCCTCTATCAAAATGATCATGTGGTTTTTGTGTTTAACCTTGTTTATGTGGTGTATTACCTTGACAGATTTCCCTATGATGAATCCACCCTGCATTCCTGGGATGAATCCCACTTGATCAAGGTGGATAATGCTTTTGATGTGTTGTTGGATTCAGTTTGTGAGAATTTTGTTCAGGATCTTGTATCTAAGTTCATCAGGGAAATAGGACGGTAGTTTTCTTTTGTTGTGGCATCTCTGCCTAGTTTTGGAATTAGGGTGATACTAGTTCCATGGAAGGAGTTGGGGAGCTTTCCTTGTTCTCCAATTGTGTGGCACAATTTGAGGAAGGTTGGTTTGAGTTCTTCCCTGAAGGTTTGATAGAATTCAGCTGAGAAGCCATGTGGTCCTGGAATCTTCTTTTTGGGGAGGTTTATTTTTTATTACTTTTTCAATCTCAATGAGTGTGATAGGTTTGTTTAGGAGATTAATCTGCTCTGAGTTTAGCTTTGATAGATGGTATGTGTCCAGGAATTTATCCATCTCCTCCACATTATCCAGTTTTGTGGAGTAGAGGTTTTGGAAATAAGTCCTGATGATTCTCCCAATTTCACTTATGTCTGTTGTGATCTCTCCTTTTTCATTTTGAATTTTGTTAATTTGGAGTCTCCTTTTTTTGGTTGATCAAATTGGCCAGGCGTTTGTCAATCTTGTTTATTTTTCAGAGAACCAGCTGTTTTCTTTGTCAATTTGCTTAATTGTTTTCTTAGTTTCCAATTCATCAATTTTTGTTCTGATTTTAATTATATTTTTCCTTCTGGCACTTTTTGGGTTGGATTTTTTTTTTTTTTTTTTTTTTTTTTTTTTTTTTTTTTTGCTTTTTAGTGCCTTTAGGTGGATGGTTAAGTTATTGATTTTGAGATATCTCCTTTTTTGTTATGAAGGAATTGAGTGCTATGAATTTTCCCCTGAGGATGGCCTTCATTGTGTCCCATATGTTTTGGTATGATGTGTTCTCATCATCATTCATTTCTAGAAATTTCACAATTTCATTTTTTATTTCGTCCACTATCAATTTATTGTTTAAAAGTGTGCTGTTCAGTTTCCAGCTGCCGATGGCATTGTTGGTTTGTCTTTTGTTGTTAATTTCTAGCCATATAGTATTGTGATCTGATATCATGCAGGGAATTATGTCAGTCTTCCTAAATATATGGAGGCAGGCTTTGTGACCCAGTATATGATCTATTTTAGAGAATCTTCCATGGGCTGCTGAGAAGAATGTGTAGTCTGTGGATTTGGGATGGAAATTTCTGTAGATGTCCATTAGGTCTAAGTGATCTATGGTTTTGTTGAGCTCTCTTACTTCCCTGTTAAGTTTCTGTTTGGATGATCTGTCTATTACTGATAATGGTGTATTGAAGTTCCAGCTATGATGGTGTTGGTGCTTATTTCTGCTTTATTGTCAAGTAGGTTTTGTTTTATGAAGTGTGGTGCCCCTGTGTTTGGTTGTGCACATCTTTAGTCACAACACTTGGGAGACTGAGGCTGAAGGATTGCCATGAGTTTGAGGATAGCCTTAGGCTACAGAGTAAGTTACAAGTTACACGGGGCTAGTTAGAGTAAATTATAAAAAACCTCCATGACCAAATTTTTACATGATGTTGAATGAGCATGCTGATATACATATATTAATACTTGAACTAACTTTTTTCTGTTGTGTCTGTTTTCTTTTGTAAAAAATACATTTCAAAGTATTATTGATATTTGTTACATATAATTGTCTTATTATTTGATTTAACTGTTCTTTTTGATTCTAGCTTTCCATAGAGTATCTTGGCACATTTTCAATATTGAGTTTTAACAACAATACAGCCATGTGTATCCTTTAAATTGGATAATATTTTATGAATTTAAAAATACTCAGCCTTAGCCAGACATGGTGGCATATACCTTTAATCCCAGCATGTAGGAGGCAGAGATTGAAGGATCACTGTGAGTTTGAGGCCAACCTGAGACTACATAGTGAATTGAGGTCAGCCTGAGCTAGAGTGAGACCTTACCTCAAGACAAACAAACAACAACAACAAAATACTCAGCCTTTATTGAAGTGTTTCCTCATGGAGAAATTAGTCTGTCCTTGATTCTGTGGTTTGTATGCTAGCTTATTTCATTACTATAAATTTAAAATTTACCTATAATTAGAAAAACAAATATTGGGATATAACTGAGTATTTCTTTTCAAAAATGTATGGAAACAGAAATGTTCTCAGATTTCAGAATTTTTGATTTTGTAAAGTTTTTATAGGTTTAACTTGTTGAGTAGTCGTACTCTGAAAATACAAAATCCTAAATGCTCTTAAAGTATGAACTTCTGGGCATTGCATTGGTGCTCTTTTTATATTTAATTTTAAATGTCTTTGGTGATGTTCACTGGATATTCATATTTACTTGAATATATGGGCCCAAAAGCATTTTCTTCAATATTAAATCTTAATGAATATTTATTTCCCATGTAGCTGACATTAACACTGCTCTGCGTGCAAAGAAAAGTAGAATGGAAGAGTATACCAAAGCTTCTTTCAAAAGCAGTTACAAGAAATTTGAACAAGTTTGTGAAGCACAACAACAACAAATGTAAGGTTACCAGTTTTCAGGAGCATATGATTTCCTAGTATATGTTGCTAGAAATTAATTACGAAAATACCATCATCTTTTATTTTTGGTGGTTAGTAAAATGTTTGACTTGAATGTTTTCTAAAGAAGTAGTCCTTTAATCTAATGCTTTGATAGAATTCAGATATAATTCTCAGAAGTTAGAGAAGGGTACTTTTTCCCCTTTTAAATATCTACTGGTGAGGGTTGTCATTTTTTAACAAAACTAAGTTATATTCATTCTGGAAATATAATAATTAAGTAAAAGATAGATGTCATGTAATAGTAAAGTATGCTTAACACTTATAAAAAAGCCTAACAATATACAGTAAATTGTGTGTACATTTTTAACTCCTTTAATTTTTCCTCTGTAATAAATCTTCACTATGCTAAAATGGGGAACATAAGTGAAATGTTTCTATTTTGAAATTAATTAATGGTTTTATTAGATTGTATATTCAGAAAAAAATGAAAAAATAAATTTCTTGGAGATTAAATGTACAAGACTTCTTAGCTTTAAAGAGGCCAAACATGTGAGAGGGTTGTGCTATTAATTTATTATGAAAAAATTACTTTTGGAATTACTATAAATCAAATTTTACTTCTTGGTTTCATGTAAGAATATTTTAAACTGCTATTTTTCCTTCATTTTTATAGTATAAAATTACATTAGTTTCATTTTATTTGGTGTGTTCTTATTATACTGGTATGAAATGTGACAACATTTATTATTTTGTTTCCACAGACAGAACTTTTACGATGACTATTCTCAGAAGTTTAAGGTTGTGTTTCAACAGTGTGATTTGGATATGCAGAAAAGCAAGGAACAACTAGGAAATCTAGCTGTTGGTATCACCATTTGGTTTATGATCCATCTAGTATAAGTAAGCCTCAAGTAGTTTCAAGTAGAAACAAAGAAGCCTGCCTTGCATTAGGCCTAAGGGACTGAGCCAGGCTTCATTATCCAGTATTGGGTTTGTGCTCTAGTCCTGCTCAACCATAAACCACAGAAGCATAAGCACACACTACACTCTCAGAAGCCATTAGGCTTCCTGCATTAGATGGGATTCTTGTAATCCCAAGAATCAGAACTTTATTGAAAGATGAAAAGGGAATTGCAGATATATATTGAAGGAATCTGAGTGGGGTATTCACAGCACAGGTGAAAGGAGCTGGGGAAGGGTTACATATGTAACATTATCTGGGCTCTGCTTCTGCTCTCTTAGTGGCTTACTTAGTGTAGGAAGTTTGCTTTCGTTTTTCAGATTTGAACTTTCTACAAATTTAGTAACTGCTGTGGAGTGAATAAATCTCTTCCAGTAGCTCTATTATATAATTATATAAAAATACATAATTCCTTTGGAAGAAAATGCCTGAACCAAGTTGAAACATATCACTGTTCCTGAACCAATCACTGTAGTCAGACCATGGCTCATTCTCTTTCTTACTATTTATGTATTTCTTCTTCCTTTCTTTTTTTCCCACTTGCTTTATTTGTATTTATTTTTGACAATTTTATATGTGCATATAATGTATTTTGATGAGATTCACTCCCAACACTTTTTCTTGTCTCCGTCTTCCTCCTCTTGACCCTTTTCTAGTCCCACTTCTACTAAGTTGATGTCTTTTGTAAATGGCCCGCTGAGTTTCATTAGGGCTGTTTGCTCTTACTGGCTTTCCTGTTTTCTGTTTTATTGCTTCCTTGTTTTCATTGTGCTGGGGGACGGGGGAGGGGGGGGCTCAATTCAGGACCTTGTGCAAGCTAGACCAGTATGATAAACTATAGCACAATCCCACAACACTAAACACTCTTTTTCTTTATTTCATTTATTGACTTTTTGATAAAATGCATGTCTTTTGATCATATTCACCTCCCACTAATTTCTCTTGTCTTCTTCCCCTTCTGTTGAACCCCATCTTTTCCAAACTTGGCCTTCTTCTGCTTTGATGCCTTTTTGTGACCAGCTCAGTTTTGACCAGATGTTGGTTACCTTTCCATCCCTATGGGAGATGGCAGGCAATCCAACTTAGATTGTAGCTACATGAACTTATCTTTAAATATCTCCTTTTATTCTTTATCACTATCAACCATAGTTCACCCAAGACCTTGGGAATTGGTTGTAACAAATAATTTTGGAGTTGATTGGTCAGTTCAGCTGTAGAAATGTTGAAATCAATATACACAGGAAATATATTCTAGGAATGTGCTGAATAGGCCATGTATATGAGCATGGTGTTCAGGAGAGAACTATGAGCTATAGACATAAAATTGAGAATTCTAAGTTTATTTTTTTAATATTTTTATTTGTTTATTTGAGAGAGAGGGAGAGAAAATTAGTACGGGCATGCCAGGGCCTCTAGCCACTGCAAATGAACTGTAGACATATGCACCACTTTGTACATCTAGCTTTATGTGGGTACAGGAAATAGAACCCAGGCCTTTAGGCTTTGCAGGCAAGTGCCTCTAACCACTGAGCAATCTCCCCAGCCCAAATTTTCAGTTTAAATGTAGTTCTGAAAGGATGGAAATCTGGATGAAATCATGTAGGGAAGGATTGTAAATGTAAACAAGAAGTCTAGTAACAAATTCTTGAAATACTTCAATGTTTAGTGTTTTAGGGGACATAATAGGGAAGCAGGAGTACAAACTGAGAACAAATTTTAGAAGGGGAAAGGAGCGTCAGCTGTGCTATATGCTGCTTACAGGACCAATTAAAGTATATTTGGCAATGTGAAGGACATTGATGTCCTGAATCAGAATGATTTGATTAGAATACTGAATGCCAAACTGATTACAATAAATACAAGACAGAATAGGAAAGAAAGTTGTATAGGAGTCTAGAATATAGATTTTTGTTCCCTTTCATAAGTAAAGAGGAAGACAGCATGTTTGTAAGCTGACAGTATATATATATCTTTCAAAAATCTTTATTAAATCTTAATGAATACATATATATGTTTATATATACATGTACGTATACATATATGTGTGTGTGTGTGTGTATGTATAGTAGGTATCATTCTTAAATATACCCCTTAGAAGTTTAATGTGGAGTTATTTTTGCTAAATTTAATATTTTAGGGGTAGTGATAGCTCAGTGTTAGATTTCTTACCTAACATTACACATTGCTCAAAATAATAAAACTCCAACAAATTGTTATAATGTTTTCCCCTCTTACATTTGTAGGATTGCATGCAAAAGCAAGAGGAGGATTTTCTGCAGTCTAGTACTAAATCAATCCAGTATCTGAACACAATTAAACAGGTACACTTGAAGTTCATGCAGGTATGTTACACATGGTAACATTATACTTGTAGTTTGTACATTTTAAAGTTTAAACTAATTTCCATTTAGAATTATTTCAAGATGATATAATGAATATATCTCTGAAATTATGATGGTTTTGAGGAAATTGTTGAAGAAAAGAAATTATAAGTTGGGAATTTTACTTCAAATGTACTTATCCTTCTTTGTAGTTTGTTACTACTTTAATTATTGTTTTCTAATTGAGAACAGAAAACCTATACATTATTTCTGGACAGCTATTTGTATCCCCAGTATTTTTTCAATAGAAAGGTATTAAGTAGCTGGGAAGATGGCTCTACAGTGAAGAGCCTTTTCTGAACAAGCATGAGGACCTGAGTTCACTTCCCAGCACACACACAAAAAGTTAGATGTGGCTACACCCAGCCTTTCACCCCATTGCTGAGTAGGGTAGAAAGAGCAGAATCAGTGGGGCTTGTGGGTCAGCACATTCCACTGAAAAACTGTAAGCTCCATGTTCAGTGAGTGACTATTTTTCAAGGAAATAAGACAGACTATCCATAGAGGAGGATGCTCAAAGTTCTCCACCGGGTTACAAATGTGAGCTGGGGCATGAGCAACCTTATACATGCAGCACATGTACCTATACCCTATACCATACTCCTCCCTCCCTCCCTCCCCCTCTCCCAATCTCTCTCTCTCTCTCTCTCTCTCTCTCCCTCTCTCTCTCCCACACACACACAATAAAAAAGAAAAATTGAAACTGTCATTATTGTATACTTTTTTGTTTCTCAATGTATTGTAGAAGTATTTTAGAACCATTGCCATTAAAAGGTTATCACTAGAGTGAGTAAAAAATGACTTTATTTGGCAAATTATAATCCTATAGATAGCCTCAAATAGAAGAGTTGAATATGAAAAGCATTTTGACTGAGAATCATCTAATGAAACACATGCATATAAGCAGACTGAAGACTACCTCATAAAAACTTTTCAAATAAATACCTTTTTAAAGCTGGACATGGTGGCGCACGCCTTTAATCCCAGCACTCAGGAAGCAGAGGTAGGAAGATTGCCATGAGTTTGAGGCCATCCTGAGATTACATAGTGAATTCCAGGTCAGCTTGGGCTAGAGTGAGACCCTACCTCGAAAAACCAAAAAATAATAGTAATAATAAAATAAATAAATAAATACCTTTTAAAACTTTAAAATGGCTTATGAATCTTCATATCCCTAGTAAACAGCTAGACATGGTCATGCGCATCTGTAACCCAGTCCCATAAAGGGAAGCAGAGACCAGGAGCTCACTTGGACTTGGAGGAAAACAGCAAGCTCCGGTAGTAGTAGAAACACAGCTCAAATGAGCATGGTGGAAGAGGGATGGAGCAGAACAGCTGATACTCTGTTCCAGTCACTGAGGCGAGTGCATGGGATGACAGAAAGGCACCTGCATGCTCATACAACATAACACATGCATATGCATACATGTGTGTGCATACACACACACACACACACACACACACACACACACACACACACCACATTACCTACATACAGCAAAAAATAAAAAGTAAAGGACTCATCATCTTACTCTTAATATTCCCTGAGAACAGTTTGTTAACTGAGGTGAAGGATTGTTACGTACTTGACACTGTTCTTCTTAATGTTATCACTGTGTGTTACCATTCACCGTAGGAATTGGAGTGAAGTTTGTTATTCCTCCTTGTCCTCATTTTTTTCATATTAAGTATTACTAGATTCTCTAAGCTTTCCTTCTGCAGTGGTTCATTATTCCTTTCTTTTCATTCCTACTGCTATTAATAATGGTTCATGCTTTGCCTATACTATTAAATGTCCTCACCATCCTTTCCTTGAACAATGAAACCTCTTAAATCATATTTCTGCTGTTTTGTCCATCCTGCACATGTCTATCCTGTTGGCCTTCAAAAACATCCCTTTTTCCTGACAATTTATCAGTGACTTCCCATTCTAAATTCATAGGGCTTTAATATCCTCCATGTCATGAGTCTCTCTTTAATCTTCACTACATCTTTCCATTAAAACCATCTCTTGCCAGGTGTGGTGGTGCACACCTTTAATCCCAGCACTAGGGAAACAGAGGTAGGAGGACTGCTGTGAGTTCAAGGCCAGCCTGAGACTACATAGTGAATTCCAGCTCACCTTGGGCTACACCGATACTCTACCTCAAAGAAAAAAAAAAATACAGGGATGGAGATATGGCTTAGCAGTTATGGTGTTTGCCTGCAAAGCCAAAGGACATCAGTTTGATTCCCCAGGACCCACATAAGCCATATGCACAAGGTGGCACATGGGTCTGGAGTTAATTTTCAGTGACTGAAGGTCCTGGTGTACCCATTCTCTCTCTCTCTTTATCTCCCCTGTGTCTTTCTCTCAAATAAAGTATTTTTTAAAAGCAACAAAAATAAACCCTCTCTCTGCACAACTGCTTTTTCTGAGTCCACTGACTGTGTATTTATTTTTTATCTTTTCATATTTTTTATTAACATTTTCCATGATATAAAAAATATCCCATGGTAATACCCTCCCCCCCACTTTCCCCTTTGAAATTCCATTTTCCATCATATTACCTCCCCATCTCAATCAATCTACTTACATATGTACAATACCAACCTATTAAGTACCATCCTCCCTTCCTTTCTCTTCCCTTTATATCTCTTTTTTAACTTACTGGCCTCTGCTTCTAAGTATTTTCCTTCTCACTCAGAAGCCCAATCATCTGTAGCTAGGATCCACATATGAGGGAGAACATGTGGTACTTGTGTATTTTATTTATTTATTTTTCTTAAGCATCTTGTGTAAGTGGTTCAGTAGGAAGATTAGTCAATACCATAGATACTGGTTGGCACAGGGCAGGAAACAGGAGGAGGACATCATGTAATAAATTTATTATACTTTGTTAAATTTCCACTTTTCTCTTAATTCCATGCACTCTGGTTTCTCTTCAAATCATATAAATCTTTCACCTTTTACTGACTGTGTATTTTAATGTTTTGATTATATCCTTCCCAAGTTCTTTTGACTTACTGAAACTCTTGCCATATGCCAAATAAATGAGAATTATTCTTTATTTTCTACTAAATAGACACAGGAGCTGACATTTCCATTCATGTAATAATGTTTTATGTTATTTTATTTACATGTTTTTTTCTCACTTGAAATAAAGGCGAAATCATTTCATCATTTTTAATTATATTCACTACATTTAACATAGTATTTATATATTGGACACAGAGAAATAACTAGTAGTATTTAGGATGTTGTAGTCAGGTAGAAATCACCCAATCAAGAACAGCTTATGGGGAATAAAAACGTTTATTTTGACTTACAGGCTTGAGGGGAAGCTGCTGCATGATGGCAGGGAAAACGATGGCATTATCAGAGGATGTACATCACCCCCCCCCCAGCCCACATAAGGTATACCATAGCAAAAGGAGAGTGTGCCACACACTGGCAAAGGGAAACTAGCTATAACACCCATAAGCCCACCCCAAACAACACAATCCCTCCAGGAGGTGATAATTCCCAAATATCCACCAGCTGAGGAACCTAGCATTCAGAACATCTAAGTTTATGGGGGATGCCTGAATCAAACCACCACATACCATCCTTGGCCTCCATAAACTGATAACCATCCATGAGGTAAAATGCAATGCACTTCGTCCATCTTTAAAAGTCCCATAGTTTTTATCAGTTCCAATGGCATTCATACATCCCCATAGTCCAAGGTCTTTTAACTGAGCAATAATACCAAAAATCCCCCCCCCCAAAACCATCATGACATAGAATAAACTTTCACAGTGCAACAGATGGCATTGGGCATAGCAAAGAAATATTCAACCAATATAAGATTTAAGGCAACCAGGGCAAACATCAAATTCTGTAGCTTCCAGTCCAACAACTCTAGTTAGTGACAAATCTGTAAGTCTGGTAATTCTAACCAGTAACCAGTTTCTGGAGTTACAATTCCACCCCTCCACCTAGGCTACTCACAGTCCTGGAAAACTTTATCAGGGCCAGCAGCTTTCCTCAGCAACTATCTCATAGTCCTGTCATCTCCATTGGGTCTCCACTTTATCCGACCGTTCATCCTCATGGCCCCATGGGGTCTCCATGCAGGCATCTAGCAAACCTGCTTCACATTGCCCATGGCCAATTCCAGAACACAAGACCATGTTGCAACCTCAATGACCTTCTCTTTCTTGCATATCTTATACTCCACAATACCAGGTAGGGTGCCAATTTGTTAATCGAGGGGGGAATAAAACAGACTTTGAACAATAGGACACTCCTTAAGCACTCAGTCCCCTTCAAAAGAGTCTACATTCTTCTTGTTGCCCCAGTGCAGGTCAGCTAGCCAATCTCAAAAGTTGTAATCTCTCAATTGCAGCTGAATGGGCAGCAGTTCATCCAAAGATTTTTCTTTCTGTGCCATATCCCTCTGCTCACAACAGCTCATTTCTATGCAAAGCAAAATTGCACAACTCCTCAGGACACGGGCATAACAGCAAGTTTTTCGCACAAACTGCTAGCCCAGTATAAGCAAAGCTCTTTTTCACCCTCACAAGCTAAACCTCACAGTCCATGGTTCTTACTGCATTCAGAACTTTCAACTCTGACCAGAATAGTCCATCAAGATGTACTTATAGCACTGCAAGGTATCTTGTAGGCCGGGGTTTCAAATCATCCCATGTTCCTCTTGAAAATCAGCTCTAAAAGACCAAAACCACACAGTCAGGTGTCTAGCAGCAATCCCACTCCTCAGTACCACTTCACTGTTGCAGTCTGGTTCACATTGCTGGTAGAAATCACCCAACCAAGAGCAGCTTGTAGGAAAAAGGAGGTTAATTTTGGCTTACAGACTTGAGAGGGAAGCTCTATGATGGCAGGGAAAACGATCACATGAGCAGAAGGTGGACATCACCCCCTGGCCCACATAAGGTAGACCATAGCAACAGGAGAGTGTGCAAACCACTGCCAAGGGGAAACTGGCTATAACACCCATAAGCCTGTCCCCAACAATACACTCCCTCCAGGAGGAGTTAATTCCCAAATCTCTGTCAGCTGGGAACCTAGCATTAAGAACACCTACGTTTATGGGGGACACCTGAATCAAACCACAACATAGGAATATAAAATATGTAAACTTATTTTTCGCTGGGTGTGGTGGCACAAGCATTTAATGCCAGCATGCTAGAAGCTATGGCAGGATGATACAGATTTGGAGATTACCGTAGGCTACATGGTGAAACCTTGTCTTAAAACACACACACACACACACAAACACACAAGGGATGGTGACATTGCTTATCACTTAAAGGCTGGATTGTGCTAAGCCTGCTCATCCAAGTTAGATTCCCCAGTGCTTCTGTAAAACCAGATGTTCAAAAATGATGCATGCATGTGGAGTTTGTGTAAAGTGGCAAAAGGCAGTGGAGTGCCCACAAACTCCCTCCTCTCTTTCTCTTTCTCTCTCTCTGCTTACAAATAAATAAATAAATAAATAAATAGCATTTTTAAAAATAAATAAGACAGACAAAAACACTGAGCTGTGAATTTTTCTTCCTTACTTGAAAAAAAGATTGCATGCCAAAGATCATTATGTTCTCACAAGTGAATTCATGCCACAGTGAATATTAGTCCTCAATAAGTACAGCGTCAAGAATTTTTTTGTCCATTATGACCAAAACAGGTTTTTTTTTTTACAAGAGCACAGTACACATTTATTTATTTACTTTTCTTAAATCCTTGAAGGGTACAGCATCACATGTATTCTGTGACCAATGCCTTGGCAGGAAGGTTGCTTTGGAATTTGGCTCAAACCAGGCCACTATTTCCATGGGCCAGGTTATCTCCAGATTATTCTTGTTTTATTAGGTTTGCCACCAGGAGTAACTGTGGTTTTTTTTTTGTTGTTGTTGTTGTTGTTTGTTTGTTTGTTTTTTTTGTTTTTTTGTTTTTTTTTTGCTTTGTACATGTAAGCACTTCTCTTTCCCATGTAGAATTCACTTTCATCTTGGGCATAAACAACTTCGATTTTAAGAATAGCTGAGTGCTCCCTTTGGTTTTGGACATTCCACTTATAACCGGAAAAAATGGCCTTGCATGAGAGCGTTCCAGACATATTTGCCTTTTAAAAGTCCTGTTCCCAGTAGGCCTGCATGGGACCCATGATGGCAAAAAAAAAAAAAAAAGAGCCAAATGTTTTTAGCCATTATTTTAATGGCTACGCCCTCCAGGAGGCATTAATGGTACACTACTTTGTACCATCACTTGACTCATGCCTCCTAACTAACTTCATCATAGTAGCAATATGGCTATTCGTGCATCCCTTTGAATGTTTTCTTACTTGAAATAAGTGAGGAGAATTGTTCGACTACTTTAAAATTACTACTTTTAAAAAAGTTACAATTAAGAGCCTGGGATGTAAAATTACATCTTATAACTGAACTAGTCTTTTGTGTTTTAGAGTTTGCAGAACCTGGAGGAGAAAAACAACATTCAACTTACTGGTGCAGAGAATGAACTTAAACAAGAAGTTACAATATTCAAAGACAAAATTATGACAGACATTATAAGTTATACTGCCAATTGTCAAGATAGGGATTAATGGAAGCACTGAAATATCTAATGGGATGTGTCAAAAACTTAATCAACATCAAACATGTATTATTTCTTTACATAAAACAAAAGCTGCAAGAGATTACAAATGTTGATGTCTCACCACTTGCTATTCTAATGATTCTTTTAATAAAGAACTTCAACTCAAGTAATATGATGTTATTACACCATTAGGTATAAGATAATGACATTGGGGTAATCATTCTAGTTTAAATTATACCATCTTTAATGAGAAATTTAAGTACAAGGTCCCACTTCCTGTTGGCTTCCAAATGAAATCTAGCCAGTTAAATATAAGCTATTCCTGTATGTCCAACTTTCAGATCTTTTATTATGATAGTGAATTTTTTCTTATGCTGTTAATTAACTTTTCTCAATAAAGATAATTTAAATTCATTTTTGGGCATCAATCCTCTTTCTTCTATCTCTAAATGCATAAGTATAGAAAGTTACATTGGGTCAGTTAGGTTTGTTTTGTATTGATTTTGACACAGGTTCTCACCTTGTTGGCCAGACTGGCCTCCAATTCCTATGCTAAAGTGATTCTCACACCTCAGTCTCCCAAGTAGTTGATATTATGAGCCAATATGACTGGCTAACATTGTTCATTTTTAAGAAAAAAAGCACAAACTCTTTTACTTGTACATTCTTTTCTAAGTATACATACTAAATTAACAGAGCTATTCTAAAAAATCCCTATTCTATCAACATAAAATTCATTAAAAGAATGTAAGGTTTTCATGATATATTATACTGCCAAAGTCATTAATACAACTGAAAAAGATAAATGAATATTAGATATTTGACAAGGATTTCTGAATCTGTTTATTTTTTTCAGGCATGAAATGTCATTTTGTTGGGCTTTTTCTACAATTAAATGACACATGCCCTTAGTAAACAATTAAGAACATATCAGGAGACTCGCTTATTATTTATGGTTTAAATAATTCACATGTGCCTTTGTGGTGGTTTGAATCAATATTCCTCATAAACTTGTATGTTTTGAGTTCTTGTTCTGAGCTGGTAGCAATTTGGGAGGGGGAGTCATGCTGGAGGAGGTGTGCTGCTGGGGTCAGGATTAGGGGTAGTATAAGCAACTCCACCTTGCTAAAATTCATCTCAGTCTTGCTTCCAGATGCTGTGGCAAGATGTGATGTCCAGCCTCTGCTCTACTATCCTTTCCTTGCTATGCTAAAACTTCCCTCTGAGATTGTAAACCAAAATATGTCCTTTCTTCCCATAAACTGTTTTTATTTTCTCCCAGCAATGGGAAGGTAACAAGAATCTTTACACATAAATTACCAAGAATGCAGTTCTGTTTTAATGTTCAGTTAATTTGATTTTACATCTATTAACTTTTTATACCTCACCATAATGAATTTAAATTATGACATGTAGAAAGATGTGCAACATAAAACACATTTGTTTAAAATAATTCAAGATTACTATTTTTGCTGAAATTTCCTTTAATGAGTCAGAAAAGAAAATGGGGCTGGAGAGATGGCTTTGAGGTCAAGGAGCTTGCCTGTGAAGTCTAAGGACCCAAGTTTGACTCCCCAGAACTCACAGAGGCCAGATGCACAACATGATGCATGCGCACAAGGTCACACATTGGCACAGGTGGCACATGGAGTTCTCTCTTGCTCTCAATCTCTCTCTCACACTTTCATAAAAAGAAAGAAAATGCCTCTTAGATGGAAGGAAACATTTATGTTGATTATCCAGGTTCAAATTATATATTTGCTTCTATAATACACCCTTATTTTTCTTTTAAAATTTTCCAAGTTTAAGAAATTCTATATGGATTATGCTTTCATAACTGAAATTAATTGGCCCTCTGCTATTAATTAATATTTAATATTAAGATGGCCATTTGATGCCATTGTCTGTGTATGTCATCTTGGGATGAACTCAGTGCCTCCTTAAATCTATGGGTGTGCACTTTCAATGAGCTGTATCTGTAGCACAGGATATAAATCTTAAGTACAATTCAAACTTTACAAAATGCTTTATTTGAGAAGTTTTGCCAAGAGTTAAACAAACAGAACATTCATAACTCTGTACTTCTCCCCAGCTGATGTGTGAGAATGTGAGCCTGGTGTCTGCTTCTGCATTTTTTACCCACTTTGATAGACTTTCCACTCTAAAACTATGAACAGAAACAAACTCCTCCCCCCCCCCGCCACAAAGTTACCCTACCTATCTCCTCTGAGCAGTAAGTTAACCAGCTCTTTATGTTTACCAGACAGGCATGCCCATTTCTCTCTCTCTCTCTCTCTCTCTCTCTCTCTCTCTCTCTCTCTCTCTCTCTCTCTTTCCCTCCCTCCCTCCCTTCCTCCATCCCTCTCTTCCTCTTTCTCACTCTTTCAAATAAAGAAAAATAAAATATTAAAAAGGAGTGCAACCTTTTTGTAAAAGATCAGTAATTTTTTAATAAAAAAGAGATAGGGGTTGGAGAGATGGCTCAGCCTGCAAAGCCTTACTACCCATATTCAATTCCTTAATATCTACCTAAGACCAGTTGCAAAAGGTAGTGCATGCTCCTGGAGTCCCTGGCATACCCATTCTCTCTGTTGGTCACTCTTCTATCTCTCTATCCTTGCAAATAAATATATATATATATTTTTACAAAAGAGCTAAGGATCTAAACTTCCCATCCTTAAATCTTGGCAGGCTTATTAAGCCAAGTGATAATCAAATAGAGCAGAGAGGATTCTAAGTAAGTAAAACCAAGCAGTTCTAGAAGACCATTGGGGCTTCCATTTTTGTCAGTCAAGGACTAACTGAATATTTTGGGCCCTATTTTAAAAGTTTGCATCCACATTTGTTCAGTTCTTTATCTACTTGTGTCTATCTGAATTTGACTTACAAACATAAACTCAATCTGCTTAGAAAATTTGCATATATATCTCCTTTTAAAAATCGCTTTTTTGGGCCTGGAGAGATGGTTTAGAGGTTAAGGCCTGCAAAGCCTAAGGACCCAGGTTAAATTCTCCAGGTCCCACATAAGCCAGATGCAAATGATGGCACGTGGATATAGAGTTTGTTTGCATTGTCTAGTGGTCCTGGTGTGCCCATTGTTTCTCTGTCTCTCCCTTTTTCTCAAGTAAATACATAAAATTTTTAAAAACTCACTTTGTGACGCCTCTGCTCTGTACTAACACCATCGCCAAGATAGGAATTTCAATAATTAGCTGTGCAACTTATAGAGAAAAACAGCATTGGATTCTTGTTACATTTAGCTGGCTATAATTTCTATCACAGTATTATATCACTTTTAGAATATATTAACTCAGTAATGTGACACAAGACATTTAATGCTCACTGAAAAATTCCCAAATATGCGGCAAGAATAGAATAATCTGCTCTCTGTACCTCTAATTTATAAAATTATAAAATAGGATGGATGCTATCCTATATATACCTTTGAAGGTATTTAACTTGAGGAAAATTCCTCAGAATTTTTAAACTGATTTCCCATTGTACATAGTAATATGAACTGACTTTCCTTCTTTAACCATATATGAGGAGTTTATTGCACCTTAGCTCACATAAATCTGTCTTGTTTTCCATGAACATGGGGTGGGCCAAGACCTGGATTAATTACAGTTCAGTCAGATGGGTCTCATTAAATAGAAACTTAAGTGGGTTCCTTTTACAACTTCCTGGCACGTGAGGCTGGCAGGCCAATGCAATAAGAAGATGGTGATGATATGAGCATGCAAGTGCCAACCATGACTATGGTGAATGCATTTGCAACAGGACAGCAGGATGACTCTGGTCAATGTCAACTGCGGCATGTAAACAGACTGCATTGTGCTGGAGAGTTTTCTCATTGGAGCACTTGAATTGGAAATACTATTTGCTAGGGTTTTATTTATTTGTGTTTTTATTTGAGAGAAAAAGAAAGGGAGGGAGGGAGGGAGGGAGGGAGGGAGGGAGGGAAAGAGATAATGGGAACATCAAGGCCTCTTGCAGCTACAGATGAACTCCAGACACATGGGCCACTTTGTGATCTAGCTTTACATAGGTGCTGGGAAATCAAACTCAGGTCAGCAGGCTTCATAAGCAAGCACTACTGGTTGTCAGTCTGACTAAAACTGGCAGCTACACATCCAGAGAGAGAGACTCCATTTTAAGGATGACATTCATGAGCAATGGGGAAGGATACACAACTTACTTTTAAAATAAACCACAACCCCTTATGGAATACCAGCAACCCCACTGAGAAGGGTACCCAATGGAATGGGGGTAGGAATAAGAGAATAGAGGGAACTAACACATGAATGTACGCATACAAAATATGTTGTTAATAAGAAAAAAATATTGGATAGAGAGAGAGAGAATGGGCCCAACAAAGACTCTTGCTGCTGCAAACAAACTCCAAACACGTGTGCTGCCTTCTGCACCTGGCTTACATGGGTCCTGGGGTATCCAACCTGGGTTCTTTGGCTTTGCAGGCAAGTGCCTCAATGGCTAAGTCATCCCTCCAGCCCCTAACTTTCTTTTCTAGACTGCATATATCTTTGCTGAATGCCTGAATCTGTACACATATGTGCATACACTAAACACACACACACACACACACACACACACACACCATACCACACATACTACAAAAACACAAATGCAAAGAGAATATTGACATATATGAACTTTATTGAATTGAAATATGTATTGTATGAACATATTGCCTTATGGTCATATTGCCAATGGGTTATACCCTTAAGTTTCCTTCCCCCTGACCTGTTCCCTTGACATCCTGACTCAGTAGGGTGATTGGTATTCACTGTGGGGTCATGAATGTACCAGTTAGTCTCTACAGGGGAGAGAAAACTGCCTCACAATTCCCCCCCCACTGCAGATCTTACCTACTTTCCACTCCCTCTTTCACAATGAATGAGTCTTGGAAGGCATATTTAATTGAATTTTTCATTGAAGATAATAAAGCATAAGTACATTAAATGATATTTATAATAAATATACAACAATAATGAATGAATGAGTAAATAGGAATTCTCTAATTCTGTTATTTTGGATAACAGTGACTAATGTAGGAGGTAAGTGCTATTAAAACACAATTTACGGTATTGTTGTGTAGATATTTCACCAAATTGAATCATTACTTCCTGTTGAGAAGAGCAGGAATCAGGAAGTAAATCAAACTTACAAAGCTCAGGAAGGTTAGAAAGTTACAAGATTTTCAGGAACCCTCTCTGCCAGAGCCCACTGGCAGAGTCGAACAGTACCTGAGGGGGGGAGTAAGGATTAAGAAAAAAGAACAAGAGACAAAAGATGAACTCAGGAGGGCTGTCAGTGAATACTGAAGCCCCAGCTTTATTTAGTTCAGCTATTTTATACTACTTCTCAGAGCACAAGAATGAAAGCAGAAAAATGCTAATATTTACACAGGATCTCTTGAAAAAACCACATCCCTCTACATTGGTCAAAGAACAGTCAAATCTGAGCTTCCAGCTCAAAATATTACTTCTTTGTCAGTTTCCAAAACCTCAGCTGATATCTAATCTCATGCTTGGCAAAACATTCTGCTTCTCTCTGACCCACGGTATAAGTGTACCCAGGTCATAAACAAATGTCCAGGCAAATGGCTCCCAACAGCTTCCCCTTTTGTACTTTTTAAGAAATCATACCCTTCCTGGATATGGTGCAGAAAGACTGTGCCTGTCTTAGGTTGTTCTCTAAAATATTTAGGCCTTACTCTTCATTGGTACATGAATTCCATCATTCATGACCTGTCTTAGGTTGACCAAACTCAAAAGAATCTTACCCTTCTTTCACTAGCAGCCTCTGCAGGGGAGGGCATCCTTATTATGGAAGGGTTCAGAGCCAGACATTAAACACATCAGCTTTGATGTTCCAAAGCAAACTGACAACACGGCTTATTATTGGTGTGAGTAAGCAGGCACCAAGCAAAATACAGATACCCAAAGCTGTGACACTTCCTATCCAGGAAGTAAATGAAGACCATGAGGGCAATGAAGTTAGAGAAGCTCTTAATTTTTCTAAGATATCATCTGCATCATAATTAAGTTCTGTGTTTTTTAGATTTAGAATTTCTTGATGTAATTGGATCAAATCTAGAGATATATTTGCATAATGCCATTTTCCCTGTAAATGCACTTTACTTTATCTCAATCATGTTGACTATTATTATATTTTTGGATGAAACACAAATCCATTGATAATCTGCATGACATTCTAAATATGCTCTAATTTTTAACCCTTGTATCTCTTCACCTAAGTGTGTAACCACATGACACAAAAAATCTATTTTCTGTTCTAGTTTACTATTTATATCTTCTTTTTTTTAAGGACTTTTTTAAAAATTTAATTTATTAGTTTTCTTTTCAGTAAATACAGGCAGTTTGGTACCATTATTTAGGCTCATCTGTGATCTACCCCTTCCCATTAGACCCTCCTTGTTAATGAAAATGGGTCATGCATTGTGGAGTTAGCCCCCAGTTATTGGTATGATAAATGTCTCTGCAAATCATGACCCAACATGTGACTCTGACATTCTTTCTGCCCCCTCTTCCGCAAAATTTCCCTGAGCCATGTTGGGTTCATTTTTGGTCTGTTTCAGTGCTGAGGTGTTGGGGGCCTCTGAGGCTCTGGCTCTCTGTTTTGGTAGGAGTTGATTTTTCTCTGCGTTGGTCTCCTTCCCCTTTGTGCTGGTATCCAGTTCACAGGAAAACATCACCCTTGCTTATTTTGCCAGTTGTCCTTAGTTTCAGTTGGGCCCCTTTTGAGGTATGTTGGGGCAGCTCTCTTCTTAGGATCTGCATCTATCTGGAAAAGAGAGGCAGATTCTCCAACGGAGAGTAAGTTAGCACCCAGAGAATTGAGATAACACTTACTTTTTTGATAGACAGTATGATAGGTGTAGGCCCTCTTATACCCCATGATTGATGGTAGCTTGATATTGTAGAGTGGGTTTGTGTTTGGGTATGGTTCTGACTTGTTTCCCAGCTCCAGCTATGGGTCTATTACCACTGAGTAGATCAGTTAGCCAAATCAAGAGCAATTGATTCCTCACCATGGCTGTGTACCACTATTGCACTTGTGTGGGCATCACATCCGGTTATTTGTTGCTAATTAGGTTAAACAATGTGTTGCTTGGACAGATCTTGGTCATTTCCCCCAGTAGCCTATGTAGCGCCTTCTGGCACAAGACACGCTGACTGTCTGGGGACTGACTCTCTCCTGGCTTCCGGCCATGTCATTCCATTTTACGTGTCAGCTGTGTATGGAGTCTTCAGCAATAGGGTCTTACCACTGGCCTTTGGTGGGTCATCAAGTACTCTGACAGAAGTCTGTCATTGTTTTGGGAAACCTTGTAGGTTTCTCTGGTCAAAAGCTCATTGTGGATGGTAGGCCCAAGCTGGAAGTGGGGGTTACAGGTCAGTGTCCACTAAGAAATTGAGGAAAATCATAACTAATATACAAGAGTTAGAAAGGAAAGTGATAGAGGGGAGAGGGGGAGAAGGAGGGAGGGAAGATGTAGGAGATTTAGGTCAGTCTTGATCCTACCCTCTCCAGTGTCTTGTGGTTCAGGTTTTTCCTGTAAGGGTCTAGTGAAGGTTCAGCCATTTGGTCTGTCTTTTAGGAAGTAGAATTTTATGTTACCATTGCCGTTTGTGTCCGCATTACTGTTTTCCACCCTTCAATGCCCTCCCCGCCCTCCCATCCATCTTATTGTCTAGTCCATGAGGTTCTTGCTGGGTATGTAAGGCATCTTGGGCAAATTCAGACTAGGTGTTGCAGATGAGTGAGACTATGTGGCGATTTTTTTTCTGTGATTGGGTAAGTTTGCTGAGAATGATCTGTTCCAGGTTCATCCATTTTTCCTCAAATTTCTTTATGTCATTCTATATCTTCTTGAGTCCTCAAAGTGACAGAGACATTTTGGTAATTCATTGACAAAATGTGCAATTTATATCTCCTGTGACAAAGCAATAGCAGCTGTATTAGCAGTAGCTAGAAGCATAATGAAAGCTAGAATCCCTGCAATATTTAATGCCATCATCCATTTTTGTCTGCTTAAAGCACATTCCATTTCTGAAAATATTGGCAAACCTCAATCAGCATACCAAGGTTTTGTAACATTAACAGGAATCATAACAAATGATGGTTGTTTGAATATCATAACCCTGATTTCATAGGATGTTTCAGAAATACAATTAGTAAGAATACAATTATTACATGTCACATTATACATTCCCTCATCCCAAGTAATATTTAACTGTCCTGCTAATAACGTATAAGGTGGAGTGACATAAGCCAATACATGTCCCTTTGGGAGGGTTAAGTTACTATTTGCCTTAGCAGAGAAAGCCATTATTTCTTGCATAGCTGCAGCAAGTTTCCATATATATGTTTGTTGATAACCTTATCCATCAACCACAGTCCTGCAGAAAGTCCAGATGTCCAATCATTTGCCCATTCAGTATTCCTTGCTGCCCCAGGATTTCCTGACCAATCTAGAACATGTCTTCCTGTATCAGAGATATTATATTGCAGATGAGAAAGTCCAACACATTTATGCCAAAGTAAGGATTTATTAAACCAAGGGCTCATCCCCACACATGGGAGAAAACCATCAAGTGGAGCAAGCCTTGTTTTCTTTTTTTTTTTTTTTTTTTGGTTTTTCGAGGTAGGGTCTCACTCTAGCCCAGGCTGACCTGGAATTCACTATGGAGTCTCAGGATGGCCTCGAACTCACAGCGATCCTCCTACCTCTGCCTCCGAGTGCTGGGATTAAAGGCATGTGCCACCATGCCCAAGCCGTTTTTTGTAGGCCTGTGGGAAGCCAAATTGTCACCTGTGTAGTGATTGTCTTTGGTTTTGCAGAGACAGTCTGATGCTGAACTAATATATTTCTGGGTACAGTGGTTAGGCAAACAGTAGCCTCTTCCTGTGCAAAACATGTTGGAATGCCAATGCCATGACCAGAATAATTAAATTCTGACCTCTGATGTCCTTGCATCTTTCTAATGGATGGTGTACCTAATAAATGAGTATTATTCACTGAGACTATAATTTCTCTTTCTTCCCAAGTTGCTGGGTGTAAGATGGGTGGGTCAGGAACATAATCCCAATACAGCTCACTGTGGATCATCGGGAGTTGAATCCACATCATCAGTAGCAGAGGCATCATTCTTCTGATGTTCAATCCCTGCAAACGAGACCAACCTCTCTGACAGCCACCTGACATTGTCAGCATCCTAAGGAAAAACACAAACATGCCCTCGTCCCCAAATTAACATTAAGTCGGGGCCATGCCATTGTCCATTAATGGGGTCCTTCCATCTAACCTGTGCATAAATATCTAAGGTTCTGTGATGCCACAACCTATCTTCTGCAGATTGACCAAGTGCATCCACATTTAAAAAAATTAAAATAAAGAGTACATGATTTAAAGTATTCTGTGGTTACCAAGGGTATAACTCTTTTTTAAATTTTTTTTTATTTATTTGAGAGCGACAGACAGAGAGAAAGAGGCAGGGGGGGGGGGGGAATGGGAGCGCCAGGACCTCCAGCCACTGCAAACGAACTCCAGACACATGCACCCCCTTGTGCATCTGGCTAACGTGGGTCCTGGGGAATTGAGCCTCGAACCAGGGTCCGTAGGCTTCACAGGCAAGTGCTTAACCACCAAGCCATCTTCCCAGCCCTAACTCTTTCTTTCTTATTTTTTGTAATTTATTCTTTAAAGCTCCATGGGCACACTCAACAATTCCTTGTCCCTGAGGGTTGTATGCCTGTTTTATGAACAATTGATAATTGGGCACAAAAGTGCCACAAAGATTGACTAGTGTGACCTGTACCATTATCTGTTTTTATAATTGATGGTATGTCTGCTACAGCAAAATGTTTAATGCAGTGTGCTACAACATGCCTAGTAGCTTCTCCAGTAGCAATCTTCAAACTGGGCCTAAGCCAATTATTTTACAAGTAGAAGTCCTAATTCAGAATGTCCCAGCAATCTACTTGCAGTCTGTAGTAATCTACATACAAAGTCCTGATATAACTCATCAGGTCCTTGTCTAATTTTTAACAAATGTTCAGTCCTTCTCACAGTAGATGGAAGTTTCTATCAAGCCTTGCTAGCTGTTGCATTAACTTGAGCATAAAAGGCAGGATCAAAGTCTAATTGCTGCCTCGTTTCTTGATATTGTCCCTCTCCTGCAAGCATGTCAAAATTGATAGGTATCCCTTGTGCTCTATTTCTGCAGTGGCCTGACAGTGCTCTACATATTCTGTTTTCAAAAGAAAATAATCTCCTCCTGATAAACATGCTTTTTGCCATCTGCTTCCAGGCTCCTGGGGGAATCACCAACAAAGGACAACAAAAACCCTGAATATTCTCTCCACTCTTAGCTGCTTCAGAGATAGCAGCACGTAAGGGTAATAGAGAGGGCTGTGTCAAGGACAAAGGATAAGGTTTGCCCAATGGTCTTTGCACTACTGCAATTACAGGTGGTTTTTCTACTAATGGTGCAGGATCCAACACTGCTAAAATAGTAGGTGCTGGACTTCCCTGAATATGTCTTCCCTGAAGTTGCTGTACATACAAAGACAAAGATTTTATCATACTTTGGAGGTGTTGTACTTCCTCTGAACATTTATCTTTTTGTTTACCCTCAGGCTTAATAAAAGCAATAAAAGGTGGAAAGTCCTCCTCTTGATATTTTGCAGCTTCCTCCTCTAACTCCTCTGCATCTCCTGGATCCAAGGGCTCAAAGAAATCATCTTTAACAATTGTCTGAGCCCATGTTCCAGCTTTGCAAGTGGAGCTGAAGGTTTAGTTTCACTTTCTTCCTCTGTGCTGAAAAGCCATGATTCAGCTTTATCAAATGATTTTTCTGATTGAACTATATCCCTTTCATGTCTTGGATCTAAACTATTCCTAATTAGAGTCTATAAGCTAAAAGTATTCTCCTGACCTTACATGTTCCATGGGCATGATAATAATCTTGAAATTTTGTCCCTACTCTTTTCCAGGTTTTAATATCTACTGTCCCATCTTCTCAAAACCAAGGACATACCTTCTCCACAAAATCTAAGAAATTGCACAGCTGCTGATGTACTACTTTTGCACCTCAAAAGCGAAGCATATTCGTAAGCATATGTACAAAGAGCCGAAGACTATTACCTTGTCCCATTTTTCTTCTGAGAAGTTATTCACCACTTTCTTCTACCGTCCATTGAGCTCAAACATCCAGCAGTGCCCTTTACTTCTTTTCCAAGTCTCAGGTCCCTTGTTCAGGCATCATTTGCCAGGGCCTGCAGAAGAGTTGGACAGTACCTGAGGGGGGAGTGAGGATTAAGAAAAAAAGAAGAGAGACAAAAGATGAATTCAGGAGGGCTGTCGGTGAATACTGAAGCCCTGACCTTATTTAGTTCATCCATTTTATACTTCTTCTCAGAGTACAAGAATGCAAGCAGGAAAATGCTAATATTTACACAGGATCTCTGGAGAAAGCCACATCGTCCTACATTGGTCAAAGTACAGTCAAATCTTAGCCTCCAGCTCAAAATATTACTTCTTTCTCATTCCCAGAACCTCAGCTGATATCTAATCTCATGGTTGGCAAAACATTCTGCTTCTCTCTGGTCCACTGCATAAGTATACACAGGTCATAAACAAATGTCCAGGCAAATGACTCCCAAAATCTCTCTAAGATTTTAAAAGCAGTAAAATATTGTTGGGAAGAGTATATGGCTACAGGTTGTATGGGAAGCTCCCATGATACAGATTTTGTGAGTTATCACCATGCTGGAGTGGTATTCCCAGTGATGCATTTGCTTTTGAATCACTCTTGGGCATATAAACAGCCCATCATCCATTATTATTCCTATAAATAACTGGAATACACTCACTGGTTTACTATACTAGACTTGGGCAGAATCATCTCACTGCTTATGTAGAGTGAACATGTTTATAACCACACAGAGACAAAACAATCACACAAGAGTCAAAGAAAGAGCCTATGCTCAGAGTTTTCCCACAATCAATTATGAATACAAGAGTGCCTTCCTTCTTCCATAGCATGAATGGGAACCATTATGATGAAATCAGAAAAAAAAATGGCAAAATAGGTACTTGTCTCCCATATTTCCATATACCCATGGCGTGGGAATGCTGCCAAATTCTACCTGAGTGATAGCAATATGTATGGGAAATACTAAAATAAGATCCAATCACTGGACAGTGAGCTGCAGTGAGTGCAGTCAGAGGCAGAGGAAAAGAAACATGAGGCCAATCCCTGAGGGCCTGACAGGGGATATAACATGGCACCTCTGCAAAGTGTGGGACTCATATAGGCCAGTGGTGACAACGCCATGGTCTGGCATCTGTGCATACATAGAAGAAATGGTGGTGGAAGAAATTATCTTTTGACCTTGGGTTGTTTTTTATTTTCTTCTGGATGTGAACCACACCCACATTCTGTTGAACATGTTGTTGTAGTAGAGAACATTCAGTCCCTCTATTATTGGAAAGCAAATTCCCTGACCCAAATAAAAGTGTGAGAACCAAGAATTTTTGTTGTTTTTTGAGGTAGGGTCTCACTCTAGCTCAGGCTAACTTTGAATTCACTATGTAAACTCAGGGTGGCTTCAAACTCATAGTGATCCTCATACCTCTGCCTCCTGAGTGCTGAGATTAAAGGCATGCACCACCATGGCCAGCGAGCCAAGCCTTTTTGTTCCCACTTCAAACATACTGCTGTTGGCTGTATAGAAACTGGTTTAATGGAATATTTTGAGTACGGTAAGCCAAAATATATGTCAAATATGACTTTTGGAAATACAATGGTACTTTCCTTTAGAAGCAAACTTACTTCAGAAATATGTTTTACATATTCAAAACACGTGCTCATAGCAGGCTCTTGGAAGAATCACAGAAACAACAGTACTATTAGGATTGACTCTTACAAAATGCAAGTGGCAAACCTTTTCACTCATTCTCCAGGGCCAGAAAGTGAATGTGCACAATTAACAGTTATAGTTTGCCTTCAATTGAGAGTCTCCTTATGCCACGTCCAGTGTTAAGTATTCCATAGCATTTATCATTTTTTATCAAGTTACTCAAATTGTTAAATTATCATTTGTTTATGGTCTTCGGCACATGCTAGAATGTTAGATACATAAAGATAATGTTATGGTTAAGGTAAATTTTAGGGTTAAAATGGAAACTTAGGATCACCAAGGATGATAAACAAGAGGGCTTGCAGCTGGGTATGGGATAGCCAGGCTGACCAGACAAGAAGAAGGCCATTACTCTCGGAACAACAACAAAGCCAGTCAAGGTACACTCCAGCTGCCTCCCATGAAGCTGTCCATAGCTATGAGGATCATATGCAAGACATTGTTACCCATTCACATATTCTTACATCTACTACACCAAATTACAACAGACTAAATTGCTTCAAAGAAAGCCTCAATTTATTCCAGGAAGGAGACCACCCTACCTCTCAAGTGTTAAATATTAGATAATCAAGAAAAACTGTAGAATCATCAAGGTGGCAGTGTCTATTGCTGTTGGTAATGGATCAAGCTTGTCTTGGAAGACCTTCACGAGGTGGCTGGTCAGAACAAGAGTGGCTGCTGCATCACTGGAGGCATCCAGGGTCAGCATCACAGCATGGAACACCAGTAGGGGGATGAAAATCTCTCTTGGTTCACATGGGCTGAATTTGTAGGCCACTTATTCATCGTCATAGAGATACATCTGTGAAGCAATCAAGACTAGGGAATAATAAGTGGGAGAGGAAACATTTAGGCATGGGGTGGTTATCCCTTTGCACCATAGGAGAGCAGGTGTCTTGACACAAGTGCTCCTGGTTATGGAAATATTGGGCAAGCATTCAGCTCTGGTCAGCTTGGAGCTTGACAGGCAAAGGGGCATACCTTGACTGGCACCAAAGAGGAGAATCTGAGTAAGGTGGGGTTGTGAATTACTTTTTTTTTTTTTTCTCTAGGCTTGTTTTTGTTTTTTGATATAAAGTAAGACAGGGTTTACTCTGGCTTTTGACCTCCCTCCCAGGAGGGGTTCTGACTGTTTGTGTAAATGCATTTCCTTGGAACTGTGCAAAGATAAAAACTTTCCTGCCTTTTTACCTTCAGGGGTCCAGTCACCCTAACTCTACCCCACTTTCATTTCTCCCTCTCACAAGAAGACACACTGGCTGCTGTTAGAGGACAAGGGGTTGGTGAAGTCAGATTGTTAACTATTTCCAGCTGAATGGGGCATAAGGTTGTGGAGTTAGAGTCTCTCCCAGAGAGGGGAAATACTCTGAAGGACCCTAGACATGTATTGATGGAGTGTAGCAAGATAGTCTTGGAAGAGAACATTGGAGAGAAGGAGTAAAACAAGGAGTTAATGAGAAGTGAGAACACAGAAAACTGGTAACCTTAGGGCTATCCTTCTTGTGGACTTCTAGGCCTTGGGGAGCACCCAAGAAAACCCAAATAGACAGAGTGTAATTTTCTCAGGACCATCTGAGCATGAGCTGGCTAAGATTTTCTTCCAGAACTGTACATTGAATGGCACAGTAGTGTCTGACATGGCCTGAATCTGTTTCCATATGACTTGTAAAACAGATGAGATATTATCAGAAACATCTGGACAGCACTTAACCTTGATAATAGCCTTCCAGAGGCCAAAGGTTGGTACCACAGAGCCATGAATATTTTTGGTCTCAACACTTACTTAAGGATGTCCTGGCACTAGTTAGAAGAGATTTACCATTGTTCCCAGTATAAGGAAATCTTTTGCATTAAGCAACCTTTAGTCACAGTCATCTATATGTATTCTAGATTTGAAAATAGCCCTTTTGACATCTATGGTTGTTTGTCCTTATTATAGAATTAGAAGTATTAGAGGTGGGGACAACATGCCAAGGTCTTGTTTGATTCCCTTCTTGGAAATTTCTTGGTGTATTACTTAATAGGTCATTCATGTATTTGACTTATCTCTTTATCTTTGGTTATACATTTCTCTGTTTAAGACTAAGCAGATAAACCACATGCAGGAAACTAAAACTTGATCCACACATTTCACCATGCACAACACTCAAATCCAAATGGATCAAAGACCTCAACATAAGACCAGAAACTCGAAAACTACTGGAAGAAAATTTACGAAGTACTTTCCATGATACAGGAATGGAAAAAGACTTCCTGAATAAAACCCCAGTGGCTCAAGTTCTTAAACAGCCACTCAACCATTGGGATCATATGAAGCTGAAGAGTTTCTTTACAGACAAGCATATAATAAGCAAAGCCAATAGAATACCCACAGAATGGGAGAAAATATTCGCAGGTTATCCAACTGATAGAGGCCTTATCTCTAGAATTTACAAAGAACTCAAAAGTCTAAACAATAAGAAGACAAATACCCCACTCACAAAATGGGGCACAGAGTTAAACAGGCAATTCACAGAGGAAGAGATACAAATGGCAAACACACACCTAAGAAAATGTTCATCATACCTAATCATCAGAGAAATGTAAATTAAAACAACTATGAGATTCCACCTTACCCCAATAAGGATAGCCAACATCAAAAGGTCAAATGAAAATAAATGCTGGCGAGGATGTGGAGAAGCAGGGACACTCATTCACTGTTGGTAGGAATGCAGGATGGTACAACCACTTTGGAAAGCAATATGGAGACGCCTGAAAAAGCTGGCTATAGAAATACCAACAGACCCAGTTATACCATTACTGGGCATCTACCCTAAAACCTTCAAACCAAAAGCCAGAGAGATTTCCTCAACCATGTTTGTAGCGGCTCAATTCGTAATAGCTAAAAGCTGGAACCAACCCAGATGTCCATCATTAGAAGAATGGATAACAAAGATGTGGTATATCTACACAATGGAATTCTATACAGCAGTAAGAAAAAACGACATAAAGAAACTTGAGGAAAAATGGTTGAACCTGGAACAGATCATTCTCAGCGAACTTACCCAATCACAGAAAAAAAATCGACACATAGTCTCACTCATCTGCAACACCTAACCTGAATCTGCCCAAGATGCCTTACATACCCAGCGAGCACCTCATGGACTAGACAATAAGATGGATGGGAGGGTGGGGAGGGAATCAAAGGGTGGAAAACAGTAATCCGGACACAAACGGCAATGGTACCATAAAATTCTACTTCCTAAAAGACAGACAAAATGGCTGAAACTTCACTAGACCCTTACAGGAAACACCTGAACTACAAGACACTGGAGAGGGTAGGATAAAAACTGACCTAAATCTTCTACATCTTCCCTCTCTCCCTCTCCCCCTCTCCCCTCTATCACTTTCCTTTCTAACTCTTGTATATTAGTTATGTTTTTCCTCAATTTCTTAGTGGACACTGACCTGTAACCCCCACTTCCAGCTTGGGCCTGCCATCCACAATGAGCTTTTGATCAGAGAAACCTAAAGGTTTCCCAAAACAATGACAGACTTCTGTCAGAGTACTTGATGACCCACCAAAGGCCAGTGGTAAGACCCTATTGCTGAAGACTCCATACACAGCTGACGCGTAAAATGGAATGACGTGGCCGGAAGCCAGGAGAGAGTCAGTCCCCAGACAGTCAGCGTGTCTTGTGCCAGAAGGCGCTACATAGGCTACTGGGGGAAATGACCAAGATCTGTCCAAGCAACACATTGTTTAACCTAATTAGCAACAAATAACCGGATGTGATGCCCACACAAGTGCAATAGTGGTACACAGCCATGGTGAGGAATCAATTGCTCTTGATTTGGCTAACTGATCCACTCAGTGGTACTAGACCCATAGCTGGAGCTGGGAAACAAGTCAGAACCATACCCAAACACAAGCCCACTCTACAATATCAAGCTACCATCAATCACGGGGTATAAGAGGGCCTAAACCTACCATACTGTCTATCAAAAAAGTAAGTCTTATCTCAATTTTCCAGGTGCTAACTTACTCTCCGTTGGAGAATCTGCTTCTCTTTTCCAGATAGATGCAGATCCTAAGAAGAGAGCTGCCCCAACATACCTCAAAAGGGGCCCAACTGAAACTAAGGACAATTGGCGAAATAAGCAAGGGTGATGTTTTCCTGTGAACCGGATACCAGCACAAAGGGGAAGGAGATCAATGCAGAGAAAAATCAACTCCTACCAAAACAGAGAGCCAGAGCCTCAGAGGCCCCCAACACCTCAGCACTAAAGCAGACCAAAAATGAACCCAACATGGCTCAGGGAAATTTTGCAGAAGAGGGGGCGGAAAGAATGTCAGAGTCACATGTTGGGTCATGATTTGCAGAGACATTTATCATACCAATAACTGGGGGCTAACTCCACAATGCACGACCCATTTTCATTAACAAGGAGGGTCTAATGGGAAGGGGTAGATCACAGATGAGCCTAAATAATGGTACCAAACTGCCTGTATTTACTGAAAAGAAAACTAATAAATTAAATAAAAAAAAAGACTAAGCACATAGCCAAAATTTAATCAAGGATTAATTTTGGAGGTCAGTATTGCTTCTCCAAGGACACTTTAGGGACCCAGGAGCAGCCCTGTAGCTTACTTGTGGTTTTTGTCTGTTAGGAGGAGATAGGGCCATGGTGGCCAAGTAGTTTTACCTACCTTGGAAAACCAGGAAGACTGATTGCTCCTCAAGTGTGACTTTCTTGTTTCAGATGGTACATCAATTTTTTGTTTGGGTCTTTGTATCCTCCCTGATCATAAAGACAGGTGCTTACCAAGGGGCCAGTGTAGAAGTGCCCCATCATCTCTAGTGGTCTCATGACCTGGGAGGATAAGCTACAATATTGGCCTTTTTGTTCCCATGATTAAAATTGCCTTTGACTTCTACATAGGTTATTAATACACTTAGAAGGGAAGTTACACCAGCCTGGATGTATGTATGTATAGAGCACATTTGATTACTGAAATAGAAAGAATGGCACAAGAGCTTCTAAAAATCATCTTATCCAAACTTTTAAAATTTTGTTGTCTTGTGGCAGCATAAGCCATATCTGACTCATAGAAAGTAGGCATATAGCCTTTAAATACCTAATAGTGATAAATACAGGCAGAACATGTTATCAGTCTTGAAAATAATACAAATTTAGCCAACTAACTTAACCTAGAAATTGTCAGGAAAGGATGAGTAAGACGGTTTAAAGCATGACCTGTGTTTGAAAAATCTTTGATTAGTTCAGATACCTGTGTGAGTACTAATTACCCAGTGAATGTTGGAAACAGAACCACACGGCTTGAAATTATTTCTCTCAGATGAGGAGCATTATTTAAGCATGAAGCTGTACCCTAAAGTAGGGAATATATCTTAACAGTTAATTTTTTTTTTATAAGCACTGGACTTGAGTTTCTAGAAATAGGACAGTAACTTTACACACAATAGAGTAGAGTCTGGTATTTGTTGAACCAACAAAACTAAGCTTTAATACAAACCTTGACAAATCTGTTTTGAAAGAAAAAAAAAAAAACACCATTTGACAACCATTGATTTTAGCTTAATTTTGATAGCCACTAATTTTATGCACCACAGAAAATTTTATTAACATACAACAATTTTATGTTTTACCCATGGATTAAACTTGATAAAGCTTTAAAAAGCTATCCCAACATATTTTACCTAACAGGAGCATAAAGGTTATAGTGACTGAAATTAAATGACTTAAGCCTAAGTGATCAAACCTAGTGATTACTGCTCAATAGAATTAGAATAAAACAAAAGGTACCTTTAAAGTCACAATGTCTTTAGGAAAATAAACACTTATACGTGTGCCTTTATCTTAAGACTCAGTTTCTCTAAATAGTTAAATCTCATTGAAAAGAGGAACCTAACTTACTTTATGA
Source organism: Jaculus jaculus (assembly GCF_020740685.1). Lineage (NCBI taxonomy): Eukaryota > Metazoa > Chordata > Mammalia > Rodentia > Dipodidae > Jaculus > Jaculus jaculus. The sequence goes on from NC_059125.1 coordinate 116,014,313, forward strand.
GAGGCTTAAAGCCAGTTTTTATACACTTAAACCATAACAAATTAGCATCAATAAGCTGTTAATCAGTGTGGCCTTAACCAAAAGACTCAGTTTCTCTTATTAAAACCTTGGCATCAGGTAAACCCATTTTAGATTTTATCCAATTAAATGCCCTTCCCTGAGCAACTTTTATTACTATCATGATGTCCTGGAAACATCTATCCTTTTTACTTTTGCCTACTCTCTAGACCCTTTCATTTGTTTCCTAATTAGAAATATAAGGATTCCACCCTTTGTGGATATTGGAGAGATAGATGAGATCATTTAAATGATGTCTTTTTATCATATGTTTTTACCTTGATGTAGACTTTAGGTAAGACTGATGTTGGTTTTATGTAAAGAGTTTGTAACCTGATCAAATACCTTGACTCAATTTACCTATTTGACATCTCTATCTTATGAGAAATTTCATCTAACAGATGTGAATTTAGGTGTTCAAAATAGAGGAACTATAAAGAGAACAAGAGTCATATGTTGCTTGTCATTCCTTTTCCCTTGTCAGAGACAATTGGCCATTTTGTCTCTGGACAGGGTCTGAGGAACACATGGTTTAAACTTGCATGGGGTCTGAGATAAAGGGACACCATCCTTTTCTCCAGAGTCCATCTTTCCATGACTTTATATAGCATATAACAGTAAGCAAGAGCAAAAGGAAGTACAAGATAAGCAAGCTAAGCATTCTGGCATTCCTTGTTTTACTCTGAAGTTATTTGTTTTACCTAGAAAATTAATTTTACTCATTTGTAATACACAAGGTGATAGGGTCTTGTCTATGTCTAATCTGGTTCAACATTCAAAGAATGTGAATTACACCTGTGATTATGATTTTGTGAACTATCTAGCATAGAAATTACCTGTGTCTAGTATAAGCTGAATTTATATTAAGTCTATATCCCTTCATAAACTTTTAGAGCATCCTTTAGAGTTTGCAAACAGTTGAAAAATCATTAACTATAGTCATGGTATTTAGGTTTAGCCATAAAATTAACTTTCTGATCCTTATAAAAAGAAATTAGGTTCAGGCCAAGATGGAGACTGCCTAGCTGTGCTGCAAGTCCTGGGGAAAGAAAGGCAAGACATTAAGGGTTTTCTGGGTCTTCTTGTCAGTGGGAGGGCACGGGGGGGCAGGGAATCGCAGAGCCCTTGTGGATGGGTAGCCCACCACTCCCACAATATAGCCACTGCACCTGCCACCACTGCCGCAGTGCTCCAATCGCATGACAATCATTCAACAATCATGCGCCAATCGATCCCTGCGTGCAGAAGTTTAAACTGCTCTGCACATTCACCCACATTACTGCTCCTGCCACTGCACGTTCAGTGAACCAAGTCCCACAGCAACTGCCACACAAGTCCAGACTGTGTCTCTCGCTTGCACCAGCTCAGGTGCCATCCCCTACCTGTCTGCTGCACCAGCCATCCACCATTATCCTGTGGTGATGGAGCGCAAACTGTTTCTGGGTCCCAGTGTTCCCAGCCAGAGTTTGGGGTGCTTAAGGGCTTGGTACCTCAGTCCCCCTCCAAGCTTGAACTCAGGCAGCTTTAGCACATTACCGCTTGAGAATTCAGGCAACTTTGTTGCCCCTGTCAGGCGGTAGATAGGTGGTTTTGGCAAGAGGGAGCCAAAACCCAGGCTGCTTGGCAACTACCCCAGGCTGCTTCAGATTCCCATTGCACTAGAGCCCAGGATGATCCACCCACCTACGTGCCCATACACTATCATGGGCAGACCACAGAGCAAAAGAAATACCATGAAAAATCAAATGCAAGAAAATCCAGTTAGATCACCCAGTCCTACAATGAATACATTTAACCAAAATATACAAGAGTTATTAGGATCAGAACATCAAATTGAAGCTATGAGCAATGCAACCTTGACCAACCTTCTGGTAGAACTTGCAGGAAAGCAACAAAGGACTGATAATCGTGTGGATGCTACCATCACTAAGCTACAACAAATATAAGAACTTGGAAGGAGTTCCAAGACAGTTAAGAGTTTGAGGGAGAGTGAAAAAAAGAAAACCTTAAAAATCAGCTGGCCATACTAAATGAAGAGATAAAGAAATGCAAGGATGAATTTCAAGAATCATCAAGAAAATCAGAAAATGATGTGGAAAGGGAGCTTGACAGAGGGATGGAATGATACATAGAAAAGTAGTAGAAAAGGCAAACTTAATTCAACAAGTCCAAAACTCTCTAGAGGCTCTCAAGAATAGAGTCAGCGAAGGGGAGGATAGAAACTATGATCTGGAAGACAAGATGGAAGAATCAGTTCAAGAGTTCAAAAAGTTCAGTAAGTTCAAAATTTCCTGTGAACAGAACATGAGGGAATTATGGGATACACTTAAACGTCCTAATATCAGAATCATTGGAATACCAGAAGGAGAAGAATTTCAGAACACAGGCATGGAGAACTTATTTTAAAAAATAATTGAAGAAAACTTCCCCAGTCTCTTAAAATAAAGGCCCATCAAAGATACAAGAAGCCAACAGAACTCCAAACAGACTGGACCAAAGGAGAAACTATCCAAGACATATTATAATTAAGACTCTGAACATTGATACCAAAGAGAAAATCCTAAAAGCAGCTAGGGAAAAACAGCACACCAGTTTCAATGGTAACCCCATCAGAATTACTTCAGACTTCTCAATGGAAAACCATGAAAGCTAGAAGAGCCTGGAAAGAAAAACTCCAAAGTCTAAGAACCTATGGCTTCCAACCCAAACTACTCTACCCAGAAAAAGTATCCCTCTTAATAGATGGTGAAAGAAAAAGTTTCCATGACAAAACTCAGATTTACAATTATATGAACACAAAACCAAATCTACAGAGAGTATTTCAGGAAATTCTCCACACAGAAGAAACAAATAATCAAACTCAAATGCCTACAAGAAGCAGATCACAATAACCAAACTCAGAGTAGGCACAAAAACTTCAAAGTCCATGAAAACACCAACACACATCTACCATCACAATATGGCAGTGATAAAATCTAATCTCACAGTCATTACCCTAAATATTAATGGCCTTAATTCACCCATCAAGAGACACAAGCTAACAGAATGGATCAAAAACAAATAGACCCCTCAATTTGTTGCCTTCAAGAAACCCACCTCAACACTAAAGACAGACACCTCCTCAGGGTGGAAGGGTGGAAAACAATATTACAAGCAAATGGGAACAAGAAACAAGCAGGTGTAGCTATATTAATATCAGACAAAATAGACTTGAAACCAAAAATAATCAAAAAGGACAAAGAAGGCCACTTCCTACTTATCGAGGGAATGATACATCAAGAGGATATTACAATCATAAATCTGTATGCACCGAACACAGGGGCACCACAGTTCATAAAACAAAACATACTTGACAATAAAACAGAAATAACCACCAACACCATCATAGCTGGGGACTTCAATACACCATTATCAGTAATAGACAGATAATCCAAACAGAAATTCAACACAGAAGTAAGAGAGCTCAACAAAACCAGAGATGACTTAGACAAACGGACATCTACAGAACTTTCCATCCCAAAACCATAGAACACACTTTCTTCTCATCAGCCCATGGAACATTCTGTAAAACAGACAATGTACTGCGTCACAAAGATTGCCTTCACATATTTAGGAAAATTGACATAATTCCCTGCATGATATCAGATCACAATGCTATAATGCTAGAAATCAACAACAAAAGACTCACCAAGAATCCCAGCGGCACCTGGAACCTGAACAGCACACTTGTAAATAATAAATGTATAGTGGATGAATAAAAAATGAAATTGCAAAATTCCTGGAATTAAATGACAATGAGAACACATCATACCAAAACTTATGGGACACAATGAAGGTGGTTCTCAGAGGAAAATACATAGCACTCAATACCTTCATAAAAAAGACAGAAAGATCCCAAATCAATATCCCAACCATCCACCTAAAGGCACTGGAAAAACAAGAAAAATCCAACCCAAAGAGCTCCAGAAGGAAGGAAATAATTAAAATCAGAGCAGAAATTAATGAATTGGAAACCAAGGAAACAATTAAGACAATTGACACAACAAAGAGCTGGTTCTTTGAAAAAATAAACAGGATTGACAAACCCCTGGCCAATTTGATCAAGTAAAAAAAGGAGAAGCTTCAAATTAACAAAATTCAAAATGAAAAAGGAGAGATCACAACAGACATAAGTGAAATTGGGTGAATCATAAGGACTTATTTCAAAACCCTCTACTCCACAAAACTGGATAATGTAGAGGAGATGGATAAATTCCTGGACACATGCCATCTATCAAATCTAAACTCAGGGCAGATTAATCACCTCAATGAACCCATCACACTCCTGGAGTTTGAAAAAGTAATAAAAAACCTCCCAGGGCTGGAGAGATTGCTTAGCAGTTAAGCGCTTGCCTGTGAAGCCTAAGGACCCCGGTTCGAGGCTCGATTCCCCAGGACCCACGTTAGCCAGATGCACAAGGAGGCACACGCGACTGGAGTTCGTTTGCAGTGGCTGGAGGCCCTGGCGCGCCCATTCTCTCTCTATCTCTCTCTATCTGCCTCTTTCTCTTTGTAACTCTCAAATAAATAAATAAAAATACTTTTAAAAAACCTCCCATAAAGAAAAGTCCAGGACCTGATGGCTTCTCAGCTGAATTCTATCAAACGTTCTGGAAAGAACTCAAACCAATCTTCCTCAAACTGTGCCACACACTTGGAGAACAGGGAAAGTTACCCAACTACTTTTATGAAGCTAGTATCACCCTAATTCCAAAACCAGGCAGAGATGCCACAAGAAAAGAAAACTACCATCCTATTTCCCTAATGAACTTAGATGCAAAGATCCTGAAGAAAATCCTCACAAACCGAATCCAACAACACATCAAAAGCATTATCCACTTTGACCAAGTGGGATTCATCCCAGGAACACAGGGGTGGTTTAACATACCAAAATCTGTCAATGTAATACACCACATAAACAAGGTTATACATAAAAACCACATGATCACCTTGATAGATGCAGAAAAGGCCTTTGACAAGATCACTTCATGATCAAAACATTGGAGAGAATTGTCATGGTTGGTTCATATCTTAACATAATAAAGAAATATACAAAGCTCCTAAGGCCCAAATAATACTTAATAGAGAGAGACTGGAGGAATTCCCATTGAGATCAGGAACAAGACAGGGTTGTCCTCTCTCGCCTCTGATTTTCAATATAGTACTGGAAGTCCTAGCTCAAGCAATAAGACAGAAGAAAGAAATAAAAGGGATACAATTTGGAAAGGAAGAAGTTAAGTTAGCTCTATTTGCTGATGACATGATTGTATATGTAAGAAACCTGAGAGACTCCATCCCAAAACTCCTGAATGTGATTAACTCCTATAGCAAAGTAGCAGGATACAAAATCAATGCACAAAAAATCAGTATCATTTCTATGTGCAAATGAAAAAGATACAGAGAAAGAAATAAGGGACATAGTCCAATTTTCAATAGCAACAAAAAAAATACATTGGAATAATGTTAACCAAGGAAGTGAAAGATCTAAACAATGAAAATATAAAAACACTCAAAAAAGAAATTGAGGAGTACTTGAGAAACTGGAAAGTTCTCCCATGCTCCTGGATAGGCAGAATTAACATTATGAAGATGGCAATCCTACCAAAGTCAATTTATATATTTAATACAATTCCAAATAAAATCCCTACAGTGTTCTTCACAGAGATAGAAAAAATGATCTCAAATTTCACGTGGAAAAACAGAAGTCCTCGCATATCCAAATATATCCTCAGCAGAAGAAATACCTCTGGAGGCATCACCATACCTGATCTAAAGCCATATTACAAAGCCATAGTAATAAAAACAAAATGGTACTGGCATAAAAACAGGAGTATAGACCAATGGAATACTTTGGGTCAAGCAACTACAGCTACTTGATTTTCGACAAAATCCCAGACAACATAGGCTGGAAAAAAGACAGCATCTTCAACAAATGGAGCTGGACAAACTGGATAACCACATGCAGGAAACTGAAATTTGATCCACACATTTCACCATGCATTACACTCAAATCCAAATGGATCAAAGACCTCAATATAAGACCAGATACTCAAATACTACTGGAAGAAAATTTAGGAAGTACTTTCCATGATATAGAAATGGAAAAAATACTTCCTGAACAAAACCCCAGTAGCTCACTATCTTAAACAGTCACTCAAACAATGGGATAACATGAAGCTGAAGAGTTTCTTTAAAGACAAGCATACAATAAAGAAAGCCAAAAGATTACCCACAGAATGGGGGTAAATATTTGCGGGGTATAAAACTGATAGAGACCTAATCTCTAGAATCTACAAAGAACTCAAAAATCTAAACAGTAAGAAGTCAAACACCCCACTCACAAAATGGGGCAAAGTGCTGTACAAGCAGTTCACAGAAGAAGAAATACAAATGGCAAACACACACTTAAGAAAATGTTCATCATCCCTAATCATTAGAGAAATGCAAATTAAAACAACTATGAGAATCCACCTTACCCCATAAAGGATAGCAAACATCAAAAAAATCAAATGAAAATAAATGCTGGTGAGGCTGTGGAGAAGTAGGAACACTCATCCACTGTTGGTGGGAATGTAGGATGGTACAACCAGTCTGGAGAGCAAAATGGAGACTCCTGAAAAGGCTGACGATAGAGATACCAACAGACCCAATTATTCCCTTCTGGGCATCTATCCTAAAACCTTCAAACTACAGGCCAGAGTGATTTGCCCAACCATGTGTGTAGTGGTTCAATTCATAATAGCTAAGAGCTGGAATCAATCCAGATGTCCATCACTAGAAGAATGGATAACTGAAATGTGGTATATCTACACAATGCAATTCTATACAGCAGTAAGAAGAAATGACACAAAGAAATTTGAGGAAAAATGGTTGAACCTGGAACAGTTCATTCTCAGTGAATTTATCCAATCACAAAAAAATCCCCACATACTCTCACTCATCTACAGCACCTAACTTGAATCTACCCAAGATACCTTACATACCCATCAAGCATCTCATGGACTACACACTAGGATGGATGGGGAGGGAGGGGAGGGCATCAAAGGGGTGGGAAACACTAATCTAGACCCAAACGGCAATGGTACCATATAATTCTACTTCCTAAAAGGCAGACCAAATGGCTGAACCTTCACCAGACCCTTACAGGAAACACCTGAACCACAAGACACTGGAGAGGGAAGGATCAAGTCTATCCTAAATCTTCTACAACTTCCCTCCCTACCTCTCTCTCTCTCTCTCTCTCTCTCTCTCTCTCTCTCTCTCTCTCTTCTCTCTAACTCTTGTATATTAGTTATCTTTTTCCTCATTTTCTTAGTGGGTACTGACCTGTAACTCCCAGTACCAGCATGGGGCTATCATCCACAATGAGCTTTTGATCAGAGAGACCTACAAGCTTTCCTAAAAGAATGACAGAATTCTGTCAGAGTACTTGATGACCCACCAAAGGTTAGTGGTAAGACCCTATTGCTGAAGACACCATATGCAACTGATATGTAAAATGGAACAGCACGGCTGGAAGCCAGGACAGAGTCAGTCCCCAGACAGTCAGCGTGTCTAGTGCCAGAAAGTGCTACATGGGCGACTGGGGAAAATGACCAATATCTGTCCAAGCAACTCATGGTCGAACCTACTTAGCAGCAAATAATCTGTTGTGATGCCCACAAAGTGCAATAGTGGCACACAGCCATGGTGGGGAACCAACTGCTCTTAATTTGGCTAACTGATCCCCTCAATGGTACAGGAACCATAGCTGGATCTGGGAAAGAAGTCAGAACCATATCCAAACATAAGTCCACTCTCCAATATCAAGCTACCATCAATCATAGGCTATAAGAGGGCCTACACCTATTAAACTCTCTATTAAAAAAGTAAGGGTTATCTCATTTGTCTTGGTGCTAACTTACTCTCTGTTGGAGAATCTGCTCTCTTTTTCAGATAGATGCAGTTCATAAGGAGAGAGCCACCCCATCATACCTCAAAAGCGACCTGGCTGAAACTAAGGAAAACTGGCGAAACAAGCAAGGGTGCTGTTTTCCTGATGAACCGGATACCAACACAGGGGATGGAGACCAACACAGAGAAAAGTCATCTACTTCCAAATCAGAGAGCCAGAGCCTCAGAAGCCCCCAACACCTCATCACTGAAGCAGACCAAATATGAACCCAACATTGCTCAGGGAAATTTTGCAGAAGAGGCAGCAGAAAGAATGTCAGAGCCACATGTTGGGTCATGATATGCAGAGACATTTATCATACCAATAACTGTAGGCCTAACCCACAATGCACGAGCCATTTACCTCATCAAGGAGGGGCCAATGAGGAGGGGGTAGGCCACGGATGAGCCTAATAATGGTACCAAACTGCCTTTATTTGCTGAATACAAAACTAAAAAATAAAAAAAAAGATATTCCTGATAGTTTTTATTCATAATGAGTATTGAAGTGAATGCAGGCCTGTTTCTCTAGCTTCAAGATTCTACAGAAGCAGTTACAAAATGACTATTTTTGTGAAATTCTTCACAAAGAATTTCCTGGCTTCTAGTTTTGGTAGAAAAGACAAAATTGCAGAATCTTAACATATCCTATTTCTCCTTTGGTGGAATTAAGGCAACTAGTTGTGTGTGGTTGATTATTTAAGTAATCAAGGTCCTCATAGATCCTCTTTTGTCCAGACATGATTACTCTGTCTGTAATAAAGCACTTATAAACCAGTTTAGAAAAAAAAAAGAAATTAATTTGGGGCAAAATTTGGTTGTATTTTTAATATTTTTAGATGGTCTATATCTTTCCTACATATTCACACCATCATCCATATACTTAAAACATTCTGATATAAGTACCACTCAAAAGGCATTTTTAAATTGCATTCTATGTCCAACATTGAAAGATTCCTTCACAGTTCCTTCAATCAACTTATCTCACCCCATAATTAAACATCTTTCTTACCAGACTATTAAGAGAAAATACACCAAATGATTAATCCTATTACTCACTGACCATCAAGGGGTCTAGATTAAAACAATTTTATGTCATCAAAAATCTATACCTAACAACCATATTTGCTTTATAATTCCAGCATATGTAACCACAGATTTTTACAATTACATAATTTGAGATATCTCCTATTAGTGAACTGCACAAAATAAACTTTTTTTTAAGTTATAAGACTATGAATACAGGCAAAACATGACAACTGTTTTGGGGATAATCTTTATCAATACCTCTGACACACTTGGAAATGCTTTTATTAGGAGTAACTAAGGCACATTTTTTGTTTCTGTCTTGAGGCAAGCTAGCCTAGAACTCATAACAGTCACTTCCTCCTTTTAAGTAACAGGACATTACAATCTTTTTCTAAAATACATGGCAAATACCTCAGAGAGAATTTTGTTGTTTTCAATAATCCTCTATGTAAGTTGAAGTTGACCTAGAACATAAATTCAATTATATTTATGATATCATGTAACAAATTATGGCATTGTTCACATAAAATTTCAGCTCACCATAGTCTTGAGCTAAATCTGACTTTTTTTTTGGGGGGGGGGGTTATGATGTAGGGTCTCAGTCTATCCCAGGCTGACCTGGAATTCAATCTGTATTCACAGGGTGGCCTCAGGTTTCTCTTGTTCTGCTGCTTCATGGCATTGGTGCAATGGGCAAGGGTGTGGCCCACTGGCTCTTCACAGTGGCAGCAGCAGTGGCCCCGAGGCAGCACCCCTGGTGCTGCCATCTTGGATAAAAGGACTCAGGCACAGCATTGTCTGATGGGTGGGGTGGGATCTTGCATACTTGTGTGACTGTCTGTGAGGGGGCGGATGGAGAAGAGTCCTGGTCAGGGGAATTTATCATGTTGGTATTCCTTTAGCCCATGTAACATGAGCCCAGAGGGAGGCAGCCCAGATGGGGAAGTTGATAGGGTGGTGAGGGTAGGTAAAGGGGGTGGGGATGGGCGTGGGAGAGCTCACTACCTTTGGAACAGCCCTGCATGGCTCCCAGGCTTTCACCTGGGTTCAGGTCTGGTAAGCACAGAGGCAGCAGCTGAGACTCTTGGCTTCCTGCCAGCCTGGGTGCCACATAGTCTTTGGAGCAGAAAGGGCCCCTCCTAATTTTGGCCTCCTCACTGGGCAAGTATTCCCCAGAGCAAGCTTCATGACTGGGAAAGGAAGGAGGGGACTAGAGGCCACCGGGTAGGGCAGTGGAGACACTGCGCCTGCATGGATCAAGGCACCGCTGTCTCTGCGCACATGAGCCTGCCACCAGACCCAAGCCACCTTAGAGCCCTTGTGTGGCCAGCTTGCAGCTTCACTGCTGCTCTAACAGAGAAGCTTGAAAGGAGATGAAAAGAGAGTGAGGGGGGGATTTCCTTCCTAAACTTCTCTCCTAGCCAGATAAGCTATGTGGGTCCACATGTCTGGGTCATATGGATCCCCAGAAATCATCCAGGGGTCAATTTGGAGGACTTCCTCCCTAAATGAGATGACTTCCTTCTGGGGAAGCATAATGCCTCTAGCCCTGAGAAATGCTCATAATCCCCAAATTTGTGACTCCTTCACATTCGGTCCCTCACAATGTTGTGAACCAAAAATAAAGGAGGAAAGGTAGTAACCTGCCAGCCCTCAGTCATGAAGGCAAGTCAACAGGGGGCTGATGTCCCTCAGGTGGACTATGTCCCTCCAGGGGACCACTCACCTACCCTGGTGAGTCTCAGAGGGTCCCTGTTCAGGTGCCAGCTGTGGTTCCTGGCCACCCTGGGACAGCTGTGCATTTCTGTCCCAGGGGCATCCAGGCAACTGCAGAGCAGGGCCTTGAGCAGTGTGCATGCAAAGGGAAGAAACACCCAGGAGGCGGCTTCAGAGAACAGCTTGTTTATTTTTCAGGGGAATGGATTTATAAATTCTTGTGAAAGAACAGGAAAAGGTATGGATCATAAGGGGATTGGTTAGTACATAGGTCCCAATGATGCCCCATTAGCATGTAGGTACTTTCCAGGTGAGCAGGAAAGGGTCTAAGTAGTGGTGAGAAAACATATAGGGTACGGGTTTAGTGGAATTGGCAGTTCGGGGGCTGCTGAATAATTCCTCATTAGCATGTAGGGATGTTCCAGACAAATGGCAAAAGGTCACAAGGTTCTTGGGAAAGCAAAACCTTAAGTATTATCAGGATGTCCAGGTACCTTAGGTGGGGGGATGAAGTGACCTCACTCCTGTTGCTCTTGAGGCGAGATCTAGGCTTGCTAGACCCTCCAGGATGGGAGGGGGTGGAATTCTGCCTGTCTCAAGGAGAGATTATCTAGGTCTAGGCCTGCTGCAACCTCCAGGGTCTAGGGCCCTTAGTCATGCGTGACAGCTCAGGCCTGCTTAAACCTCCTGTGGCCTGGGGCCCTCAAACAAGCCTGTCACTCATTTCCCTGTCTTTCTACTCCACCTGACTTCTTTCATACCACATCTAAATATAAGAGAAGCCAATAGAAACAAGTCCACAGGTGGAATGCTATTCTTCCTTGAAATGTCATATTTGAAAAACTTAATCAATTACTTTTAAATTCATCCATACTGAAGTTCTCAGGACCTGGACAGAATGCCATCTGGATTTTGTTTTGTTTTGCTACTATATAACATGAACTGCTTCCAGTATTTTATACCTTTGAAACCTCATAAGCTGAGCCTGTACTGTCTCTGTGAGCATTATGATTTTCCAAACTCTCATCAGAATGGCTCCTTAATCTCTTCTTATAGTGAGGGACACTCGGGAGAAAGCTAGCATCTTTTACTCAGTTTCAATTAGGAATAGAAGCCTGAAGGTATAACCAGAAGATGCCACCATGTTTTTTAGGCAGAATTCCATTTAAGCAGAAATGGAACTTGTGTCTGATCAAGTTTTATCCACAGCAGCTGCAGCACCCCCTGCTGTCTCCACAATCTGTCATACTGCCTGGGTAGGCTGACCTTTGGGTCAGCCCCTTGACTCTGTAAGCCAATCAGATCTTCCACTTACTTACATGAAAGAATCCATTTTTTTATCAACTATAAAAACTTGTTTCAAGCTGATCTCTGTTCTCTCTCTCTTTCTTTCTCTCTCTACCTTGTGATCTTTGTCTGATCACATGTAAGCATGGCTTTCCTCTCCTGAATGGAGAGGACTTATTCTTGGCTTGGGTAGTTTTCTGTTTGCCTCTGATAGATGCTTTGGGGAAACATCTAACTTTAATTATATGTATGATTTTCCTCTGATTTCTGAATCTACCATGTGTCTATCTTCTTTTTTCTCTAAGTCTACCATGTTTAATATTTTCTAAACTCTGGGCCTGCTATCTATGTAATTTCTTTAAACTTGTGGTAACCATGGGCATAACTCTCCTTACTACACATTTGTCAGCTGAATTCCCTGGTTCTGCTTTGGTACTTTTCCTCTGCTATTCTTTCTTAAGCCATCACCATTAGCTTTCTTACCTTTCTTCAGTACGAAGGTTCAGGGTGGGTGCTGTACCTTCCACATAATTGCATGTTTCCTGTAAATCCCTCTACATAAACTCCTAGATCATATTATCCTCCATGAGTTTGTGACTCTGCTATAGCCTTTTCTTAGATCCAAACTTCCCTTAAATTGACCCCATAATTCCACAATTTATGACTTCTCCTTAATAAACTCAATAGTTCAAAATTTATCCTTCCTGAGTTGATTTTTTATCTCTTTCTTAAAATTAGAATGAGGACCCAAAATTGGGGTTTATAATTTTGGAAGATCACCCCTGAACCTCAACAATCCTATATCAATAGCATTATAAGGTTTTCTATCCCAACAATTCCAATACTCCATATTCTTCCCACAAACCAGTTACAAGGAGTGACAAACAACATGGTCAGGTTCATCATACCAACAGTCCCACTCCCATTACCAATTTTTCTGTGCTGGTAACTTCCTCACTGCTATGAACAAATGCCAGACCTGCAGCAGTTCAAGGGAGGAAAGGGCTTATTCTAGATATAACTTTGTGTTAGGTACTTTATATTGCTGTGAACATATAGTGGACCAAAATCAAATAACAGGAAAAAATGGTTTAATTTTGCTTATAATTCCAGAGGGTAGAGTCCATTATGATGTGGAATACATGGAATAATTAAGAAGGTGGCATCACATAATTGTATTGGCAAGGAGGAATCGGAGAGTAAGAACAGTAAGTGGGGTGAAGCTAAAAATAATCTAAGTCCCACCCCCAAGTGACACACTTCCTCCAGTAAGGCTCTGCCACCTCAGGTTTCCACATCTTCATAATGGCCCCACCACCTGGGAATTAAATATTCAAACATATGAGGCTGTGGGAATTTTACATTCAAATCACCACACACTTTCTAGAGGATAGTTTCCTTCATGGAAGAGAGGGCATGGCGAAAGGTATAGGAGTCCAGCTGGCCACATTGCAGCCAGAGTTAGGAGTCACAGGAGGAACAGTAAGTGGAGGCAGGATATAAAACCTCAGGACCCTTTTTCAGTAACTCACTTCCTCAAGAAGCCTTCGATCCCTAAATGTTACACAGCATTCCTATAGAACTCCACTACCTGGGGACCAAGTATACAAACACATGAGTCCACTGGAGACGTTTCACATTCAAACCCCATCAGAAACACTGGATGTGCTTGGCTTATTTCTGAAGACTCTCTTGTGTCTACGAAGTCTGCATGGGATCTGAAAACTTCTTCTGTACATGCTACAAATATAAGTCTAATCATATATATGGGATCTGTTATGATTAATACTGTGGTAGTTCTGAATGAATATTTATCTACATTCATGAGTGTGTCCTTTACTATTTTTTTGATATGTGTATAATTTACAGTTATGATATTTCTTGCCCATAGCATGTGGATCTATATGATTTTAAACTTTTGTGTGCCATTGTTATATCAAGATTCCTGGTCCACAAGAACCTCTCATTGCATTATTGATGCTTATAAGGTTTCTGTTTTTATTTCTTAAATTTTTATTTACTTATTTGCAAAGGTTGAGAGAGAGAGAAAATATTGGCACTCCAGGGCTTCCTGCCACTGCAAATGAACTCCACACATATGTCACTTTGTGTATCTGCCTTTACATAGGTACTTGGAATCAAACCCAGACCATCAGGCTTTAGAAGAATGCAATTTAACCACTAAGAATTCTGTACATTCTTACTAGGCTTGTCTTCTGTATGAGTTTTCTGATGCTTAATGAGGCCACGATTTTAACTCTCTTTCCACACTTCTTGCATACACAGAGTTTCTCTCCTCTGTGGTTTTCCCCCTTGAAGACCCTTGAGTTCTGAACACTTTTGTTTAAGGCTGAAAAATTTTCTTCCTCAAAAACTCTCCACAATGTTTTGGTACTGTGTATAATCCCACAAATTTTCTTTCCTGGATTTTTCCATGGTAACTGTCATTCTGGTATTGATGAACAGTTTGAATCCTGGATTTCATATTGATGACATATTAATGTAGGCCACTTTATGTATCTCTTTTGAGTTTTAATACCTAGGATAAACAGAACAATACGATACTTCTGAGATAAATAAAACTATGGGAACAGGGGGGATTTCGTTGTGGTTTTATGCTAAAGATAAAGAAACAAGTAATTTCTGGTTCAGCTAGAGAAATAATGAAACAGATTCATTTCTGATACTGTCTGCAGAGAATAATGAAAAGTACATTAAATAATGGTAGAAGAAACCAAAAAAGGATTCTAAAAAGTAGAAAGAAATAAGATCAATTGGGACACAGGGATACAAAAATAATGTAGCAAGATATATTATACCTCCATACCCAGAAGAAGATCAGGATTTTCATTCCTTATAGATCCCTTATGATCAGAAAGATTCTTGGGTGAGCTTTTTCCTTACCATTATAAACACCTTAAATCCACACAATGTAGGAGGAGCACTGTGAGTCTGAGACCAGGCTCGTATTGTAGAGGCAATTCCAGGTCAGCCAGGGCTAAAGCAAGAACCTAACTCAAAAAAGAAAGCAAAAGGAAAAGAGATACTAAAATGTAACTGTCAATTTAAGAGTTTCTCAATAAAGGAATAAAATACCTGCATTGTAAATAAAAACAGAGTGGCTTCATAATAAAATAAAATATTAAACAGACACATACTCATGTAGTATAAGAAGTAAGTTTATTAAAGCGCAAGAAAAACATTATTTATATGACCAAGGACCAAAAAAATCATAACTTTGAGGTGATTGTGAAATCTTACAAAGTATAAATAACCTACTAGTGCAAAGCAATGAATTTTCAAATAATACATCATTTTAGAAAAAACTCAAAAAATTTAGCATATGTTCCAGTTTAATGAAATTCAAGTGATATATATGAGAACATATGGAACACAGTTAAAGCAGTGAATACAGTAGTCGATAGTTCTTTACCATAGAAAAGAGGAACTATCTTAAGTCAAAAATATTAATTCCAGGGCTGGAGAGATGGCTTAGTGGTTAAGCGCTTGCCTGTGGAGTCTAACGACCCTGGTTCGAGGCTCGATTCCCCAAGACCGATATTAGCAAGATGCACAAGGGGTGCACACATCTGAAGTTCATTTGCAGTGGCTGGAAGCCCTGGCACACCCATTCTCTCTATCTCTCTCTCTCCCCCTCTCTCTCTGCCTCTTTCTTTGTCTGTTGCTCTCAAATAAAAAAATAAATAAATAAAAAATAAATAAAAATTTTAAGAACCTGAAAGAAAAGGTTAATTCCACACATGATATTGAAAGGAATTTGTAAAATATGTAAGCCTCTATGAAGAATGAAAAAGTAAATGAAAGCACAAGAAATGGTGGCTGGTTCATCATCCATCACCAAGAAGCATTTATCAAACTCACAATAACAGACCACAATAACACAGTAGTTAAAGCCAAAGTGGTAAGAATGATTATCATAAGATTCTATGATAGGGCTGGAGAGATGGCTTAGCTGTTAAGGCACTTGCTGGCAAAGCCAAAAGGTCCTGGTTCGACTCTCCAGGTCCCATGTAAGCCAGATGCACAAGGCGGAACATACATCTGGAGTTCACTTGCAGTGGCTGGAGGACCTGGTGTGCCCATTCTCTCTCTGTCTCTCTTCCTCTTTCTCTCTCTTAAATAAATAAATAAATAAAATATATTTTTAAAAGATTCTATGATAAATTCTTATACCAGGAATAGGAATGTACCTCAAAGAAAGACCTGATGCCTACCCTGTTTCAACTCACAATTATTACCCTAAATATTAATGGCCTTAATTCACACATCAAGGTACATAAGCTATGAGGGTAGATCAGAAAATTAGACCTCTCAATCTGCTGTCAACAAAAAACCTCACCACTAAAAACAGACAACTCCTCAGGGTGAAAGGGTGGAAAATGATATTCCAAGTAAACAGAAATAAGAAACAATCAGGAATTGGTATACTAATATCAGATAAAATGGAGTTCAAACCAAAAATAATAAAACAAGACAAAGAAGGTCACTTCTTACTTACCAAGGGAAGGATCCAAGAAGAGTATATCACAATCATAAATCTTTATGCACCAAACACAGGTGTGCCACAATTCATAAAACAAAACCTATTCGACAACAAAACAGAAATAAACACCAACACTATCATAGTCAGGGACTTCCATACTCCACTATCAGCAATAGATATATCATCCAAACAGAAAGTCAACAGGTAAGAGAGCTCATCAACACCATAGATCAACTAGACCTAACAGACCTCTACAGAACATTGTACCCCAAACCTGAAGAACACACATTCTTCGCAGCAGCCCATGGAACCTTCCCTAAAATAGATCACATACTGGGCCATAAAGCCTGCCTCTAAATGCTTAGGAAAATAGACATAATTCCCTGCATAATATCAGATCACAATGCTACAATTCTAGAAATTAACAAGAAGAGATGAACCAGGAATCACACCACCTCCTGGAAGCAGACAACACACTTTTAAACAATAAATGGGTAGTGGAGGAAATAAAAAAAATGAAATTGAAAATTTTCTAGAACTGAATGACAATGAGAACACATCATACCAAAACTTGTGGGACACAATGAAGGCAATCATTAGGGGAAATTCCATGCCTCTTAATGCCTTCATAACAAAGATATAGAGTTCTCAAATCAACAACCTTACCATACACCTAAAGGCATTGGCATAACAAGAAGAATCCAACCCAAAAAGCTCTGGAAGGAAAGAAATAGTCAAGATCAGAGCATAAATTAATGAATTGGAAACTAAGAAAACCATTAAGAAAATTGATGAACAAAGAGCCAGTTCTTTGAAAAAATAAACAAGATTTATAAACCCCTGGCCAATTTGATCAAGTGGAGAAAAAAGAGATACATCAAATTAGCAAAATTAGAAATGAAAAAGGAGAGATCACAACAAACATAAGTGATATTTAAAGAATCATCAGGACTTATTTCAAAAACCTCTACTCCAAAAAACTGGATAATATGGAAGAACTGGATGAATTCCTGGACATATACCACCTATCAAAACTCAGACCATAATAATCTCCTAAGCCCTAAGCAAACCTATCACACCCATCAAAATTGAAAAGATAATTCAAAATTTCCCAAAAAGATGAACCCACAACCAGATGGCTTCTCAGCCAAATTCTATCAAACCTTCATGGAAGCACTAAAACCAATTTTTCTCAAACTTTTCTACATAAGCAGAGAACAAGGAAAGCTCCCCATCTCCTATTATGAAGCTAGTATCACCCTAATACTAAAATCAGGCAGAGATGCTACAAGAAAAGAAAACTGTAGGCCTATCTCTCTGATGAACATACACACAAAGCTCCTAAACAAAATCCTTGCAAACCAAATTCAACAACATATCAAAAGCATTATCTACCTTGATCAAGTAGGCTTTATCCCAGGAACACAGAGTTGGTTCAACATACAGAAATCTGTCAATGTAACATACATATAAGCAAGCTTAAACACAAAAATCACATGATCATTTCAATAGATGCAGAAAAGGCCTTTTACAAAATCCATCATGTTATAGAAGAAGTTAAGTTAGCCTTATTTGCAGATGACATGGTTCTATACATAAGAGACCTTCAGAAAAGTAGCAGAATACAAAAATCAGTACAAAGCTTTCCCTGTTCTCTGCTTATGTAGAACAGTTTGAGAAAAATTGGTTTTAGTGCTTCCATGAAGGTTTTATAGAATTTGGCTGAGAAGCCATCTGGTTCTGGGTTCATCTTTTTGGGGAATTTTGAATGACCTTTTCAATCTTGATGGGTGTGACAGATTTGTACAAAAATGTACAAAAATCAGTAGCCTTTCTATATGCAAAGGGCAAAGATACAGAGAAAGAAATTAGTGTCATTGTCCCATTTTCAATAGCAACAACAACAAAAATAAAATAAAATAAAATATATTGGAATAACATTAACCAAGTATTTGAAAGACTTATATGATGAAAACATAAAAACACTCAAGAAAGAAACTGAGGAGGACTTCAGGAAATGGAAAGACCTCCCATGCTCCTGGCTAGGCAGAAGTAACATTGTAATAATGGCAATCTTACCAAAAGCAATATATAGATTTAATACAATTCCAATAAATTATACCAGAATTTTTCTTCACAGAGATAGATAAAAAAATTTTATAATTCATATATAATGGCAGCAGGTCTTAGATATCCAAGCATATCCTCAGCAAAAGAAACACCTCTGGAGGCATCACCATACCTGATCTAAAGGTAGATTGCAAAGCTATAGTAGCAAAAACAACATGGTACTGGCATAAATACAGGAACATAGACCAATGGAACAGAATTGAGGATCTGGTCTTCAGGTCAAGTAACTACAGTTATTTGATGTTTGGCAAATGCCCTAACAATGTGACTGAAAAAAATAGAGTATCTTCAACAAATGGTGTTTGACAAACTGGATAACCATATGCAGGAAAATGAAACTAGACCTAAACATCTCACCATGCACAACAATCAATTCCAAATAGGTCAAAGACCTCAATGTTAGACCAGAAACTCTACTACTAATGGTCAAAAAAAAAACAATGAGGAACTTTCCATAATATAAGAGTAGGACAAGACTTCCTAAACAAAACCCCAAGTAGCTCAGGAAATTAAGCAACCACTCAACCATTGGGATCTCAGGAATCTGAAAAGTTTTTTCACAGACAAACAAAGAATCAGCAGAGCCAATAGACTACCTACAAAATGAGAGAACATATATGCCAGCTATACAAGTGACAGAGTCCTAAATTCTAGAATCTACAAAAAACTCAAAACCCAAAACAATAAAATATCAAACAACCCACTCATAAAGTGAGACAGAGAACTGAATATGCGGTTCTCAGAGGAAAAATACAAATGGCAAACACACATTTAAGAAAATGTTGGGGGGTTGGAGAGATGGCTTAGCAGTTAAGCGCTTGCCTGTGAAGCCTAAGGACCCCGGTTCGAGGCTTGGTTCCCCAGGTCCCTCGTTATCCAGATGCACAAGGGGGCGCACGCGTCTGGAGTTCGTTTGTAGAGGCTGGAAGCCCTGGCGCACCCATTCTCTCTCTCTCCCTCTATCTGTCTTTCTCTCTGTGTCTGTCGCTCTCAAATAAATAAATAAAAAATTTAAAAAAAAAGAAAATGTTCATCATCTGTAATCATCAAGGAAATGCAAATTAAAACAAATATGAGATTCCACCTCTCCCCAGTAGGGATAACAAACATTAAAATATCAAATGAAAACAAATGTTGGTGAGGATGTGGGGAAATAGGAACCCTTGCTAACTGTTGGTGGAAATGTAACAGGATACAACCACTGAGGAAAGCAATATGGAGGATTCTAAAAAGGTTGACTATAGAGTTACCAACAGACTAAGTTATTCCCTCAATGGACATTTACCCTAAGAGTTCCATGCCTTGGTTCAGAGAGATTTCTTCAACCATTTTTATAGCTGCTCAATTCATAATAGCTAAGAACTGGAATCAACCCAGATGGCCATCATTAGATGAATGGCTAACCAAGATGTGGTATACCTACATGCTGGAATTCTACACAGCAGTAAGGAAAAATGGCACAATAAATTTGTAGAAAATGGTCAAACTAGGAACAGATCACTCTCAGTGAACTCACCCAATCACAGAAAGATAATCATCACATGGTCTGACTCATCTGTGGCTCCTAACCTGGATCATCCCAAGATGCAAACATTTTTAATAGGCATCTCGAGGAGCAGACACTAGGGAAGGTAGAATAGGAGAGGAGGGTAAGGGGGGGGTCCAAAAACTGTACCAAAATTGAAGTGGTACCATAAAATTCTATATCCTGAAAGATAGACTAAAAGGTTGAACCTTCATCAGGTCCTTAGAAGGAACACCTGAATTCAAGGGCCCTGGAGAGGGTAGGATAAAGCCTAACATTAATTTTCTCCTGTTTCTCTCTCTCTCTCCTTTTTTCTCTTTCTCTTTCATATTACCTATCTTTTTCTTCCTTCTTTTCCCTTGTTACTGGCCTGTAACTCCCAGTACCAGGATGCTCACCCAAGTGCAACAGTGATACACAGCCATGTTGGGTAACCAACTGATGTTGGATTGGCAAACAGATCTGCTCAGTGGAATTGAACCCATAGCAGGAACAGGGAAAAATGTCAGAATCATACCCAAATAATGAGTTAACTCTCCAATATCAAGATCCCTCTAATCTTTCACTTATCAACCCTTTTATAATTTTATTTTGGACTTTTTGAGATATATAAAAGATACACTGAATCCAACATAAAAGTAATTCTTATTTATTGTTAAATGTATATTCATAGCTTTTGAAGGGAAAATTCCTCATTACAATAGAAGGGCTGAAATCTTGATACATAAGAAAAACTACGAGCCACATGACTATTGATATTTTATTTGGAAGTTAACAGCAAGCATGGCCATCATCTTACAGAAGCCAATGATACAAGTTGTTGTTTCAAAGCCAATTTCTACCATAAAGGCATGCTTTTTGAGTTTATTTGGAATTATATCACTCAGATTTCAAGTACTTTCCTCAAGGAGTCATCAGTGCGTGATGGATGTTACAGAATTCTTGACATTTCTGATATTTTAATGGAGCTGTTATATGAAGGACATAATAAAAAATGAACTGATTTGCATGTTTCAGAAAATAAAATATGTACAAGTAGGCATTAATCCATATCCTTGTAATTTGAAATATAACTTACATCTCCTATAATCCTTCTTTGTGCCATCAGAGAAGCTTCTTTCATAAATTCATGGAGTAGGGCACGGACTGCATTTTCTTCCTTCTTCTCCACATCTTCCAAACACTAAAACACAGAAGGCTACTTCAGTTATAAACAATTATCTTTCACCTCAGATCCTAAATTTTAAAAATCAATTTCCAAAAGTAACATCTATTAACATTTCATTTTCCAAAGTAAGAATCAACAAGTTTTCAAATGATGCTGAATATTTATTCCACAATTTAAAATCTCTTTAAATAAAAGATGAGGACCATCATTCCTCCTTTAATGGAGAGAAAGACATTGGGCAGCAATGAAATTTTATTAGATAAAGTAATACATTTGTAAAGTGTGCAACCACCAATGGCAGTGTCAGGGTGCATAAATGAAGTTGGGAATGGTTTTTCAGCCCCCAGGCAGTCAGAATGCTCAGGGAAGAGGACAAAGTGCTTGATACCAGACAGACCAACAAGATAAGTCCCTGCATGCAAAAAGGAAAAGAAGCTGCCAAACCATAGAGATATAAAGACTTCAAGATCCCATCATATAGATCATTTTGAATATTTCTGGCAATATTTTCAAACATGCAGTTATATAATCTACTTATGAGAAAGAATAGAAAATATGTCATAAATTTACTAAAGTGAATAAAATGACTTCTAATAAGTGTTTCTTTCCAATTTATGGAAAACAGATATTAACATTTGAGCATTTAAATCTTTTTTCTACTTCTATTTATTTGAGAGGGGGAGAGAGATAGAGAGGTTTCCTTTTTTTTTTTTTTAAGACAGGACGTTACCATGAAATTCAGACTAGTTTCCAAATTGGCATGCTCCAGCCTATGACTCCCCTGTACAGGCATAAAGGTAATGTACCATTATACCCCACTACAATGTGTTCTAAATCATCATCATTCAGTCAAAACATAATTAGCACATTGACCTCCAAGGTACAAACTCTGAAAAGGAATTTTTTTTCACTGTGGTGGAGAAACTGACAATGCAGTAATATAGAACTACAGCTTTGATGTTGGTGAAAAGAGGCATGTAAACCAAAACAACACAGAAATGTTCTGTGACAAGTTTCTGTGGTATAGAGTTCAAAATAGGGGAAAAGAAAGTTCAGTTGGAAAAAGAATAGTATGTCAGTCAGGAGGCATGAATATAGAAATAGTGTTGGAGAAGAAGAAAACCAAAACGCAGAAGTGCACAGTCAATGAAAAATAACAAAGGTGTGGCCAGGTGAAATGAAGGCAGAAGCAAAGTAAATGAAACTTAAATGTACACTCATGTCATGGTGGATGTCAAATACCTAAAAAAATTGAATGGTGGAGCTTCTGTTCGAATTTAAGGAAAAAGATGCTTTTGAAAGATAACATGGGTGACTTAGGAAGGGCAAGCTTTGCAGCAGAGAGGGGAGTTAAGTGGTCATATTACTCAATGGCTTATAAGAATGTGTAATGGTACAGGCAAAACATGACCTAGGGTGAAGAAGTAGACCTGAAAGACAGACTTGTGGTAGGGAGAATGCTTATAGAATCCATAAACAACTGAATGTGAAATATTGAAGATAAGGAGCACTTAATAATTACATAGCAATTCCCATCCTAAATGGCAACCTGGGAATATTTATGTGTCTGTGGACAACATAATACCTTCTTGTGCTGTGAAAACATCTGTTTCATTTTCATCAGTCTCTTCTTCTGTAATGTCTTAAGTTCTTTCAAAATTATTTTGTCTTTTTGGATGTCTTTCTGCAAATATAATAGAAAAATTGTCTAAAAATTTGGTAAACAGTTTTCTTTGTTCTCATCATCACCTTTTATAATTTTCAAAACCTCTCACACTAAGCTACATCCTCAGCCATAAAAGTTTTCAATTGATCCAAAATAATTCCTTCTTAAACTTAAAAAGGAATAATGTTAAAATTAATCCATTTAGCATTTTGGTTAACAATAATTATAACTACATTTCAAATCATTTGTTCTTTCTCAGCTCAAAGGTTATAGAAACCCACTGTAATTACTCCTTTATACACACATATAAATCCCACCTTTCTCTCATATTTACTTGGCTTAATCCCATAATTCAAAACCCAACTCTAGCTACTCTACACAGTGGCAATTCTTTAATCATGTGATCACTAAATTCATAGAAGTCATCCAAGGAGTTCAATGTCCTATGATCATATCTATCACCCACCTCTGGGGTGTCTCTGCAGATAAGGATGGACTATGCATGTTTTCCTGAACTCCTGTTTCTTGATATATCCCCTCTCAAGAATTCAGCAGTTATCTAACTTGCTCTGTTATTGTATATTTGAACTTCCAACCAGTCCAGTTGGCACATACCTTTAATACTAGAGGGTACATTGAACCATTGTAAAGTTGGAGAGGAATGCCAGGGCACCAAGTCTTCACATGGTGATAGAATAAGTATTAATGGCAGCCTTTGCAAATTAGTAGTGAGAGCTCGTCTCAAAATAAAAAGTAATAATGGGCAGGATATGCAACTCAGTGATATAGCAATTGCCCAGCTTATGGCAAAAATCCTATACTCCAATCTCAAGGACCACTGAGTACTTAGATAACCACACCTATTCCAATACATTAATCCTGTCAGTACACAAAAAAGCTATTTTGCTTATTTTGAAAGTAAAACAAAACACTTTTTCCTTTTCACCTTGCGTTATATTGGTGTTTTCTTTCCTATTCTGTCTCATCCTCATTCTAATCAGATATTCACTTATGTTTTAAACCAAAGCATTCTCATTCAGGATACCAATAACATTCCAAGGAGAAAAAATTCACCTACCTGCACTATAAGCAGTATATGGCCCAATTAATGTTCTTTTCTCTCTAATACCCTCAGACCTACAGTCTTACATTGTACTAAAACTTTTTGTTTAGAAAACGGTTTCCTCTATGTGGATTCATTTATTTTCTATGTATCAGGCCACTTGTTCTGTATCTTTTTATTTATTTATTTATTTATTTATTTATTTGCTTGACTCCCTCTCTAGCTAGAGAAGTACTACAGGACTCTTTTTTTTTCAGAATTTTCATTTTCAATTACAACACTTCCTTTCATGATTTCATACAGTGTTCATGGTTTAGAAATGGCCTGTGTGCTGAGAACTCTCAACTATGATTTTCCCATTGTTCTCTTTTGAACTTCAGGTTCATATAGCAGAACTTATTCAGAAGCTTCTTGGAATGCTGTTCTTGTGCATCTCCAAGAGAATATTTCCAATACTGCCATGGTCTACCAATGACAGAATTATTTGATATGAGCAATTTGACATATATTTCACAAATTATTGAATCATTATGGAAAAGGAAAGGCAAACTAGAAGGTGAAGTTAATACACAATCCAAGAATCATTACTCACTAAAACAAAGAAAAGACCTTGGGATAGAGAGAAGGCTTGAGGGTTAAGGCACTTACCTGTTAAGCATAAGAACTCACAACAGAACCTCAGGTGCCACATAAGCCGAAACACAGTGACACAAGCATGCAATGTTGCACATGCGTACACGAGGCTACATGCATCTGGGGTTTGTTCACTTTGGCTGAAGGCCTTGGTGCAACAATTCTTTCTCTGTCTCACTCTCTCAGAAAACGAAACAAAAAAAAAAATCTCTCACCCTTCATATGGATGATTAAAAGGCCTCAAGTAGCCAAAAATGACTTCAACAATAAGAATGCAATTGATTAACACATTTACCATATGTTATATCAAGATATAGAAACAAGCCAGGTATGGTCATATTGATTAGTCCTAACACTTGTGAAGCAAAGGTAGCAGAATGATTGAAAATTTCATTTCAGGCTTGGACAACAGAGTGCACTCCAGGTTAGACTGAGCTAGAGTATGTCTGTCCCTCAAAATAATCAAAAAGTAAAAAAGTAACAAACTTTATACCTGGAGAGATGATTATCAGTTAAGACGCTTGCCTGCAAAGCCAAAGAACCAAGCTTCAATTCCCTAGTAACCACATGAAGGTGCATCCATCTACAATTCCTCTTTAGTGGCTCTAGGCTCTGGTTTGCCCATTCTCTCTTTCTCACTCTCTACTTCACTATCTCCCCTGCCTCTTTCTCCCTCTCTCTCTTTCAAATAAATAATAAATAAAATGACTTTTTAAAAACATAACAAACTTTATAAAAGCAAGTCATAAGTATAAAAACTGCATGGTACTGGCAACAAAAAGACACATGGATCAATAAAATCACATAAATTTTCCTGTTATAACTTGTATTTAAAAAACCTGATTGTGACAAGAGACACCCCCAAATGTACACTGAAGAAAAGTCAGCATTTTAAACAAATGGTGCTGTAGAAATGGGATAATCACATATGGAAGAATAAATGTGGACCTTCTTCAGTGATCCTGTAAATCAATCACCCATGAATGGTCCAGGGAACTCAATAAAAAGAACTGAAATTCAAACAGCTAGAGGAAAGACTAGTGAAAACACTGCAAGATATACATCCAAAAGCCCAGGGAATAAGAAAAAACACTCAACCATGGTAAATGCATGAAACGCAAAAGCTATTATACAGTGAAGTAAACAGGTTTTGGTAACAAAACATTGAGACAGCAAGGTAGAACTGAGGTGGAAGCCACATGCCTGATGGCTAGCTCTCCTAGTGCTGGAATGTGCTGTGTGAGATACTATACAGGGCATGGTACTAGACGAAGTGCTCACTTACTCTTATTTGTCTGAAAAGAGTGGTTATGCCTCTTAAAATGTCTTCTAAATGTCTGATTATTTCCCTTGATTCATGCTGTTTTCACTCATGGTTACAAAACGTGTGTTTTTTAAAGATGTCAGTGAATACCAAGGAAAACTAAGACCCATGAGAATGACAAAAGAAGAAAGCCAGCTGCCTGGCATGACAAAAGTCATCTCTACCACGTATACCAGGAAGTATTACAGTGCAAATGGCAGGCTAAATATGAGTGCTGCTCTCAAGAGTAACTTGAGAACTTCCTCCAGAATGATGGTAGTAGAGAATGAGGAGACTCAAAACCTATCAAATCAGAAAATTAAGGACTGTGAAAAACTCAAGAATAAAGGACCTACTGTGTACCTTCTCTGCCAGTTTGAGTATATGGGTGTCCCACACATACTCATGTGAGCTGAATGCTTAATCCCCAGCAGATTGCATTTGGAGCTTCACTGGAGGAGATGAGTTTTCAAGTGCAAGCCCAGAGGTGTTAGTGTCAGATTCCATTTGCATTTTACTCTGTTCTAAGAGTGGCCTAGCGGAAGGGATAGAATTGGAACTCTAGAGATGCCATCACTGCTTAGAGATGTTGGTCATGGACCTACAGTTTTCAACATTTGCCTAGTCTGTTTTAGATCTTTTCTTGTTTCCAGCTTTACTTGCTATATCTATACCCATATTTTCCATTGTGAATTTTTATTCTGTGTTCTTATGTTGCATTGATTGTATACACTAACAGGATATTTGAACACTGTTGTTATTGACAAAAATTATGGAAACTTTTATTTTTTTTATTTTTTTAATTATTTATTTATTTATTTGAGAGTGACAGACACAGATAGAAAGACAGATAGAGGGAGAGAGAGAGAATGGGTGCGCCAGGGCTTCCAGCCTCTGCAAACGAACTCCAGACTTGTGCATCTGGCTAACGTGGGATCTGGGGAACCGAGCCTCAAACCAGGGTCCTTAGGCTTCACAGGCAAGCACTTAACTGCTAAGCCATCTCTCCAGCCCTGGAAACTTTTAAAGTTGGACAGCATGCATTTCATTTGATAATATGGATGATGATCAACTTAAGGGGCAAAAGGGTGGAATGTGGTGTTTGTATTAAGGTTTACCCCAGATGATGGCAATTTGATAGGTGAAGCTATGCTTTAGGTGTGTCATTGGGGAAAAGCTTACTTACAGCCAGCACACGCATGCCAAAATTGGCTCACATGCTGAGGGGTTCCACCTGATTTGGCATAGGTGATATCCATGAACTGCTCATGACATCCTTTGTCTTGTCATCATGGAGCTGTCCCTCTAAACTCTAAGCCAAAATAAATTCCTACTTCCTATAAGCTGCTTCTGATTAGGTCCTTTATGTCATTAATGAGAAGATAACGGTAACATCCTCCAAGGGTCAATTAAAACTTCAGAAGTGGAGGTAGAAAGAAATATCGGTGCCAAATGGTGGGAAATGTGCAATTTGAGATATTGTTCCCACCCCAGATTGACTGCCTGAAAAGTTGTGACGCATGTGATTAATAATAACCCCAGAGAGGAGGGCCTTCAATGGAATGGGTGTAGGGAAGAGGGGACACAAGAGTGAAAACTGATGGGTAAATAACCATTTTGCAATATATTTCTTTTATAAAAGGAGTAGATCATATTCTAAATAGGCACTGTGTCCTAGTAATCCTGTACCTGATGAACTTGTAAATGGTCCTGAGGACTTCAGTTCCCATTCTCTGAAAGTTCATGAAGAATAGAAACAATGCAGGAACATACAGAAAAGAAAGGAAAAAGGAAAGGAGCAAGTAAATAATCAAGAGCACAAGTAAGAAATAAATCAAAAAAGAAAGAAAGAAAGAAAGAACAGAAGAAAGAAAGAAAGAAAGAAAGAAAGAAAGAAAGAAAGAAAGAAAAGCAAACTAAAACACAAACACACACAACCCAAAATAAAAGGAACTGTGCCTTACAACCAGTCAAGTGTGTGTAAAACTTACATATCCTGATTTATTTAAGTGTACAACTCTTCCTGTATCCTTCTAAACGTTTATATAGTTTTAAACTGCAAGAATCCCAACCAATACAAAAAGCTAAATAGTTTTGTCAGTATGGTATACATCTACACTTCTTTGGTTTATATGGTCCAGTAGACCTAGAAAAATATACCAATGCGTAATGAGGCCTGACTTATTTCCATGAGCCTAATTCAACTCTAGTTTCTCTATTTCTACCTGAGATGACATGAGCCTCATCTACAACAAAGAGGTAATAAACTGCCTGTGATACCAACAATTAGATTTTCATCAGCTTCACTCATTTGGAGCATATGCAAATCCCACTGCTGACAGATATCTTTAAACTTCTGAGTATTCTCCTCTTTATACTTCTTCCTATAAAACAATGACAGATAATACCACTTTTAGTACTTATATGAAGATTATTCATATCAATATTGAATTGACATTCTTACACAATAAAAAGAAAGGAAGTCTTAGCATTTAACTATTTTGAGGGGAACCGAGAAGTAAAATGAAATATGGAGTTACTATAAGTATTTTTCCCATAGACACAGGCAAAAATGTCTGCACCTATGATTTATCATTTGGCATGTGAGGAATTTTAACATATACACCATTGCTCAGGAAAAAAAATGTACAAAGTCACAAACATTTTTTTCAAATTTCCCTACTGAATACAGGTTCTGAATAATACATTAGAAATTTATCAGTTGAAATATTTGGCTAAGTTTTCCCAGTTTTGACATAGTCCAGATGTTATTCTGAAGAAGTGGTTATGTCAGCTAAGTGAATAACCTACTTATGATAACAAACTGACACTTTTGTACGCTGTCCATGTAGTTAACTATCATACTGCTCACCATTTCAAGGACAGCCACCATTTCTCAAATAGTATATTTCTAAAATGAGCATATCTATCCTTTCAATAGTAACTCTAGATATATTTCCAAAGAACACAAGTTAATCTCCAGTAAATTATAAAATGTATGCTGCAAGTGAGTGAAGGGAAGAAGGTCCAGGAGCATGTGCTTACAGAAGAATGAAGCACAACATTTCACTAGAGACTACAATAGACAGGAGGTGATACAAATTTTATAACTGTGCCGATATATGCTAAGAAATGAAACAATCAAGGGTCTCAAACTACCCTCCTTACATTTGGTCTTGTTTAGACTTCCAAAGTTGCTCTGCTTCCTGGACACTGCATTCAGAAAAAGTATTGACACATGTTTCTCTTCTTCGTTTTTGTGCAAGGAGAGTCTTGTTTATGTCAGCTACATTCAAAATAAATAATCATTCAAGTATATGTTGAAGAAAATTCAGTTGTAACTTCATATGCAAGAAAAAATCAGTTTGAGAAAAGTTCATTAAAGAATATCAGTGACATTATGATGGCACTAACACTACATACCAAATTTTTGATATTAAGAAGCACCTCAAAGTTCAGATCATACAACTAGGAGAGCTCAAACAATGGGGACTATGCACTTTTCCACTTGCAGACAATTCTGAAATCTAATAATGATCTGGTCCCAAAGATTTTGAATAAGAAATACCTGACCTGATCTTAACTCTGAGTTTCCTAAGTGAAGATAAGTTATAAATTTATGTTTGACTATTAAAAAAAATACTGATGTCGAGCATGGTGGCATATGCATTACATCCCAGGACTTGGGAAGCAGAAGAAGGTTGCCATGAGTTCAAGGCCAAATTGAGACTACATAGTAAATTCCAGGTCAGCCTCAACTACAGCAAGAGCCTATGTCCAAACCTATATAAAAGAAAGAAGTGATCACCAACAAAAGAAACAAACAAAACAGAACATTGATAAACCTTAATTTCATCACGTGGAAATCCTAGAATAATAGACAATTATTTCTAACTTTATAAAATATGCTCCAATGAGAAGATATATTCAGCTGAATTATTTTTATAATAAATTTTATAAACTACACAAAATATTCTATTTAAAAATAGTCAGTGCTGGAGCGATAATGATATTACTAGATTAATAAATAGTTAAGTCATTTGCCTGCAAATCCAAAGGACACAACTTCAATTCCCCAGAACCCACATAACCCAGATGCACAAGGTGACGGATCCATTTGTAGTTCTCTTCCAGTTACTTGAGGCTCTGGGAAACCCATTCTCTATTTAATTTTCTCTGTCTCTCATAAATAATTATAATTAATTGTAAATATAAATATAATTAATAAATGAATAATAAAAATAGTATATTATATATTTATATTACATTTATATAAATGTAATAAATAATAAATATAATTAATTCATGCATTTATATACATATATACTGATATAGATACATAAATAGATACATACATAGATAGAGATAAAAATATAAGCACGTTGGAAATACAGTGTTAAATCTAATAATATGAAAAAAATTGTAAAAAATACAGTCAATTGTAAGGTTTCGAACTTTAAAAAAAATAGCACGCAAGTCAGGAAAAACATCTTAGTTTATGTAAGTAGAAAATTAATTTGGAACAAATCAAATTGTTCTCATAGATCCTTCCTAGTGCTGGGATTAAAGGCACGTGCCATCATGCCCTGCTATCATAGAGCATTTTAAAGGACTCTTTGAGCAGTAAGTACAGCAGTTCAAAAATTCATACTATTTAATGGACAGCTTGTCAATCTGCCTTCAAAATGTCTGGTTTGTACCAATAGATTCGTTGTGAGGTCACCCTTGATCTCAGTTTATTATTGCAATGGGCAGGCAAACCTAATGCAGAGATGTATAGCTGGTGACAGGGTTAAGAATAAGTGACTGCTGAGTGCACAACCCTAAACAGGTAATCAAACCCATCTAATACTAAGGCTCAGTTAGTTTTGCACTAGAGGTGGATGGAAGAATTGAAGAGCTGGCATGCGAGGAGAAGTGCCATGGAATTCTGGTGTCTATAGGATGCATGGCTAATAAACTCATGAATCCAAAGCACCCGTCATTTCCTGCACAAGACTGATCCCTTTAATATTCCAGCAAGGATCAAGGACAGGCTCACTGAGTAGCCACTGGCAGCTAGTGGATTCTGCACGGAGTGGGAGAGTCACATTTTTCAGAGGTGTAACCATGAATACTATGCCATGCTGCCAGCTCTGTTCAAGCAAGCAAGCCTAAGGCCATTCTGGGAGCTGCCCTCCACACTCTAAACTGACATGGCATTAGGAAAACGAGTTGTTGGGAACAAGGTGTTAGTGTGGGGAGTTACAGCGTTAATGGGAAGGTTAATAAGATCAAAATATATGTACATGTGGAAATGCACACAATAAAAAGGAATAAAATGTGGGATTAAATTTTCAAGTATTCAAAATTATTTTTGCTAAATATAAAACTTTGTATGATACCTTTCAGCAACTAAAATGAAACTGTAGTAGTCTTTGAACAGTTATCCCTTTGGCATCTTTACTAACAAAAAAGTAAACTCTCAGGCATTTTCCCTCCCTCAGAGATTGCCTGGTGCCTTAATTATCCCACAGTGATTATGAATAACCCCATGAACAGGGCCCTCAGTGAAACGGGGACTGGGGAGAAGGGACATAATATTGTAACCTGCTGCAGAACATTGTAACCTGATGTAATTCCTACAAAGGAAAAAAGAAATTATTTTTAAAAGACTATCTATCAGTCCCTCAATCACCAAAGTGTCTCATGCCTGTAATTCCAGAACCAAGGATGCTGAGCTAGGAGATCATGAGATTAAAACCAACCTGCACTGCACTGGAGGATCTATTCCAGCCTCAGATGTGGAGTGAGAATGTGTCTCAATAACACATAAGCAAGTGAACAAAAAGCAAAAAATGTCTGCTGTGTACTAACTAATCCATAGAACTGATTTCCTAACAGAGTATTTAAAAGTCTTTTTGGCTCTGTTTATACATCTAATACTGGTTTGTAAAGTTGTCATTTCCTCGCAATTTTGTTAAGTTCTTAGTATAAAAACATGGAAGGAAGACTTATCCTAGGGACATCAATTATGCATTGTCCTGCATAGATAAAAAAATTAAGAAAGATTACTAATGAAGAAATACATCCATATTTGGGCGTGGTGGCACACACCTTTAACCCTAGCACTTGGGAGGCAGAGGTAGGATGACTCCTTTGATTTTGAGGCCACCCTGAGACTACATCGTGAATTCCAGGTCAGCCTGAACTAGAGTGAGACCCTACCTCAAAAAGTAAAGTCTGTGAAAACAAAGTTTTCCCATCATATTTTATTCTAAAATGCTTTGACATTTATACATATGAAAGCATCATTTTTCCTATTAGTTTCATAGACAAGGTTATGTAGGGAATTTTTTTTTTAGTTTTGTTTTTCGAGGTAGGGTCTCACTGTAGCCCAGGATGACCTGGAATTCACTATGTAGTCTCAGGGTGGCCTCAAACTCATGGCAATCCTTCTACCTCTGCTTCCCGATTGCTGGGATTAAAGGCGTGCACCACCACCTCTGGCTATGTAGGGAATTTATTGATGCTAAATATTTATGAAAAATCCTTAGAAACCAGATCCAAGCATTAAAAGAAAGCCATATAGTGCAATTCCATTTCCCTTTATACAAATTACTATATGAATTTAAACAAATTTGGTTTACTACAAATTTCTCCAATAACATACCTTCAAATTTATCCATAGCATCCTGTATTTCAGCTCTGTAAAGAAGTTATATTAGTAAGTACATGGTAATCACACCTTCCATTGTATATCTAAGGATTTTCCTTTTCATAGAATAATTTTATCAAGGTACTGCTCACTTTCAGTAACATTTACTCATTTTATGTTCAATGACGTTTATTTTCATATACAAACAGAAATGTACAACAATCACTACTAACAATTTCATTTTCACCACCTCAAGAATATACTGCACAACTTTTCAAACTCACTTTGTAGTCAGCTATTTTCTCTAGTTCCACAAGACAATAACCTTTCAGTATATATGTGTCTATTGTGAATATTTTATATAAATAAAATCTAAATTATGTAACCTTTTCCTGGTTGACTTCCATCCATTAGCAAAATACTTTTAAGATACATCTAAGTTGCATCATCTGTTATTGTCTCACATGCTGACTCTAGTCTCTGTAGGACATTCTATGTAATGGCATGGTGATTTTAATCTTTACTTCCCTAATAACATTCCAATGTGGGAAATGATATCTCATTATGATTTTGACATGTATGTCCGTAAGAAGAATCTTCTCTTGAGTCTTCAATACTAATCTGTGCTACCAAGGAATAGACATACTGAAACCTTACATTGCAATGCAACTATTTAAAGACAGACTGAAGAGGAAGGTGGACAAAGTTTACATGAGGAAATAAGGGTAAGACCCTACTCAGAGAAGACTGATGTCTTTGTATGACTAAGAGATAGCACAGATGATTCTCTTTTTGTTTTTTCAGTAACATTTATTGTTTTATTTATTTGAGAGAAGGAGAGCGAGAGAAAGAAGCAGAGAGAGAGAATGGGCTTGCCCTGGTCTTCAGCCACTTAAAATGAAATCCAAACTCTTTTGTCACCTTGTATATCTGGCTTATGTGACTCCTGAGGAATAATAATTGGGCCATTTGGCTTCACAGAAAAATGCCTTAACTGCGGAACCATTCCTAAAGCACAAGTTTATTTTTTATGGTTTTCTAACCATGAGCCCGGGAAGGCTATGTGGGCAGACACAATGAGATTGATATCAACAGTTCAGTAAGAAAAGGCTCACCAGAAACCAATTCTAACATTGTCTTTGACTTCTACCCTCTAGACATATAGGAAAATCAATTTATCAAAGTTTAAGCTACTCATCTGCATTATTTTGTTGTGATATTTTCAGGCAGGTATTGTGAGGGCGTTTTCTCCACTGTATTATCCATCAGTGGGCTGGTATAGTGTTATGACTATATCATTGTAATGAAAGAATAAATAATCACTGAAGCTTTACACTAACAAAACAGCTTAATTAAACTTTAGTGTTTTAGAAGTGAATCAGAAGTTAGAAGTGCTTGTTTGTAAAGCTTTATGGAGGAGGTTTGATGGCCCAGTACCCACATAAAGCCAGATGCACATGAGACTGCAGTTCATTTGTAGTGGCAGGAGGCCCTAGTGTGCCCTTTCTCTATTTCTCTCTTTCTCCCTCACTCTCTCCCACACTCAAAGGTTGCACATGGGGCTGGAGAGTTGGATTTGAGTTTAACGTGCTAGCCTGTCATGCCTAAGTTTCCAAGTTCAATTCTCCATATCCCACGGAAGCAAGATGCACAAGAATGTGTATGTGTCTGGAGTTTCTTTGCAGTGTCTAGAGATCCTGTTGTGCCCAATCGCTCTCTGTCTCTTTCTCTCTCACCCTTATTCTCTGCCTTTATTTATTCATTTATATTTATTTACTTACAATTGTCTATCAGTCCGCATGACTAGTGTCACAATTTCAATACATTGTAGTGATTATTACAGCTTTATGATAAAGTCTGGATATAGGGAAATATGAGATCTTCACTTTTGGTCTTACTTTTCAAGATTCTATTGGCTATTCAGGGATCAGTAAATCTACACCTAAAACTTAGGATCCATCTATCATTGCTACACTAAAGGCACCAGGATTTTGAAGTATTGCTCTAAATCCAGGTATTACTTGAGGGAATTCTGACATTTCTAATGGTTGAACTGTGTCATGATGTGAAATCTGGCTAGAGAGAACCATATTGGTAAATGTTATTTTTCCAGATCTAATCAATCACATTGGATTTGGACAGCACTTAAATCCAACTGCTGGTTTATTCAAAAGAAGATCACATTGGCCTCTAACAATAGATGACCAGTAAAATGCTTGCTTAGCATGTCCAGGGGATGACTGTGATTCATATCAGTGCAAAACTTAGAAGTCCATGTACAGATGTTCACCAGGACAACCATACTTACAGGGAAGATGACCATGTGTGAAGAAGTGTCAGAAAGCAGAAAGATACTTCTATTAGCCAGGGAACATTGGTAACTGCCAGGATTCATTTGAGTTGGGACACACAGAGCAAATTATCCCCCTGAGCCTCTGCAATAAAGAAATCCTACAATTGCTTTGAAATTCTGTCCTACAACGGTGTGAAAGAATAAATTGCTGATATTTTAGGCTTCCAAAGAATAATTTAATACCTTGAACTTTAGTGTTTAGAGTTAATCAGAGGTTAGAATTGCTTGCTTTTAATGTTTTATGGCCTAGGTTTGATGGTCCAGTACCCACAGAGAGTCAGGTGTACAAAGTATCATGTATCGAGAGTAGTCATGCCAGGACTTCTAACAACTGCAACAGAATTCCAGACACCTGTGTCACCTTGTGCATCTGACTTGAAATGGGTACTGGAGAATGGAACCTAGGTTTGGGCATGGCAGGTAAGTGCCTCAACCAATAAGAAATCTTTCTTGTTGCTACTTTACTTGTATATAATGTGTAATACTTGATTTGGAAGAAGTACCCCATGTGAAATAATCTACATTCATTACTTGTTGCCAAGTGAAGTAATTTTTTTCTATTTTGTATTTCTGAGACAGAGTCAAGTATCCTTCGCCTGTCTCAAGAAAGCTATGCAGTTGAGAATGAATGACCTCAAAGTCTAACATTCCTACTTCCATCACTCCAGTCCTGGAAATATTGGCATACACCACCTGAAACATGTTTGAATGTCATTATAGAACAGGAAAAATATTTTTTGCATATGTTACCTTATATCTTCAAATATTCCTGTAGAAGGCTGTTGCTTTTGATGTTCCTTAGATATTGTATCTTCACCTTCCACTGAATCAGGTGCTTTCTTGCAAAGCTTATCTAAATCTGAACTATTTTCTGGATTGCCTATAACAAAGGAATACATTTAAAATAAATACCTTATTTTTGTAAATTTTGAAATGATAGGATCTTAATGTTCATTCCTATCAGACATTTTCAACCTTTGTTTTAAAAGCATATATAGAAATACAGTCTTTTGAAGTCTAAATGAATTCAAGGGATAATTCATGGCATTTTATAGGACCAATTCTTCAAGTCTCACTGAGGGATGATCATATTATATTATGTATAATTTATCCTTATGCTGGCCCTTCAATGACAAGAGACACTATGTGTGTTTCTAGAACTCTGCTCCAGGCGTATGAAAATCCCATAAGAAACAAATTACATGTTGGGTCATGATATGCAGACATTTATCCTACCCATAACTGTGGGCTAACTCCAGAATGCATGACCCATATACTTCAACAAGGAGGGTCCAAGGGGAGGGGGTAGGTAATGGATGTGTCTAATAATGGTACCAAATAGACTGTATTCTCTGATTACAAAACTAATTAAATAAAAATTAAAAAAAAATTACATGTAAATGTTTGCAAAGCATTTTCCTATTTTAGATGACTAATTGAAAAACAAATGAACTACAAGACACCTTCCATGTCCAACATTGGATGCTTCATACCTTTAGTGAGAACATTCAAGTTTCCATCTTCTTCATGTAAGGCACAGATTGCGAAGGCTGGATCCTCCATTGGTGGTTTCACAGATTTCACAGGATGCTTTCTCCCATGGGGAACCATATTGAGATGGTTTCTGATTCACAACACATACAGGAAAACACATCTGTCAAATTATCTGCTCTCAAAGACATCACTTAAATAAAACAGTAAGATTTGCACAAGATTTAAAGTATATGGTAATGTCAAATAGAAATGACCTTGGGTGAATAACAGTTATCAGTTTTCTTGTTTCTGTTATTGAACCCCAAACTAACAATCCCTTTTATTCCCAAATGAAAAAAGATGTGGACAAAGTATATGTATATGTTCCCATATATAATTCATTTCATTACATATTGACTTACAATATAGGTATATGTTATTAAAGCAAGTATATATTTTGAATATAATCATATGCAAAGCATATAAGAATGATAAAATGTATATTATTTATATAAAGACATGTAAATGTATGTGTGATGTATAAGCAAATGCATGTTTTCTACAATGAGGATCATGAAATTTTATGTCTATGAAGTCCATTTGTTCTGGACTCACACAATACATTTATACATATGCACATTAATTTTTGATATGAATAGCATTGTACATAGTTTATATGTTTATTTTCAAATATATACCAATGTTATACATAAAGTATCAATATAGATTCATTTACAATTGCAATTATGTTTTAATATTATAAACAATCTAGTAATTATCAGCTTATGTAATTATCAGCTTTACATTATTACTAATATATTTAATTTTTATACTTTCAAGTTGTTTTTACATGATTAAGTAATTATGTCTTTGAATACTATTTAAATCTAACCATAACTTTCATGATCATTTCATCACATGTCAATGTACAGTATGTAGTTCATTACTATGATGGTCTACCCTGGTTGCATAAGAATAATGTCATACTAGCTTCAATAGTATATGGGTGTAAATCCAATAGGTGTCCTCAGATTCTTGGAGCTGCAGATGTGTACAGGACCTCAGGAGAAGTGTGGTGAAATGCCACAGCTACTTTGACCTTAAACCTTGCACAATGTCCTAAGAGAACCCTCACCCACTTCCTACCCCGTGCCTACTCCCTCCAGTAAAACCGTTGGACCCATCAGGCCCACTTCCCCACAGGCCCCTAGGCTGTTCACACCCTGCCATCACCAGGTCCGGCACCACACTTTCCTATCACAGGAACCAGCCAAGTTCACTGGGAAAGTTGCCACTCTCGCCTTCAACCTTCCACAGTGGGACTCCACTGTCCCACCGCCCCCCAAACCCTCTAGACCCTTTCTGACCAGTTAGCATGGGTCCCCATTCTGTTCAGGCCCTGCCGTCATCAGGGTTCACCATCATCATTTTCTTGTCACAGACCCAAGCCAAGTCCAGGAAGAATGGTTTTGTTCATGGGTCAGTGACAGTGTCAGTGTCAGGGTCAGGGTGAGGAGTTGCCTGTGTCCTGAGCTTCCTCTGGAACAAAACCCCAATGAGTGAAGAAGCAGTGTTACCGGTCTTCAGCCGCCATGGCAGTATTCCTGATGCAACGGAAATCACAAGACAGCGGAAGAAGCCAATTGCTCCTCCCCCTCCTCATCCGGAAACCTTGCTGATTGGCTCCTGCCCTGCACATGCGTGCATGAGCTATGAGGAGCAACTAGGCAGGTGCAAAGTAAGACCCTTGGACAGCCTGTGTCTGTCTCAGAACACCTACGATGCCAAGGAACACATTAGTGCAAAGCTGTTTCATTTTTACTTCTATTTTTATTTTTCAATTCTTGAGAAAAACAGAGAGAAAGAGATTGAGAGAGAAAGAGAGGGAACTGAAGTGCCAAGGCCTCAGCTATGGCAATCAAACTCCAGATGCTTAGGACTCGTACTGAACATGCGCAAACTTGTGGTTGCATTACCTTTCTGCATCTGGCCTAGGTAGCATCAGGAGAGAGCAGACATGGATCTTTAGGCTTTACAGGAAAGTTCTTTAACCAATAAGCATTCCCTCCAAGAATTGTACATTTTGTTTATTCCTATTTCTATGATAATTTATTTTAAAGGAGTTGCCAATTTCAAACGATGTTTTCATACCTGCAGTACGTACACTTGAACAAAGTAGGTTCCTTTCCTGTTTCAGTGTTGAAGTCTGTTTATTCGTCAAGCTTTAGGGTGTATCAAGGCTAGTTGTCATTAACTTTTTTTGATGTAATGCCATGATCAGATACAGGGATTTTTTTCCCCTCATTTTATTCATTTCTTCTTCTCTGAATCAATGCAGTGTTGAATGTATTAGGTCTTCAGGGCTTAGCATAAGTCTCTTGTGAAACTCTCTGGAACTAGTGATTTCGTGTAGAATAGTGTAATGCATTGAATCTCATACCTGTTCCACACCCACTTCCATAAACTGATGTGCCTGGAACACTTGGTCCCAGCTTATGGCAAGTTCAAGACTTGCTGCAGGAGGTTTGTTGTTGGGCACCAACTTAGGTGTGTGAAAGACAGAGTCCCTTTGTCAGAACTCAGCGAATTTTCCTCTTGCTGTTTTCCACCTGTTGTGGCATAGTTGATGACCAGCCTCTGCTTATGCCATGCTTCACACTTCCATCATGAAGCTTCACCATGAGAAAATTCACAGACTCTGGGAACCTTCTTACTAAAATAATTTCAGCAAGTGCTGCTTAAATTCAAATGGCAACTGGATTGGATTGGTAATCAGCTAACATTGTCTGCAACTATTAGTTTCAGTTGAAGTCAAGGCTGCAATACTTGCCAAACAATAATTTAACTATTAGATAATGATTCTGCCTGATAACCTGAAAAAAAGCCAGATAATATTTATAGCCCATATTAGTTCATTTACTCATCCTCATGAATGGACCAGAAACAACTTAAGGAGGGAAGGTTTCAGTAGGGTTGACCTTTTAGGCTGAAGTGCCACATGACAGGGACAGCATGGATGCAGAACTGGATAATAGTTCTCCTTGCATCTGCAGTCAGAAAGTAACGAGTAACGGCACTCAGCTGATATTATCTTTGATTCTCGCTAGGGTGCAACCAATTAAAATGGTGCTGCATGCAGTTAAGGAGGGTCTTCCCAAGGATGTAATGCAATCTAACAAACTCCTTCACACATATGCCCAGACATGGGTCACCTAGACAAATTCAGATATAATCAAGGTGACAATCTATCGTGTGCAAACCCCTTAACAATTTGACATCCAAATATGTCACTTTTAGGCCATAAGCATCCATAATTTGGCCCCATAATCTCACAGCCAACTCATGATATAAAAATGTATTCAGTGTAACATTAAATGTATCCAGAGAAATTACCAATCCAAACCTTATTCAAATAACTAACATTTAAACTCAATTATGAGACTTCATTGAATTGCTAATACAAAATAGCATAGGAAATAAGCAGGTTAAATGCTTCTGACTCACAATGGCATAGTAAACATACCAAATACAAATGGGAGAAACTAGGCCATAGGAAAAAAAAAGAAAGAAAGAAAAAAAATGAGACCAAAATAAAACAGCATTAGTAGCCTATGCCCCCATCACATGCAGGCCTACATGGTGGTCTTAACCACCAACCAAACAGTGAGCTCCTATGGTAGCTGGAGCTCCTGTTTTTTCCTTGTGAACCACTAAATTTTGTGAGTCTAGCTAGGGTCTTGTGTCAGCACGGGTGTTCACAATGTAAGCTGAATTAATCAGTGTCAAGTTGAAATAGGAGTAGAAATTGTAAGACCTGGTCTGTTTTAGTTGGGCATATACGGAATAGTTTCATTTTGTAACATGGAAAATTCTCCCTGACTTCCATTTTGTTACTTTGATGTCATGGTACTAATAAGCTTAATCAAAGGCTGATGTGTTCATGGTGAGCCTGTGTGGTGAAGGTAGAAGATCCTACAAATGGTTGGAACAAATTTCTCACTAGGGTGAGGGGAAACTGGGAAAGCAAGAATAGGACACAATGTAGGAGATCCAAAAATGAAGAGACATGCACGGTTACACGTCACTTGGTACATGGTAGAGCTGCATTTCTATACTAGATAAGCTCCTTCTAGAACTTACTTTTTCCTTTCTGGGGCAGAGGGTCTCTACCCACATCTACAGCACTCACC
Organism: Jaculus jaculus; assembly: GCF_020740685.1. Taxonomy (NCBI): domain Eukaryota; kingdom Metazoa; phylum Chordata; class Mammalia; order Rodentia; family Dipodidae; genus Jaculus; species Jaculus jaculus. Next base: position 116,055,018 of record NC_059125.1, read on the forward strand.
TGGAGAGCCTGAGGAAAAATGGCATCCATGATTTTGTTTGGTTTTGGGTGCTATATCTTCTGATTACACTGTGGGAGGCTGTTCTGTAAGGAGAATTGTTGAGACACACATTGTCCTCAGTACTTGTAAGGCATCAAAACATGTCCCAGGCACTAAAGAGAGAGTGTTTTAGGGTATTCCATGTGAATGAGGTTTTCACATCCTAGAGGAAATGGTAGGTCTTGGTATCCACCTGATAGCTCAAAACTTAGTGGGCAATTTAGTCCTCACCAGAGAATTCAAACACTCCAAAGAGATTTTCCCACATAACACTCTTGGTGAAAAGCCCAAGGAGTAAGGCAATTACATTTACCGGTTCCCATTGACCTTCTGTTCAAAGATTAATGTTTCCATTCCTCTGTCCAGAACTATTCTCCCCTTCCTCCCCACACCATTACTCTTCTTCTTGAACCAAAGGGTCCACTGTCCCAATTGGATACAAAGCCCAGGGAGTCTCTTGAGCCAACAAAAAGAATCATAGAGAAGACAGAGGTGTGTTCCATTGTGATATCATGTGATATTTATTCTAAAATATGTAAACTTCCAGTATTTCAGCCCAATCTCCATACATACATACATAGCAGTGACATGATCAATCCAGTCTTCCCTTGAAACATAGCCTTTCGCAGAAGTTACACATTTTCACACACACAGCTATTTTCTTGTAATGTTGGTCACATTTCAAGTGCTCAAAAACCAGGAGTGGCCCATGGCTCCTGTGCAGTGCAGAATGTTTCTAGACCCTTGTAGATAATAGTCAACAAACAAGGAAAGCAGAGAAAGGAAGGGAACCACTGACTCAGGCCTTTTAGGGAGTCAGGAAACTTTGTCCTGCTCCTGTGTGCGCTACATCTGCTCTGAAGCCAGTAGCTCAATGAAAGTGGCCCATATCCCAAATCTCAGAAATCATGAATCCCAGATGGAAAGTCATTCTGTCTCTTCCCAGGACCACCTCCCTGTGCTCTGGTATGACCTACCTAAAGGGAGGCTGAGTCACAAGGTGGTTTTGAGGAGATGCTACTATCATCTCTCCCATGGAGTCATTTCAAAATGCTAGCATGTGATGATACCTTCCAGCATTACCAATAGAGATTTACAAAGTAACCTGGTCCTCTGATGCTGAACCTCCCAAAATTTCTTCCATGCAACCAAACCTCAACCCCAAGCAGGAAAGGGCCCATCACAGTAACTGGAACTCAGTTTGTCTCCCTGAATTAGAAGATGCACTGTTACATTATGTGTTGACTCTGTCTGGTGTGGAGCATCCTCAGTTCTCAGCTAGTTCTAAATTGCAAGAACCTCCAAAAACGTCCCTACATTCCCCTTGTCCCAGGATGCTTATGCAAGAAGGCCATAGAGAACTTATCCCCAATTGGCACAGGGTCCTGGAGTGCTTACAACACAAGTATTGGGGCCTGCCTTTGGGAGGTGGGGCTGGAGTGACCCATACGAAGATCCTATCTTGACTCAAATGGTAAGCTGGCCCTCTTAGATCCAGGGACTCTGACAATGATTCTTATGAAGAGATACCTGTAGTTAGTAGTAAATAATGGACTCCTTAAAACAAACAGAACCTTTTTTGATGTCAAGATGCCACTGGGGTGGAGAAGCAGTATTTGAGGACCCTGAATGAAAATGGCTCTGACATACAGTCCTCAGATGGAAAAATCAATTGAACCATTCCAAGTGAGTACCCAGTAAGGGCAACATTATTCATAGAGGTCCAGCTTTATTATTAGAGGGCATCTTTATCTGGAGTGAGGGGCTGTAATGATGGATCAGTGGTTAAGGCACTGAATGCACTGCCTTATGACATGGGTTCGATTCCCCAGTACCTATGTAAATCCAGATATATAAAGTGTCACATGCATCTAGGGTTCATTTGTAGTAGCAGGCATCCTTAGCATTCTCATTCTCTCTGCCTTTCTCTCTTCACTCTCTATCGCTCTCTGCTTGCAAATAAGTAAATAAAAATAAAATATATATATCCACCTTAGGTGTACCTTCTACATTCCACTCACAGATCTTTTACTTTTCACCCTATAAACAATGTGAGTGTTTGTTCTCAAGGAAATAGCAAATGATCTTTGTACAGAACACCTAAGTCTGAGGAAATGTAGGCCTCGAGGCTACAAGATGCATTCACTTTATGCCAAACTAACCACAGTGATGAAGATGCATTACTTAGGATATTGTAAGTTGTCCTGCTGTTTGTGTAGTCCACAGTTAACTCTTCTTGCCTCTGAAAACATGGTGTACTACATGAAAGACTCCAGAACATCCAAAAGAAGCTCAACATCCTCCAAATCACAGATGCAGGTTCTCATAGGTAGAGCAGGACTCATTCCCATCAGTTTGCTTCTGTTTATTGCAAGACCCTCAGCAGGGTTATTGCTTGATTGAAAGGGACTTGTCTTTGTGGGGTGACACTTGTGTCACCCACTTTCAGTTACCAAATAGACTAAACACTATCCTACCTGCTCTGTGCCAGAATGCCTGGGAATAGCTCCTACACACACAGTCTCGAAAGATGGAAGTATATAATCAGATCACTACAACAACCCATGTAGTACAACTATTCCCATAGAGGCCCAGTTGTAAGGAACCTATTCATCTAGAATATGGTTTCTGCAATTCACTCTGTAGTCTTTGAATTTTTACCCTACAAGCAACTATCTCCCCTTTGTCCAAATCTGCTCCCCCCCATGAAAAAGCTCCTAAGCATGGTCACAACAGATGGAGATCTCAAATAGATCATTCCCAACAAGGATCCGGTACCTGTTTTGTACAGAATTCCTCACAAAGGAATAGTTATATTATTAACTTATCCTTTCATCTGTAGAGAGGTTTCTGACATCCACTTCCTGGCCTTTGATTCACCATGAGAGCAAGGATGCCCTTAAAGCTCCAGGAACATTTCAAAATGGTCAGAACAGAATCCCCCAAGGCACACTGGACAATGGGGTTCACCATCAGTGAGACTAGGAAATCTCAACAATAGGGGTGAACTCTAACTTTAATGAGGCTGTTACATTGACCTTCAGCACTTACTTGAAGGTACAGAGTTTCATGTTTCCCCTGTTTGCTTTAACTCTTTTGTTGGCTTAATCTTTCTTTCTGGGGCCCAACACCATCTTTTGCATTGTGAATGTTTGTTGTGTGCTATTATGGTTTTTCTCTCTTGATATTAGGGCTCAGTTAAAAGGCCTTGGACGATGGGGGTGATAGAACATCGTTGGAGTTGACAAAAACTAGGGCAAATTTTAAACTTGGACTAAAGGTATTGCATTTTGCCTCATGGAAGGTTGTCAGTTTATGGGAGCCAGGGATGAAATGTGGTGGTTTGATTCAGGTGTCCCCCATAAACATTGGTAATCTCAAAGCTAGTTTCTGAGTTGGTAGACATTTATAAATTGGATCTTCCTGGAGGTGATATATTCTTTGGGGCAGACTTGTACGTGTTATATCCAGGATCCCCTCACCAATGTTTGCTGCTGTTGTCCGCCTGATGTTGGCAGCAAGTTTCATCCACCCTCTAGCTATCATTTCTCCTGCAATCATGGGCATTCCCCTTGTGTCTGTAGGCCAAAATAAACCCTTTCCCCCAACAAGCTGTTCTTGATCTGGTGTTTCTTGCCACTAATGCAAAGCTATTTGCAATAATGTGCGGAGGGGGATATTTTATCTTCCTGGCCTTAGGGGATACCATCATTCTTTCAGACATTCTGTGAGAGCTGAAACTGGACCCAGAAATTCAACTCCACATGGAGGGTTCCCTAATAAAGCATATCCATCTGGTTTCAGCACTAGATCAACCTACACCCAAATGCTATAGTGAGCTCCTGACTCCATTGGCCTGTAAGAATTCTGTGTGTTGAGCCATTTCTGATTTCTGGAGGTTCATACAGCCTAGAAGGACACATTTCTTTCAGGCTACAATGTCAGAGTTCAGAGTATAAGGCATGCAGTGCACAATACAGAGAAAGAGAAAGTGAGAGAGAAAGTCCTCCCAGTAATATAGATAGACCTATTATTGACAGCCATGCAACAAATATCCACAAATTGGGGTGACTTGTTCCATTGAGCCCCTCCATACCCTTCTCTATCTGGTGACTCCAGAAGGCCTCACTAACAGAGTTGATCTTTTTGAGGACAGCACTTCAGAACTGGAAGAAAAGTCAGGATAAATATATTGGGAGTCAAAAAAAAAACATTGATTAGTTCAAAATCTCATGCTAACAGAATGAGGAATTGTGGGGTAAACTGAAACAACCAAGCTTCCAGATCACTGATATACCAGTAGGGGAAGAAATTTGGGTGAAAGGCATAGGGAACATAGTCAACAAAATTACTGAAGAAAAATTTCCCCTCTCACTAAAGAGAGACCCATTAAGGTGCAAGAAGCTCCCAGAACCCCAAACAGGTAGAGCTAAAGAAAAAAACCCTCACGGCACATCATATTAAAACTCTCAACAATGGAAACAAAGATACAGTACTAAAAGCAGAATGAGGGAAACATTTCATTACATACAAAGGCAATTCCATCAGTAGTACCTTAGGTTATACAACTGAAACCCTGAAAGCCAGACAGGTGTCAACTACAGTCCTTCAAAATCTAAAGAAATATGATTCCAACCCAAACTACTATACCCAGAAAAAGTATCCCTCTTAATGGAATGACAAAGAGCAGCTTTCCATGATGAAAGCAACCTCTATTGTTATATAAACAAAGCCAAACTTACAGGGAATATTCCACACAGAAGAGTCAAACAAACAATGTAAATAGCAATAACCAAAACTAGAGAAGACACAAAAATGTACAAATCCAAAGAAAACCCCTCATTCTAGAACACCTTAACCATGGCAGAAGTAAAGTAGAATCTCACAGCTATAACTTTAAATGTTAATGGTCTTAACTCACCCATAAAAATGCACAAGTAACACAGTAGGTTAAAAAAAATGACCCCTTCTGGGACCTCATGAAATTACAAAGATTTTGTACTGCAAAGGGCCCTGTGAATAAAGCAAAGAGACAGCCTACAGAATGGGAAAAAAAATCTTTGCCAGCTATATATCTGATAGAGGATTAATATCTAGAATATATAAAGAACTCAAAAAGTTTTTTTAAAAAGTTAAGAAATCAAACAAGCCAATTTAAAAAAAAATGGGCTATGGAGCTAAATAGAGAGTTCTCAAAGGAAGAAATACATATGGCATATAAGCATCTAAAAAAATGTTCTATGTCCCTAGTCATAAGGGAAATGCAGATTAAAAGTACATTGAGATTCCATCTCATTCCTGTCAGATTGGCTACCATCACAGAAACAAATGATCATAAATGCTGGTGGAGATGTGGAAAAAGAGGAACCCTTCTACACTGTTGGTGGGAATGCAATCTTGTCCAGCCATTGTGGAAGTCAGTGTGGAGGTTCCTAAAACAGCTAAAGATTGATCTACCATATGACCCAGACATAGCACTCCTAGGCATATATCACAAGAACTCATCTCATTTCCTTTGAAGCATGTGCTCAACCATGTTTATTGCTGCTCAATTTATAATAGCTGGGAAATGGAACCAGCCTAGATGTCCCTCAACTGATGAGGGGGTAATGAAAATATGGCACATTTATACAATGGAATTCTACTCAGAGGCAAAGAAAAATGAAGTTATGAAATTTGCAGAAAAATTGATGGATCTGGAAAGGATTATACCAAGTGAGGTAACCCAGGCCCAGAAAGCCAAGTGCCACATGTTCTCCCTCATATGTGGATCCTAGCTATAGATGATTGGGCTTCTGTGTGAGAAATAAAAAACTCAGAAGCAGAGGCCAATAAGCTAAAAAAGAGATACAAAGGGAAGAGAAAGGAAGGGAGGAGGGTACTTAATAGGTTGACATTGTATATATGTAAGTAGAAGAATAGATTAACGGGGGTGAAAAGGCCCAAAGTGAGGTCAGGGGAGGAGATTGAGTAAAGGAAAAGTGGAGTGAGGGCTAATCAAAATCTAAGAGGATATAAATAAATCAAATGGAATCCTTCGGTTTTGGACAATGGAATACTCAGGAGCCATAGATTGTTGCTAGAAAATTTTCAGTGCCAGGGATGGGATGCCTTCCAGTGAGTTGCTGGCCAGGGAGATCCCTGATGCCCCCAAAACATTATAGGTCATTGCAGAGGCCCTTGGTGTCCCACCAAGAATCAATGGTAAGACCCTATTGCTGAAGACTCCACAATCTTGGGCTGCAAGGCCACTGAGAAATCCTGCTGGAACTGAGCTGATAACCTCCTCCATGGAGACCAGCTGACAGAAAGCTGGAAGAAGCCATTCCACATGCAGTTCAATGGGAGAAAGATACACCACAAGTGAAGATACTCAACAGTGGACACTGAAAGCCTTATAGTTGGTCCGCCAGACCAAATGAGCCCACGGGTGCAATAGTGACATGTCTGTCATGGTGGAAACCAACTGCCCTCCAATTGGACTGCAGGCCAGCTCAAAGGGAGAGAAGATATCCCTGATACTGAAAACATAAAACAGGGGTAGTCATGAGCCCCAGGGTGTAACATCTGCTGATGTCTGGATAAGTGTATATACTATGCTTATCAAACTGCCCAGTAAACACTTCTCTTAATATGCATACCTTTATATTAATGCTACTCTCACTTTGGGTTGAGAATATTCTCTTTTCAGATGGCAGTGACCTTTGGATGACTCAGAAGGGATCATGGTGCTGGAAAGAAGTGACTAGACTACCGAGTAACATCTCGATCACACCTTCCCAAGGCTCAGGGTCTAATGCGGAAGAGGTGGTGGAAAGAATGTCAGAGCCAAAGGAAGGGTAGGACCCCTTACAACATGCTCCCTCCAGACATACAATGGCCTTGATATCCATGACCTCACAGTGCCTGAAACTACCTACACAAGACCATTATAAGAGGAGGAGAAGATCATGACATAAAAATGAAAGAGAGACTGATTGAGAAGGAGATGGAATATGATGGAGAATGGAGTTTAAACAGGGAAATGAGGGGAGAGTGAGGGTATTACCACGGGATATTTTTTATAATCATTGAGAAAAAATAAAAATATCAAAATACTGCATTAAAAATAAATGACCCCTTCCATCTCTTATCTTCAAGAAGCTCTCCCTAGCATTAATTACAGATACCTACTCAGGGTGAAAGGAAGGAAAATGATTTTCCAAGCAAATGGAAATAAGAAAAAAATTGGTGTGTCTATAGTAATATTTGACAAAGTAGACTTCAAACTAAAATTAATCACAAAGGACAAAGAAGGGCTGGAGAGATGGCTTCTCAGTTAAGATGCTTGCCTACAAAGCCTAACAATCCAAGTTTGGTTCCCCAGTACCTATGTAAAAATATATACACAAGATGGGTCATGCATCAGAAGTTTATTTGCAATGGCTGGAAGCCATGGCATGCCCATCATTCCCCCCCCCACCCGCTTGCAAGTAAATAAATAAAAATATAAGGAGAAACAAGGACACTTTTACTAGTCAGGGGAAAGGTCCAATAAGAGGATTTCATAAAACTATATTTACCAAACACAGGAGAACCACATTTTATAAATGAAACCTACTTAACAACATATCAAAAATAAATCTAAGTATCATCCTATTAGGGGATTTAAATAGTCCTTTGTCATTAATACACACATCATCCAAGAAGAAAATCAACAGAGAAATGATAGATATTAGTAACACCAGAGATCAATTACACCTAACAGATAGCTACAGAGCATTCCACCCTAATTACACAGAATTCAGCAGTCCATCGAACCTGCTTCAAAATAAGTCATTTATTTGCCCTTAATTCAGGAAACTTAACTTCCTGGATTATATCTGACCATAATGCATTAAATTTAGAAATTGACAAGATAAATTGAAAATGTACCAGTTCCCAGGGAAAGAACACACTATAAAACGATCCCTGGATCATGGGAAAAAAATTTAAAAATGTTAAATTTCTAGAACTGAATGACAGTGTAACACAATGTACCCAAAGTTATGGGGCACAATAAAGTTCACTTTAAGGGGAAATTTTATAGCACTGAAAGCTGTCATAATAAAGACAGAGAAATCTCAAACTAATAATTTAACCATCTACATGAAGGCATTGGAAATACAAGAACAAACCAACACTAAAAGTTCCAGAAAGAAAGAAGTAATTAAGATCATAGCAGAAATTAATGATTTGTAAACTAAGTAAACAATGTTAAAAATGAAAATATGAAACTTAAATTCAAGTGCCCTCTGGCCTTCCCTAGCAAGAGGTGTGCACAGGAGCCATTATCAATGGCTGGTGTATTGGCACCAAGAAATAGGATGAACAGTGGCCTGCTTCCCTCCTGGACTTCACGAGCCTGGAGTACATGTGAAAGACCTATAAGTGTTACAGTGGTAGGGATGAGTGTGAGGTCTTTGTGCCAGCAATGATGAACTAACTGCAACAGTAATTTGGTGCTACACAAGTCTGATTGGTGATACTGAGATGAATCTAATTATGTAGATTTTGATATTTTGGAACCTGTATGCTGGAGGAAGTGGATGGACTTGGTACTCAAGTCTGCAGCATCCTAACACAACAGCAAGCCACATTTTATGGGCTATTCTAGTGAGAGTTTGAAAATACTAAATGCAGAGAGAATTGTAGGCTTGGCTTAAGAACTTCAAAAGGAAAGAAAGACAGCAAAGAATTTTGCTAGAATGGGGGTAATGACATAAAGGCATGTGATGTTCTTCTGTTCAAGCACTAAGAGCATAATCAAAGTTGAATTTATAAGTAATACACAGGACTGGAGAGATAGCTTACTGGATAATGTGCTTCCCTACAAAGCATAAGGACCCAGGTTTAATTCACCAATAGCCATGTAAGCCATATGCACAAGAGGTGCATACATCAGGAGGTTTTTTTGTTTTTTTTCAGTAGCTGGTATACCTGGCAAACCCAATCTCTCTTTATCTGCCTCTCTTTCAGAAAAATAAATAACATTTACAAGTAATGAACTGATGCTTGTTGGAAGGCCTAGAATTTGAAAGATGTATGACATAACATTTTAAAAATGTAAGCAAGTTTAAAGTTATAAGCACAGAGAATGGCTTTCTTAATTGATAAATAGATAACCATTATTAAGTGTGGGTCAACTGCTTTGCTTTGAAACAATCAAAGAGCTGTCTGAGGTTGAAATCCATCCAAGAAACTCTGAATGAGCAGTAATGTAACTCTGTTACAAGGATGTGGGCAGAAAGAAAATTTCCAAAGAACATGATGCTCTTCAAGGTTGAGGATCATCCCTCCTGAGTTTACAAAATAGGCTGTGTCCCTGTACACCTGGTATTGTGTTGGAACTTTTCTCATTGCTTTGTTAAAATACCCCAATAAAAGTAACTTAAGGCAAGAAGGGGGTTTATTTTGGCTGACAACTTGATGGCACAGTCGACAATAGGGGGTTAGGCATGGCAGCAAGTGTGTGACACAGCAGCAACATGAGGCATCTGATTACATTATGTCCACAGTGAAGAAAAAAAGAGGGAAATGCTAGTGCTCAGCTCTTTATTAAACAGCAAAGACTCCATAGACCATGGAATGGGATAGCCAACATTACGGTAGATCTTCCTTCCTCAGTTAACCTACTGTGAAAACTCCCTCACAGTAATGTTCACCATTTTTCTACTGTGATTCTAAATCCAATCAAGTTAACATGGTTAGTCATCACATCTAGATATGTTATTTAAGTATTCAAGGTCATGTTTTGTTTTCAAATGAATTATGACTTTTATAAGGTCTTTCCACTGATTCATTGCAAACATTCGTTTTCAAATTTCTTCATAGGTTGGAAATTCCTGTTCTCAACTTATCCACAAAATAGTTTTTTCACGCTTGGTTGTATGTAAATTCCAAAAAAAGTAACTTAAGGCAATAAGAGAGTTAATTTTGGAACTGGTCAAGTTGGGAGAGTTCTCCCCTTCAAGATAGAAAATGCACAATATATGGGTCAAATGGGAGTACAAGTTAACACAAAATTTTCACAATTTCTGCTTCCATAGCCAGCATCACACAGGTAATACTGTCAAACTGCTTCTCCAGATGGGTTTTCTGATAACTCCTTCACCATTCTCCCCTTGAGTCTTTTTCTTTAAAAGATTTCTCATTACTTACCATACCCATATGATTCAGTTCAGGGCATCTTTCCACTTGTCTCAATGCAGAGCAGCTGCCCCATTCTGCATGGTGGTAAATTTTTACCCAGTTCAGCTCAAGTGGTTGCAGCCTCTGTCCAGAGTTCTGACTGACTTGTCTGGGCTCAGGAAGGGCAGCCACACCTGGGTGTGGGTGAGCAAGAGAGCTGACTGGATGACACTGGATCAGATTCTGAATTCCAGTTCTGCTGCAGAAGACAGATGGTGTCAAATCGTTTTGATTCCCTCTTTTAGCACCAATCCTTATTTCTCCTCAACAACAACTGACTTTTTCTCAAACCCTGAAGTTGTGTTCAGCCCTAGTAACATTTTTACCCATTTATTTTGCAGTGTTTTTCACCTATGCTTTCTAACAAAGGATTTTTTGAAAAATATATTGTGGTACTCATTTTGTGACATATTATAATTTCTAGATTGTTTTAATAAAGGAAAACTGGGTCAGTTAATTTTGTACAAAAAGTTATTCAATATATCCTTTGTTTTCAATTTTTACCAAAGACTGCACTATGTTTTATTTACCAAATGTGAAATTTGCTAGTAATGACTTAGAAAATTTCATGTATATTATAAATAAATAAAATACTATTTTGAAGTACAAGGAAATTAATAACCAATATATCGAAATGTTAGTGATGGTTGAATACATCAGGAGAAGACAATATGAATTAATATCTAATTATTATATTTAAAAGGCCTCTAGCTATAAACCATTGTTTAAGAAAATAGTTACTTATCGTCCTAACAATAAGCATTGATTGTTTTATTCTCTAATCAAGGTCTTTCAATCTCACTATAATCTCTGCAGACCATGGTTCTTAGGGAAACCTTGTGCCATCGTTCTTGTAGTTTGACTTTATCCCACATGAGCATCTTAAACACCATATAATTTCCATGCATTGATACTTGTTTTCATTCATCTTTGTCCCATGGGATACTCTGACTTTGAATAACCTTCCTTTGTTTTTCCCTGAACTCCTAAGTCTGACTTTAGCACGATTCTGATCAACTTGTATTTGTTTTGCTGGCACACATTGAAGTTATAGATGTGAACATTCCATATAAATTGTAAAAGGCATGGAAATCTAGGGCATTAGAAGGACTAACTCTTGAGGCTGAGAACCTGGTAAGGGAGTTAAAAGTGATTGCTTGCTAAGAATGTTGTCCCATGTTCAGTACCCAAACCACCTATATAAGTTGTTAACTTTTTAAAATTTCTTCACATAATAATTTGGGATATCTATATCTATCTATCTATCTATCTATCTATCTATCTATCATATATCTATCTATCTATCTATCTATCTATCTATCTATCTATCTATCTATCGAGAGAGAGAGACAGGGAGAGGGAGAGGGAGAGAGAAAGTAAATGAATATGAACTGGAACACCAGGGCATCTCTTGCCTTTGCAAGTAAACGCCTGATGCATGGAACGCTTTGTGCATCTGGCTTTATTTGGTCACTGGGGAATTGAACCCAGACTGTCAGGCTTTGAAAGCAAGCACTTCTAACCTCTGATACATCCCTCTAGTATGCTACTTGCATTAGTGATATAGGTGTCTGACATCCATTTGCACATGGGTGTGCGCGCACACACACACACTCCAAACAAACAATTTTTTTTAAATGAAGTATTTTTCTCCTTTATATATCCATGTCATGCTATATGATGGCACATGGCACAGAATCAGGGTCTGTCATGTCAGTCACACAGCTGGGGCACACCACAGAGTATATACCCTTCTCCTCCTGCCAGGCTTGTCCAATTACATAGACTTCTGAAGGATGGAACCTCTTAGATTGAACACAATGAACAGCTTTGTTAAGGATCAAGCTTTTAGAACATGGTGCTAGGCTTCAGCTCTGAGTAGAGCAGGGGAACAGAACAATCTATAACATGTTTCTTCCCTAAGGGTGACTTGAGGACACCTGGTGCAAGGATGAGGCTCAGGAATTCTTGTCTGTCCTCCAATCCTGTGTCATCATTCATATGCTAGCAATGAAGGGCTTGGGGGAGCACTGGCCTCTAGTGACCTCTGATATGTGGAAGTGTTGGGAGCTATGAACCAAACCTTGGCCATGTTAACAGAAACTGCCATATAGCAAGTTAAGTTTCTACTTCCTCACCTAATACTCAACTAACAGAAACAAAGACTGCCATATAGCAAGTTAAGTTTATACTTCCTCACCTAATATTCAACTACCAGAAAAAATGGGATCGCACACCTGGCTAAACACTCCCATCCTGCCGGTAGCTGATGAAGAAACAAAGGCATTGCATTTTAACCAGTAACTCTGTGATCTTTGCCCTAACTATGTCCCCTTCCCTCTACAACTCCTTGCCCTGACCACGTTTCCTTCCCCCTACAACCCTATATAAACCTACATGTAAGAATAAACTCTCGAGGCCGTGACAAACACCTAGCATGGTCTCCTTCTTGTGTCTGTTTGCCTTTTTTTTCACCCAGTTTAGCTTCCCCTCAAGTCCTTGTTCAACTCCCCGCTGCCTGGGGCATGAAAGTTCACATAACAATCAATTGTTGGTCTGGATAGCTCTGAGGAAAGAAGAAAAATACCTGAATTTTCCACATTCTAAGTAGTTCCCATCATGGTATGGCTCAGGGCCCACTGCACTCCTTAATATCCCAGATATAGGCTCCCATCCTTCATGGCATAGGTTTTAAGAGAAATAGGATTGCAAATTCAAGGACTTCTTCTCTCTGTCCAGAAAATTCAGCCTAATTACAACATGGACTTACTTCAGAGAGTAGAAAGTAAAAGGGCTAAGGCAGAGGGACCAGGAAAGAGGTCTTAAGGGGAGAAGATAGTTGAAGACCAAGTATATGGAAACAGTGGGGGGATACTGGAATTGAAAGGAGTTAAACAGGGATGAGAGCATGGAGATGGGCTAAAAGAAAAATGCTGTAAAAATATAAATATTGAGTAAATTTAATAAAATAAATAGGAAAATAATAAAATGGATGCAGATATCCAACATAGATTGATAATGTTGCCTCTAGAAGCCAGGGGTTGTCATACAATAATATCAGCATCAGGCATGGGATATCTTTCCATTGGTTGTTGGCCAGGGAATTATCTGAACTTTCCAAAGCAAAACAAGCTATTGCCATGGCTCTTCACTGCCTACCAGAACTGAAATGTAAGATCCTTCGCTTAGGACACTATACCCTCCAAATACAGGACATAGAAAAATCAATGGAAGCTGAGACACACGATTCCTTACTGATGGCTAATTTTCATAGTGACAGCAAGTGCTATGCAGAAAATTTCATCTACAAAATCACCTAGTGGTGAATCCTGCATTCTACTACCCTAATCCTCCTGGAATTATGTGCCCTTCATTTCAAAGTGGTGTCCTCTGGTGTGATAGTGTCATGAAGGTTACAGAGGTGACCAACAGCTCTGTGATTGAATTCAAGGCCTTCTTCAGTGGAGGGAATTCATATCTGGTACTGAAAATCAGGTGAAAAGCCCATGGCTTGAGAGAATGTAGTCCTTTGCCATGAAACTGCTATTGTAGTATTGATAGTACATGTGCTGTCAAACAGCCTTCTGAATATTTATCTTCATATTACAGGTTAGTTCTGCTCTCAAACATAATCAGAATTAAAATCTTGTTTTTCAGGGTTGGTTAGATTGTTCACTGGTTAAAGTACTTCCTTCAATGACTGGTGGCATGAGATGGCACGGTTTGATTCCACGGTACCCATTTAAATACAGACGCACAAAGATTTTCATGCATCTGGAGTTTATTTGCTTTGCCAAGAGGCCCAAGCATGCTCATACTCACACACAGTCTCTCTCTCTCTCCTCTCTCTCTCAACTAAATATATTTAATTTTTTCAATGGGAGGCCATAAGGCAGAGAATCAAATTTGGGGCAGTGTTGTAAACATTGACTGATGAAAATAAGTGCTCAGAAAGATACACACCATCCCCTCATGGGCTCAGGGAATATGGTGGAGATGGGTCAGAAAAAAAAAATGAAAGAGCTAGAGGATGGTGAAGAGAGCTGTGGAACTCTTTTGCTGGTCTATGTAAAGGCCAGTGCACTCACCAACATACAACCTGCACAAGATCTGCACATGGTAGACTTAACAATATGTAACAGAAGAGTGGCTTGGGAGTCCACTCCTCACCCAAGTAAGATAATGACAGTTATAGGATGCCATGGAGGGAGTGTCATTCTCTACTACACTATAGTTACTTGTAAGTGAAGAGAAGAATAAGGAATATAGTGAGACCTAAGTGGAAAGGAATGGTAATGTAATGTACATATGAGCAAAATCCAATTGATATACATGGAAATGTCAAAAAATGTAAAAAGAAAAAAATCATTCTCTTTTTAGAACAAGACATAGGTGGATAAAAGTGGATACCTCAATAGCTTTATCTAAATTTGGTTTTTAACAGAGACACAAACAGAAAGGACACAGGGCTACCAACATGATAGTTGTGGTGGAGAAGAAATGAGTAAGAATATGAACAAAGGCTGGCAGCAGAAACTTTTGGACAGTCTGTCAACTAAGGAGAAAGAGAACTAGAGTAGGTGTAATGTGGTATTTTGAATATAAAATGTCCACATAGGCATAGGGATTTGAATGTTTAATCTCCAGGTAATAGTGCTTGTTGGGAAGCTTTTAAACCTAAATGAGACAGAGTCTTCCTGGAGAAGTGTGTCATAAGAGGCAGACCTTGAGGTGATAAGGCCAGATCCAAGCCACATTCCACACAATTTCCTACTGGCTGATGTGATTGTGTTATGCTGCTTTTCTGCTCTTGCCATGATTTTGTTTACATGTTGATTGTTTCCCTCAAACCATGAGCCAAAATACACCCTTTCAACCCCTAAGGGGCTTGTGGTTGTGTATTTTGTCCCAGCATTGAGAATGTAAGTGGCACAGCATCTATGTGTGCTTCACGTGGGGATCTGTATTCTCCTAATTCATGTCTGCAGAAGAGCTACACATCCCCAACAATGTAGGTCACACAGCTGACATCACACAACACATGTGGCAATATTTCTGTTTAAAAGAATGAATGAGCTCTTAATGGGATGCTGAGTGAACACTACCCTAGGGATTGAAGCTATAATTAAATACTAGTGCTGCTCATATAAGTCACTTAGGCAATTTTATAATGTGGCATCTGTACCTAGTTTCTACCAAGGAACTGTTCTAAGTACTGGATGATGGTAAAGAATACATCCAAACCCCCCATGTGCATGGAGCTGGACTCCAGCATGGGATGAATGGTTATAGATAAATGGTACATTTAACAGAATGAGCAACTGAAAGGAACTGGAAACGAGATTGGTCACAGCATAAGTATACTCAACATTTGAGGTAAAGACCTTTCCTCTGCAGTATCCTTGAGGGAAGAATAAGACCCCTGGTCACACAGGATCCACACCTGGCCAAGGGAAAGAAGGACTTCAGCCACATGACACGCTTATTCCATTGTTACAATCAAGAGCCAGTGTGACCCATTTCGGAATTGAGGACTTCTTCCTAAGTGAGTTCATTCTCCTGAAGAAGCTACCAGGGTGCTTAGAAAACAAAAATTTGCCGTATTAACCCAAAACATTTTATTAATCAAAGCCATTACTGCCAGTATAAGTAAAGTTGAGTAAGGGGGTTGGAGGATTAGTTAAATGAACATTTCTACTGGCGTCAAAGAAATAGCCCTCCAACAGTAGTGGAACTGAATGCTCTCCACGGCTACCACATTAACCATGTCATGCAGCTGAGGAACATATCCAGAAGGGAGGCTGAGGGAATCCAGGGTGAAAAAGACGCTGTCTTCCACCACACCAGTTCTTCCATCCATGCTGGTAATGCACACCTGTGATGAAAAATGACCTGTGATGAGCGTAGAAAACATACCCCACCCCAAAATGCTTGACATCTTCTCCACCTCAGGCTCAGCAGCAAGCATCCCCTGGCACTGATTATCATCCTTGACCCATGGCAACACCTGGATGAAGTGTAAACAACTGTCTTCAGATACCACCTCCAAGAAATTTAAGCAGAATCTCTGGGTCTCTGTATCTCTGATGAGTGATATTTCTCTAGATATTACACAGAGCTATGAATCTCCTTCAAACACTGTCATTCTCATTCTTAGACAGAACTATCCTAGTTGTTATCCACATTATTTACAGGAGTGCATGCATGCAAATGTGTGTGTGTGAGGCGGGGGGAGAATTATGTCGTGTGTGGCTTAGGCATGAAGGTGGGAAGATTCTGTGACCTGTGTGCATGCATGTGAAAGTTAGTGGAGAATGCCACATGACCTCTTTCCTCTATTGTATGTCCAGGTTGATTCCTTGCAAGTAAGCCTCTCCCTGAAGTCATATCTGTCATAATCAGTGAGGTTGGTTGACCTGCAAGCCTGAAATTCACCTGTCTCCATTCCCTACAGAACTGGACAGTTCTCCTGTCTCTGCCCACACATGTCTGGGATAACAGGTGTGTGTGGCCACATCCATGTCCAGCTTTTGATGTTGGTGGCTTAGCAAAGAACTCAGACTTTTTAAAGTCATCTTAGGCCATCATACTAGCATCCCATGTGCTCTTACACTCGACATATTATCCCCTACCTGGTCAGACAGTTTGATTACCACATTGAAATACACAACCTACTTCATTCATTCTTTTTCAAGAAATTTATGTTGGTTAATTTTTTTTTAAACTCAGTGTTGCTCCCAGAGCAACCTAATACCAAGTAAATGACATGAGATCTCTGTTAGCATCCTACATATTTTAATGCATATTTCCTTAGGGAACACTTCATTTACAATATGTTTCCTCTAAGGCAACGAAGATATTACCAAATATATTTAATAAAATCCTGGCAAGAACACAGTTGATAGCCCGTATTGACAAAAGCAATCTGGCAACATATTACCTCATTCATGTTCTTACTGTTGACAGCACTCACGGCATGTACACTGACATTTGAAGTGCCTGGATGGATGGAATACTCAACGTGTATCAAGTCACCTGTATAAGGCATAAACCCTAAAACAGAAAAATGATTTTGAATTATTATTTCACTTAAAATAGTCATGTGAAATATCCTGAAGGCATTTGTCACTAGAAATCAATGGCCTACCTTCTACTGGATGTAAATTTTCCAAATGTTTCAACAGATATCTTGTACATCTTCATGTTAGAAGGGAAGATTACACTCCTTTAGATACTAATCCACCTCTACTGTGGTATACTCAGAGATTTAAAAAAATTAATTATTTCCCAGTGGCAACATTTTGGGGGTAGTAAGGAAATACTTGGTTGGTCATATCACCATACCCTTTGGTAGAGAAATCATGTACATAGTAGGAGCACATTGTGTATCCTAGGTTCCTGCCAGTATTACTAGTCTAGGAAAATCTTTCTGCATATTACCAACAGAATTCAAAAATGAGAAGGGACAGAGAAAGGAGGAGAGAAAAAGACATGTCAGAAAGATGGTTATCTGTAACATTCTTTATAAATGACTGAGGTACCTTGAATATAGTGTCCTTTGTAGTTGTAGGATAATTTCATAGACTACAGATTAAATGGAGCCAGTATGGTGAGCAAAATCTATAATAATAGCACCAAGAAGGGAGAAGCAAAGGATTCTATGTCCCAGAAAGGCCAGAGATCCATAGTGAGATGATTACTGCAAAAAGGAAAGTATTTAAAAAGAATCCATGACCTCACAGTGCTGTCATGATGGGAGGAAAAGATCATGACATCAAACTAAAAGAGAGACTGAGGGCTGGAGAGATGGCTTAGAGGATAAGCGCTTGCCTGTGAAGCCTAAGGTCCCCAGTTCGAGGCTCTATTCCCCAGGACCCACGTTATCCAGATGCACAAGAGAGCGCACGTGTCTGGAGTTCGTTTGCAGTGGCTGGAAGCCCTGGTGTGCCCATATTCTCTGTCTCTCTCTATCTGCCTCTTTCTCTCTCTGTCTGTTGCTCTCAAATAAATAATATAAAATAAAAAAGAGAAACTGATTGAGAGAGGGAGGGGATAAGATGGAGAATGGAGTTTCAAAAAGGGAAAGTGGGGAGGGAGAGCATTACCATAGGATATTGTTCACAGTCATGGAAGTTTTTAATAAAAAATAATTAAAAAAAATAAAAATGAAACTGAATAGAAATTGAATACCATAGTATGAATGAAAAGTGTCAACAGGCATTAGTGATTATATTTACACATTGTAAATGAGAGCAAAGATTAAAAAGAGGGGGCATATTCATTCCTATACTGTTCCTCATTTCTAATGCCAAGGGTATCTCTCACACTTGCAAGGTCTGGTAACTCAAGGCAAGTTGACTATACCTATATTTCTTGGTCTACGTGTTTCTAAAAATGTAAATCATACCTTTAGTAACAAGGCGTAAAGAAAAGCCAGTTTCTCTGCTAATATAAACTGAATCCTGTGTCACAGCAGTGACACACCTAGTAATGACTCTGGTTTCAAGGTCTGGTGAATCAATGAAGTCAAAAGTATGTGATCCAACTTTCACCTGTAAGAGAAGGAGAATGACATCAACTAGCGTAAAAAGTCCACACAAGAAACTTGAGTAACTGTCAAAGGTTCACCATTCAAACAGGTGCCATGAAGTGAATTGGCCTGTCTCTTCTCTACAGAGGCTTTGAAAATGTGATTCCTGAGTCAGAGACCAAAGGCTTCATTAATGGCAGGAAAGGAGCCTTGCAATAGAAGAAATCTTAAGCAACTCCTGTCGCCCTTAGTCCAAATATTTCATGTGTCACATACAACATATCCCATGTATGACAGTGAAATGGTGACTGCACATGGATTGTTAAGGAATATTTAAGGGATGAGGAGGTGACGTAGTGGTTAATGCACTTTCCTGTGAGGCCAAATGACCAAGGTTAGATTCCCCAGTATCCAAATAAGCCAGATGCACAAGGTAGCACATGAATCTCAACTTTGTTTGCATGGCAAGAGGCCCATTGTCTCTCTCTCCCTCTCTCAAATAAATACATAAATCAATAAAACTAAGAGTATTTACAATGTGAGGCACACACCTTTGTTTGAAGCACTCACAGCTTTAGATTTATAAACTGAGAAGTACAATAGCCATCCTTTCTAGGAATCCAAAATTACATTGAGAAAATTGAAGACTACATACATCTAAGTAGGAGGGCATACTTGCTGAAACTACAATTAGAATAACATCTTGTAAATTCCTACAGGGAGAAGTATTTATCCTGAACCAGTGAAATGCAGTATTTCAAGGGACTGAAATTTAAGATATATATGAAGGGAGAGAGAGTGGTGTTAACTAGGGATTTGTGGTACAGCAGCAGCAAGTAAACAGAGGGAGAAAAAGTGACAAACAAGCATAGTAACAAAAATCCCTGAAACCACACATTAGACATCCCATCTTCTCTGCACAGAGGAGGGGAATGTCAACTTTCATCTTGTGCTGTCATGAGTATTTGAGTTAATCTAACAAACATAGCCAAACTCCCACTGGAATAAGATACTCTCCATGAACTTGGTCTTACATTGATTGCTTTCAATGTATGAGATGCTTCATCTTCCTCCACAAGGGCAGTAACTTTTTGTCCAACTGTCAAAGGCACACCACCCATCACCATGGAGGAATTGAAGAAGATGGATTCATTGATCCAGCCATAGTCATTATATAAAGATGTTATGGCTCCCTGAATAGTTTTCAGCTTGGAGGATCCTATGATATGCGCAAACAGATATTACATTAGTTTACATCAAAGGCACCCACACCCTAATCAGAAGTAAGATAACCATTTGCATAAACCTGTGCTCTTCACCAAAGGAGATAGCTGTAATACCTGCCCACAGTACTGTTGTGAATGCTGAATGACACCTACATGGCAGCTGTTTCAACATATGTCTGATCACATGTACAAGAGCAAAAGTGTTTGTAATCATGACAGCTGTTTATGAACCCTCTCTCTTTAACTGCCCATTAATGCCTCTATATCACTTCCTCAACCTCAGCACTACCAATTGAAGAGCAACTTCTCCAGATTTTTAAACATCCCCTCAGACATTGCCTTACCAGATGTGGAGATGCAGAACCATGCATATGCAGGGGCTTTTTTAAATGTACATAAGCACAATATGTACTCAATATTTTGGGCTGTGGTTCCAGAAGTAGTCTGTCTGCTAATAGGTCACATGCCTGCATTTGGCATGGTCCCTGTGACCTTGACATCTTGGCTTCATTGACATCCATCCATGGGGAGCTAGGGAATCTTCAAACACAAAGTAGTGCTTCAGCTTCCAAGAGGAAAGGAAGAAGCAGTACCATCATCATCAAGCTGTTGTGTCTGTCCAAACACCTCCCCCTTTTAAGTGAGTGACTCCATTTCTGAGACAAGTGAGTGGAGGGAGGGCTAACTGATGGAGACTGAGAGGACAATTCTGATCAACCTTCATTCAAGACGGCAGTAGCCTCCCTCAAGAGAGTTGAGAGCACAGGTCATGGGCAGCCTAGTCGTTTCTTGGAGAGAGTGGAGAAACCCTTTCTCTAGGCCCCTCAAGATGGCGGCACCCCCTCCCAAGGCCCGAGGTTGAGAACGACCGTAATCACGAGGGGAGGCCAAGGCACTCCCAGGCAAAAGTACCTCCCAGCTGCTGAGCCTGGTCTTCGCTGGATTCCTGCCTCCTCTGGAAAAAGCCCCAAACGCGGCGCAGAAGATTCATCAGGACGCTCATGCCTCGGTTCTTGGTGAGGATTGTAAAGCGTAACGGAAGGCGAAGCGGTCGACGGGTCTGTCGGCTAACGGAAGAGGAAGTAGCGGAGGAGTCTACGCGCGTCCTCTCAGCGTGCAGCTTCCGGTTTCTCCTTCCCCACCCTCCCCGGATGTGCCCAATACCTGCCCTTGAGCCACACACACACACACACACACACACACACACACACACACACACACACACCCTGAGAATACAGAATACAGAGCTGCACACTGCCTTTCATTCTTACCTTCTTTCTGCAACTTCTTCTGCAATAGGCCCTGAGCCTTGGAGGATGTGAGATGTTTCAGTGATGGACACTCCTCTGTCCCTTCTTCTCAGCACTATGTTGCCTTTTGGGTCATTCCAGTGGTCATCACCATATGAAAAGACAAGCTTCTTTAACAAGAAATGAGAGTAGCATTAATGTATGAATATGAACATTAAGTGTAGTGCTTTCAGGGCAATTTGATGAGAATAATACATGCATTCATCCAGAAAAGAGCAGGCTTTATACCCCTAAGGCTGATGACCTCCCCTGTCATAAGCTTTTGATTAGGTTTTCTGTACCAGGCATGTATTACCTCCCATAGAGCTGGCCTTCAGTCCAATTTGAGAGCAATTGGTTTCCCCCAGAGCAGACATGTCACTATTATGCTCATTCAGTCATTTGGCCTGTCTGGCCAAACTTGAGGCTCCCGACATGTTTAGAAATAGATGGACAAGTTTCTTTATCATCAAGTGTCTCAGGGGATAGTGTATGTCATGGGTAAATGTAATTTAAGAGATGAATATTTCTTACAGTGTTTGGTCTTCATTTTCCACAACTGCTCTTACTTCTGATCCAAACATTGTTTCTGGGTTGTAGCAGTGTCTCACTGCTTTCTGGGCTGACCAAAGTCTCATTATGTACTGAAACAGGAATTTTGGTGTTCCTTGCCAACACTAATATGCCAATGCATCAATATATTTATTATATTTATATATTGGATTCTTTTCTTATGAATTTAAAGAATTAGCATCTATAAACCAAAAGGTAAAGTTCAGAGAGATTTTATTAGATTAAGGGAGGAGAAGGCCCAGGGATGGTGGTGCACACCTTTAATCTCAGCACTTGGGAGGTAGATGTAGGAGGACTGCCATAAGTTTGAGGCCACCCTGAAACAACATAGTGAAATCCAGATCAGCCTGGGCCAGAGTGAGACCCTACCTTGAGAAACCATAAAATGAGAGAGGAAGGGGAGGGGAGGGGAGGGGAGAGGAGAGGAGAGAAAAATGTATAGAAAGCTCATGTCCTATGGATGACAGGAGGGGATAGGGAGCACACTTGGGAATAGGAGTACCCCCCCATCTCAGGCCTGCATAGCTGAAATGAAGTGAGCTTACCAGAGCAGGGACCTGGAAGTTCAGGAGAGGTAGAATGTCAACAAGACATTAAACTTATTATAGTGGTCTTTACTCTCAGATTCAGATGAATCTGAGAGAGAGAGCTATTTGGTGCACTCAGGGGATGGCACAAGAAGAGGCCAGCCATGATGTTGATATAGGATTTGGGGGTTCAGAAGGGGTCTCCCCAAATTAATGGACCCAAGTTTTGAAGTTTGTCCTATCTTTAAAAAAGAGTTAATAAAGAGAGACTCAAGAAAGATAAATTATAAATTACTAATTTTATTTAGTGAGAAATCACAAATCGTGAGTTTGAAGAAACATATTCTCATATGGAAAACCTGTGTGTTTTATAAGGTTCATTTAAGAGAAAGTAAGGTACTTGGGGAAAGAGTGGAGTAGAGCTGCAAGCATGTGGAGAGGAGATTAAACTAAGGCTTACAGAGAAAAACAGAAGTAGAGCCTCAAGCATGTGGTAAGGATATAAAGTGCAGCTTTTCACCCAGGCTGTAAAGATATACACATTTATAAAATAATGGGACTCCAGTGAGAAGCTCCCACCAATGTTTTTCTAAACACAAGGCTACATCTATTAAAATTTTTCTAAATTAATAATGCCTATCCCCATTAACCTATCCTGATCTCACCCTCTGTTGGATATGTTTTTGTTTTTCTCTTTCAAAACCATGGACAACACTAATGTACACTGAAAGCACACCCACCAAGGCCCAGGAAAATTTATGGGAGAGGGGCCAGAAACATTGTAAGAGCCTTTGAATGAGTGGATATATCTAGAGGCATATGGCCCCCATACAAAATGCCTGACTTCTGCTCTCACAAATCAAAACCAACAACTGCATGGCTAGTACTAATAATCCCACTAAAGAGGGCCCTCATTGGAGTGGGGAACAAGGATGAGGGAAGTTATGGTACCAACATATGATGTGTCCATATAAGGTGTCTACTTAATAAAATAAAACTAGGGAAAGACTGAAGTACCACAAGCACATGGATCAAAGTTAAAAAGGCTGTTAAGAAAAGACTGAAGGCTAGACATCGTGGTGCTTGACTTCAATCACAGAACTCAGGAAGCAGAGTTAGGAGGATCACCATGAGTTTGTGGCCACCCTGAGACTATATAGCAAATTCAAGGGCAACCTGCACTAGAGGGAGACCCTACCTTGAAAAACCAAAAAGGAAAAAAAAAAGACTGAGGAAGAGCTGCAAGCAAGGGGAGGAGAGTGAAAGTGTGGCTTTCAAGGAAAGACTGAGGTAGAGCCACAAAAACGTGAGGGAAGATAAACTGGGGCTTTCTGGGAAAGATGGAGGTAGAGCCACAAAAAAAAAAAAAAAACATGGAGGGGAGTTAAACTGAGGCTTTTCAATCAGCCTGACAAGATGTACACACCTGTGCAATAGTGGCACACATCCTGGTTGGGTAATCAGTGGCTTAATGACTGGTTATGAGATGTACTCAGTGAAAGGGAACTTATAACTGCAACTGGGAACCAAGTCCGCTGGTAGCTCTCCTTGGCAGGCAGCTCGTGGTCCTGACATCTCCACTGGGTCTCCACTGCAACCTACGGTTCATCCTCATAGCCCCATGGGGTCTTCATGAAGGCATCCAGCAAGCCTACTTCACATTGCCCATGGCCATTTCCAAAACACAAGACCATGTTGCAAATACAATGACCCTCTCTTTCCTTCATTTCTTATACTCCGCAATATTTGGTAGAGTTCAAATTTGCTAATCCAGGGGGAATAAAGCTGATGTTGAAGAACAGGAAACTCCTTGAGTACTCAGGCCCCTTAAAAAGAATCTACATTCTTCCTGTTGCTCCAGTGCAGGTCAGCTGGCCCAATCTCAAAGGCAGCTGAATTGGCAACAGTTCACCCAACTATTTCACTCATTTTTTCTTTCCTCTGGTTCATATCCCTCAGCTCATACAATTTCATTTCTATGCAAAGCCACCCTGCACAACTTTTCAGGACACAGGCCTAACAGCAAGCTTCTCATATAAACTGCTAGTCCAGTCCAAGCAAAGCTCTTTCTTACCCTCAGAAGCCAAACATCACAGTCCATAGTTCTCACTGCATTCAGGTCTTTCAACTCTGACCAGAATAGTCCATAAAGCTGTACTTACAGCACTGCAAGACATTTCTTAAGCCAAGGTTTCAAATCCTTCCACATTCCTCTTGAAAATCAGCTCCAAAGGGCCAAAGCCACACAGTCATATGTCTAGCAGCAAATGACACCACTCCTCAGTACCACTTTACTGTTGCAGTCTGGTTTACATTTCTGGTAGAAATCACCCAACCACAAGCAGCTTGTAGTAAAAAAAAAAAAAAAAAAAAAAAAAAAAAAGAGGGCTGGAGAGATGGCTTAGCGGTTAAGCGCTTGCCTGTGAAGCCTAAGGACCCCGGTTCAAGGCTTGGTTCCCCAGGTCCCACGTTAGCCAGATGCACAAGGGGGCGCACGCGTCTGGAGTTCGTTTGCAGTGGCTGTAGGCCCTGGTGCGCCCATTCTCTCTCTCTCCCTCTATCTGTCTTTCTCTCTGTGTCTGTCACTCTCAAATAAATAAATAAATAATTTTAAAAACATTTTAAAAAAAGAAAGAAAAGAAAGAAAAATGTTTATTTTTGCTTACATTCTGTAGAGGGAAGCTCCATGATAGCAGGGAAAATGATGGCATGATCAGAGGGTGGACATCACCCCTTGGCCAACATAAGGTAGACAATAGCAACAGGAGAGGGTGTCAAACACTGACTTGGGGAAGCTGGCTATAACATTCATACTCCTGCCTCCAACAATACACTCCCTCCAGGCGACGTTAATTCTCGAATCTCCATCAGATGGGAACCTAGCATTCAGAACACCTAAGTTTATGGGGACACCTGAATCAAACCACCACAAGTGTAAAAAAATTAGTTGTCATTTTCTCACTTGGGTAGCCAAAAACTAATGAAATATGTACTTCTCAAGGTCAATAGTGACTCTTTATGAGAGACTCTAGGGACCTGGCAGGAGCTGTATGACTCTCAATATTTGTGACACCAGTTATAGTGAGTCAGGCCTGTACTGACCATGTGGCACCCTTTGTAAGCATTGAGGATCTTTTCCCTCTGCTTTGACTCTCTTCTTTGAAGCTGTGTGCTATTTGGAGTCCAGATTCTGGGGCCTCCCTCATCTCTCTGATCAAGAGAATAGGTGATTTACCAGAGGTTTTGGACAAAGCAATGCATTTAACCACATCTCTTGTTGCCTATTTGACCTGGGAGCAGAAAACAAGATCATGCCATGAGCCAGGGCACACATGATCCCATGGCAACTAAAATGGTGATTACTTTAGAGTAAAGGGAGCCTACACAGAAGACATATTCATGATTTTATTGGGGTACTTCAGGGTAAGATGGCAGCATAGGCGCCATGCCAAACTGGCCTAGGAAGGGATTTAAGCAAAATCACAGCAAAATAAACTGTTCTTCTGAAAACTGACATAGTATAGGTTATTCTTAGACATAGAAGAGACAGACCAAGATCCACCAGAAAGAAGGAAAATGACCAGAATCCTCCTGAGGTGCTTGTTGCCCACCTATCCACATGATCCACACACATGCCTGGCTCCACCCTGCCAGGCGTGCCAAGCAGCAGCAGCAGTAGAGACCAAAGAAGGGGATTTTCCAACCTCTGGAAAGTATACAAAGATGGATTGCCACATCTAAGAACACTGCATATAAGTAGAAAACCCAAGCATCAAATCAATTCAGGATGCAAAGTTTGCTACATTATAATACAAGAAACACAAAAATAAAGACAATGCAATCCCACCAAAAATTATAAATTCATTAGAAATGATCACCAATGAGACTCTTTTAGATGAAATACCTGACAAAGATTTCCAAAAACTTATTGTAGAAATCAAAGAAGAAATGAAAGAAATTAAAGAAGAAAACAAACTCATGAAAGAGAACATGGGAACCCAGCTTAATGAAAAAAGGAAGTCTTTACAAGACATGAGTAAGGATATAGAAATCCTGATGAAAAACCAGGATGAAATTCTAGCTCTCAAGAACACAGTAAGTCAAATAAAAATCTCTGTGGAAAGTCTCAACAGTAGAATGGCTGAAGGAGAGAACAGAATATCTAAACTAGAAGACCATGTGGAAGACCTAATACAGTTCAACAAAGGGAAAGACAAACTAGTAGGAAGGTATGAACTGGAATTTCAAGATATCCAGGACACTATGAAAAGATCAAACATAAGACTTCAGAAGATAGTAGAACAATTTCATTCCAGAGGCTTAGTAGGAGTTTTCAACAAAATTTTTTCAAAAATTTTTCAAAATTTTTTCAAAAAGAAAAATTTCCCCAAAGTGGGAAATAAATGCCAATGCAGATACAAGACACTTTTAGAACACCAAACAGACAAAACCTGGAAAGAACTTCTCCTTGCTATGTTATAATTAAACTACTAAGCACACAAACAAAAGAATATATTGATAGCAATTAGAGAGAAAAAGCAAGTCACCTACAAAAGCAAACCCATCAGAATAACAACAGATTACTCAACACAAACTTTAAAAGCCAGAAAGGATTGGAATGATGTATTCCAAGTTATAAAAGATAAACTGTCAACCAAGATTAATTTATCCTGCAATGCTATCTATCCAAATTGATGGATTAAAAAAGACATTCCCCAACAAAAATATGCTAAAGGAAATAATGACAACTAAATCAGCTCTACAAAAAATACTTGAAGGAATCCTTCATGCTGAAGTGAAAGCAAAACACACACATGAGGAAACAGGAAAAAAAAAATACTCAAATAAAAGTTAAAACAAGCAAGTAAAGGAAAAACAGGTAGCACTACAAAATAAGATTTTAGATGCATTTCTGGTCCCCTCCCACAGTTTGGGTCTGAGTTCCTTGTGCAGTCAGTGTGTGGGCAGGCATGGCAGTCTGAAGTGCATAGACCAGGCCCATTTCCACCCCCTCCCACAGCCTGGGTTTGAGTTCCCTGCATAGTCAGTGTGTAGGCAGGAATGGTGGTTTGCAGTGAGTAGGCCAGACTCATTTATTGTTCCATACCAGGGACTGGGTCTGAGTTCCCTGGGTGGTCAGTGTGTGGGCAGGTGCAGAAGTCTGGAGTGAGCAGGCCAGACCAATTTCTGGCCCCCTCACATTGCCCAGGTCTGATTTCCTTGCACATTAGTGTGTGGGAGGACATGGCCCTCTAGAGTGAGTAGATCAGACCCCTATATCTAGGCTCCTCCTACCTCCCCAGTCTAGGTTGCCTGCACTGGTCCAAGTCCCAGAAGGCTCAGCAGGAAGTAGGCCAGATCCCAGTTGCCTACTCCTCCTAATCCCATGGTCCTGGTAGGTCCCATTGTGCATTGCTCAGGGAAGACTGGCCCTTGTGTGAGATGTGGAATCAGGTCTTTTGCTCTGGCATCTTAACTGGACACTAAGTACCAACATACCTGTTCACCTAAGACAGAGGATTAAAAGACCAAAGGACACAACTTGCTTCCTCCTTAATAAAATAAACAGTTTTCCTAAAATGGACAGACAACAATGCAGAAAAGCCAATGAAAGTCAGAAAACGGAGAGATCTCCACCAGGGATGCCTAGTCCTACTACAGAAGCCTGCAATGAAATCACAACAAATCAACAGAAATTCATTCCCAAAATGAAAACACAACAACCAATGAGACCCTGATTGAAAACGAAAAAATCTTAACTTGAAGAAAACTATCAAAGAATCAACAATTGTATCAATAAAATTGAACAGAATCATCTCCTAGAGCATTCAGCTTTTGACAGTAGGCTTGACTTGATGGAAGAAAATGTTAGAACCCTCCAAAGAAATATGAATAAATTGAAGGTAAGTCAACAAATGGAAGACCTCAACAACTGGTTGATTTAGCTTAAAGAAGACTTGATCAAATGCAAGACCAAACTACAAGAAGCATCAAGAAAATCAGAATTCAAATTGAAATCATACCTCAAAAAAGAGATGGACACTATACAAAACAACACAACAGAAAACAAAAATCAAATAGAATTTTGAAAACCTCTCTAAAACCACTCACCAACAGAGTTCCTCATGTAGAAGACAGAACTTCTGGCCTGGAAGATCAGACAGAAGAATTTGACCAGGAGGACAAAATCTTTGTTAAGTTCAAAAAATCAAGTGAACAGAATACGAGGGAACTGTGGGACACTCAAAAACGACCAAACATTCAGATCATGGGTATACCAGAAGGAGAAGAAGTCCGGACTAGAGTCATAGAAAACATACTCAACAAAATTATTGAAGAAAAATTTCCAAATCTTGCTAAACAGAGGCCCATCAAGATATAGATGCCCACAGAACACCACACAGGCAGGACCAAGGAAGAAACTCTCCAAGACACATCATAGTTAAAACTCTTAACTATGAAAACAAAGAGAGAGTTTTAAAAGCAGCAAGAGAGAAGTAATTTACAATATACAAAGGCAATCCCATTAGAATAACATGAGATTTCTCAATGGAAACTCTGAAAGCCAGAGGACCTGGAATGGAACACATCAAAGTCTGAAAAACTATGGCTTCCAACCTAAGCTACTTTACCCAGCAAAAGTTCCCTCATAATAGATGGTGATAAAAAAAAACTTTACATGAAAAAAGTCAACTCTATAATTATATGAACACAAAGCCAAACCTACAGAGAATACTTGAAGGATTATTCCACACAGAACAATCAAAAAACCAATCTCAGGAGCCAACAAGAAGAAGATATAATAACCAATACAGACCAGGCTCAAAACAGTATATAACACAAGTCAGCACCCAACCCCATAAAACACCTCATCATGGCAGGGGTTAATTTAAACCTCACAGTAATAACCTTAACTATTAATGGTCTTAACTCATCCTTCTATCTGCTATCTTCAAGAAACCCACCTCACTACTAATGATAAACACCTCCTCAGGGTGAAAGGTTGGAAAATGATATTACAATCAAATGTAAATAAAACACAAGTTGGTGTTGCTATATTAATATCTGATAAAATAGACTTCAAAACAAAATAATCAGAAAGGACAAAGAAGGCCACTTCTTACTCATCAAGGAAATGATCTAACATTAGCACTTTACCATCATAAATATATATGCCACAAACAAAGGAATACCACAGTTTATAAAGCAAAATTTACTTGACAATAAAACAGAAATAAACACCAACACTATCATAGTTGGACACTTCAATGCTCTACTATCATCAATGGAAAGATCATCAATGCAGAAAATCAACAGGGAAATAATAGAGCTCAACAACATCATAGATTAACTAAAACTAAAATGTATCTACTGAGGCTGCTGAGATGGCTTAGCAGTTAAGTGCATGCCTGTTCGAGGCTCAATTCCCAAGGAACCATGTTAGCCAGATGCACAAGTTGGTGCATGCATCTGGAGTTCATTTGCAATGGCTGGAGGCCCTGGTATGCCCATTCTCTCTCTCTCCCTCCCCCCCCCACTCTCTCTCTGTAACTCTCAAACAAATAAATAAACAAAAAGATATCTACTGAACTTTCTACCCCAATACTACAGAATATACATTCTTCTCAGGAGCCTCCAGAATCTTCTCCAAAATTGACATATATTAGGCTATAAAGCATGCCTTCATAAGGCCAGGAAAATAGAAGTAACTTCCTGCACCATGTCAGATCACAATGTTATGCATCTAGAAATTAACAAGAGACACAACAAGAATACCACCAACTCCTGGAGACTAAACAACAGACTTGTAAATGGAATACATCATAAAAGAAATTGTAAAATTCCTAGATTTGAATGATAATGAAAACACAACCTACTAAAACTTATGGGACTCAATGAAGGCAGTCATAAGGGGAAAATTTATAGCATAAATGCCTTCATTACAAAGACAGAGAGATCAGGAATCAATAGCATGACTGTCCACCTAAAGGTGCTAGAAAAACAAGAAGTATCCAACCCAAAAGGCTCCAGACAGAAAGAAATAATCAATATTAGAGCAGAAATTAACAAATTGGAAACTAATAAAACAATTTTTTAAAAAAATCAATGAAATGTAGAGCTGGTTCTTCAAAAAAATAAATAAGATTGACAAACCCCTGGCCAAAGTGATTAAGCACAAAAAAGAGAAGTCTCAAATTAACAAAATCAGAAATGAAAAAGGAGAGATTATTACAGACATAAGTGAAATTTGAAGAATCATTAGCAGATACTTCCAAAACCTCTACTCCACAAAATTAAATAATCTGGAAGAAATGGATGAATTCCTAGACACAACCTACCAAACTAAACTGAGTTCAGATTAATCTCCTAAACAAACCTATAACATCCATGGATGTTGAAAAGGTAATCAGAAACCTCCTCAAAAAGAAAAGTCTAGGACTAGATGGCTTCTCAGCTGAATTTTACCACAGAAGAACTGAAACCAATTCTTATCAAACTATTCTGAATAATCTAAGACCAGGGAATACTGCCTGACACCTTTTATGATGTTAGCATCACCCTAATACTAAAACCAGACAGAGATGCAATCTACACATTAAATGAAATCCCCATTAAAATTCCAATCATATTCTTCACAGAAAGAAAAAAAAATCCTAAAATTCCCTTGGAATCACAGAAACAAAACTTGAATAGCCAAAACAATTTTGAGCAATAGCAATAAGGCTACTTTTATCACTATACCTGATTTTAAACTATATTGCAAAGCCATGGTAACAAAAACAGCATGGTATTGACACAAAGACAGACATGTAGATCAATGGAACAGAACAGAAGACCCAGATGTTAATCCAGGCAGCTACAGCCATCTGATTTTTGACAGAAATGCCAAAAATATTCATTGGAGAAAAGATAGCCTCTTCAACAATTGGTGTTTGGAAAACTAAATATGTAGAACAATGAAAATAGATCCTTGTCATTCTCCATGCACAAGAATAAAATCCAAGTGGATCAGGGACTTTAGCATCAGAACTGAAACTCTTAAATTGCTAGAGGAAAAGTTAGGTGAAACCATTCAATATATTGGCATAGGCATTGACCCTTTGAGTATAATCTTGATTGCTCAGGAAATAAAACTAGTAATCAACCACTGGGATCTCAAGAAATTACCAAGATATTTTTTTATTTTATTTTTTACTTTATTTTAATTTTTTTTGTTCATTTTTATTTATTTGAGAGTAACGGAGAAAGAGGTAGATAGAGAGAATGGGCATGCCAGGGCTTCCAGCCACTGCAAACGAACTCCAGACACATATGCCCCCTTGTGCATCTGGCTAACGTGGGTCCTGGAGAATCGAGCCTTGAACCGGAGTCCTTAGGCTTCACAGGCAAGTGCCCAACCACTAAGCCATCTCTCCCGCCCAATTACCAAGATTTTATACAATAAAGGACATTGTGTATAGAGTAAAGAGACAACCTACAGAATGTGAGAAAAACATTGCCAGCTACACATATGACAAAGGATAAATATCCAGAATATACAAAGAACTCAAAAAAACAGAACAATAAAAAATCAAACAACCCAATCAAAAAATGGACTATGGAGGCAGGAGGGATGACTTAGCAGTTAAGGTGTTTGCCTACAAAGCCAAAGGACCAAGGTTTGATTCCCTAGGACCCACATTAGCCAGAGACACAAGGGGGCACACATGTCAAGTTTGTTTGCAGTGGATGGAAGCCCTGGCACACCCATTTTCTCCCTCTCTCTCTCCCCCCTTCTTTCTCTGTCAATAAATAAATATTAAAAAGAAAGAAAAAGAAAATCCAAATTAAATAAATGAATAAGAAAATTAAATAAAAATGGGCTATGGAACTAAATAGAGAGTTCTCATTGGAATAAATACAGATGACATATAGAGGTTGATATATATGTATATATTTTATTGGGAAGCATTGGATCTACAGAATTAAGTCCTTACGGATGGGACCTGAAACCAGCTTAGGGACTATGGTTTATACCTTTACTGATGGAACCATAAATATGAGGCTAAGCTACCCAGTCCATAGCTTTGGCTCTTGTGCATACCTGTTCCCATGGCCAGAAAGCAGGGCTTCATAAAGATTTGTGAGCTGTAGAAACTGCCTTATCAGTGTAAACTTACTGTGTCTTCATTTCTCTGCTTCCTAGAGCCTACAAATTTAACTCTTCCCCAATGAGGCCTTACACCCATTCTCGCAGCCAGAAAACTGGGCCTCAAACTGGGTCTTGTGTGGAGACCAACTTACCAGTATGACCCTGCAGTGTAGGACTCATGGACTTAGATTATCCCTGATATGACTTAAATTATTTGCCTGTGTAGGATTTATGACTCACTTCAGCCACACATTTAGCCTGTATGCATGTTTTAGCCCGAGTCAGTACTGACAAAAAGAACTTTAGAGTCAAGCAAAATGTTTTGGAATAAATTGAATGCCCAACATAAACTTCTGGAGCATATAGAATGTAAACATTGCTCATAGAAAATCTGTTGGACTGCTTGGATTATGAAAGCCAGATTGTAATTCACATGCAATGCAGAAACAAAAGGTTATCTGTGGGTAAACATCTAATTTCTCTAGTCTGAAACAACAGAAAGTACTAGATGGAAACATTGAAAGTGTCTCAAATCATGAAACAATTTGTTCAGCTCTCAGGTTTTAAACTTTCAAAAAGGTAGACCAGAGAACATCAGGCAAATAAATCACTTAAGGCTTCTGTCCATTTATGAACTTGTTTCTATCAAACAAGTCAAAGCCACTTGGATACTGCCTGTGGAGACTGCTGTAGTGTGTCACCCCATCATCATTTTCTGTCTAATATGCATTTCATCCTTGCAGGGTCTAGATGCCTGTGGCAATCCTCACATGGTTCAGACCATGTGAGCCTTAATTTGCATGTGATGCATGAAACTTGGATTATTGACTGGGCAAATTATATCTAGGTCTCTGGAGAATTTCAGAATTTCTATAAGTAATAGTGTGTTCTCTTGCCCATGGTGAAGTTAAGAGCTGTCATTCAAACCCAGGAAAGGGACCCTAATGGGAAAAGGTAGAACATAAAAACAGCATTAAAATCCTACCATGCTAATTGTGGTTGGGATCTTCCCTCCATCAGGAGAGCAAAGCAGATGTCGGACTCTCACTGTTCATTCTTCCTGCTTCCTCTCAATGTACAGACTTCAAGATGAGTCTGAGTCAATGGTAATAAATCCAGTAAGATGCCCCCAAAGATGATACTCCTAACCCCAGCATAGAAATCTTTGGAAGAATCTGCATTTCCCTCATGTTAACATCAGTCATTGTCATTTAAAACTCATGCCAATTTGAACAGAGCAAATACAAACTACATTGTGACAAAAATCAGTGTTCTACATCCAACATTACATTTATTATTACCTCTACAAGCAGGTAGAATGCAAAAAAAAAAAAGTTACTCTTAGAAATTTCTCAAATTTACTAGGTACCAAAGTTTCAAATGTGTCCAGTTTCTAAGAAGAGAAAATTGTAAAGAAAACACAATTTGGAGTTAGCATACACTCTGCCATGATAAGGAATGTTTTTGTGTTTGAGCTTAACCAAACATAACGCTAATTTCAGGTATGACCATTCCAGGAATCTCAATTTTAAAAGATCTCCTTCCTAGAGAGGGGCTGATGGTGTCTATGAAAAAAAATGGTTCTATGAAAATCCAATAGGCAAAAGATAAGATGTCAGATATGTCTGTGATCTCTAGCAAAGTGGGGGCTGCAAGGGCAGCCTCAAGGAACTTTCTGGCCTTAGTTTTAGGAGCAAAGTCACCCTAAACTGCCTCAATAGTATTTACTTCAGTTAGCCAAGACTAGTTTTGATCCAGAGGAAAGAAAACCATCAGAGATTATAGCCCAGGGTGATAAGAAAGTCAAATTATTTTTTTTTCACACTGTTCAGAGCCAAACAGTTGATTTAGACCACATGATTATGAAAAAATATTAATATGATAAATATAACTTCCCTTTTAGTCCTTTTGTGGTAGCCAAATATGATGCAGAACCTTTGGGGTTCAAGAGGTGTTTGTCAAATTGCGAACCCCAACTTTGGTTCCATATCCTAAGTTTAACAATGACTTAATAAAATAGACTTGACAAGAATAAATTATGAATTATTAAGTTTATTTATGGACAATCATACTTTCTGAAGTTTATGTAAGTGAAAATTATATCTAGGAAAAGTCAGAGGCAGTTTCACACACATGTGGAGATTGATCATAGAAGACTCTTCAAATAGCAGACCAGAGAGGATTAAGAAATACTGAAGGTGGGATGGAGAGATGGCTTAGCAATTTAGGTGCTTCCCTGCTCCAGGTCCCACCTAAGCCAGATGCACATGGTGGCACATGTGTCTGGAGTTCGTTTGCAGTGGTTAGAGGCCCGGGCATACCCATTCTCTCTCTCTCTCTTTCTCTCTTTCCCCCTCCTCCTCTCTGTCTCTAAAAAAAATAAATACTGAAGGACTCCAAGAACAAAGATAAAGCTTACATACAATCAAAGTGAGAGGGTACACCATAGATGAAACAGATAAAAGGCAAGAAGAAAACTAGCCAATCCAGGACAAGTATTCTCCCATTTTTCAGCTATGCTGGTCTCAGCCACCCTGGGAAGGAGGAACAGACCTCAATTGTGCGTTCAGGCCAGGTCATGGGGCAAAAGGAAGAGAAGAAAGAGTGTGTACCCAGGCAGAGATCATAGGGCAGAAACAAGAGCACCAAAACAGAGACCAGGAAATTCAGATGAGAAATTGGTAGTAAAGAGAATTACACCTGAGGCTATCCCAAGTTTAGAAAAATTACACATGTACTAGGCCCAGAACTTATGGACAATATCCACATGGTAGATCTACAGTGTGAAAGAAATACACATGTTGTATACTCAGGGATTAGAGGAAAGTTATCCATATGTGATTAAAGTGAGAAGTCCCAGAGCAAAGGGCAGACAGCAGGCAATAAGAAAAATACCTAGGCCAAAGAACAGGGCTCACCTGTGCCCAGGCTGCCCAGACTTACATGCCTCCTGATGGATAGCAAATGGTAGTGAGTTCTGGGGAAGAAAAGGGCCGACTATATGGGTAACCTCTTTTCTAAAGACCAGACATTCAATCAAGGTGAGACTTGTTAGGCTCAGGAGTGTAAGAGACCTGGTTGGTTTGGACTCAAGGAGCTCAGGCGGAGCCAAAATCTGATTGGTTCATAGACTGGGGGGGGGCTGATTCAGGGAGGTTGAGCTGAAGAAGCAGGACATTCCTGCTGGGTGTATCACTGGCAGCCACCTTGGAGAGACAAGACCAGATCCAAGTTTCAGTTTTGCCAATATGGACAAAATGTTATTTCTTTATTCCATCTTTGGGTTTCTTTCCCTAGCTGCCAGAAAGAAGCTATCTTTTTCCTATTTCTCCTTCACTACCAAGTGACTAGTTCAAGATTCACCAGGGAATTTTATCACTACTCTTCTCATGCAACTTTGTACCAAATTATGTAATGATGGAATTAGCATCTGTAAAGAAAGTGTAAGAGAAAAGCAAAAGAGAACATTGGACTTGATCCCTGCAGACAGACTGTTTATTGAGAGGAATAGCAATGGGCAGCAATCTTCCAACCGGGATGAAGGCTGAAGCACTGGGTCAGTCTATGGTGCAAGTTTATAAGGAGGATCCTAAGAAAAACAGAATATACCAGCTGCAGGTCCAAGGGAAGTACATAAGGAACTGTAGTTATTTGTGTCCTTTCTCAGAATAAGCTTTTTAGGCAACCTGGCTAGGAAGGATATCCCACCAGACAGTTTCTGTTCCCTCAAGGATTTCTGAGTTAAGGGAAGTTTATCAATTGGGAGTAGCCTGTCAAGGCTTCATGTCTCTGTGACTTCTTGAATGTCTGCTAGTTTTAGGGATAGTTATTGACTCTTTAGTTCCCTCTAGATTTCAGGGAGGGCTATTAAACCTTCAGTCTGGACTCTGGAAGGATAAAAATGATTGGGGAGAATTGGGAATGAATGGGGCACTGTAGGGGTGAGCTACACAGGCAGGAGTTGGTGTGATATCAGATCCTCTGGTTACTTCCTGCTGGGGAAGCACAGTAGATTTCTTGAGGTAAACTGTGCAGTCCTATGAAAGATGAATATTTAGGGGTTAATATTCAATGGCCATGAAGAATTCAGTGACTCACCATGAAGTGGAGGCAAGGATTCTGTCTTGGAGGAATTTGGTGAGGCACTGGTATATGTACAGACCAAAAGAGAGGGTGAACATTGTCATAATCAGGGGAATAAAGTACATGTCAGAGACTTGATTGGTTTAACTTAAAGGGAGTGGAGCTGTAAAATTTCTTAACTTATAGAAACAGATGCATTAGTTGGTCAAAGAAATATGTCAGAACACATGTACGGGTTCCAGTTTAGCCTGACTATGGATCAGACCTTGCCCCCAATAATGACAGAAGAAAGAGATAAAGGCCCTATAAATTTGAAAGCATCAAAAGCAACAATAGTCTATCCCCAAATACAGGTTGAGAATGATAAAGCCAATCAAGAATATGTAACCCATTACCTGCTCTGACATGGAAAGAAAGATTAGCACTTTCAATGCAGACCTATGTACCTTCTTGTTTTAAGTTGGTATTGTTGCCTTTTGAGGTGGGTTCTAATCTCACCAATGCTGAGTGCTCACCTCCATCCTTCTGTGTTGTTCTGTGGATCTGGTGTCCTGATAAGCTGCACTGGATGTACTGCTGACAGGGGCTGAATGAGTTCTCTGGAGGTTCATGGTTCTTATGGTTGGGGGATGGCAGAAAGCAGAAAGCCTAGAGTTGTACTGGAATTTCTCAGCTGGTCCCACCTGTATCCCCTTCCACAGTTCCTCAGCTGGCTTCTGTGGTCTTCCCTTCAGGTTTCTTGACTTTGCAAGGAATGCTGATACAGTTGGACTATCCCTTGTTTGGTCTCTACTCCTGAAGCTCAGCATTGGGCCATGCCAGCTCAAGGATCTACATGGATTGAGGGCCACAGGTGCCTAATCGGGATTCTGGCCAGTTTCTTCCTTTCTGTAGAACTTGGTATCTCCTGCTTTTCCACTGTGGCCAATAATAACCTATACACTTTCACTTTTCAGAAGAAGAGTGTATTTTCCTATGGTTTTGATTAAATCCTTCCCTATGCTTGTTTGCCATGACTCTTCTGCCATCATCTTACCCAGAAGGCATTACTCATGGGGCTTTTCACCAAGGGTGTTATATGGAAAAAAATCTCTTGTGAGTGTTTGACTCTTCTGTTGAAGACTGAATGTCCTACTAAGTTTTGAGATGTGATGTGGATACTAAGACCTGATTTATCTTTTAAAACATAGAAATCTCATTCTCATGGAATACCTCAAAACACTCTCTTTTTAGCCCCTTAGACATGTTTCCATCCCATACAAGTGCTGAGGTCAATGTATGTCTCATTCATTCCCATAAGAGAACAGCCTCTCAGACTGTAGTCAGAGGACATGGCACCCACAACCAAGAATAACAATGGGTGCTTGTTTCTCAAGCTCTCCA
Organism: Jaculus jaculus; assembly: GCF_020740685.1. Classification (NCBI taxonomy): domain Eukaryota; kingdom Metazoa; phylum Chordata; class Mammalia; order Rodentia; family Dipodidae; genus Jaculus; species Jaculus jaculus. The sequence goes on from NC_059125.1 coordinate 116,093,009, forward strand.
GGGAAGAAATGTAGACATTTGTGGATTCCCTCTGTCCCTGAGAGGACAAAGTGAGTTCTATAAAGAGCTAGTCCAGTAGAGAAAGGCAGCTGGAACATATAGCACACGTGATCCTGCATGTCCCTTTATTTGTGGTTCTCTTACATTATTTCCAATACTTGCTACCCCAGGTTCCTGTCACCCTAGTGAAAGATACATTCCAACCATGGGCAAGATCCTCTTCTTTCATCCCAGAGGCCCAGCATGAACACATCAGCATTTGATTAAGCTGAGTACTACTATGACATCCAACTAACAAAATGGAAATTAGGGTAAACTCTCCATGTTACAAAATAAAGCTGCCCCATGTACTTAAAACTAGAACAGATCCAAATATGACAATCTCTGCCCTTATTTTAGCTTGGCACCCATTAATTCAACTAACATTGTGAGCATTTTTGCTGATCCAAGTCCCTGTCTAGACTCTGGACATTTAGTGGCCCACAAGGCAGAAAAGGAGCTCCAACCAACATTGGAGCTCACAGTCTGGTTGGTGATTGGGAACTCTGTGTAGAATTGCATGTGCTGGGAGTGTAGGATACAAGTGTAGTCATATTTTGTTCTCATATTATTTTTCCTTTTTTTGGTCCATGTCCCAATTCCTACCATTTGGATTTGGTATATTTACTGTGCCATTATATTTTATAAGCATTTAGCCTGCTTATTTCATAGGCTATCTCAGTTTAGCAATTCGATGGAGTCTTGGAATGTCATTTAGATATTATACTTCTGGATAGAGTTGGGGTTGTTATGGACTCTGGGAATATTTGATGTTAAACTGTATACATTTTTGGAACATGAAATGGCCATGAGTCTATGGGGCCAAATGGTGGGTGCTTGAAGCCTAAAAGTGATGTTTAGATGTCAAGTTGTGCTAGATTGACAACTGGATTACATCTGGACTTGTCTAGGTGACCATGTCTGGGTATGTATATGAAGGAGTTTTGTAGATTGGGTTACTTAATTGGAAAAACCCTCATAACTGGATGTGGCAACATTTCCATTTTCTGGGGCCCTAGAATGAATATATATACAAAAATGCCAGAGACACCAGCCCCTCATGTCACTCCTGTACTCCCTAATTGTTCAAAGATGCTGCACTTCATTATACTACAGGAAGTGGCCATCTTGTGCTAGACATACTGTCCACTACACGTCTATGGAGATTGGGAAAGAATCCAGATGAACATACAAAGAGTAGGAAGGACAGACATGGGGAAAGAACTATAGATATAATAGCGATGAGCTGGACATGTGGACAAACACTTGAAATACCAACACTCTGGATAGTGCAACAGAAAGTATTGTCACCCTGGATGGCACCCTGGGACCTTGTTGCAAGAAACAAAGCAAAACATTGGATTTTGAAATCAAAGTGAGCAGAGTGTGGTGGCACACACCTTTGATCCCAGCGTTTTTGAGGTACAGGTAGAAGAATCACTGTGAATTGAGGTCAGTCTGGGATGACAGAGTGAATTTCAGGCCAGTGTGGGGTAGAATGAGACATAACCTGGTAAAAAAAAGTCTAAGATGATTTGTTTATACACTCTGAAAAGTAAAAGTGTAGAGGATTTTTTTCTGCCACAGTAGAGAAGCAAGAGACACTAAGATCTATCAGAAAGGAAGAAATTGGCCAGAATCCCACTGTTGCAGTCCGGTTCACGTTGCTGGTCGAAATCACCTAACCAAGAGCAGCTTTTGGGAAAAAGAGCTTTATTTTGGCTTACAGGCTCAAGGGGAAGCTCCACGATGGCAGGGGAAAACGATGGCATGAGCAGAGGGTGGACATCACCCCCTGGCCAACATAAGATGGACCACAGCAACAGGAGGGTGTGCCAAACACTGGCAAGGGGAAACTGGCTATAAAGCCCATAAGCCGGCCCCCAACAATACACTCCCTCCAGGAGGCATTAATTCCCAAATATCCATTAGCTGGGGAGCTAGCATTCGCAACACCTAAGTTTATGGGGGACACCTGAATCAAACCACCACATTCCTCCCCTGGCCCCCATAAACTGATATCCATGCATGTTGTAGAATACAATGCATTCAGTCTGACTTTAAAAGTCCCATAGTTTTTATCAATCCCAATGATGTTCAAACATCCCCATAGGCCAAGATCTTTTAACTGAGCCGTAATACCAAAAAATAACCTCAAAAAACCCATAATGGCACAGAATAAATATTCACACTGCAAAAGATGGCATTGGGCATAGCAAAGAAACATTCAACCAATACAAGATTTAAAACAACCAGGGCAAATATCAAACTCTGTAGCCTCAAGTCCAGCAACTCTAGCCAGTGACAAATCTTCAAGTCTGATAATTCTAACCAGCAACATGTCTCTGGCATTCCAATTCCACCCCTCCAGCTAGGCTACTCACAGTCCTGGGAAACTTCATTGGGGCCGGCAGCTCCTCAGCAGCCATCTCATGGTCCTGGCATCTCCACTGCAAGCCACGGTTCATCCTCATGGCCCCATGGGGTCTCTATGCAGGCAACCAGCAAACCCGCTTCACACTGCCCATGGCCATTTCCAAAACACAAGACTGTGTTGCAAATTCAATGACCCTCTTTCCAGCATTTCTTATACTCCACGATACCAGGTAGGGTGCCAATTTGTTAATCCAGGGGGGAATAAAGCAGACTTTGAAGAACAGGACACTCCTTGAGCACTCAGGCCCCTTCAAAAGAGTCTACATTCTTCTTGTTGCCCCAGCGCAGGTCAGCAAGCCCAGTCTCAAAGGTTGTTATCTCTCAGTTGCAGCTGAACGGGCAAGAGTTCACCCAAAGATTTTTCTTTCTGTGCCATATCCCTCTGCACACACCAGTTCATTTCTACGCAAAGCAACCCTGCACAACTTCTTAGGACATAGGCACAAGAGCAAGCTTCTCACACAAACTGCTAGCCCAGTCCAGGCAAAAGCTCTTTCTCACCCTCATAAGCCAAACCTCACAGTCCATAGTTCTTACTGCCTTCAGGTCTTTCAGCTCTGACCAGGATAGACCATCAAGCTGTACTTACAGCACTGCAAAGCATCTCTTAGGCCAAGGTTTCAAATCCTTCCACATTCCTCTTGAAAATCAGCTACAAATGCTGAAGCCACATAGTCAGGTGTCTAGCAGCAACCCCACTCCTCGGTACCAACTTTACTGTTGCAGTCTGGTTCACGTTGCTGGTAGAAATCACCTAACCAAGAGAAGCTTTTGGGAAAAAGAGCTTTATTTTGGCTTACAGGCTCAAGGGGAAGCTCCACGATGGCATGAGCAGAAGGTGGACTTCACCCCCTGGCCAACATAAGGTGGACCACAGCAACAGGAGGGTGTGCCAAACACTGGCAAGGGGAAACTGGCTATAAAGCCCATAAGCCCGCCCCCAACAATACACTCCCTCCAGGAGGCATTAATTCCCAAATATCCATCAGCTGGGGAGCTAGCATTCGCAACACCTAAGTTTATGGGGGACACCTGAATCAAACCACCACACCCACCAAGGAGCTTGCAGACCCTAACTGAGGGACCTATGTGGATCTGCATGCCAGCTTAGCACTCAGCTTCAGGATCAGAGACCTCCTTGCAAAGTGAAGAAATCTGAAGGAGAGAGATCTGGACATTGGTGGGATGACGACCTGAGCAGTTCCAGTACAAGGCCAGGCTTCCTGCACTCTCCTATCACCTAACCAACAGAAGTGCAGTCCTCCAGAAAATGCATTCAGTAACCAGAAGCAGGGCATCCAGAACAGCTGATCACAGCACCCGATTCACAGCACAACAGGGAGGAATTGAGGCAGGCTCACAGCATTGGTGAGATTTGAAGCCCACCCCAAAAGGTAACAAGGACAATTGCCAAAAAAAAAAAAAAAAAAAAGTACATAGGCCTGTTCTGGAAGTGCTAATCTCTCTTTTATGTCAGGGCAGGTTATGGGTTTCATATTCTTGGTATGATGTACCATTCTCAATTAAACTGTATTTTAAGGTTGACTATTGTTGCCTTTATTGTTTTCGGAGTCTTAGGGCCTTTGTCTTTTTCTTCTGTTATTATTGGGAGCAGGGTCTGATTCAGACCCAGGCTGAACTGAAATTCATTTCAGAACAGAAGTTCCAATCCTCCAGCTGACAGGATTAAAGGTGTAGAGCAACACTCACCCCTAGTGTTTGTGGCTTCATAAGGTTGTTTGTTTCGATCCCCACACTTTCTTACCCTGTGCTGTTTTTTTATTGATTGTGTATATTTCTCAGTTGAAATTTAAAAATTGCCAGTAAAATATTCTACCCAGCCTACTCGAATACTTGAATACCAGGTAAATGCAACACCTAGGATAACTTTTCCAGCTGAATGGGAGTAACGAGCTACACTTGGCACCTTAAACTCCTACTTTGAAGGTTCATAATGCTGGATTTCCAACTCTAAAAGCACCACAGATTATTAGAAAACCCAAGAATCAAATCAACTCAGGATGTAAAATCACAGAGTAATAATACCAGAAAAACAAAGAATTAAGGCAATACAATCCCACCAAAAATTATAAATCCACCAGAAATAACCCCCAGTAAGACTGTTTAGATGAAATGATCAACAAAGATTTAAAAAGAAATGATTTCATCTATACTCAAAGAATCAAAGAAGAAATCAAAGGAATCAAAGAAGAAAACAAAGAAATCAAAGAAGAAAACAAACTCCTGCAGGAATTCCAACATAACACAGGAAACCAGCTTAATAAAATAGGGAGGTTCCTTTACAATGGCTGGAGGCTCTGACACATCCATTCTCTCCCTCCCTCTCTCTCTTTCTCTGTCTTCCTCTTTCTCTCTCACTCTTGCTCTCAAATAAATAATAAATGAAATATTTTTAAAACTTAGAAAATATTAATGCAGCCTAGGCTGGAGTAAGACCCTACCTCAATCCCCGCCCCAAATTAATGTATTTATTTGTATTGGTGCCTGTGGGTGCTAGTGTCAGGGTTTCCAGCCCCTGCGGCCAGTGGTCCGTTTAGCTTTATATGGGTGAGAGGGGGTAGAATGTGGGCCACAGGCTTTGCAAGCAGCACCGTGGACTTGGAGCATCATCTTCCTCTCTGCCCTGCTATGGGGTTTTTCTAGAACTTTATAAATGGCTGTTTGGTTGTTCCTGCTGGTCATGGGTGTCCCCTCATCTGTACTTGGTAGAAGCTCAAACTGAGCACATGCGTCAGTGGTAGAGTGGCAGCCTAGAACCCACAGTGAGGGCTGAGGGTGTGGTCAGTGGCAGAGTGACAGCCTAGAACCCACAGTGAGGGCTGAGGGCGTGGTCAGTGGTACAGTGACAGCCTAGAACCCACAGTGAGGGCTGAGGGCGTGGTCAGTGGTAGAGTGACAACCTAGAACCCACAGTGAGGGCTGGGGTCGTGGTCAGTGGTAGAGTGACAGCCTAGAACCCACAGTGAGGGCTGAGGGTGTGGTCTGTGGCAGAGTGACAGCCTAGAACCCACAGTGAGGGCTGAGGGTGTGGCCAGAGGTAGAGTGACAGCCTAGAACCCACAGTGAGGGCTGAGGGTGTGGTCAGTGGCAGAGTGACAGCCTAGAACCCACAGTGAGGGCTGAGGGTGTGGCCAGAGGTAGAGTGACAGCCTAGAACCCACAGTGAGGGCTGAGGGTGTGGTCAGTGGCAGAGTGACAGCCTAGAACCCACAGTGAGGGCTGAGGGTGTGGCCAGAGGTAGAGTGACAGCCTAGAACCCACAGTGAGGGCTGAGGGTGTGGTCAGTGGCAGAGTGACAGCCTAGAACCCACAGTGAGGGCTGGGGTCGTGGTCAGTGGTAGAGTGACAGCCTAGAACCCCCAGTGAGGGCTGGGGGCATGGTCAATGGTAGAATGATAGCCTAGAACCCACAGAGAGGGCTGGGGTCGTGGTCAGTGGTAGAGTGACAGCCTAGAACCCACAGTGAGGTCTGAGGGCATGGTCAGTGGTAGAGTGACAGCCTAGAACCCACAGTGAGGGCTGAGGGTGTGGTCAGTGGTAGAGTGACAGCCTAGAACCCACAGTGAGGGCTGAGGGTGTGGTCAGTGGCAGAGTGAAAGCCTAGAACCCACAGTGAGGGCTGAGGGTGTGGTCAGTGGCAGAGTGACAACCTAGAACCCACAGTGAGGGCTGAGGGCATGGTCAGTGGCAGAGTGACAGCCTAGAACCCCCAGTGAGGGCTGGGGGCATGGTCAATGGTAAAATGATAGCCTAGAACCCACAGTGAGGGCTGAGGGTGTGGTCAGTGGCAGAGTGACAGCCTAGAACCCCCAGTGAGGGCTGTGGTTAGTGGTAGAATGATATCCTAGAACCCACAGTGAGGGCTGGGGTCGTTGTCAGTGGTAGAGTGACAGCCTAGAACCTCCAGTGAGGGCTGGGGGCATGGTCAATGGTAGAATGATAGCCTAGAACCCACAGAGAGGGCTGGGGTCATGGTCATAGGTAGAGTGACAGCCTGGAACCCACAGTGAGGGCTGGGGGTGTGGCTAGTGGTACAGTGACAGCCTAGAATCCAGTGAGGGCTTGGGGCATGGCTGGTGAGGTGAAGTTGTTGCTACACTATATTGGGTGGAGGGCATGTATCAACTGTATTTGGGGGAGGGCGTATATCAACCAAATGTGTGGAGAATGTGTATCAACTGTATTGGGGGGAGGGCGTATATCAACCGTATTTGGAGGTGGGTGTGTATCAAGTGTTTTGGGGAAAGAATGTGTACTAATCGGATTTGGGGGGCATGTGTTAAGGCCATGAACACTTAAGATACCCATGTATTGCTCCTAGTCTGTCCTTGGTGCGAGGTGGGCCTGGCGTCCCCCAGTGTAGTGCTGGCTGTGGTGGGCTGGGTCTCACACCTTCACTCGCTCCCTGTGGTGGAAGATGAGGTTCTCAAGTGCAGCTCCAACACCCACCCTGTCTATGACCTTGAAGAAGACACTTGACATCATTGGCACCTCCCCAGTGGTGCATGACCTCAGGTTCAATGAGACCCTGTGAGCCAAGCCAAGAGCATGCTGGGTAACCAGTAGCTATGGTTCCTGGGACAGGACCCCAGCAGTGGTGAGGGATAGTCTTGGTAGTCTGTGAGTTTGCATTACCCCTCTACTAGGGTGCCTTATGTTTAGTACCCACTAATGTCATCTACCTCTGCCCTAGCCAAGGACTGAAGATCATGCATCCACACATGCACTCACACACACGCATGCAAATTGTATGACAGGGCTGGAGGGGATGGCTCAGTGGTTAAAGGCGCTTGCTTACAAAGCTTGCCAGTCTGGGTTCAATTTCCCAGTCATCTATGTAAACCCAGCATGGTAGTTTGCATGTGATCGTGTCACTGTATGATTCCATACTCAGGTGTTTTATTATTAAACTTGTCATTTTGGTCTCCAGCTGCCCAGCTGGAAGAAGTGTCACTGGGAGCAGATCTGAATTACAGCCCCAAGGTGTGTGGAGAGCAATTTGAACTCTGGCTGTTGGCATCTCTCTGCTTGGATCTCTATGAAAGGGAGCCAGCTGCTTCTGCTCTTCATGGGCATCCCCTGAATCTGTATGCTTGAAATAAATCCCTTCCTCCCATAAAAAAAATAAAATAAAATAAGGAGGTCATTATAAGACATGAGTAAGGAAATAGAAATACTGAAAAAAATAAAAACCAGAAATTCTAGCTATGAAAAATCACAATAAATCAAAGAAAAAATTCTGTGGAAAGTCTCACCAGAATGTATGAAGGAGAGAACAGACTCTCTAAACTAGACCACCAGGTGGCAGATCTAATACAGTCCAACAAAGAGAAAGACACACTCACTAATAGGAAGGTATTCATGGGAATTTCAAGATATCAGGACACTATGAAAATATCAAACATAAGAATCCAGGGTATCATAGAAGGAGAAGAATTTCAATCCAGAAGCTTAGTAGACATTTTTAAGAAAATCACAGATGAAAAATTTCCCCAAATTAGAAAAAAAAAAAAAAGGCAATGCAGATACAGGAAGATTTTAGAACACCAAACAGACAAAACCTGGAAAGAACCTCTCCTCACTATGTTACAATTAAACTACTAAATATGCAAACCAAATAAAATATATTGAAAACAGTTAGAGAGAAAAAGCAACTTACATACAAAGGAAATCTATGAGAACAACAGAATATTACTCAACACAAACTTTAAAACCCAGAGGGGCTTGGAATGAATTTCAGTAATAACTCTTCATATCAATGCCCTCAATGTCCCAAGCAAACAACACAGGCTTGGAGGTTGGATTAAAAGGCAGGATACTGCTGTTTGTTACCTCCAGGTAACTCATCTCTCAATAAAAGATAGATACCATCTTAGGGTAAAAGGATGGAAAATGGTATTTCAAGCAAATGGGCCTAGGAAATAAGTAGGGGTTGCTATCCTGACATTTTACAGGATAGACTTCAAAGCAACATTTTTGAGGAAAGATAAAGGTCAAGGTATAGTGATTAAATAAACAATCCAACAGGAGGACATTACAATCCTAAATATATATGCACCTACTTTGGGGCACCTAAATTCATCAAACAAACACTATTAGACTTAAGGTCACAGATAATGCTAAATACAATTGTAGTGGGTGACTTCAATACCCCACCCTCACCAATTGACAGCTTATTCTGGCAATAAATAAACAGGGACATCCGGATTAAATGATGTCATGGAACAAATGGACCTAACAGATATCTACAGAACATTCCACCCAAAAGCTGCAGAATATTCATTTTTCTCAGCAGCACATAGAACATTCTCTAAAATAGGCTATATATTAGGACACAAAGCAAATATTAATAAATGCAGGAAAATTAAAATATTCCCTTGTACTCAATCTGATCCCAATGGGATTAAACTACAAATAAGAAACAAGAAAAGCTACAAAAATTAATGGAGAATAAACAGTACACAATTGAATGATGAATAGATCATTAAAGAAATCAAAAAGGAAATCAATAAATTCATAGAATCAAATGATGATGAGAATACAACATACCAAAACCTTTGGGACACAATGAAGGCAGTCCTAAGAGGGAAATTTATAGCTCTAAGTGCCTATATGAAGAAATCAGAGGGTTCAAAAGTAAACAATTTAATACTTTACCTTAAGATCTTGGAAAAAGAATAACAAGGCAAACCAAAAATCGGTAGATGGGAAGCAATAATAAGGATTAGCGCAGAAACTAATGAACTAGAAACCCCAAAAAACAATTCAAAGTTTCAATGAACCAAAGAGTTGGATAAACAAGATTAATAAACCCTTAGCAAATCTGACTAGCAGAAAGAGAGACAAAAATTAATAAAATTAGAGATGAGAAAGGCACCAATACATCAGATACCAAAGAAATTCAGAAAATCATAAGGATATACTTTAACCATATGTATGTGTGTGTGTGTGTGTGTGTGTGTGTGAGTGTGTGTGTGTATGGTGTGTGTGTTTAAATACGAAAATCTGATGGAAATGGATGATTTCTTTGATTCATATGACCTAACTAATTTAAATCAAGATGAGATAAACCAATTGAATAGCCCTATTACAAATATGAAGATCGAAGCAGTTATCAAAAGATTCCCAACTAAAGAAGTCCAGGCCCAGATGGATTCACTGGTGAATTTTACCAGACCTTCATGGAAGAACTAACACCACAACTCCCCAAATGTTTTCCATGAAATATAAAAGAAAGGAGTTCTACCAAACTCCTCCTACAAATCCAGCATCACCCTGATACCAAAACCAGACAAAGACAAAATAAAAAAAAACAAAATTACAGAGCAATCTCCCTCATGCACATAGTTTGAAAAATTCTCAATAAAATATTGGAAAAAAGAATACAAGAATACAAGAATTAAGTCCAAATGGATTAAAGACCTTAACATCAGACCGGAAACTTTGAAACTGCTAGAGGAAAAAGTAGGGGAAACCCTTCAACATATTGGTCTTGGCAAAGACTTTCTGAATACAACCCCAATTGCTCAGGCAATAAAACCACAGATTAACCACTGGGACCTAATGAAATTACAAAGATTTTGCACTGCAAAGGACACAGTGAAAAAAGCAAAGAGGCAACCTACAGAATGGGAAAAAATCTTCACCAGCTATATATCTGATAGAGGATTAATATCTAGGATATACAAAGAACTCAAAAAGTTAACCAATAAGGAATCAAACAAGCCAATCAAAAAATGGGCTAAGGAGCTAAATAGAGAGTTCTCAAAGGAAGAAATACGAATGGCATATAAGCACCTAAAAAAATGTTCTACGTCACTAGTCATCAGGGAAATGCAGATTAAAACTACATTGAGATTCCATCTCACTCCTGTCAGATTGGCCACCATCATGAAAACAAATGATCATAAATGTTGGCGGGGATGTGGAAAAAAAGGAACCCTTCTGCACTGCTGGTGGGAATGCAATCTGGTCCAGCCATTGTGGAAAACAGTGTGGAGGTTCCTAAAGCAGCTAGAGATTGATCTACCATATGACCCAGCTATAGCACTCCTAGGCATATATCCAAAGGACTCATCTCATTTCCTTAGAAGTACATGCTCAACCATGTTTATTGCTGCTCAATTTATAATAGCTGGGAAATGGAACCAGCCTAGATGTCCCTCAACAGATGAGTGGATAATGAAGATGTGGCACATTTATACAATGGAGTTCTACTCAGCGGTAAAGAAAAATGAAGTTATGAAATTTGCAGAAAAATGGATGGACCTGGAAAGTATTATACTAAGTCAGGTAACCCAGGCCCAGAAAGCCAAGCGCCACATGTTCTCTCTCATATGGGGATCCTAGCTACAGATGACTGGGCTTCTGCGTGAGAATGAAAATACTTAGTAGCAGAGGCCAGTAAGTTGAAAAGGAGACATAAAGGGTGGAGAAAGGAAGGGAGGAGGATACTTAATAGGTTGATATTGTATATATGTAATTACAATGTTTGTAATGGGGAGGTAATATGATTGAGAATGGAATTTCAAATGGGAAAGTGTGGGGGTGGGGAGGGAGGGAATTACCATGGGATATATTTTATAATCATGGAAAATGTTAATAAAAATTAAAAAAAAAGAATATATCAGAAATATTTTTCACTCTGACCAAGTAGGCTTTATCCAAGAGATGCACAGATGGTTCAACATACACAAATCAATATATGTCTATAAATAGACTGAAGAATAAAAATCACACTATCATCTCAATAGATGCAGAAAAGGCATTAAACAAAATCCAACATCCCTTGTTGGTAAAAGCCCTACAGAAACTGGGAACAGAAGGGATCATCTCAACATAATAAAGTCTATTTATGACAAACCTACAGCTAACATAATACTAAATGGGGAAAATCTTGAAGCTTCTCCACTACATTCAGGAACAAGACAAGGGTGTCCACTGTCCCCTCTCTTATTTAATACAGTACTGGAAGTCTTAGCTATAGCAATAAGGCAAGAGACACTTATAAAATGGATACAAATTGGAAAGGAAGGGATCAAAATACCATTATTTGCAGATGATATGATTCTATACATAACGGACCCTAAGACTCTACCATCAAACTGTTAGAGCTGATAAATACTTTTAGCAACATATCAGGATACAAAATAAACACACCAAAATCAGTAGCTTTCCTATACACTAATAACAAACATTCAGAGGATGAAATTAGGGAATCTATCCCATTCACAATTGCTTCAAAAAAATAAATAAAATAAAGTACTTTGGAAAAAACCTAACCAAGGATTTGAAGGATCGCTACAATGAGAACTTTAAAACACTCTAACAAGAAATTGCAGAAGACACTAGGAAATCCCATGTTCTTGGATTGGAAGAATCAATATTGTGAAAATATCAATCTTATCAAAAGCAATCTACACATTGAATGCAATTCCCATTAAATGGCATTCTTCACATAAATAGGAAAAACAATCCTAAAATTTGTATGGAAGCACAGAAAACCTCGAATAGCAAAAGGAATTTTTAGCAACAAAAATAATGCTGGTGGTATCACCATACCCGATTTTAAACTATATTATAAAGCCATAGTAGCAAAAACAGACATGTAGCTCAATGGAACAGAATAAATGACCCAGATGTTAATTCAAGTGACAATGCTAGATCTACTATAAAAAAATTTTCCAAATGCAAAGGAAGCAGTAAGAGAAATCTTAACAAGGATTTACACATGCAGACACATATCTCATAAGAAAGCATTTATAGATTGTATGGTTTCATCCTAACATAAAGTGGATGGATTTTTCCAAAGTGAAAAAAAGAAATATGATGAACCTTGAATGTTGAATCATGTTGTAAAAGGTCTGAGTAAACTGCAAAATTGTTTTTAAAGCTTGGGGTTTGTATATGCATTGGTTATAGGAAAACAGGAAGAGTTTAAACAGTGACAGGTCTCTAAGGGAAATGTGAATATAGAAATGAAACTGAAAGGTGAAGAGAAAAGGTATGTTCTTTGGACAGAATAAAAAGGAAAGAAAGGCACAGGATTATAGTAATCAGCAGGAAACTATTTGAAAGTGAGTGCTAAGTTTCATAGGCAAGTCAATTACAAAAAATAACACAGGGAACCAACAAATTTTCAATAAACAAATGAACTGAATGAATACTATTACTTGCAAAGGAGTTTGGATTTAGCTACTTCCTCAGGAAATCTAAAAAAAGATAAAGAGTATTGCAAGTTCCGCCAAGTACCTCAAATATGCCCTGATACCTCAGGTGCAGTCATGGCCAAGTCCTGTCCATTCAGTTTCTCTTCTTTATTCAGAGTGTCACTGAAGAAGACATGTGATTCACATAGGTTATCTGGGATATTCCTACCAATAAGACTTTTTTCTGTTCTCAGGGCAAATCATTTCAACATGAAACCATTCCTCCCCAAGATTAATTACCACTTCTTTTGTCTGTACAGTTATTCTATGGCCAAATATTTTTTTCATTATCCTAGTATGGAAAGGTTATTCATGGTGCATTGACTCTGGAAATGACAAAGAAAGTTTCAGGAGAAGGAAGCAAAATGCTTGGTGCTGGTGATCCCGGACATTCCCTTCGATTTTTCATCCTGGGTTTTTGGTAATTTCCATGAACATTCTAGTCTACCAGGCTTCAGAGAATGCCCCAAAGGGTGAGAGAAGGCAGAGATTTATAGAGAGACATCTCTTGTCACCTCCCCTATCTTTCTGTGTGAGTAACAGACGTATCACTACATGCACGCCTACAGAGTTAATCCTGAGAATCTGAATATCCTTTTAGCCTCAAAGTCAAAAGGGTAAAAAAAAAAAAAAAAAAAAAAATCTTTGTTCCATTGCTTGGATGACATACTCTTATAAAGTGGAGAGGAATGCAAACTTTACAAAGTAACCATTTGCTACCTCTCCCATTTCTTCAGAAAGACAAATGCCTAATGTATTCAAAACTGCAACTATGGGGTTAATGTACTAAGATTTTTGCTTTCTGTATGCATTCTCTCACTTATTCTTGCCCAGAAAATGTAAACAATAATAGTGAAAAGTCATGTGCCATTAAAATTCCCTGAGAGGGGCTGGAGAAGTTAAGTCCTTGCCTGTGAAGCCTAAGGACTCCAGTTCAAGGCTCAATTCCCCAGGACCCACATAAGCCAGATGCACAAGTTGGTACATGCATCTGGAGTTTGTTTGCAGCACGACCTGGACCATGACCACCAGCTAATACACAAGGGAACCTGGATGACAAACACCATGACCACAAGGTGAATTGCAGAGGGAAGCACCCTGACACCACCATCACCATGAAGCAGAGATACACAGAGCAGCCACAGGAGCACCACCATGATCATCACCAGGAAGTGCTATGGCAGCAACATCACCACCAGAGCGACCATCAGCAGGGATGGAAAGAGCAACAGCCTAAACACCACTACCACCAGCAAGAGACAAGACACCTTCAGCAGGAATACAGAGGGCAGAAGCAGGCCCACATCTGGATCAATAATCTGGAACACAAAGTAGTGTCATCACTACAGTTGTGACCAGCAAAAGGATCAGCGACCATCATCAGTGACACAGGCAGCAACATGATGACCAGAAGGAGTAGCAGAATGAGTAGAGAAGGCACCAGCATGACCATCACTGCTACCATAAGTAAAGACACACCAGGCAGCAGTATGACCCACCACAGTGACCATTAGCAAGAACACACAGGGGAGCAACTTCACTGCACTAACATCAGCAGAGTCACTGAATATAGCAGAAAGACCTCCACTCCATGAATAAGCAGAGACATTTTGGGCACCTGCTAGAACACTACTATGACTATTCACAGCAGGCTGATCACCAACACAACCATCAGGAAGAACACAGAGAGAAGAGGCATGGTCTTCACCCAGACAGTCAGCATGGACAGAGGCCAGTAGTATGATGACCACTATAACCAACAGGAGGAGCACAGAGGGTAGAGTAGTCAACCTCATATTGCTGGAATGAAACTCCAAACCAGACACAGTATGGATGCAGATAATATACTTTAAACTTGTAGATACAGGGAAAGTTATATAATGACAGAAGAAGTTGACCCAGTTCTCATGACCAATCAGGAAGAGAAAGACAAAAATGCAACAAGCCACCCCAGCACCATTACCAATCACACTTAGGAACTCCAGGCCAAGCTCAGGAACTTTGTAAATTTTTACAAGTCTAAATACACCTCCATGCCTTTAAGTTAAACCATAGTACCTACCCACAGTGACAGCTCCACTATCCAGGTGAGTGTAGATCTAAATTATGAATATTAATAAAATCCTAAATATATTGGAGGCCATCAATTCAACATACCAGAGCGTGCAAGAGCATGACAGTCACTGGGATATCTAAGGACACACAGAGGACACCAGCATGACCACCAGCTCAACCATCTGCACCAAGACAGAGGGCAACAGCATGACCATGGCTATGCACATCAGCAGAGGCACAAATAGTAGCAAAATGACCATCACAATGACCACCAATGGGGACAAAGTGTGTAACGGTATACCACCAACAAGGGCATGCACAGGAATGCCTAGGCAGCAGCGTGATTACATAGCAACCATCAACAATGACAGGGAGGGCATCAGCATGACCATCTCTGCATTTAGTACCAGGAATACATAGGGCATCATCATGACTGTTGTGACCTTCAAAGGAACACACTAAGCAGAAAAAGGATGATCACAAACCATAGACCGTCAGAAAATGAGAAATAACATGACCACCACAGAGACCTAAAGTAGGAACCCAGAGAACAGCAGTTTGACTACCACTGCCTGAATCATCATAGACACACAGGGAGAAAACATGACTGACACCAGGTCCTATACAAGTAAAACAGCAGGCAGAAACTTCACTAGCACTTTGAGCATCAACAGAGACACAGACTGCAGCAGCAAGATGACCTACACGACCACAGGAACATCTAGGGAAGAAGCATGACCACTAATACTATGTTTGGCAGAACCACAGAGGGCAGCAGCATGATCATGACCCTGAGCAACAGCAGAAGCCCACAGGGTGGTAACATCATTAACACCACAGTCATCATCAGGAACACAGAATGAGCAGCAGAATGAGCACCCTCATGACCACCAACAGGAACAGAGGCCAGTGACATTTCTATCACATCGACCATCAGCAGGAAAACAAGTGGCGGCACTGTATCCATCACTGTGAACATCATCTTAGACACAGAGGACAATGGAATGTCTACCATAGCGACCACCACCAAAGAAAATAGATCAGCAACACTGTGACCACAGCAAGTGTCAGTAGAAACACAGAGAGGAGCAACATGACAACTGCCACCACCTTGAACAGAGAGACACAGAAGACAGCACAAAGACCACCACAGTAACCATCAGGATGAAAAGAGAGGTCAACAGCATGATCGCCACCACGACCCTCAGCAGAGATACAGTGTGGCACAATGTTGACCTCCACAGAAATCAGCCAGACACACCAGGCGCCAGAATCATCACCACCACCACAAACATCAGCAGGAAAACACAGGGCAGCAGCATTCCACTACCACAACCATTGGCATAAACAAAGTATAAACCAGCATGACCACCACTGAAAACATCAGCAGAAGAAAGTAGACAAGGAATTCTGGTTCAGCTGGTGAAAGAATGGAACATTCCATCTCTCTCTGACCCTCACTGCAGATAATAATGAAAAGTGCATTGCATAATGCTAGAAGAAACCAAAAGAGGATTCAGAAAGTAGAAATAAGATCAACTGGGACAAGGGATGCAAAATTAATGTAGCATGATACATTGCATCTCAGCACCCAGCAGAAGACAGTCAGGGTTTCCATCCCTCATATAATGATTATAAGGTTCTATAATAAATTCTTATTCCAGGAATGGGAATGTACATCACTGGTAGACATGGTGCCTACCCTGTTTCAGCTTGGCCTG
Organism: Jaculus jaculus; assembly: GCF_020740685.1. Lineage (NCBI taxonomy): Eukaryota > Metazoa > Chordata > Mammalia > Rodentia > Dipodidae > Jaculus > Jaculus jaculus. The sequence goes on from NC_059125.1 coordinate 116,109,489, forward strand.
TGTCCTCGACCTGTGTACTCTGCCATACACCAATGAAGGCAAACCAAACCAAAGTGAAAATCACATTGCAAACATGAGCAATGACAAAGAGTAAAATGGAAATAACAACTATAAACATTACATAGCCACAAATGCAACTCTCTCTCTCTCTGGCACACACACACACACACACACACACACACACACGTGCCTGCACAGAAAGACACACCCAAGCAATCCTCCTATTCATAACTCTTAACTGTTCTGCTGAACACTGTGAATTGTTTTTGGTTGGCAAGGCATTGGCACAAGATTCCACCACACTTCTCAAATCCACATCTAACCTTTACTGAAAGCAAGAAGTCAGAACGAAAGGAGCCCTATGCACCCACACTGAGCAACCCTGAGGCTCATGCTCAAACAGAATTTCCATAGACTTTCCTCGGTGTGACATCATAATGGTGGGAGGAGCCATATTTCCCCACCCAGCGCATTTTCCTGGTCATAGGAGTGACCTGATGAACGCAGTGACCCTCAGTGGCTGGGCAGTGGAAAGACGTATACTGTTCCCTGATCATCCCAGAGAACGAGCCTGCCAGGAGACCTGTGAGTGCTCTGGGGTCACTGTTGTAGTGTCGCTGGCTCAAGTAAGGAGCATCCCCAGGACTTTCGGAACAACCTTGGAGGGTGGAGAAAGAGAAATGGGAAGTTGTACCCCAGAGGGGCCATGCATAAAAGTGTCTACTACCTCTTCTTCCATTAGTCTTCAGGCTGGTTGACTACTTCCTCTTCTCCCCTTCAGCAATTCTTCAGAATCCTTGCCAAGGCCTGAGGCATGAGTGTCAAGCTGAGACTTCTGCGCCGGGTTTTGGGCTTTTTCCGGAGGATTCAGGAATCAAGCGAAGTCCAGCCTATGCAGTTAGGAGGTACTTTTCCCTGGGAGTCCTTAGGTCTCCACTTGGGAGACTCCTGATCAAGGTTGTTTTCAAGTACCGAGTCTGAGCCTTGGGAAGGGGAATGTCGCCATCTTGAGGAGCCTAGAGAAAGGGTCTCTCCATCCCCTTCAAGAAAGTAGTAAGCTGCCCTTAATCTGTGACTTCAATTCTCTTGAGGAGGGCTACTGCCATCTTGAGTGAAGGTTGATCAGGATTTGCCCCTCAGTTTTCAACAGGTAGACCTCCCTCCACCAAGAAATGGTGTCACTAACTTAAAAGTGTGAGGTGTTTGGACCAGTTCATAGAGCTTGGGACAGACACAACAGCTTCCCCTTGGAAACTGAAGTACTACTTTGGACCTGAAGGTGTCTTAGTTCCCCATGGATGGGTGGATTGACAGATGTCTATGAAGCCAAAATGACAATGTCATAAGGGACAATGCCAAAGGAAGGCTTGTGACCTATTAGCAGGCAGACTACTTCTGAAGCCACAGCACAAAATATTGACTACCTATTGGGCTTATGTACCATAAAATATTCCTTGCATATACATGTTTCTGCATCTCCACATATGGTAGCACTTTGCCAGAGGAGATGTTTAATAATCTGGAGAAGATGCTCATCCATCAGTAGTGGTGGTGCTGAGGAAGTGATATAGAGGCATCAATGAGCAGTTAAAGAAAGAGGGCTCATAGACAGCTGTCATGATCACAAAAGCATTTGCACTTGTACAGTTTCAGATCAGACACATCTTGAAACAGCTGCCATGTAGGTGCCATTCAACATTCACAAGAATGCTGTGGTTAGAGATGAACACTGTTTCCTTTGGTGAAGAGCACAGTTTTATGCAAATGGTCAGCCTACTTGTGAGTAGAATGCAGGTGCATTTGATATAAACTAAAGTTTTTTTTTGTTTTGTTTTGTTTTGTTTTGATTTTTGCCCATCTCATAGGATCCTCCAAGCTGAAGACTATTCAGGGAACCATAACATCTTTATATAATGACTATGGCTGGATCAATGAATCCATCTTCTTCAATTCTGACATGATGACTGATAATGTCCCCTTGACAGTTGGGCAAAAAGTTACTGCGCTTGTGGAAGAAGATGAAACATCTCATACATTGAAAGCAATCCATGTAAGACCAAGTTCATGGAGAGTATCTTATTCCAGTGGGAGTTTGGCCATGTTTGATAAATTAACACAAATACTAATGACAGCCCAGGGTGAAAGTTGACATTCCCCTCCTCCATGCGGAGAAGAAAGGATGATCTAATATGTGGTTGCAGTGATTTTTGTTACTATGCCTGTTTGTCATTTGTTTCTCCCTCTGTTTACCTGTTTCTGCTCTACCAAAAATCCCTAGGTAACACCACTCTCTCTCCCTTCATATACTTCTCCAATGTGAGTCCCTTCAAATACTGTCCTTCAGTTGTTCAGGATAAGTAGTTCTCCCTGTGGGAATTGACAAGATGTTTTTCTAATTTTAGTTCCATCACGTATTCCATCCTACTTAGAGGTACCCTATGCAAATTTGGATTCCTAGGAAGAAAGGACATTGTACTTCTCAGCTTAGAAATAAAAAGCTGTGAGTGCTTCAAACAAAGGTGTTGGCCTCACATTTTAATTTTAGTTATTAATGTATTCATTTGAGAGAGGGAGAGCGAGTGTGTGAGAGAGAAAATGGGCCTCTTGCCACTCAATGCAAACAAAGTCCAGATGCATGTGCCACCTTGTGCATCTGGTTTATGTGGATACTGGGGAATCTAACCTGGGATTTTTGGCTTCACAGGAAAGCATCTTAACCACTAAGTCACCTCTCTATCCCTTAAATACTCTTTAACAATCTATATGGAGGTAGAATTTTACCACCTTCCCTGGCCTATGTTGTATGTGTCATGTGAAATATGTGGACTAAGGGCGATGTGAGTTGCTTAAGATTTCCTCTGTAGCAAGGCTCCCTTCCTGTGTGTTATGAATCCTTTGGTTTCTGGAATTTCAGGAATTATATTGTTGAAGCCTCCATAGATGAGTGACAGGCCAATTCACTTCATGGTACCTGTTTGAATGGTGAACCTTTGACTATACACGTTCCTCATGTGGACTTTTACTTTAGTTGATGTCACTCTCCTTTTCTTACAGGTGAAGGTTGGATCACATTCTTTTGACTTCCTTGATTCACCAGACCTTGAAACCAGAGTCATTACTAGGTGTGTCACTGCTGTAACACAGGATGCAGTTTATATTAGCAAAGAAACTGGCTTTTCTCTACGTCTTGTTAATGAAGGTATAATTTACATTATTACAGAAGCATAGAACAATAACTATAGGTGTAGTTCAGTTGCCTTGAGTTACCAGACCTTGTGAATGTGAGAGATGCCCTTGGAATTGGAAATGAGGTACAATATAGGAATGAATACACCATATATTTTTTTCAAAATACCTGCTCCCACAATGTATAAACACAATTGCTAATGTATGTTGACACTTTTCATTCATACTGGTATTCAATTTCTTTTTGGATTCTTTTAAGATATATATTTTTTAGATAATTAGTTCACTATGGATCTCTGGCCATCTTGGGAAACAGGATCCTTTGCTTCTGCCTTCTTAGTGCTATTAATATAGACTTCGCTCACCATACTGGCTTACTTAATCTGTAGTCTATGAAATTATCCTACAAATACAAAGGACCTAAGTCATTTTAAAGGAAAGTTACAGATAACCATTTTTCCCTCAGGTCTTTTCTCTCCTCCTTTCTCTGTCCCTACTCAGTTTTGAATTCTATTGGCAAGATGCAGATAGATTTTCCTAGACTAGTAATACTGGAAGGAACCTAGGATAACAGTGTGCCCCTACCATGTATTTGATTTCTCTACCATAGGGTACGGTGATATGGCCAAACAAAATATCTTTACTACTACCAAAATATTGGCACACAGAAATAATTGACTTTTTTAACCTCTGAGTATAATAACACAGCAGAGGTGGATTAGTGTCTAAAGGAGTATAATCTTCCCTTCTAATATGAAGATGTACAAGTTATCTGTTGAAATATTTGGAAAATTTACATTCAGTAGAAAGTAGGCCAATGAGTTCCAGTGACAAAGGCCTTCAGGATATTTCACATGACCATTTTAATTGAGATAATAATTCAATCCAAAAACACTTCTTCTGTTTTAGGGTTTATGCCTTATACGGGTGACTTGATACACATTGAGTATTCCATCCATCCAGGCACTTCAAATGTCAGTATACATGCCGTGAGCGCTGTCAACAGTAAGAACATGAATGAGGTAATTTGTTTCCAGGTTTCTTTTGTCAATACTGGCTGCCAATTGTGTTCTTGCCCAGGATTTCATTAGGTATATTTGCTAATAGCTTCCTTGCCTGAGAGGAAACATATTGAAAAGGAAGGAAATATGTATTAAATTACGTAGAATGCTGACATCTAATTTATGTCACTTACTTATTATTAGGATGCTCTAGGAGCACCACTGAGCTAAAACAATTTAACTGACATAAATTTCTTGGAAAAGAAAGAATGTAGTAACTTGTGCATTTCACTGTGATGATCAAAACTATCTGACCAGGTTGGGGGTAATGGATCGATGTGTAAGAGTGCTTGGGTTGCTAGCATGAGGGCTTCAGATACCATAACAGAGCCTGAGTTCATTGCTCAGCCACGCACATCAAAAGCTGAGCATGGATGTGGCCAAGCACACCTGCTACCCCAGACATGTGTGGGCAGAAACAGGAGACCTGCCCAGCTCTGTAGGGAATGGAGACAGGTGAATCACATGCTTGCAGCTTAACCAACATCAGTGTATATGACAGGCATGAGTTTAGTGAGAGACTTCTTTGCAAGGAATCAACCTGGACATGCAATAGAGGAAAGAGGTCATCTGACATTTTCCACTAACTTCCCCATGCATACACACCGATCACAAGAATCTACTCACCTGAATGCATAAGCTACACATGAAATATCTTTCTCTGTCTTACACATACACATGCAAGCACATATACAAGCATGCATGCACACACACACACACACACACACACACACTCGCGCACACGCGCCACCAATAAAAAATGTGTATTGAGCTGGGTGTGTTGGTGCACGACTTTAATCCCAGCACTTTGGAGGCAGAGGTAGGTGGATCACCGTGAGTTCGAGGCCACCCTGAGACTACACAGTGAGTTCCAGGTCAGCCTGAACTAGTGTGAGACCCTACCTAAAAAACAAAAACAAAATAATGTGTATAACACCTTGGATATTTCAGTCTAAGAATGAGAATGACAGTCTGTGAAGTAGATCCATAGTTGTGTGTAATACCTAATGGAATGTCTCTCGTCAGAGACCCACACATTCTGCTTTAATTGCTGGGAGGTGGTACCTGAAGACAGTTGTTTACACTGTACCCAGAAGTTACCATTGGTCATGGTTGATAAGGTGGACTACCTTCTGCTGAACCAGAGAGAAGACGTCATGCCTTTTGTGGTAGGTTATACTTTTCCACACTCATCACATGTCATTTTTCATCACAGGTGTGCATTACCAGCATAGATGGAAGAACTGGTGTGGTGGAAGACAGCGTCTTTTTCACCCTGGATTCCCTCAGCCTCCCTTCTGGATACGTTCCCCAGCTGAATGATGTGGTTAATGTGGTAGCGGTGGAGAGCATTCAGTTCCACTACTGCTGGAGGGCTATTTCTTTGACGCCAGTAGAAATGTTCATTTAACTAATCCTCCAACCCCCTTACTCAACTTTACTTACATTGGCAGTAATGGCTCTGATTTAATAAAATGCTTTGGGTTAGTAAGGCAAATGTATGTTTACATGACTTTTTGAGCACCCTGATAGCTTCTTTAGGAGAAGGAACTCATTTTAGGAAGAAGTTTTCAGTTCAGAAACGTGCCCTGCTGGCTCTTGATTGTAACAATGAAGTAAGCCAGTCATGTGCTTAAAGTCCTTGTTTCCCACAGCTAGGAGTGGATCCTCTGTGGCCAGTGGTCTTGTTCTTTTCTTAAGGATAAGTATCCTTAGGGATACTACAGAGGAAAGGTTTTTACCACAAATGTTGAGTAATCTTATGCTGTGACAAATCTCAGTTTCAATTCCTTTCAGTTGCTCATTCTGTTAAATGTGCCATTTATCTATGGCGAGCTCCATACACATGGGGTGTTTGGATCTGTTCTTTCCCATCATCCAGTCCTTAGAATAGTTCCTTGGTAGAAACTACGTCCAGATGCCACATTATAAAATTGCCTAAGTGACTTATATGAGCAGCACTAGTATTTACTTGTAGTTTCAATCCCTAGGGAAGAGTGTGCACAGCATCCCATTAAGAGCTCATTCATTCTTTTAAACAGAAATATTGCCACATGTACTATGTGACATCAGCTCTGTGAATCACATTGTGGGGGATGTGTAGCTCTTCTGCAGACATGAATTAGGAGACTCCAGATCCCTATGTCTGAAGCAGATGTAGATTCTGTATCACTTACATTCTCAATACTGGGACAAAATACACAACCACAAGTCACTTAGGGATGAAAAGGTTTATTTTGCCTCATGCTTTTTGAGGGAAACTGTCCACATGTTGGGAAAATCATGGCAAGAGCAGAAAAGTAGCATCACACTATCACATCAGCATATTTTCAGGAACATAAAGGTTTTATTAATGGTTTATGGCTAGAAGCATTTTTACCAAAATAATTAGTTATTCATATTTTTCTACTAGATGTATTTCAACCATCTACAACATTTCAATATATTGGTTATTAATCCCATATACTTTAAAATATTCTTTATTTTTATCATATTCATGAAACTGGGTGTGGTGGTGTACAACTTTAATCCCATCACTTGGGAGACAGAGGTAGAAGGATCACTGGAGTTCAAGGACAGCCTGAGACTGAGACTACATAGTGATAGTGAATGCCAGGTCAGTCTAGGATAGAGTAAGACCCTACCTCAAAAAACAAAACAAAACAAAAATAATAATAGTAATAAAAACATGAAATTTACTAAGTCACTATTGAAAATCTAACATTAAAATCTGACAATAAAACATAATGTGTTATTTGGGAAAAAATGAAGACAAAGGATATGATAGCTTTATTTATAAAGATAGCTGAATAAAATTTGAAAAAAAAAATCTTATAGGGATCACAATATGTCAAGATGGCATTCACCTAACCATGCTTCACCTGGCCGGCAAGGAAAGGAATGGTCTTTGTTGTTTTTTGGACTTTGCAGATCCTAGTAGACCCCCCACTGGGAGGGAGTGGAGGAGCAAAGTAAGGAATACACTGATTGCCCCACTCTTAGGTAGCCCACCAGTCCCCCAGTCTCCTCAAGCAACCTTTCTAGCTGCAGTCCCAGCTGCCCTACCACCAGCTTTCCCCTGCACTCCAGCAGGCTAAGGAAACCCAGGCCAGCAGGTTAACATTCCCCTTTCCTTCCTCAGTTTTCCCAACACCAGAGATATGAGGACCAATGTCCCACCTGCCACACCACCTTGCACAGACCAGGTTCTCCTGCACTTCTTGCAGACTACTCAGACACAGGCCAGCAGGCTAGTGTTTTCATTCCCCCCTGGGTTTTCCTGCCACCAAACCGCCATCCCAGCCTAGACCACCTTGTGCAGACCAGGTCCTCCTGCACTTCCTACAGGATACTCAGACTCAGGTCAGCAGGCTAGTGTGCACCTGCCCCTTCTTGTGTTTTTCTACCACTGGTACCTCCCTGCAACCAAAATCCCTGCCACCACCCCACAGTGAGCTGACCAGGTCCTGCTGCACTTTCTACAGGCTACTTGGACCAAGACCAGCAGGCTAGCATTCCCCCCTCCCTTCCTTCGCTTCCCTCCCCTTCCCACCACCAGGACCATGGCCCATCCCCCCCACATCACCTCACACACAGGAGTCCCAGAACCCTGCCCCACATGTCACTGGACCCAGCAGTCCAATCCACCCCACCGCCTGCTACAAGGTCCCAACTGACCCCTCAGCATCACAGAACTACCATACAATCCCATCCTCCCACCTTCCACAGCCTCAACACAACATCAGTCTGCTTTGTCCCATTCCTCCCTACCCCTGTCCCCTCAGGCTATTTGACCACTCAGCCCAATACCCAGAACCACCAACAAAGAAGCCCCTTTATCAGATCCTCAGGCCCCCACCAGAGCATTGGGGGCTCCTTCCCTGTGAGCAGAAAAGCCCCATTGTCATCAAAGCTTAATCAAAGCAAACATAAAAGGGAATCATCACTAAAGACACTTCAAGGGTAAAATACAGCTTCCTCCTAACTTAAATGAGATTCCTACACTGTGATGGGCACACCACAGTGCAAAGGGAGTAACATGAAAAATCAAATGCAATAAATCCAACAAGATTTCCCAGTCCCACAATAGAAGTCTCTAATCAAAACATAGAACAGACAATAGGATCAGAATCCCAAAATGAAATACAAGCTATGTAACCCTGGCCTTGAGACATGTTGGGTTCATATTAGGTCTGCTTCCATGTTGAGATCTTGGGTGCCTTTGTGTCTCTGGATATCTGGTTTGGTAAGGGTTGATTGTTCTCTGTGTCTATCTGCTTCATGATTGTGCTGGTTCCCGGTTTGCCAAGAAAACAGCATTCTTGCATGCTTCCCCAATTAGTCTTAGTTTCAGCTGGGGACCTTTTGAGGTATTATGGGGTGGTTCTCCCCTTAGAATCTGCATGTATCTGAAAAAGAGAAGTAGATTCTCCAACTGAGAGTAAAGTTAGCACAAAGTAAATGTGATAACCATTGTTTTTAAGAGAGAGTTTAATGGAGAGTGGGTTCATTTTTGGATATGGTTCTCACTTGTTTCCCAGCTCCAGGTATGGGTTCCATTCCACTGAGGAGATCAGTTAGCCAAATCAAGAATAGTTGGTTTCCCACCATGGCTATGTGCCACTATTGCACTTGTATGAGCATCATGTCAGGTTGTTTCTGTTAAGTAGGATAGACCATGTGTTGCTTGGGCAGATGCTGGTCATTATCCTCCAGTTACTCATGTAGCACCTTCCAGCACTAGATGTGCTAACTGTCTGGGAACTAACTCTCTTCCAGCTTCCACCCATGTTGCTCCATGACACAAACCAACAGTGTATTGTGTCTTCAGCAGTAGGGTCTTACCACTAACTTGTGGTGGGTCATCAAGAGCTCTGACATAAATTTGTCTTGTTTTGGGAGACCTTGTGATCAAAAACTCATTGTGGATGGTAACCACCTGCTGGTACCTGGAGTTACAGGTCAGAGCCCAAGAAGAGAAGAAATAAAAGTATAAGTGATATAAAAGAAATAGAAAGATGAGAGAGAAGAGGGAGGGAGGGAGGGAGGGAGGGAGGGAGGGAGGGAGGGAGGGAGGGAGGGAGAGAGAGAGAGAAGCAGAAAAAGGAGGAGATAATGGAGAGTTTTTGTCATACCCACTCCAGGGCCCTGTGAATCCAGTGTTCCATCTAAGGGCCTGGTGGAGGTTCAAACATTTGGTCTGTCTTTTTGGATGTAGAGTTTTATGGAGCCATTTCCATTTAGGTCCAGTTTTGTGTCCCCCACTCCCTGCCTTACCCTCCCCTCCCCTCCCTCCCCACCCTCCATATCCTCAAGTCTATTCCATTGATCTATAATCCTGTTTTTATGCAAGTACCATGCTGTTTTTATTACTATGGCTTTGTAATATAGCTTTAGATCAGGTATGGTGATGCCTCCAGAGGTATTTCTTTTGCTGAGGATATGCTTGAATATTAGAGGCCTTCTGCCTTTCCATATGAAATTTGAGATCATTTTTTGTCTCTGTGAAGAACAATGTGAAGGTTTTAATTGGAATTGCAGTAAATATGTATATTGCCTTTGGTAGGATTGCCATCTTCACAATGTTAATTCTGTCTATCCAGGAGCATGGGAGGTGTTTCCATTTTCTCAAGTCCTCCTCAATTTCTTTTTTGAGTGTTTTTATGTTTTCATTATATAGATCTTTCACTTCCTTGGTATTTTATTTTATTGATGCTTCTTGGAATTCATTTTTGCATTTCTTTATGTCTTCATTTAGCATAGCCAGCTGATTATTTAGGTTCCCCTTTTCCCCCTTTTCCCATATATCTATTAACTGTGTTTGGAGACCTTCTATTTTCTTATCTGTTAGATCTAGTCTAGTGGTGATAGCATCCACCCAATTATCAGTCCTTTGTTGCTTTTGTGTAGCTTCTACCAATAGTTTGGTCAGGGTTGCATTGCTCATAAGTTCATTTTGGGGATCGGATCTTTTTGTCTCTTCTACCTTTTGATTAGAGACTTCCATTGTAAGACTGGAAGATCTTATTGGATTTACTTACATTTGATTTTTTATGCTACTCTTTTTGCATTGTGGTCTGTCCATCACAGTGTGGGAGAAGGGAGAATGGGACTGTGGTCCTCATGAGTGAGGGAGGTGGTGAAGCTTGAGGGGGGAGACAGGTGGGAGGGTGGAGGGGTGAAGCCCTGAGGTGAGTTGCATGGTCCTGGCAGATTTGTGAGGGTAAAGGGTCACATGGAGGCAGGGTGGGGTGGAGCAGGGTGGGTTGGGCAGAGGAGGTCTGAATTCACAGGGGTCCTAGGTGGGGACCAAGCATAGCAGAGCAGAGAAGGTATGAAGTGGCAAGCATCAGGGGCAGAGCTGAGCAGAGTAGGTGGGAAGTTGTGTGGGGACAAGGTGGAGCAGAGCCGGCTGGAATTTGTGCGAGGCATGGTAGTGCATGGTGGGTCAGAAGTCACGTGGGGGTCAACAAAGTGGGTCAAAGGAAGTAACGGAGGGGCAGAGGCAAGCAGGGTGGATCCAAAGTCATGGGGGCAGGGGTGGGACAAAGGGGAGCCAGTCGTAGTAACTCAGGGAAGGGCAGGGCCAAAGTGGTGGATATGAAGTCCTGGGGGAAGGGGCAGGGCCAAGAAGAGTAGGTCAAAGGAAATTGTGGGGGTCTGGGGTCTTGCAGGGTATATACGAAGTTGTGGGGTGGGGTCAGGGCCAAGTGGTGGGGGTAGCAGAAAGTCATGGGGGTAGGGGCAGAGTCTCATTGGGTGAGTTGAAATCGAGGGGTGTGTGATGCAGAGCGGAGTGATTCTGAACTGGTGGTGGGCAGGGCCTGGGCAGAGAGGGACCAAAGTGGGGGGAGTTTGGGGGTCTGAAGACACATGGAGGGGTTGGGGTTGGGGGGTCTGTGAACAGGCAGTGGGAGCTTGTGGATCCCAGCAATCACCTGTGCCTGGGGGTGAAGGTGGAACTACTGACCTGGGTCTCCTTGCCTGAAGTTACTGTGACAGTAGCCTGAAGCTGGGACTCTGGCTAGGAGGGCTACCTGGGGTGATTGGTAAGCTGGTGGTTTACCCAAGAGTGTGAGAATCAGGTGCCCCTCCGCACCCCCCCCCCCACTGGCATTCTATTAGAAATTTCTCTCCCCTAAAAGTTCCAGTGACACCTTAATTGCTTGCCTCTCCTTCCTGGGAGTTGCAGGGCAGTTAGGCTGACATTATCTTGACTGGAATATGAGAATCTTTTCCCTTTGTGACTCATGGGAGCTTCTTTCCCTTATCAGTGCACTTTTTCATTTAATGTAATTAATTTATTTAACAGCAGATAATGAAAAGGAATAAAGAGAAAGGAAGGGAAAGAAAGAGAGAGGGAGAGAGAATGGGTGCTCCAGGGCCGCTTGCCACTTCAAATGAACATCAGATGCATGTGCGACTTTATGCATCTGGCTTAACGTGGGTAATGGGGAACTGAAACTTGGCCATCAGACTTTGCAAGCAAGTGCCTTTAGTGGCTGAGTCATTTTTCCAGCTGAAAGAGCACGTTTTTAAACAGGAGTCATCAGGAGTCGACCCATATTTGAGCACAATATTTGATACAAAATATTTCATTTGACCAGCAGTTGTATCATGCTAAACACACAGCTGAGTCAAAAGATGCAGTATGAACTCTATCTTCCTGGGATTTACTTCTGTGTAACACCAAGTAACACAAGGTGGAGATATAGGTGGGATTGGAGGGGACACCAAGTAATACTGAGTTGGAGGTTGGCTGAAGCAGGGGCTAGCACATAAAGATTGGATATGCTCTTTATTTTCATTATGCTCTGTTTTGCCATAATTGAGGAAGAATGCATTTGTCTTTTTTGAATTCATAGGGAACTGGTGGGATTATGGAGTGAGACAGGAATCTACAGAGTTTATTGGTCAAAAGGAGCCCTGCCTAATGTTGTAGGTCTATGACAAATCACTCAGTCTTGGGCACAGCTAGGGTTACCACATATCTTGGGACAGAACACAGTGTCTGAGCTTTTTATCCAATTTAGATAAAGATGGGAAGAAAACACTTTTGTAAGAGAGAGAGAGAAATGTGTGTGCTTCCTGTCACTGCAAGCAAACTAGAGTCATTTGCCACTTTGTGCATTTGGATTTACATGGGTACTGGGAATTGAGTCAGAGGGTGATCTGGATCTCATGAGGCTGAAAAGTTTTTTTAACAGACAAACATTAAATGAAAAAAGCAGAGCCAGCAGATCACCCAAAGAATGTGAGAAAAAAAATTTTCTGGCTATGCAACAGACAGAGGCCTAATTTCTAGAATCTACAAAGAACTCAAAAACCTAAACAATAAAAAATAAAATCAAACAATCCACTCACAAAATGGGACAGAGAAATGAACAGGGAGTTTTCATAGGAAGAAACACAAATGGCAAATCCACCCTTAAGAAAATGTTCAACATTCTTATACCATCAGGAAAATGCAAAGTAAAACATCTATGAGATTACACTTTACCCAATAAGTGTACCAAACATTAAAAAATTAAATGAAAACATATGCTGGTAACGATGTGGAGAAATAGGTCCCCTCATTCACTGTTGGTGGAACAACCACTATGGAAAGCAATATGGAGACTCCTAAAAAGTTTGACTATAGTGTTACCAACAGACCCAGTTATTCCCTTACTGGGTATTTACCCTAAATGCTCCATGCCTCATTTCAGAGACAGTTGTTCAACCATGTTTATAGCTGCTCAATTCATAATACATAAGAACTGGAATCAACCCTGATGTCCATCATTAGACAAATGGATAACCAAGATGTGGCATATATACATGATGGAATTATACACAGCACTAAGGAAAGATGACACAATGAAATTTGAAGAAAAATGGTCAAACTACGAAGAGATCATTCTCAGGGCATTCACCCAACCACAGAAAGACAATAATCACAAAATCTCACTCATCTGTGGCTCCTAACCTGGGTCTGCCCAAGATACTGACATACCTAGTAGTAATCTTGAGGATCAGACAATAGAGAAGGTAGGATGGGAGGGGAGGGTAAGAGTGTGAGGGGGACAGAAAACAGGACCCAAATGGACCTGATACGATAAAGTTCTATATCCTGAAAGACAGACTAAAAGGTTGAACATTCATTAGGTCCTTAGAGGGTGCACTTGAATCAATGGGCTCTGAAGAGGATGATATGATAAAAAGTAACCTTAATCTTCACCCACTTCTCTCTCTCTCTTTCTCTCCCTTCTTCTCTCCCTCTTTCCCTCTCTTCCTCTTTTATATTACCTATCTCTTTCTTCCTTCTTTTCCCTTGGTGCTGGCTTTTAACTCTCAGTACCAGGATGTGATTAATATCCACAATGAGCTATTGATCAGAGAAACCTACAAGGTTTCTCAAAAGAAGAGAGACTTCTGTCAGAGCACTGGATTACCAACCAAATGTTAATGGTAAGACCTTACTGCCAGAGACACCATATGCTGTGGGTAAGGAACCCACAGTGACCTGGCTGGAATCTTGAAGAGAATTAGTCCCCAGATAGTTAGCTTGTCTAGTGCCAAAAGGTACTACATGAATGATTGGGGGAAAATGGCCAATATCTGTCCAAACAACTCAAGATCTAAGCGACTCAGCAGCAAACAACCCGATGTGATGTTCACACAAGTGCAATAATGGCACACAGACCTGGTGGATGACCAACTGCTCTTAGATTGGCCAATGGATCTACTCAGTGGAGTGAAATCCATAGCTGGAATTGGGAAACAATTCAGGTCCATATCCAAAAAAAAATGAGTTCGATCTCCAATATCAAGCTTCCACCAATCTTGGGCTATAAGAGGGCCTAAAACTATTAAATTATGTCTAAATTATAATGGTTATCCCATTTATCTGGTGCTGACTTCACTCTCCATTTGAAAATCTGCTTCTCTTTTTCAGATGGACACAGTATCTGATGAGAGAATAAGCCCATCACACCTCATCAGGACCCAAGCTGAAACCACAGAGTAACTGGGGAATTAAGTAAAAGTGATGCTGTCATGGTGAACCTGGCATCAGCACAAGGGTGAAGGAGATAGAAACAGAGAACACTCAACTCTTACCAAACCAGGTATCCAGTGACACAGAGGCTCCCCATGCCTAATCACTGAAGTAGACCTAATATGAACCCAACATGGCTCGGGAAAATTTGTGGAAGAGGGGGTGGAAAGATCATTAGAGCAACATGTTGAGACATTTCCTCTTTCCCATAAGTCATGGATGCTCCCACAATGCATGACCTACAATCCCCAATGAAGAAGGTCCCGCCAGGGGGTGGGGGGGACAGAGAGGAGTCTAACAATGGTACAAACATTTGCTGTGTACACCTTGAGTATGTACATAACTAATAAAGAAAAAAAGAAATCATGACATGTCACAAAATAAGTACCACAAAGTCTTTTTATTTATTTATTTATGGTTGTTTTTCGAGGTAGTGTTTCACTCTAGCCCAGGCTGACCTGGAATTCACTATTTGGTCTCAGGGTGGTCTCGAGCTCATGGCGATTCTTCTACCTCTGCCTCCTGAGTGCTGGGATTAAAGGTGTGTGCCACCACACCTGGCCACAAAGTCATTAAAAAAAAAATCCTTTGATAGAAAACATAGGTTAAAACCTCTACAAAATAGGTGGAGAAAAAATGTTCCCAGGCCTGAATACAACTTTATGGATTGAGCAAAAGGCTGTTGTTGTTGAGGGAAAATTAGGATAGCCAGTAAAAGAGGGAATCAAACAGGTGTAACACCACCTGTCTGCTCCATCAGAACTGGAAATTAGAATGTGTTCCAATGTAATCCAGTCAGCTCTCTTACTCAACACCACCTAGGTGTGCTTACCCTTCCTGAGCTAAACCAATAAACTCTTTTTTCTGGCTCACTGAGTGTGAGAGGAAAGCCCACCATAATAAGATTATAAATATGCCATTGCCAGATGGTCAAAGACTCTTCTTAGCTTTTCACCTTTCCTGAAATTCCAGGTTCCTGCTCTGGTAAGACCCCCTCATCTAGGACCTGCTGGGCTGATATGTGGAAACTATTTACCCCTATTCACAAGTGGGCATCCTCCCCCTTCCTGCCTTCCATATGGCAAGAGCTCTTTGTACTTTCTTCTCTTTTCCTCTCCAAATCTAAGAACCCTCTGGGGCTGGAGAGATGGCTTAGCCATTATGGTGCTTGCCTGTGAAACATAAGGACTCATGTTCAACTATCCAGGTACCACATAAGCCATATGCACCATGTGATACAAGGTTGCACATACACACAAGATGGCACACCTGTCTTGACTTTGATTACAGTAGCTGGAGTCCTTGGCACAACAAATCTCTGACATTCTCTCTCTCTCTCTCTCTCACTCGCTTGCTCGCTCTTTGACTAAACTTTTTTTTGTAAGCTTACCTTATGTTCTCTGGTTTTAATTATTTAAATTCACATGACAAGCATCCAAGCACCCTAAAATTTTGTGGTTGGCATTGACAATGAGCCCCCAAACTCCCAAAACAGTGTGACATTCTGTCAATGGGGATGCCTGTGTTTTGCTTATGTCCTGAGAATTTGGAGAACTTGATCAATGTTGAATTAGAGGTAATGGACAGGTGTGTTTGCTCATGAAGAACCAGAGCAGCAGTGTAGAAAAAGTTTGGCACAGGAAGAAATGTGAATAAGTTTCAGATCTCTGGACAGAGACTGTAGCCACTTGAGCTGAAATGGGTAAAAATAAATAATAATAATGCCAGCATTCATAATGGGCCAGCTGCTCTGCATTCAGACAAGTGGGAAGATGCCCTGAACTGAATCATACAGGTACAGTAAGTAATGATAAACCTTTTGTAAAAGAAAGACCCAAGGGAAGAATGCTGAAGGAGTTCTCTGCTCATTAGTCTTCATGATCAGGTTTGAAACCTGCAGCAGACAGCCTTAGTTGCTGGGAAGAACATCTAATACAGGCACAAATTATGGAAGAAAGGTATTTATTGATGCTTACACTTAGAGGGGATGTTTTATAATGGCAGAAGAAACTGACCTACTTTCTCAGGTCTGGGCAGAGAAATTCAGATCAAAGGTATGGAGAACTTATGTGACAAAATTATCAAAGAAAACGTTCCCACTCTCTCAAAAGAAAGGCCTATCAAGTTACAAGAAACTAACAGAACTCCAAACAGAGTGGACCAAAGGAGAAATTCTCCAAGACATATTGTCATTAAGACTCTAAACATTGATACCAAAGAGAATGCCCTAAAAGCAGCTAGGGAAAAACAACACATTACATATAAAGGTAACTCCATCAGAATTACTTCAGACTTCTCAATGGAAGGCCTGAAAGCCAGAGGGCCTGGAATAGAATAATGCAAAGTCTAGAAACCTATAGCTTCCAAACCAAACTACTCTATCCAGTAAAAAATATCCCTCATAATAATAGATGGTGAAAGAAGAATTTTCCACAATAAAATGCAGCCTTACAACTATAGGAACACAAAGTCAAGCCTACAGAGAGTACTTCAGGAAATTCTCCACACAGAAGAATCAAATAATCAACCCCAAGTGCCTAGAAGAAGCAGATCTCAATAACCAAACTCAGAGAAGGCACAAAAACTACAAAGTCCAAAAAAACACCAAACCACATAAACCACCATGATATAGCAGGGATCAAATCAAGACTCACAGTCATTACCCTAAATATTAATGGCCTTAATTCACCTCTCAAGAGACATAAGCTAACAGGGTGGATCAGAAAATTAGACACCTCAATCTGTTGGCTTCAAGAAACCCACCTCACCACTAAAGACAGGGTGAAAGGGTGAAAAATGATATTCCAAGCAAACGGAAATAAGAAACAATCATGTGTTTCTGTACTAATATAGGACAAAATAGACTTCAAACCAAAAGTAACCCAAAAAGACAAAGAAGGCCACTTCCTATTTATCAAGGGAATGATCCAACAAGAGGATATTACAATCATCAATCTTTATGCACCAAACACAGAATCACCACAATTCACAAAACAACCTACTTGATAATAAAACAGACATAAACACCAACACCATCATAGTTGGGAACTTCAATACTCCACTATCAGCAATAGAGACATCATCCAAACAGAAAATCAACAGGGAAGTAATACACCTCAACAAAACTATAGATCAATTAGACCTAAGGGACATCTACAGTACATTCTACCCAAAATCCACAGACTACACAGTCTTCTCAAGAACCCGTAGAACCTTCTCTAAAAAAGATCATATACTGGGTCATAAAGCCTGCCTCCATATATTTAGAAAGAGTGACATAATTTCCTGCATGATACCAGATCACAATGCTGTATTGCTACAAATTAACAACAAAAGATGCACCAGGAATCCCATCAGCTCATGGAAACTGAACAACACACTTTTAAGCAATAAATAGGTAGTGGAAGAAATAAAAAGTGAAATTTCTAGAAACAAATGACAATGAGAACACACTGTATCAAAACCTATGGGCCACAATGAAGGTGGTCCTCAGGAGAAAATTCATAGCACTAAATGCCTTCATAACAAAGACAGAGAGATCACAAATCAATAAAAGAACCATCTCCCTAAAGGCACTGGAAAAGCAAGAATAATCAAACCCAAAAAGCTCCAGATGGAAAGTAATAATTAAGATCAGAGTAGAAATTAATGAATTGGAAACTAAGAAAATAACTAAGAAAATTGATGAAACAGAGAGCTAGTTCTTTGAAAAAATAAACAAGAATGATAACCCCCTGGCCAATTTGATCAAGTTTAAAAAAAAAGACACACTTCAAATTAACAGAATTAGAAATGAAAAAATGAGAGATTACAACATACATAATTTAATTTGCTAGAACCAACAGGACTTATTTCAAAAACATCTACTCCACAAAACTGGATAATGTGGAGGAAATGGATAAATTCCTTGACAAATACCACTTACCAAAGCTAAAGAAAAAGCAGAGTAATCTCCTAAACAAACCTATCACACCCATCAAGATTGAAAAGGTAATCAAAACCCTCCCCCAAAAGAAAAGTCCAGGACCAGGTGGCATCTCAGCTGATTTCTACCAAACCTTCATGTAAGAATTGAAGCCAATTTTTCTCACATTGTGCCATATAATCAGAGAACAGGGAAATCTCCCCAACTCCTTCTATGAGGCTGCTATCACCGTAATACCAAAACCAGGCAGATATGCCACAAGAAAAGAAAGCTACAGGCCTATTTCCCTGATGATCTTAAACGAGAAGATCCTAAACAAAACCCTGGCAAACCAAATTCAACAACACATTATCCACCTTGATCAAGTAGGCTTCATCCCAGGTACATAGGGGTGGTTCAACATATAGAAATCTGTCAATGTAATACACCACATAAATAAGTTTAAACACACAAAAAAACAAATGTTCATTTTGATAGATGCAGAAAATGCCTTGGACAAAATACAACATCACCTCATGATCAAAACATTAGAGAGAATTGGCATGGACGGTTTATATCTCAACATAATAAAGGTTATGTATAAGGCTCCTAGAGCCCACATTATACTTAATGGAGAGAGACTGAATGCATTCCCATTGAGATCAGGAACAAGGCATGGGTGTCCACTCTCACCTCTGCTGTTCAACATAGTATTGGAAGTGGTAGCTCAACAAGTAAGATAGGAGAAAGAATGAAAGGGGTACAAATTGGAAAGGAAGAATTTAAGTTAGCTCTATTCATCAACAACATGATTCTACACATAAGAGACCCAAGAGCCTCCATCTCAAAATCTCTTAAATGTTATGAACCCCTTCAGCCAAGTAACAGGATACAAAATCAATGCACAAAAATCAGTAGCCTTTCTACATGCAAAAGACAAAGATACAAAAAAAAAAAGACAAAGATACACAGAAAGAAATAAGTGATATTTTCTCATTTTCAATAGGAAATAAATAAATAAATAAAATACTTTGGAATAACATTAACCACAGATATGAAAGACCTATGCAATGGAAACATAAAAATAATCAAAAAAGAAATTGAGGAGGACATGAGAAATGGAAAGACCTCCCATGCTCCTGGATAGGCAGAATTAATATTGTGAAAATGGCAATCTTACCCAAGGCAACATACAAATTTAATGCAATACCAATAAAAATCTCAACATTGTTTTTCACAGACATAGAAAAAATGATCTCAAAATTCATATGGAAAGGCAAAAGGCTTTGGATATCCAAGCATATCCTCAGAAAAAGAAACACCTCTGGAGGCATCACCATTCCTGATCTAAACATATATTTAAAAGCCACTGTAATAACAACAGCATGGTATTGGCATTAAAACAGGATTATAGACCAATGGAACAGAATAAAAGACCCAGACATTGGGTCAAGTAACTACAGTTTCTTGATATTTGACAAAGGCCCTAATAATATGGGGTGGCAAAAAAGGCAGTATCTTCAACAAATAGTGCTGGACAAACAGGATTACCATATGCAGGAAATTGAAACTCAATCCACACATCTTGCCATGCATAAATTCAAGTCCATATGGTCAAAGACCTTAATATAAGACCAGAAACTTGGATACTACTGGAAGAAAAAATTGGAGGAACTTTCCATGATATAGGAATGGGAAAAGACTTCCTGAACAAAGCTCCACTAGTTCAGGATCTAAAACAATCACTCAACCATTGGATCTCGTGAACCTGAAAAGTTTCTTCACAGACAAACATACAATAATCAGAGCCAAGAGATTACCCACAGAATGGGAGAAAAATTTTCCTGTCTGTCTAACTGACAGAGGCCTAATTTCTAGAACCTGCAAAAAACTCAAAAACCTAAACAATAAAAAGTCAAACAGCCCACTCACAAAATATGGCAAAGAACTGGAGAGGCATTTTGTAGAGGAAGAAATACAAATGGCAAACACATACTCTCAAATAAATAAATAAAAATAAACAAAAAATTAAAAAATGTTCCTCATCTCTAATTATCAGGGAAATACAAATTAAAACAACTATGAGATTCCACCTTACCACAGTAGGGATAGCAAACTTTAAAATTTTAAACTTTTAAATCAAATGAAAAGAAATGCTGGCAAGGAAGTGGAGAAATAAGAAGCCTCATCCATTGTTGGTGGGAATGTAGTATGGTACAACCACTTTGGAAACAATATGGCGACTCCTGAATAGTTTGACTACAGAGTTACCAGCAGAGCCAGTTATTCCATTACTGGGCATTTATCCTAAAAGCTCCATACCTCACTTCAGAGATATTTGCTCAACCATGTTTATAGCTGCTCAATTCAAAATAGCTAAGAACTGGAATGATCACAGGTGTCCTTAATTACAAGAATGATAATTGTCACATAGCCACACTCATCTGTGGCTCCTAGTCTGAATCTACCTGAGATGCTGACATACCTTATAAGCATCTTGAGGACCAGACAATACAAGGTTGGGGCTAAAGGGGAGGGTAAAGGTGGGGTAGGGGACACAAATCCTGAACCAAATGGCAACGGTACCATAAAATTCTACATCCTAAAAGCCCGACTAAATGGTTGAACCCTCAGCAGGTCCTTAGAGGGAACACCTGAATCACAGGGCCTTAGAGACGGTATGATGAAGCCAACTCTCAATCTTCTCCTATTTCTCTCTCTGTCTCTCTATCTCCCTCTTCTCTCTCTTCTATCTCTCTTATATTACCTATATTCTTCTTCCTTCTTTTCCTTGGTGTAGGCCTGTAACTCCCAGGACCAGCAATGAGCTGTTGATCAGAGAGACCTACAAGGTTCCCAAAAGGAAGACAGAGTTCTGTCAGAGTACTTGATGACACACCAAAAGTTAGTGGTAATACCCTACTGCCAAATATACCATATGCTGTTGGTATGGAACATGGAGAGACCTGGCTGTGATCTGGAAGAGAGTCAGTCCCCAAACAGTTAGCTTGTCTAGTGCCATAGGGTGCTACATGAGTAACTGGGGGAAAATTACCAACATCTATCTGAGCAACTTGTGGTCTAAGCTACTCAGCAGCAAACAATCTGATATGATGCTCGCACAAGGGTAATAGTGGCACACAACCATGGTGGGAAACCCAGCTGCTCTTGATTTGGCTGACTGATCTTCTCAGTGGAATGGAACCCATACCTGGAGCTGGGAAACAAGTCAGAATCATATCCAAAAATGAGCCCACTCTAAATTATCAAACTCCTGCCTATTGTGGGCTACAAGAGGGCCTACACCTATTAAATTCTCTCTAAAATAACAATGGTTTTCCCATTTACCTGGTGCTAACTTCAATCTCCATTGGAGAACTTACTTCTCTTTTTCAGATGGACACAGATCCTAAGGAGGATAGAACCATCCCATCACACCTCAACAGGGCTACACTGAAACTAAGAGTAATTGGTGAAACGAGCAAGAATGCTGCTTTCTTGGTGAACCTGGTACCAGCACAAGAGTGAAGGAATACACAAAGATAACACTCAACTCCTACCAAATCAGATATCCAGACACATAGATCCCAGCAGAGAGAAACAAATGTAGCGAGTAAACACCAACAGCAGCAAACAAAAAAACACCAGTGCTCAAACTGCTCTGAACACACCTGTCAGGGCTAAACTACAAGAGTTCCTCTCAGTGACCCTTCTTCCTGAGTAGGGATCTGACCACTGGAGACCCAAATTTCAAGCCTGAGTCTACGGGGCCATGTACACAAACTACTACATTCCAACCCTAGCCTCCAAAGATTCATGGTCATCTCACAATGAAAATGGCATTCATTTAAACTTTAAATATGTTTTCCTAACTTTATGACTATCACATAGAGCTCCACACAATGGCTTCACAGACCTATCTCAGAAAGAATGCAGTTTTTTTGAAGGGGCCTAAATGATCAAAGAGTGGCTTGTTCTTCAAGTCTTCTTCATTCTCCCTTGGAATAACAAATTTGAACTAATCATTGTTTTTGGACTCCTGATTAATTTCTTCTATATTTTCTTCTAGTTCTATGGTTCCATCCACATCATGATCAACTCTGTCAGTGTGGGCTTCTAGAGAATTTTTTTTTTTTGTCTTTTCAAGGTAGGGTTTCACTCTATCTCAGGCTGTCTTGGAATTCGCTCTGTAGTCCCAGGGAAGCCTGAAACACCCAGAAATCCACCTACATCTGTCTCCTGAGTGCTGGGACTAATGGCATGTACCAACACTCCCACCCTAGAGAGGCTTTTAAAAGGTACTTGACTTTCCTGTTCTGTTACATTTTTCTGCATCATATCCATTCTACTGTTGAGTTCCAATTTCAGGTTGAGTTTTGATTTTCTGATGCTTCCTCGTGTTTTATCTTGCATTTGATAATGTCTTCATTAAGTTTAATCAGCTGTTTATTGAATTCCTGTATTTCTTGACTAATCTTTAATTCATTTTTTTCTCCTTTGAAATACCTATAGTTTCCTTCAACATAGTTAAAATGAGTTATGAAAGCTGTTTGTTGCAATAGATTACTCTCTTGCATTTAATTTGTGCAATTGTGGTTTGGTGCTTCCAGTTTAGCCATTCATTTGGTCAAGGTCCCATTGAGTTTACTTAATAAGCCTATTCTGCTTTCATTTTGGGATTCTATTTATAATGTGTCCTGTATGATTTCATTGGAAACTTACATTGTGGGCTAGGCTATCTTGTTTGAGATGTCTCAGCTGTTGACATATATATATGTGTGTGTGTGTGTGTGTGTTTTGTATTAGGCTTTACTCATCTCTAGGGAAGATTCTTGTTTTATTAAGGAGGTATCCAATAGTGGCTCTTGTGGGATCTTTAGTGTGTGCTCTGTTTTGGGTTTCTACTAGATTGGAGTGGGATGGTCTTACATCCACAGATATGGAGGTTGTAGAGTCTCCAAGTGTATTAGCAACTCTGGGCTGGGGGCTGGTAGGAAAGCTGCACTGAAGTTCCAGAATCTCTCCAGCTCACGATCACAGCCATCCATTGCCCGGGAAGCTCAGGAGCTATATAGCAGCATGAGTGCTTTCCCTGCCCCCCACTCTACTCAAGTTTGGCAGTTTGTAGAGGCCATATTGGTACTCCCCTGGCAGGTGCTTGCAGTTACTCCTCTGCTGCCTCATCCGGGGCAGGAGCAAGGGGCCAGGAGTCATGAAGGTGGTTCCTCAGTTTACCCTCAAAATCTTTCCATTCTCCTTGGAAAGCCCAGGCTCTCTTTCCAAGTACAAAGGAAAATAAATGAACACAAATTGCAGACTACCATTCTTACCAATGAGTATTTTTTAGTGCAGAATGGAAAACAGAAGAGCATGAATCTGGGTGATTTTAGGTCCTATGTAGCCTGGAGTTACTTCAGCCTTCTTAAAAGCACTCATATTAAATTTCTAAGTAGTATGGGGGTTTGGTAACCACACTCTCAGCTCCAACCTAACCAAAAGGGCCTTGGTCCATTCCTCTCTGACAAACACCAAAAGTACCTCCTACACTGTTCATGGAGGAGGTCTTGGGAAAGGACTCATTCTAACAATTGAGTTCCTGTTTGTCACAGCACTGACCATAGGTACATAACTATATTACTTGAGAGTCTTCTACCTGGAATGGTGCTTGTTCAGTCCACTTGGAGATTTTCACCCTGCAAGTTCCATGGCCCTCTATGCCCCATGATCCACAGCAAATACCTCTTATGTATCATGCAGATTCCAAGGGACAGTGTCCTCATTGCAAAAACTAGCCTCCTAGCGACCAGAAGGGAATAACTGTATTATTTTCACTCTCCCATCCTAGAGTGAGTGAAAATCTACAGTCCAACTAAGCTGTCACATTCACTGTGAAAATAATGTCTGTCTAACTAAGATCGAGGAATCTCCAAAAAAGGCTCTAAAACTCCCAAATTACCAGGTAGAGAAGCTCATTGGAACAAGTCACCCCCCATTTCTCTCTCTCCCTCTCCCTCTCCCTCCCTTTCTGTCTCTCTCTCTCTCTCTCTCTCTCTCTCTCTCTCTCTCTCTTTATCATGGCCTGAAGTTAGACTTTGCATCCAGCAAGGAAAGTGGTCTTCTGTATTGGACTAACCTCTAGAAATCAAAAATGGATCAACACTCAGAATTCAATAGAGTCAGGGGCACACTATAGCATTTGGCTACTAGATATCTAGTGCTGACAACAGAGGGATATACTTTATTTCTGAACCCTTCCATGTGGAGTAGAGCTTCTGAAGACCACTTCAGCACTCATTGGGTGTCTGAAAACATGGTGGTATCCTCTAAGGGCAGGAAGTTAAAATATTCCCCTTGACAGTTTCTTGCAATTACCTTTGTGTTACTGGCAGGAAACACCTGACTAAGAACAGCTTGTGGGAGGAAAGGGCTTATTTTGGCCTACAGACACAAGGGGGAAGGTACATGATGGCAGGAGAAAATGATGGCATGGGTAACAATGGCATGGGTAACGATGGCCAGATGCTGGATGACTCCTGCTGGCCAACAGCAGCAAACATTGGTGAGAGGAATCTGGCTATAACTCTCATAAGTCTGACCCCAATGACACATCACCTCCAGAAGGATCTAATTCATAAATTGCTACAAGCTGGGGACCTACCTTTGAGAACATCTAAGTTTATGGAGGACACTGTGTGAAACCACCATATTTTACCCCGGCTCAATGCTGATCAGCTGGCCCAATCTCAAAGTATATAATCTTTCAAACAATTGAGGCTGAATGGGAAGTAATTTTGGCCTAAAGATTTTCTTTCAGTCTGTGCCATATCCCTATACTCACACAAATCTGATCCTATGAAAGGCAAGCCTACACAAGTTTTCAGGACAGGGGCATAACAGAAAGTCTCTCACACAAACTGTTTCTAGCTTTGTCCAGGTAAAGAAAGCTCTTTCTTCCCATTATAAGCCAAATCTCACAGTCCTTAGTTCCTACTGCCTTCAGATCTTTCAACTCTAGACATAATAATCCATCAACCTGTACCTACAGCACAGCAAGGCATCTGCCAGGCCAAGGTTTCAAATCCTTCCACATTTATCTAACAAATCAGATGCATGGGAGACATTTTTTGAAGTTCAAGATCAGAAGACCAGGTCAATTTCTGAATCTCTATGGGAAATGGCAGAAGGTCTCATTGCCTGATAGCATATCCAAAAGACTCCATGAGAGAGATGGTAGTAGCATCTTTTCAAAGTCACTTTGTGACTTACCCTTTTCTCAGGAAGGATGTAACTGAGCACAGGGAGGTGGTCCTTTGAAAAGACAGCATGACTTTCCATCTTAGAGTCAGAGTTTCTTGGATTTGGGTTGTGGGCCATTTTTAATGAGCTGTTTTCTTCAGAGCAGATGTATCTTATACATGAGTAGACCAAAGATTCCTGACTCTCTAAAAGGCCTGGGTGAGGAGTTTCCCTTTGTTTCTCTGGTTTCCTGTTTTTGTTGACTGTTACTTTTAAGGGTCTACATACATTCTGCTCTTCACAGGAGCCATGAGCCACTCCTGGCTGTTGAGCACATGGAATGTGACCAGCATAACTAGAAAATGGCTGTGAGTGTGGATATTCTGAAGGAGGCTATATCTGAAGGAAAGAGTGGCTTGAGAATGTCATTGCTAGGTTGTTTTTTTTTTTGAGTTTTGTTGAAATTATGTTAGTGTGAACATGTTAGAATAATTATAACCTGGTATTATAATGGAGCACACCTCTTTATAACACTGATAGCAGTGGGGGTTGGAAATGTTAAAGCTGCACATGTGGCTCTTATCCAGTGGCTGCTGGTTACTTGAAGTGAAACTAGTATTGCTTATGGGTTTAGACTTTGAAGTGATGACTTCTAACTTTTCTCCAGACCAACATGGATGACAACCTCATGAATGAACTCATGCCACTGGATACATTCCTTCTGGCACTAAATATGCTTCCTGGGTCAGTTGCACCTCACATAATGGAACCTGGGCAGGAGTCCCTTTGCACCCCACAAGCAGAGCATCAGGCAGGGAAGTTCAGTGTTCATGGTGATTGCCCATACTTTCTGGACCTTGGGGAGACTCAGGTTTGCTTTCTTCTCTTTTATACTTTCTGTTGGCTCAAGAGGCTCCCGAGGCTTTGTGTAAAGTTTGGACAGTGGAGCCTTGGGATCAAAAAGAAGAGTTAAGGATAAGGGAGACAGGGGAGAAAATATTCCGGGCAGAGCAATTAAAAAAATAATATTTGAACAGAAGGTCATTGGGAACTGGTAAATGTAATCGCCTTACTCTTGTGGCTTTTCACCAAGAGTGCTATATGGGAAAATCTCTTGTGAGTGTTTGAATCCTGTGGTGAGGACTATATTGCCACTAACTTTTGAAATGTGATGTGGATACCAAGACCCACTGCTTCTTTAAGGACATAAATACCTCATTCACATGGAATACCCTAAAGCATTCTCTCTTTAGCCCCTTGGACATGGTTCCATCACTTACAAGTGCTAAGGTCAATGTGTCTTTCATTCATTCCCATGAGAGTACAGCCTCTCAGAATGTAGTCAGAAGACATGGCACACACAACAATCATAATCATTGGTGCTTGTTTCTCAAGATCTCCAGGGAAATACTGCAGATGCTGGTGGAGACCTTCTGCACCTGAAAGGACAAAGTGAGTTCTAAAAGGAGCTAGTCCAGTATAGAAAGGCTTATGGACCATGTAACACATGTGACCCTGTATGTTCCTTCACTTGTGGTTCTCCTAAAATGTTTCCTATGCTTGCTTTTCCAGAGTCCCCTCTCCCTAGTAAAAGATTTGCTCCAACCATAGGCAGAATCCTCTCCCTTCATCCCACAGGTTCAGCAGAAACACATCAGCATTTGATCAAGCTGATTAGTACGGTGACATCAAAGTAACAAAATGGAAATCAGAGAGAGCTTTCCATGTTATAATATAAAACTGCTCCATATATGCCCAACTAGAACAGATCCAGGTCTTACAATATCTGTCCCTATTTCAGCTTGATGCTTCTTAATTTAGCTAACATTGTGAGCACCTGTGCTGATCCAAGATCCTATCTAGACTCTGGAAATTTAGTGGTAAACATGGCAGAAAAGTAGCTCTAGAGCTTACAGTATGGTTGGTGGTTAGGACCACTGTGTGGAATTGTATGTGTTGGGGGCAGCATTCATGACTTTGTACTGCCTGTCTGCAGATGCAAGAACAATTATTCAACTTTGCCTACAGGTCATCCCTGCCATGTTAGACTTCAGCCTAAAATGTCAAGCCTAATGACACCTTCCCTCCTTAAGGTATTCCTGCTCAGGTCATTGGAATAAGGAATATACATTATCTGGCTTTATGCATTATCTATATACATATATACATTATCTGTCTTTTTTATATCTGGCACTATATACATTACCAGGCAGAAGCATTATTGTATAGTTAAATGCCTTGTTTTTATTTTCTTCCAAATTTTTTTTAAATTTTTATTAACATTTTCCATGATTATAAAATATATCCCATGGTAATTCCCTCCCTCCCCACCCCCTTTTATTAACAACATCCATTATTATAAAAAAATACCCCATGGGTACCTCTCCCCACTTTCCCCTTTGAAACTCCATTCTCCATCGTACCCCCTCCCCATCTCAATCAGTCTCTCTTTTAATTTTGATGTCAAAATCTTTTCCTCCTCTTATGATGGTCTGGTACAGGTAGTGTCAGGCACTGTGAGACCATGGATATCCAGGCCATTTTGTGTCTGGAGCGAGCACGTTGGAAGGAGTCCTACCCTTCCTTTGGCGCTTACATTCTTTCCGCCACCTCTTCCGCATTAAACCCTGAGCCTTGGAAGGTGTGATAGAGATATTGCAGTACTTAGCACTGCAGAGATATATTCCCTCTCATGGAACGGGCCTCCAGTCCAATTAGAGAGCAGTTGGTTTCCCCCTTAACAGATGTGCTACTATTGCACCTGTTGGCTCATTTGGCCTGGCTGGCCAAATTTAAGGTTTGCAGTGTCCACTGTTGAGTACTTTCACTGGTGATTTCTCTTTCTCCCATTGAACTGCATGTAGAATGGCTTCTTCCAGCTTACTGTCAGCTGGTCTACATGGAGGAGGTTATCAGCTCAGTTCCAGCAGGATTTCTCAGTGGCCTGGCAGTCCAAGTATGTGCACTCTTCAGCAATAGGGTCTTACCATCTATTCCTGGTGGAAAACCAAGGGCCTCGACAATGGCCTATAATGTTTTGGGGGCATCAGGGACCACCCTGGCCAACAACTCACTGGAAGGTCTCCCATCCCTGGCACTGAAAATTTTCTAGCAACAACCTATAGCTCCTGAGTATTCCATTGTCCCAAAAAGTAGGATTCCATATGATTTATTTGCATCCTCTTAGATTTTGATTAGCCCTCCCTCCACCTTTCCTTTACTCATTCTCTTCCCCTGACCTCACTTTGGGCCTTTTCACCCCCTTTAATCTATTCTTTTACTTTCACATATACAATACTAACCTATTAAGTACCCTCCTCCCTTCCTTTCTCTTCCCTTTGTATCTCTTTTTTAGCTTACTGGCCTCTGCTACTGAGTCTTTTTTTTTTTTTCCTTCTCATACAGAAGCCCAATCATCTGTATCTAGGATCCACATATGAGATAGAACATGTGACGCTTGGATTTCTGGGCCTGGGTTACCTCACTTAGTATAATCCTTTCCAGATCCATCCATTTTTCTGCAACTTTCATAGTCAGGCAGCAGAACCATTATCGGATAGTTAAATGCCTTGTTTTTCAAATACTCCACACTCGACTTCAGCTGAAACTAATAGGTAGAGATAATGTTATCTGTTTACCATTTCAATCCAGTTGCCATTTGAATTTGAGTAGATCTTGCTGAAATTATTTTAGTAAGAAGTTTCCCAGTGCATGTGAGATTTCTCTTTCTTTCTCTCTCACTGTCTCTCTCCTTACTTTATCTCTCTTTTCTCAGCCTCCTCCATCCTACATTAGTGTGAGCTCTTTCCAGAAATGATATTTGCATTTGTTTATACAGAAAACCCACATTATAGATTATAGAACATTGTCTTACTCTCGCCATGACCTTAGATTTGATTTTCTGGACCTGGGCAGATCTGTTTCTCACCATTACTATGAATATGGACTGATCTCAATCCAGTGCCCTGTATGTGTAAGTAATAAACACATACACAGTGGAATTCCTATGCAGCTCAGACCCCACTCCAGTACTCAAGAGCTTGCCCAGTTATTCTACAGCTCATCAATACCATAAAGGAAATGTACACACTCTACCTGTGTCAGTCTCTTCAGCATATTTTCTTGAGCAATGTGGAAGTGAACAATGGTGACAATAACATGACTTGAATGCCAACCCAATCCACCCAAAATCATTGGAATCTATACAGCTGTGGCATCTTTTGAGAATTTCATATGGTCTCCTTCCAACATGTGGATCGTGTCAGAAAGGCAACGTAAACTGGATAGCTCCATGACAAATAATAGACAGCATCCATACACAAATACTTTGATAATGGAATTTATAACTTTTGACACAAATTATATGGAAAGTACTGATGTGAAGTCCCTGACCTGCAGGAATATTCCAATAAAGAGGACTGTCACTGTATCTTTTTGTTGTTGTTGTTTCTTTCTTTTTGCTGTTCAAAATGATGTGAGTCAGCCGGGCGTGGTGGCGCACGCCTTTAATCCCAGCACTCGGGAGGCAGAGGTAGGAGGATCGCTGAGAGTTCGAGCCCACCCTGAGACTACAGAGTGAATTTCAGGTCATCCTGAGCCAGAGTGAGACCCTACCTTGAAAAAAAAAAAAGATGTGAGTGATTATGGTTCAGGATGGTTCTTCAAGTCTAGGTTTTGTCACTGTCCATTACCTGGAAGTTAGGTTTTTCTTTGTGATTTGGGGTGCTTTGTTGTTCGTTTCATATCACTTCCTCCTCTTTGCACCTTAAGTTGTACATTACTGACTTAACCTTGCCCATCCAGTTTCCTTTATATTTCATTCTAAGTAGTAAGTAAATGGGTATTCCTATTTCATGTCCATTTTGATCTTCTTGAACATTTATCTTATGTTCCAAAAAATAGTGATTTGGTCATCTTTCATCAACCCAAGGCAGGAGGATGAGGACAAGTTCAAGAACACCTTGTCTCAATAAAACAGGAAGGTAGAAAAAAATATGAAAGAAGGAACCAAAAGAGAAAAGGAAAGGGAAAAGAAAAAGAAAATATAAAAAGGAAAATAGGAATTTTCTTGAAGGTATCCTTCTACAGATTGGCCTGGAGCCATTTCCTGAACTGGAGCCATGCCTTGCTTCCTTGGTCCCTGATGCTCCTGAAGGATAGTAGGACTCCAGAGGTTGTCTTGTTATTCAGCTTGAATGTTTATTGATTTGTTCATATCATCAAATTTTGCAAACCAATTTTCTTGAAAATAAGGTGCTATCGTGGTTCCAAAAAAGCATAGTTATGGCATAGAATAACCTAAATATAGAAGGAGTGGTGCCCCTGGGAAATATGAGACAGTATGAAGCAAGTAAATGAAAATGCCAGAGACAACAGCCCTTCATGTCACTCCTGTACTCTCTTATTGTTCAAAGATGCTGCACTTCATTATACAACAGGAAGTGGCCATCTTGTGCTAGACATATTGTCTTCTACACGTCTATGGAGATTAAGAAAGAAACCAGATGAACATACAAAGAGTAGGAAGGACAGACATAGGGAAAGAATTATCGATATAGTAGCAACGAGATGGACATGTGAGCAAACACTTTCTGTCTCTCTTTCACTGTCTATCTCAAATGAGTAAATAAATAATAAATAAGTAAATAACCACATAAAAGACTCTTCTTGGCATTTCAGTCAATCTTCAAGAAGGAAATCAAGATAAGGGTCAACACAGTTTGTCATGGTTACCTTATTCATGCTGGGCCCAGGCACCTGACCTGCGTCTGATGGTTGGAAAGTTGTTTATTTGGGCTCATAGTCTCAAGGAGAAGCTTCTTGATGGCAGGGTGAAGTGTGGCATAAGCAGAGGCTGGACATCACCTGTGCCACAGCAGGTGGAAAATGCCAGGAGGACAATGAGCTGAGTTCTGGCAAAGGCATCTGGCTTTAAAACACTGAAGTCCATCCCCAACAACACTCCTCCTGCTGCAAGACTCCAACTCCCAAATTGCCATCAGCTGGGACCAAGCATTCAAAGCCCCTCAGTTTATAGGTTGGGGTGAGGAGCAGGCATATGAGTCAATCCACTACACTATTCTACATGAAATCACTAATTCCAGGCAGTTCCACTAGAGAATTCAGCTAAAACTTTAGGATCTAATACATCCAACACTGCATAGACTCAGAGAAGAAGAAATGAAGGAAACAAGAAAAAAAAATTGCATGTATCTGATAATGGCATCACATAAAAGGCAATTCATGGCCATTATCCTTAATGTACACTAATGCTTAAATGACAAACAGATTTCAACACTAGAACAGGAAAAAGAACATATGATGGTTGAGTGTATGTAGTCCAGGTATGCAAAAATAGGTTGAAATTGACCAATACTTTAACATAAATTATCATATAAATAGGATTAAGGAAAACTGTAAAATTATTTCCATGGACACTAAAAAAGGTTTTATTAGAATCTATCACCCATAATTAATAAAATATGCCCCTAAAGTCATCATTTTAAGTATGGGGAGCAACCAAGGCATTGCTCTCAAAGAAAAGTGCAAATGCATAATGCCCATTAGGTTCACTAGTTTTTAAACATTGTATTCTATCTCAGGGGGGAAAAGTGGTACTGGAAATAGAAGCCTTAATTTTGGCAGTGTTCAATCACAAAAGTACATGGTTATATTTATGAAACTTGCTGAACTCATAAAACAGGATGTGAATGACTAAAGCAAAAAACAATTTTCTTTTATCTGTGAATGAGGACTAGAAAGCAAGATGTCGGAGGCAGGAGGAATGAGGGAGAAGCAAGTGGGATGGGACCTAAGTCACAAAGAGAATATATCGTCAAAGTCCTCATTTATAAAGTGGGGACTGGTTGATCTTGTGCTTCATGCATTAGACATTCTCTTTGGCTTTTACAGATTAATTGACATTTGAAATAGAAACTGTAGTAAAGTGTCAGGTGTAGAGACTACCAAAAGCTGTCCACATCTTTAATATTCGGACATGACACTGCCACCATCTACCAACAAGATGGACAGGCATTCCAAACTATCTTTGGCTCCACGCAGTCTGAATAAGACCCAACCCTACCCCACACCCATAATGGGACTTAACTTCACACATCTCAGTAAACATATGCAGGCTGACCCACAAGGAATACAAAAATTGAAAGATTGGTGGAGGTCATCTACGTTTTGACATGGTGATATAAAATAGCCATGTGCAGTTCTAGAGAGATTGTTTAATGGTTAAGGTGCTTGTCTGCAAAGCCTAAGGACTCTCTCTCTTTCTCTTTCTTTCTCTCTCTCTCTCTCTCTCTCTCTCTCTCTCTCTCTCTCTCTCTCTCTCTCTCTCTCGCCAGATCCCTTGTAAGCCAGATGCAGAAAGATGAGAGACAAGTGCAAGGTCACACATGGCCACTAGGTGGCAAAAGGATCTGGAGTTCAATTTCAGTGGCTGAGGCCCTGCCCCGCCAATTCTCTCTCCATCTCTTGTTCTCTTTCTCTTTCTCTCTCAAAAAAAGTAAAAGTAAAAATAAAACAGCCATGTACAAATGTGTTCTGTGTCATTGCTAGGCATTCTGAGACAGACACAAGTGGTCCGAGTGTCAGAGGTCAGACCTGCCTAGTTGCTCCTCATGCCTATTGCGCATGCGCAGGGCAGGAGCCAATCAGCAAAGTGCATGGCTGAGGAGAGGGAGGAGCGACCGGCTTCTTCCGTTCTCTTGTGAATTCCGTTACCTCAGGAGGCTGTCATGGCGGCAGAAGACCCGTAAGACTGCTTCTTCACACATTGGGGTTTTGTTCTGGAAAACGGGGCTTTGTCCACGGGGAGCCCAGGACCCAGGCTGCTCCTCACCCAACCCTGACACTGATCCTGTCCCTGACCCGTGAACAATACCTTTCCCATGGACTTGTCTGGGGCCTGTGACTGGAAAATGGAGGTGGTGAACCCGCGTGAGGGCAGGGCCTGACCAGCGTGGGGACCCGTGGGAAGCGGTCAGGATGGGTCCAGTGGTTTCCAGGGGGAGTTGGGCAGTGGGGTCCCTCTCAGGACACTGTGGAAGGTTGAAGGCCGGAGTGGCACCTTTCCCGCTGGGCTTGTCTGGGGCCTGTGACAGGAAAACGGAGGTGGTGAACCCGGATGAGGGCAGGGCCTGAACAGCGTGGGGACCGGTAGGAAACGAGTCCAGTGGTTTTCGGGGAAAGGAGTGGTAGAGGGAGGGGGAGGGGGTGAGGGCCCCTCTCAGGACACTGTGGAAGGTTTAAGGAAGGAGTGACTGTGGAGTTTCCCCACACATCTCCTGAGGTCCTCTACAAATCCGTAGTTTCAGGAAGCTGAGGACACCTGCTAGATTTACCTCCATATGCTGTTGAGCTAGTATGACGTGATTTTTATGAGTCCAAGGTTAGAGTTAGGTATTAATATATTCTAATATATGGTGCATATTAACATATAATTATGTAAATGTAATAGTTGTCTTCATATTTAAATGTCAATATATAATTATACAAACGTGATATAATTTTGTAATATGAAAATATAATAATGTTTAAGTATATTGACATATAATTTGGTTGTATATCCAAATACAATATTCAAGTATGTTATATGATTATTCTAAGTCACAGATTATACATAAATATACATCATAATATTTGAATAATGTTTATCAATGTAAATTACATTGCATAAGTACATCAATAATCATAACATATATATGATATATTAACATTAATTATATATTATTTATCAATATATACTGATTTTAATATAGAGTATAAATTGTAATTTTATAATTAGTATATATTACATTCATGTATAAATGTACATAGATTCTGTAAATTATTCATTTATGAATGTAACAATATATTTATATATAATTAATATGTATTCATAACAGTGATTAGTCATAAGTATTCTATCATAATATATTTTTATATTGTATACTATAATCATGATAATGCTATATCACAATATACTGGTATAATAACTAATATATAATATATCAATATATATTAAGGCTTATACTAACACATCTGGCTTTGTTTTTTGTACTACGTGTATATTTGATATTTTTATTTATTTGCACATATTAATGTGCATGGGAGTATAGGCCATGGTGTCTTCCTGCTGCACAAGAATATCAGATGAATTGTTTGGCCATTTTTTTGTATCTGGCTTTAAGTGGGAATTGAGAAATAGACCCAAGTATGCATCCTTAGCAAGCACATGTCTTTAACTACTAAGCATTTTCCCCAGCCACATATTTTGTGCTTTTGAAACCTTGTTTTTGTATAGGCCAATCTGACCTGGAACTCCCCATGTAGCTTGGGCTATCCTTGTATTTAACAATTCTCACTTCCAAAATGCTGCTATTAGAGACCTGAGCCACCGTGCCTACCTTTCCTCTTCCCCACTCCCTTTTAAGGTTTTGAGGATGAAAGCCAGGTCCACTTGCCTTCTAGGCCTATACTGTACTCCATCTCTAGGCCTGTAGAACTTTATGTTTTTGATTTCTGACTGTGACCAGATTTTTGGCATGCTTGTGATCTGTCCTTATAGCCATCAAAATGGTACTTTGAGGCTGAGATATAGATTTACATATTTACTCAAATTTATCAAGTAGCTGACAGAAATGGGGCCATAATTCCGGTACCTCAGTGGGTAAGTGCAATCATTTAGAGTCAGGGTATAAGCTATCATGTTTATGTTGCCTTTTTAGATTAAGAAATGACAAATTGCTAACTTTTGGTTCCAGAACATGAGAAGGAAACTATTAGCCTTTATGCACCCAACTTCATTCTTTTTTGACCCTGTTTACTATTTAATTTTTATCACCTCATTTAAATAAGTGTTTGGATTCAGATGGGTAAAGAGATTTGTTTTTGGTTTTGTGTTTTGAATCAGAAAACATCTAAACATGTCTTCCTGTGGAAGAAAATGTTCTAGGAAATCTGTGATGTCACCAGATGAGAAGCAGCACTTAGAAACCTGTGTCTTTAATGAAGAAGATCAAGATCAAGTTCTCAATATTGCCATGGAGCCTGAGGAGCCCAAGAGGCTGGAGGAGAGTGAAGAGAATGAGGAGCCCGAGGAGCTGGCGGAGAATGAGGAGCCAGAGGAGATGGAGGAGCTGGTGGTCCAGGAGCCAGAGGAAACCGAGGAGCTGGCGGAGAGTAAGGAGACAGAGGAGATGGAGATGCTGGAGGAGAGTGAGGTGCCGGAGGAGCTGGAGATCGAGGAGCCAGAGGAGACCAAGGAGCCCGAGGAAACTGAGGAGCTAGAGGAAACCAAGGAGCTGGAGGAGAACAAGGAGATGGAGATTAAGGAGCCAGAGGAGACCATTGAAATGGAAGAGACCAGGGAACTGAAGGAGTCCAAAGAGCCAGAGGAGACTGGGGAAACTGCAACTAATGGTATGAAATATCTAGTGTTGGATATGAATGGTGTCTTGTAGTTCATTGGTTTTGTTTTAATTTTTTTTTGGTTTATTTTTATTCATTTATTTGAAAGTGACAGAGAAAGAGGCAGATAGAGAGAGAGAGAATGGGCACGCCAGGGCCTCCAGCCACTGCAAAACAACTCCAGACGCATGCGCCCCCTTGTGCATCTGGCTAACGTGGGTCCTGGCGAATGGAGCCTCGAACCGGGGTTCTTAGGCGACACAGGCAAGCGCTTAACCACTAAGCCATCTATCCAGCTCTGGTTCTGTTTTTAACCTCTTCACCTAAATGGAGTAAAACTTTGTTAAACAATTTCATGTACATTGTTTCTTATATGATCTTCATAAATCTGTATCAAGTTCTAGAAACACATATAGTTTCTGTTACCTTTGCAGTACAAATATGTGGAAAGAGTTTAAAAACTTTTCCCTATAAAATGGTCATGAATTATGATTTAATTTTGTCTAAATGCTAAAGAAAATATTGCCATACACACACACACACAGACACACAGAGTGTGAGAGAGAGAGAGAGAGAGTTAAAATACTTACATGGGCATAACATTGAAAGAACTGAAAATAGATACACTATTATGTTAAAATTTGCCAAAATAATTTAATTATGTTCAAATGTGTATTTGTATTGTCATTACAGAAAAGAGACCATCACTTGATAATTCTCTGAGCAGCTTATCTTCTGCAGAAGTAGTTGGAGATATGGGGTAATATGTTCAACAATATTTTTTATTATTTCAAAAATAGTGTGAAGCAACTGGCAAAGTCCTGCACGCTGAGTACTCAGGATGGGGTGAGAAGTTGGTGGAGGCAGTAGATTAGGAATCTAATGTCAGTTCTCAGCAGGCTTGTGGCCAGTCTGGGATACTTGAGACCTTGTCTCAAAAAAAAAAAAAAAAAAAAAAAGAAAGAAAGAAAAGAAAGACAAAGAAGAGGACAGAAAAGAAGAGAAAAGAAAGCACAAAAATACAAAAAAGGAGAAAATTTTATACTTTATCTAACAACTATTGTATATAAAGTATTCAACACATAATATTTCTCTTAAACTAGGCATTATATATTCTAAATACTTAACTTAAAGGCTTCTTTGGTAGTTCTAGCTATCAAACTCTGAGCTTTGTGCATTCTGGACCAGTGTTACCCCACTGACCTGCATTGCTGCCTGTAACACTTTTTATGCAATTTCTTCACAGAATTGAAGCACAGAATATGATGGATAAATTAGGAGGTATGTGTTTGGAAATATTTATATTTAGACAAAATTTTAAAAATAATTTATTATAGCAAATGTTAATATATGTAATATAGAACTAATTTAATGCCTTGCTCTCCTTTAAAGGATTTTGCATGAATATCTTTGATTTAACACATATTTTCTTACTTAATAGTTTCTGTGTGATGATAAAAATGATGCTTTCTAAGCCAGGCGTGCTGGCGCACACCTTTAATCCCAGCACTTGAGAGGCAGAGGTAGGAGGATTGCCATGAGTTCAAGGCCACCCTGAGACTCCATAGTGAATTCCAGGTCAGCCTGGGCTAAAATGAGACCCTACCTCGAAAAAAAATGATGCTTTTAGACATGTGTGAATTTAATGGTATTTTAGAAAAAATAAGACTCGAGAACTTCTTGCACTTGTTTGCATTCACAAACGTGTCTCTGTGTATACCAGAGCTTCCTCCACTGCACTGACTTTCTAGTACACCTCTGAGCCTTTCGTGGTAGACGACAGTGTAAGATAACCATTATTATTTTATACTAATAAATTGTGTGCTTGAAAAGGAAAGACAACTTTACTAGCAAGTAAAAAAGTTATAACCACATTTACAGTGACCTAAAATTTTCTAGTATATGTTAACATGTATAAGTTACAGGAGTTCTTTTAGGAAAAGGCAAATTGTTTCCATGATTAATCAGAAATTTTAATATAAAATCATATTGTGACTTTGTCATATTCCCACCATGTTATCCTCTTTATACCCCTTTCCCCAGCCCCCATTACAATGAAGGCCCCTCCTTTTTCAAGGTACATCTTGCTTTATTGTGTTGTCTCATTCCTTTCATCATCCTCCATCCTCTATGTCAAAATGTTTGAGTTCAGGACTAGAGTGATGGCTTAGCCATTAAGTGCTTGCCTGTGAAGCCTAGGGACCACAGTTTGAGGCTCGATTCCCCAGTATCCACTAGATCCAGGTTAGGAACCACAGATAAGTGACACTATGTGGCATTTGTCTTTCTGCAATTGTGTGAGTTAGCTGAGTATGGTCTGTTCAAGTCTGTCCATTTTTCTACAAATTTCATTGTATCATTTTTTTCTTATTGCCAAGTAGAATTCTACTGTGTAAATGTACAACTTCATTATCCATTCATCCAATGATTCTGCTTAAAGAGTAATTTTTCATTTTATATAATGAGAACAATAATGCAGGTGAGTGCCCTTTTAAACTAAGAATATTTTTTAAATTTATAAATATGTAGCCTTTATTATAGTGTTACCTCTTGAAGAAATTATAGTCTGTTCTTGATTTTTTTTTGGCTTTTTGTTTCATTTTACCATCCCAATGTTTAAAAAAATTGCAGAAGATGGGGGCAGAAAGGTTATTAGAGTCATAAGTTGTGTCATCATGCACAGACACATTGCCTCTCTCCAGTAAATGACTGCTGCTCCCACAATGCATAGCCCACAATCCCCACAGGGATAACCTGCTACCCAAATGAGGAGAGCCCCTTCGGAAAAGGGGCAGATGAGTGAAAGGATGAAACCCCTGTTGTTTCCATACTGAGTAAGTCTATAACAAATAAAAAAGGGAAAAAAATCTTCAATTTGGAAAACAAGTCTTTTATATGTCATTGATCTTGTTGAATTAACACAGTTGTGATTATTTGAATATGTAGGAAGACTATAATTTTATTCACATTAAATTTAATGCACATTTATTTTCTACGAAGCTGGCATTAACGAGGCTGATCTTGAAAAGAAGAAGGGAACGGAAATGTGTACTAAAGCTTCCATCAAAGAGAGTAACTATAATATCCAG
Organism: Jaculus jaculus; assembly: GCF_020740685.1. NCBI lineage: Eukaryota > Metazoa > Chordata > Mammalia > Rodentia > Dipodidae > Jaculus > Jaculus jaculus. The sequence goes on from NC_059125.1 coordinate 116,148,405, forward strand.
CAAGTTTGGAGATCACAAGAGCAAATGTAAGGACACTATTTTTAGAGCAACATGTGTATCATTTTTGGTATATATTTGTGCAAGTTGCTTGTGTAAATACTACCCTCTTCTAGTTGTTGGAGTGTCTAACAAAGACAGTTGCCTTAATTTTTCTCTAAGCAACTAGTTTTACTACCACCTGACCTCATACAATTGAGATCAATGAGTTACTAATCACCAAAGATTATTTTTTCTCTTTAGATAGCAATTGAAGTAGGCTGTCATTTTGGAAAGTATTAGATTTCTTTCAAGAAATAAAAAAAGAACAAAAAGTATATCACAGAAACTATTAATTTTATTGAAGTTAGCTGTTTTTGACAAGGTAGTAAAAGTTCATTTTTATATTGTAAATAATTTCATTAACTTAAATATTCCTTTTATTAAGTCTTAGCAATTCCAAAATGAAGGAGAAGAAAGTAAGTGAAATGTTTCTACATGAAAATCACATATTTACCCCAAAACACCCTGTGTTCACTATAAAAAAGAAGAAAAAACTTCAAGAGATGAAATGATTTTTATAAAATTAATAACCATATATGTGTACAATACATATATGCTAAAACATCAGTATTTAAGAGGCAAAACACGTGACAACCTTTTTCTATTAGTTTGTCAGAAAAATTATTCTGTAATCTGTATAATTGTAATTTTACTTCTCATTTTTTATCAGAATATTTAAACTGCTACTATAACCTTCCCTTTCATAGTACAAAATATTACAATTTAATTTTCTTTTGAATATTTTATTCATATTTGTGTGAAATGTGAGCACTTATTACTATGTTTTACAGGAAGAAGCTTAGTAATGAATATTCTCAGAAGTTTATGGCTGTTTTTCAGCAGTGGGATTCGGACATGAAGGAATTACGGGCAAAACATGATGACCTAAGTGTTGGTATCACAGTGAGCTGTATAATTATCTGTTACAACCAAGACTCAAGTAGGAGTAGAGAAGCTACATTTGTGTTAAGCACATAGAACTGAATTAGGCTTCCTTACCCATTATAGGCTCTTTGTTCTAGTCCTTCTGAACTGTAAGGCATATAGGTACATAATTTGCTCTCAAAAAACATTTGGATCTTATTATTAATCTGGATCCATAAAATTATAAGTAACAGAAATTCATCCAAGGGTAAAAGAAATATTATTTGTTTCTGTAGGTTATCTTTTGGCCCAGTTGAGTGGGGATAGTGAAAGGTCATATGTGTAGTGTCATCAGGAATCTGTTACTAATTCTTTGTGATCTTAATATAGTAAAGATTTTTTCAATATTAGACTTATTACAAATGTAGTAACTGGAGTTGACTGAGACAAACTCTCTCAATAGCTCCAGCAGAAAATTTCTAAAGAGAAATTTCAGTGAACTAGCTTGGACCAGTTGCCCTTCCTGAATCAATCACCATAATCACAATATGGTTTATCCTTTCCTCTCCCCTCCCCTCTCCTCCCCTTTCCTCTCTCCCTGACCTTTCCTTTCATTTCCTTTTCTGCTTTGTTTCCCCCTCTCTCTGTTCCTCCCTCACTTTCCTTTCTGTCCTTCTCCCTGTCTCTCCACTATATCTATCTATCTATCTATCTATCTATCTATCTATCTATCTATCTATCTATCAATCATTTAATTTCTTCCTGTCTTGGGAAGATGCAAGATAGGACAAGTACATTATTGCTAAGATAGTATCCTTCACAATATACTTAACCTTAATGTTGAGACATGTGTACCACTCTATACAGATGTGAAATGGAAGACAAGCCCAGTCATAGTATATGGCATTTACTATTTTTCATAATTTTCAATCATTTTATAGGAATAAAACATTATTTCCAAGGTTTGAAGTACTGGTCATGGCAAGCAATTTTGGGGTTACATGGTCAGCTTAGATATAGAAACGTTTAATTTGAAATATACATGAATTTTCATGGGGAATAGACCACAGCTATATGAGAATGGAGTTGAGAAGAGAGCTATGACCTAATGATACAGTATTGAGAATTCTCATATTAAAGGCAGTTTTTAAACCATGAAAACTAGATTAAATTAAATCACCAAGTAATGGACTGTAAATGTAAATTAAAATCTACAAACAGATCCTTGGAGCACTTCAATGTTGAGTGTTCTAAGGAGTGAGAGAGAATCAGTAAAGCAAATTGAGAACAAGTTGTTTAATAGGTAGAAAATAAATTACCCTAAGGGAAGAACATTTTAAAAGAAGAAAGGGACATTAACTGTTACATATGATGCTTATTGGCCCAATAAGGTACATTTGGCAATGGGAAGTCTTTGGTGTCCCAAATCAGAGTTAAGTGGATAGAAAAGTAAGAGCAAACCTCACCTGAATGAACACAAGACAAAACAAGAAAGAATTGACTGTGGTAGCCAGAGGGGGAAAAGGAATAGAAGATTTTTTTTTTTCCAGATAGCAAAATAACATGTTTGTTTACTGACAGGACCAACCTATAAGGAAAAAAATATATTTCCTTATTTCTTTGCTCTTTAATGCTAAGAATTAGAACCTAGGGGAGTTTAGGCAAGTGCTTCACTGAACTATTTCCCCAGTTCTCTTTGTATATTGAGATAGAGTCTCGCTAGATGGTCCAGAATGGCTGTTAATTTGGGATCATTATGCTTAGGTCTCATGAGATGCTGGTATCATAGTATGATCCATGAGGCTTAGCTAGAGGGGTAATTTTTAAAAGCCATATAAAGGAGAATTAATTGTTAACTTCTTGAGATTAAGTGACACATGTGAAGGCTTTGGAGTAAATAAAGAATAAATGCAGTACATGCTCATAAACAGGGAATTGAATATGTAAGCACGGACAGATAGAGGTCGGTGATCGATGTGATGGGAGGCTATACTTTCTCTTGCTTTCTCCTTTGTTTGTAGTGAAATAAGGTCATCATATGGTGAGATTTGTCATAGATAAGAGCTCTATAGATCAGTTTTCCAAGTTTCATATTCTGCCAAGAAAATATGAGAGACTAAGAGGGAGGTAAGGGGTATGTGTATGTGCACATATGTATGTATGTGTGTATGTATGTATGCATGATTATTTGTACAATTCAGGGTAAGAAAGAGGAAAATGAGGATAAGACGAGTATGGATAGCAGTGAAAAACAGGTCGTATCAATGGATTTTTCGTCCTGATAGTTACTTATATGTAATACTAAAGACAGTAAGATACAGTGGAAAGGGAGGAGTTTTTGAATGCACAATTTGTGGAGAAACAATATGTATAGTGGTTAGCGTCTGCATTCTAGAAGTGTATTGTTTGGGTCCAAACTCTAGTTTAAGCAGTAGCTATCTATGAAATGATGGACAGATAGTCTACTGGCATACCTTAGTTTCCACATCTTTTTTTAAGTAACTTTTTTTTAATTTTTTTTTTGTTTTATTTATTTATTTGAGAGTGAGAGCGTGTGCGAGAGAAGGGGGGGGGAGAGAATGGGCATGCCATCGCTTCCAGCCACTGCAAACGAACTCCAGATGCGTGTGTATCTGGCTAACGTGGGTCCTGGGGAATTGAGCCTCGAACCAGGGTCCTTAGGCTTCACAGGCAGGCCCTTACCAGTAAGCCATCTCTCCAGCCCAAGTTTCCACATCTTTGAAAGAAACCTATCTCTCATAGTCATTGGGTGGGTTATTGGAGTTCAGTTAGAATAAATTTAAATTTACTTAAGGTTGTCCAGAATTTGATCTGACATTATCAATACTATAAAGAGGTTGTTTATAGGAATGGCAAAACTTAGAATACAGATACTTAAGTGAATAGATAAAGTAGAGAACAAAAAAAATTTTTGGTAGATAATATGTTTAAAAATGTGGAAGAAGGGCTGGAGAGATGGCTTAGCAGTTAAGGTGTTTTCCTGCCCATCCACATTACCTTGGTTCAGTTCCCTAGTACCCATTTAAGTCAGATGCACAAGGTGGCACATGTAGCAGGAGTTCATTTGCAGTGTCTGGAGCCTCTGGTGTGCCCGTTCTCTCTCTCTCTTTCTCTCTCCATGGCTTTCTCTTTCAAATAAAAAGATAAATTTTTTTTTAATGTGGAAGAACATGTTATTCGAATATCATCTGTGTAGGCACTGGCATAATAAGCTATGTCATGAGCATGAACTCCTCTTACTCAGTGTCACATGCTGCACTCCTGCAACACCAGATACTTAGGAGTTTGAGGAAGAAGGTTACAAATCCCAACTAGCCTGTGCCAACACAGTGCGACTGGGTACCAAAAAGAATTGTTAGCAAATTGTAGGATTGTATGTTAGTTATAAAAACAGATATTATATTGCTTTTCCATAATAATTACTAAGGCACAATATCAAAGAGTCTATTGGGACTGGAGAGTTGGCCCAGTGATCAAAGTGTGTACTTGTAAAGCCTGACAAACCAAGTTTGATTCCACAGTGCCCATGTAAAGCCAGATGCCCAAACTGGTGCATACATCTGGAGTTCATTTGCAGCAGCTGGAGGCTCAGATGTACCCATTCTCTCCCTCCCTCCCTCCCTCTCCCTCTCTCTCTCTCTCTCTCTCCCCAAGTAAATAAAATATTTTTAAAAAATAATCTGTTATAAAATTAATCTTTTGGGGATATGGGGAAGATATCTCAGTGGGTATAGTGGTTGCCAAGCAAGCATGAATTCGTAGGTTCATAGAATCCACATAAAAGCCAAGTATGCTTGCACATGCCTGTAATCACAAAAATGGGGACATAGAGGCAGGAGGATCCCTGGGACTTGATCATCCATTAAACAAAGCAAGTTTGTTAGCTCTGGATTCAATGAGAGACCTTGTTTCAAAAAAAAATAAGGTGGAGAACAATTGAAGAAGACACCTGACATCAACCTCTGGCCTTCACATGCACCCACACACATGTATCCATCCATATTAGAACACAACACACTTAACTCTTATCACACAGTTTTCCTTTTATATTTATAGGCTGCTTATTGGCAACAAGAAAAGGTTTCGCGACAAGCTAAAAATGTTGAGAACTACAAACTGAACCAAATTACACAGAAACATGAAAAGGTCTTAAAGGTATGTTTTAAATGGGAACATAATGTGCTTTCAGAACTCTACATTTTGCTTTTTAACTTTAAAACTTTAACTACTTTCCACTTTAAGTATTTGTGACTGAAGTGATAAATAAGAATAATTCTATGTTGTATATTTTTTAGATAGGGTCTCACTCTATCCCAGGTTGACCTGGAATTCACTATTTTGTCTCAAGGTGTCCTCAAACTCATGGCCATGCTCCTACCTCTGCTGCCTGAATTCTGAGGTTATAGACACTTGCCACCACACCCAGTTTTTTTATTGTAATTTTGTTCTTTTTCAAACTCATTTGGAATCATTCCTAATTTTCTTCTCTATAATCAAAGGAAGCTACATTTTCATTTGTGTTATAAAGCTTTTTGTTACTCTTGTTTATATGTTCATCTCACTGGACATAAAAGTTGCAATTGTGTGTTACTATTTTGGGGTTTCTCTTCAGTATTTAACAAATAGTAAAGATTTAAAAACTAGTATTTTCACTGGGTGTGGTGTCACAGGTCTAGACTGCCAGCATTGGGAGGATGAGGCTGAGGGATGAGGAATTGGAGGCTGGCCTAAGCTACATAATGAGATGCTATCATAAAAATGAACAAAAATGCTAAAATGTAAAGTTTTGTTTTTCCTAACTTGGAAAAAAATATCAAAATGCAACTTATGTTACTTTCTCTTCTGAATCCATGTCACAGTGACTTACTGTCTTCATAAGTAGAATATATCTGATGTTTGAAAAGCTTACTGGAAATTTTCACAATTATATTTACCAGTGGGAGTTTGAATTTTGATTTCTACATATTTTATTTACCTTTTTTTCACTTCGGAGACAGAGTCTACCTACATTGCCCAAGTTGGCCTCAAGTTTTCTATCTTCCTAACTGAGTTTCTAGAATAACTAGGAGTTCTGTGACACCATGCCCAGCATTCTTTCTCCATCTTTACCTTAACAACAGTGCATTAAACTATTAGTATAAGCTAAGTATGCTACATTTGTACTTTTTAAATTACCTTTGATTCACATGTGAAATGGTTCACTTCTTACAGTATGAATTTCATTATGCATGTATTACCTTCAATGTTTAATAACAAATATTATTTGAATACTAAAAGATATTATAGTTTACAACTTGTAATCTTAGATGAAAACTCTTATAATTAGACTAGCTTTTGTATTTTAGAGTTTGGAGGACTTGGGCAAGAAAAATGATCATCTACTTACTGAGATACAAAGTGAAATTGAAAAAGAAATGACTGCATTACAGAAGAAATTGTGATGGATATTAGAAAGAAATTTCTATAAAGTAAAAACAACACAGACTATTGGAAGCACTGAAATATATTTGCCTAAATATCTGTACTAATTAATTGATGCTTCTGGGACTCATTTGCTAAGGAACTTGAACCTGAGTAATATAATGTGATTCCATATTTAAAGCATGTATTTAAAAATTCTAATTTAAATCAAAACTTCTTCAGTCACTAGCTTGTTAAAGTACAAGGCAGACCTCTTTCTCTTTCCTGTTAATTTCCAAATAAAGTATAAGCAGTTACATTGGTTGCAGCTATTCTTATGTATCAAACATTTAGCCCTTTATTTGTTATTTTGAATTATTTCTTAATGCTAATTAATATTTAAGAATAACTTAAAATGATTAAATTTTTGGTTTTCTCATCGGTATATGTGTGATCAGTTACAAAAGGTAAATTGCACAAGTATAAATAGTTATTTTGACTGGTTTTGTTTCATTTTTCAGGCAGGCTCCCATCATGTGGCCCAGATTGGTCTTGAATTCCTGAGGTAATGTGATCCTCACACCTCTGGCTCTGAAGTAGCTATGATTCTTTAAAATAATTTTACATTTATTTATTTATTTGCAACTAGAGAGAAAAGAGAGACAGAGAAAGAATTGACATTCCATGGCCTATAGTCACTGCAAACAAACTCCAGATGCATGTGCTCCTTGTTCTTCTGGCGTACATGGGTCCTGGGGAATTGAACTTGGGTCCTTTGGCCTTGCAGACAAACACCTTAACTGCTAAGCCATATCTCCAGCCTGTAGCTATGATTTTTTAAAGTTTTTAATTTTCTGAAATAGGTATAGCACCTCACTAAAAATTAAACATGTTTAATTTTCACAAACTGCCATTAGCAAGAGGTTACAAATGTTATAGGAACTCTCTTCAATCCATATTATTCTGGTACTATCCAAATAAAATGTATGCATGCTGCCTCTCTGAACGTAAAATCTCAGCAGGGTGGACTTGGACAGTTCTTAAATGGGTGGCATGGACAAGGACTAGGCAGCAGAAACATTTGGACTGTAGGAGAACTACGGGGAGAGATACCAAGTTGAAGAGTAGCAACCTAGACATGGGCCACACCCTCCTCTCAAAGTCAAAGGTTACATGTACATCACAGGCTGCCCAGGAACCCACTAAAGAAAACAACCTGCAGGGCTGGAGAGATGGCTTAGCGGTTAAGCGCTTGCCTGTGAAGCCTAAGGACCCCGGTTAGAGGCTCGTTTCCCCAGGACCCACTTTAGGCAGATGCACAAGGGGGCGCATGCATCTGGAGTTCGTTTGCAGTGGCTGGAAGTCCTGGCGCACTCATTCCCTCTCTATCTGTCTCTTTCTCTCCCTCTCTCTCTGTCACTTTCAAATAAATAAATTTTAAAAATGAACAAAAAAGAAAACAACGTGCAATATTGCAATATAAGTAAGACAAGTTACACAGTACATGGGGAAGAGGGGGCAGTCTCAGAACTTCCAGAAAGGCAGCTACAATTCTTTTCACCATTGCCTCATATTGCCACTCAAAACGAGGAACTGAATAGTACCACCGACTTCCTACTTTCCAGGCCATTTGTAGGGGTGTGAGGCAGAAAGAAGACAATCAGCACAGGCCAGAATTTCCAATCTCTAGCATTAGTTTTGCGATTGGAGCTCCAGGTGGTTCTGCTGGCTCTGAACAAGGCTGAGGAGGTAAGGTTCTTTCCCTCTACTAGCACATAGGCTGACTCACACAGCATGAATCTTTCTTCCCTTTCTTGAAAATCCACAAAAGCAAGAAGCTACCTTTGTCCTTGTAATTTCTGGAGCCTGCTCCCATCTTCACACACACACACACACACACACACACACACACACACACACACACGGTCTTACCTCTTCTCTTCAAGCCATCCTACTCTGTCACTGTTCCCCCATTTTAAAGTTTCTATCAAAAAGAACACAATCAGGTTTTAGACCAAAGCCAAGAAGAGACTGAGGACTAAGCAACACAGATACTGTCTGGAAACTGAACAGGGCACTAAAAATGGTTGCTTACTAGTTTCTAAGGATACTAGACTCTGCCAGGATCTTAATTTTTGGACTTCTGTTTTACAGAACTGTGCGGAGTTAGGTTTTCCGTTTAAAGACCCTAAATGTGTGGTCATCTGTTCAAACAGCAATAGGATGTTTATACACTTGCTAGTAAGAGGGGGTTTGTCTCTGGAATCTTCAAACTTCAACCAGTTGATAATCAAGTAGAGCAGAGGGGGTACTGGGTAAATAAGTAGAAGCAGACCTAAATAACCCTGGAGCTTCCATTTTGTTCACTTGAGGAGTAAATGAGGGCGATTTTGTGCCTCACTTGAAGTGTTTATGTCCACATTAGTTTGATGCCTTATCTGCCTGTGCTTTTCTGTATTTGACTTACAAACAAGAACTCAAACTGTTTGCATACTTCTATGTATGTATACTTTTAAAAATCACTTTCTAGGGCTGGACAGATGGGTTAGCAATTAAGGCAATTTCCTGTGAAGCCTAAGGATCCAGGTTCAACCCCTCAGAACCCAAGTAAGCCAGACACACAACGTGTTGCATGCGCCCAAGGTCACATATACGCACAAGGTGGTGCATGCATCTGGAGTGCGATTGCAGTGCCTAGAGGCCCCAGCATGCCAGTTCTCTCTCTCTCTTGCTCTTACTCTCACTCTCTCTCATATCATAAAAATAAAATACAATAAAATAAATCATTTTCTGGCTGGACATGGTGCATGTCTATATTCCCAGCACTTAGGAGGCTGAGGTAAGAGGATCACTGTGAGTTCCAAGACAGCCTGAGACTACATAGTACATTTCAGGTCAGCCTGGGCTAGAACAAGCCCTTACCTAAAATACCAAAAAAAAAAAAAATCACTTTCTTGAAGGAGAGAGAACTCAGTGGTTAAAGGTGGTTGCTTGCAAAGCTGATGGCCCAGGTTCAAATTCCCAGTACCCATGTAAAGCCAGATACACAAAGTGCTGTATTAGTCTATAATTCATTTGCAGTGGCAAAAGGCCCTTTAATTCCCATTTCTACCCCTATCCCTGTCTCTTTCTTCTTGCAAATAAATAAAAAATAAAATAAAATCACTTTCTACAACCTCTGTTCCATACTGACACCAACGTTCTTCAGATTAAAATTTAAATTATGTAGCTATATAAAATAGAGCAGAAAACACCATTGGCCTCTTGTTACATTTAGCTGGCTACATTTTTTGCAGTATTATTTTATACTGAGAAAATATTCACAGAATTTATTGTGACATAAGATGTTTAAATACTGAGAAGTAACAAAACACATAGAGAGACTAGAGTGATGGGACTATCTGTTCTCCGCACCTCTAACCTTTAGAAGTAGACTTGCTATTTCATGTATACCTTTCCAAATATTTAACCTGAGTAAAATCTCCTAGCATTTTCAAACTAGTTTCCATTATACATAACACTATGGACTTCTTGCTTTCTTTAACCATATATGAGGAGTTTGCTGCACATTGGCTCACAGAACTGTGTCTTGTTTTCCATGAACACAGGGTGGACCAAGGCCTGGATTAACTACAGTTCAGTCAGATGGGTCTCACTTAATAGACATTTAAGCAGATCCCTTTTAAAACTCCCTGGCACATAAGGCCAGCCAGCCAGTACAATAAGAAGATGGCAATTATGTGACTGTGCAAGTGCCACCTGGGACTGTGGTGAATGCATTTGCAAAAGGACAGCAGGACGAGTCTGGTCATGATCACCTGCAGCATGTAAATAGACTGTGCGGGTGCCTTTTTCCCATTGGAACACTTGAAATGGAAATGTAGATACATATAAACGTTGGTAGTGAAAGTTTTTAACAACTTTGTTTATATAAGTTATGGAATGTGACATGAAATACATTAATATTTATTCTTCCATGTTTTCTGCTTTACCATGTTGTTTTACCCCACAGAATATGTGCTGACTAAAATGTGGCATAAAATATTGAATGCAAATTGAAACCAAACTCATACATAGTTCACAAACCAAAACCCACACTGCACTTTGTACAATGTTGTATAGTATACAGCTATGCATATATTTTCACATAAGAAAATTTCCAGTTTTATAGCAATAACATCCTAATAAATGCACCGAGCATCAAACTTGGTTGATTCCTACATTCATGTACATGTCTCTTTTAGCTAGTGAGCCCACATAAATCCAAAGTATTTAACAGCTACAGTGTCATCCACTGAATGTTCTCACCAAAGTTAATACAATAAGACCCCTAACTAATGGGAATTGAAGTTGTTCATACTTTGTAGTTTATTCTCCCTCCCCCCATGTTCTAAAGGTGAATGTTCTAGGAGGATAACAGAAATCTGAGCAGCTAGTAAGCCTGAAAGGACATATAAAGGGAATAGAAATGGAGGGAGGGAGGACTTAATAGGATGGTGTTCTATGTATGTCAGTAGAAGAACAGATTAATGGGGGTGAAAAAGCCTAAGTGAGATCAGGGGAAGAGATTGAGTAAAGGAAAGGTGGAAGGAGGGCTAATCAAAATCTAAGAGGATATAAATAAGTCATATGGAAACCTACTTTTTTGGACAATTGAACACATGAGAGCCATAGCTTGTTAGTAGAAAATTCTCAAGTGTCAGGGATGGGATACCTTCCAGTGAGTTGTTAGCCAGAGAAGACCCTGGAACCCCCAAAGCATTATAGACCATTGCCAAGGGCTTTGGTTTTCCACCAGGAATAGATGGTAAGACCCTATCACTGAAGACTACACATACCTGGGCTGCAATGTCACTGAGACATCCTACTGGAGCTGAGCTGAAAACCTCGATTGTGACACCAGAAACAGCTGGAGCTATACAAACTTGCTATCCTCCAGGTATGCTGTTGGAAGAGCCAGAAAAAATCCATGTCCACTGCAGACTTTGAGGAATGACCCTTCTAAGAAGAGTCTCTTGTTCCTGTCTTCAGCTGGTGTCTGATGAGCTGAGGAGGCTGGCTGAGAAAGATGGGAACAATTAGCCAGTGAAGGAGACTTTCCCACCCTCCCCACTCCTGTAGCTCCCTATGCCCCTTAAGCTCAGCATTTGCTTCCTCTTCATGGCCAAGGACAGAGGTGATACTATATGCAAAGTGTATCTTTGAGATTTCAGTGCCAAAGATGCCTCAGAGAGCCTTCATTTCCTTCTGGAACTCACAGAGTTTCTGTCCTGAGATCACGGACTCCTCTCATGGAGTTTTCATGAGATTCTGGCTCAAGAGTGCACTCTCCCTCAGGCCAAGGGACATATGTAGGCTTTCAAGCTTGAGTACATGACAGTGGAATAGAAAGCCATTCCAGGCAGCTGCCCAAGTTCTGAATTCCAGGTGATGACAAAAATATATATATATTTTCAGCAGAATTGAGAGGTGCAGGTGATGTTTAAGAGTGCAGTTGTGATTTGTAGCAAGTCTGGAATCCATAAATGTTGGGGATCTGCAAGAAGAGTCCGGACTGCTCTGTTCAAAGCAAGGAAGCACTGGTCTGCATTGAGGAGGGGATGCTGTACTCAGTAGCTGCTTTGGGGCTGGGTTTTATCACACAAAGCTTAGTGATGGCTGATAAACAAAGTATAAGGGAGGTTCTGGGTTTGGTACTGCACCAGGCTCATGAACTCAACACACATCTTTCTGTAGCCAAAATCACAAAACCGCAGCATGTCTGGAGCTGGAGATGGGGATGGGAATGTAAGAAGGCTTTTTTCATGGCAAACTTTATGCTCACAGAGCGTGCTCTAGATATCAAGGAAAGTAGGTTCCCTCAGCCCACCGCGTTACACAAGGGAACTGCACCTACACTCCTCTGGAAGGCTGCGAGGAAGTTCTGTTTTCCATGTGGGCATGGTGTCCAGGTGCCAGTTTCAAGTAAGGTTTCTCTCTTAGGATGACACTTTAAGGGACAGCAGAGTTTGTGTGACTTGGTTCTGCCTCATGACACTGGAACCTCAGGCAGCTGGATCTGTTTTGACAGGGTCAGTGGACTGTGGGAAAGTCATTCTCTACTGAGCTGCTGAGAGAGAAGGTGGTGGAGCAGCTGAGGTGCTTGCAGACCTCATCAGTCTGGGTCTTAGTGTGGGCTAGAACTGGGCTCCATTCCGGCTGGGTGGAGGTCTTCACCACCCTGAAGGGAGTTTTCTCCCAAGGACCAGCTACCTGTGTTTGCAGGTCACACCCCTGCAGACCCAGCCTTCCCACATGCCTACTTTGAAGGTGCCCTGGAAATGGAGTAAGCTAATTCTATGGCTGGGAAAACTGCTTTGGTCATTTTCATTTATAAGATTATGTTGATGGGCTGGAGAGATGGCTTAGCGGTTAAGCGCTTGCCTGTGAAGCCTAAGGACCCTGGTTCGAAGCTCGGTTCCCCAGGTCCCACGTTAGCCAGATGCACAAGGGGGCGCACGTGTCTGGAGTTCGTTTGCAGAGGCTGGAAGCCCTGGCGCGCCCATTCTCTCTCTCTTCCTCTATCTGTCTTTCTCTCTGTGTCTGTCGCTCTCAAAAAATAAAAAAATTTAGAAAAAAAGATTATGTTGAGAATTTGGTGTTGCTTTCTCACTTTTAAAGGTCCTCAAGATGGCAATAGATTGGATGTGCCTCCTCCCAGCCCCTGTTCCTTCAGCTTTCTCTACTCAGCAGCAGGTGGCACTTAGCAGTACATTTGGAGAAGATGCCTTCTCCTAGGCCAAACCTGTTAGGGTTGTGGGAGCTGTTCTGCTTTGCTATTAGCTTAGTGAATAATCAGGAATGTGACTTTTCACTGACTTACTCTGGAGGTTGTCAGGATTTTGTTTTGACAATGGCTGGTGTTCCCATGGTTGCACATGTCCAAGTGCAGGGCATGTTTGTCTGCATCTAACAGAAGCTGGGGTGAAAGCTCTGTTGTGAGGGCTGGATGATTCTCTTAATCATATCGTTTGAAATGTATCCTAGGTATGACTGTCCAACCCTATACATGTGGCAAAAAATTATACTTTTTACTATTGTGCATAGCTTGGAAATAAGTGCTATGAAAAAATAATTTAATAAACCAGTAATGTGCATTTCATACAAGTATTTTATGGACTTAGCACTTGAAAAATCAACAAATCCAGACTTTTTAAAAGCCACAGACTATTAAAAACTGATTTCTACTTTTCAATATTTTTACCTGTTAATAAGCCTTATTCTTTGACTATTGTTTAAACAATTCTTGGTAGAGTTTTAGATATATAATCAGTTCAGCTAAATTTAATAGTCTTCTTAATATAAACAGCCAGAATGTGAGGGCCATAATGGGGGTGGCCTTCTGAGAGGAGAAACTAAATATTGCTAAATCATATTTTTAATATATTTGCTTTTTATTTGATACAGAGAAAAAGGGAGAGAGAGAGAGAGAGAATGGGTATGCCAGGGCCTTCCTCCACTGTAAATGAATTCCAGATGCATGTACCTCCTTGTGCATATGGCTTATGTGGGTCCTGGAGAATCAAACCAAGATCCTTTGGCTTTGCAGGCAAATGCCTTAACCTCTAAACCATCTCTCCAGCCCACTAAACGATATTTTTAATAATGCAAGGGAACACAGGGACCATGACACCTTTTATTTTCAAGTATGAAAGACTAATATAGTGCCTTTTGGCATATTTTTTGATTGTAGAGGATATGGTATCATCATTGACAAATCATTTAGATACAAAGTACTCTATAGATTATGACAGTATTAAAGGTTTACCCATTCTTTTGTAGAACAGGTTTTTAAGATTCTATGTGGTAATCAGAGCCATATATTTGGGGTGGAAGTTCTTCCCAGGTTTAAATGCCAAAAATTCCACAGTGATTTGTCCATATTAGCAGAGCTCTTACTGTTCAAGGCACTGATGAAGTGTTGCCTATGACCTCTCCCAGAACTACCTCCTTAGCAAAAGCTGATCGATCCTGGGTGCTCTGGGGACCAAGTCAGAGCACTTCACACCTGTGGGAAGGATAATTCACCATCTCAGACCAAGATCCTGTCAGAATTGAGGGTTAAAATGGGGAGAGAAAAGCAGGTTGAAAACAGAATGTGAACTGAGGTCAGCTGGGCCATTTCATTGGATTATAGACCAGCATCTTTTAACAGTCAGCACCGAACATCACTGAGGCTTTGATCCATAGAGTCCCTGTTCATTGTATCTCTTTGTGCCTGCTCCCTTTCTCCCTGTGGATCACGAATGAAGGGAGGCATGTCCAAAATCTGATACACTCCCATGAAACAAACTGCCACCAGACTTGTAAATTCATATGTTAACTGTTTAGGAAGAGATCAAAACTTTTGCTTAGAGCATGTCCAAATTATGGACTGTTTCTTATTTTTAAATTATGTTAAAAATTTTTAAAGAGAAAGAAAAAGCCTCCTGAGAGATTGTGCAAAATGTTCTATGCAAATGTCTTTTCTCTCCATGTTTCCATTAAGCCCAAACAAAGCCTATGAAAATGAAAGTGCTTAAGATAACTGTGTGGGTAAGACATGGATTTATTTACAAATCAAAGTCTTTGTCTCATGAAACTACCAAATGCTAGAAAGAATGTCACGTTTTTCTTTGTTATGGAACCAAGAGATTATAAAAATGGTGGGGGGGGTTGTTTTGGAGTTTTTGATGATGACACAAGATTTTTTTGTCTTTGTTTGCATATATCTAAGAATTTATGTTCATTATTTACTATGGGATTAGTATTACATTGTGAGGAAAACAAATTTGTATTGTTTCATAAACTATCAGCTTGTAAATGAAACAAAAATGTTCTTTATCCCAATTAAAGTAATGGACCAATAAGCCTATTAAAAAATGCTTTCTTTAAAAGAAAGAATGTTTTGAGCTACAGTGAGACACTTATAAAATTTCTAGGCACATAGATGGTTACTGAGTTGATATTTTTGGCTTATGTATGTCTGTGTTATTTGTATGTCTTATGCGTGCTTTTGTGTGTGAATATTCATATGTGTATGTGTGCATGTATGTGTGTATCCATGCTTATATATATGCATATGTCTGTGGAGGCCAATTCTTGACATCAGGTGTAGTCATCAGTCACTCTCTGTCTTTAGTTTTTTTTTTCAATTTTATTACATGTATTATAACATGTTATAAACTATTATCCTCTTGCCACACTTACTGTTACCATTGGGGTCCTCCTCAGTGGGGTTATGGTAATAATCATTGTGGGGTCAGGAAGGCCTCACTTAGTCTCTGTAAAGTAGAAGGGCACCATGCCTCAGGGTATTCCTACTCACTCTGTGGCTCTTACAATCTTTCTGCCCTTTCTTTTCTGCAACATTCCCTTAGAAATATCAGGCCTGTTGGGAGTCTGATTGAGTGATCAGTTATTTGTACTCTCTGGATTACGGCTTCATAGGTTTTGGTTATTGTAAGTATCTGACATCATCAACCTGGGGCTAGTTGTCAATCTAACAGTAAGAACAGTATTCATGACATTACTTCCTCTGCAAAGCCTCCTAGGCCCTTATTTACTGATAGTGGGAGTGGAATCTTGTACAGCCACTGTGGAAAGCAAAATGGAGACTTCTGGAAAACATGAAAAGAGATTTATGGTCTGACACAGCTATTCAACTCTTGGGTATTTACCATAAAGAAGCCACTCTTTATTTCAGAGATTCTTGCTCAACCATGTTTATTGTTGCTCTTGTCACAATAGCCAGGAATTGTAATCAACCCAGAAGCCCATCAGCAGACAAATAACTAAGATAATGAAAATGTGGTATATATACATAATGGAATTCTACAAAGTGAAGAACAGTGACTTTGGGGCTCCTACAAAGTTATCAGGGAAAGATGGCCCTGGGTAACAGCTGGGGCACCTCTTGAAATGAATGTCCTTTGGTTTTTCCAACTTTTGGCTCTCCTAATGTTGAACTAATACTGAAATAAGTTCAAGAAAGGAACTGTCTCAGCATATTTAGCAGTTAATATTACTATGGAAGACACAACATGCAACTTCATGTGGCACTAAGGTTTTCAATTGCACAGCACAATCTAGTTCATAAATCCTCTCATGCTTGACAGGGATGCAGGCATTACCCAGAGGAGAGGATGTACCTGGAGCAAGTGCTTGGTTTCCTTCCCAAGCCACAAAAAATTAAAATCGAAAAGTAGACAACAAGAAGCCATAAGGCAAGCTGGGCGTGGTGGCACACAACTTTAATCTCAGAACATGGGAGGCAGCAGTAGGAGGATCACAGAGAGTTCAAGGTCAGCCTGAGGTTACAAGTGAATTCCAGGTCAGCCTGGTCTAGAATGATACAATACCTTGAAAAACCAAAAGAAAAAGAAACCCTAAGGCATAAGGCAACCTAGAAGCTTGACTTCAAGGTCATCCAAAAAGATACACAATACTCATTTTATTGACCAAAATGTTATGAAACACTGGATATGTGTCAAACATTGGGCTGTCTCATGACCTCTTCCAGCAAGGCTCTGACCCCCAAAAGGCACCAACAGCTAGGGGTGAAGTATTGGGCTTAATCATGAACATTTGAGGCTATGGGGGATGTTGTAACATTAAAACCACCACAATAACTAAACCAAAAAAGTCTACCCAGATTTTAAAATATCCAAAACACTTTAAGAACCCTTTGACCAAGAAGCCAGGCTACGCAAGCCATAAATATGACCACAGTCACCCATGAATGAGAAAATGTGGGTAAAACCACATGGCTGTTAACTCATACCCAACAGTGTGGCTATCAAAAACATCCATGAACAATAAGTCTTAGTGAGGTCCTGGAGACATTGAGACATAATATCCTCTGGGTATTAATGTCAAATTGTGCAGCCACAAGGGAAGAGATTTATGTGCTTTTTCAAAACAATGAACATTGAATTAATATTCAACACAGCTATTTCATAAAAAGGCTGAAAACCTGGAGTTTAAGAGAGATTTGTCTACTCTTAGTGACATAAACATAGCACAATTCATGTGAGTCATAAGACAGAATCCACCCAGAAATCCACTAGACCAGTGGAGTCTGAAGTAAACTTGATAGCTATGCAAATGTGCCTTTGATAGGTAGTTGTGCCTTTAGAAAGCAGAAATTCTGACACATGCTGGATTGCATGTGAGTGAGCCTTGAGGACATTGTGCTAAGTGAAACAAGGCAGTCAGAGAAGGATAGACTCTGCATGAATCCCTTATATGCAGTAATAATTGGAGTCATATTCAGAAGATGAAAAAGTAGAACAGTGGGGCACAAGGGATTTGTTTATTGTGCACATAAATTTCAGTTGAAACTACTTCATTGCCCAGTTTTGAGGAAAAAATGTTTTTTACATCATTAATTTTTTTAGAGAGATCATGAAACAGAGGGAGAAAGAGAGAAAGCACTGCAATCAAACTCCAAACACCTGTGCCTCCTAGAGGGCAGGTATGACTTTGCGCATGCCTCACCTTTATGCGTATGGCTAACCTGGGATCTAGAGAATAGAATTTGATCCTTAGGCTTCACAAGTAAGCACCTTAACCACTAAGCAATCCCTCCAGCCATAGATCATTAATCCGTATATTTTTGTTTTTGAGGACAATTCTAAAATGAAAAGAAAGATAGCCAGTGAGGTATTTTTAGACCTACTTTAAGTTAAAACTGCATTAATAAATTTAAGCTTGATCCCTATAAATCATCTTTCCCCAATATGAGCACAAATACAAATAGTTGAAGGCCCTATGGCTATATTGTGAAGAGAGGAAGGCATCCAACTCTGGTGTTATTGAACTCTGGTGTTATCTCAGCTACTGAGTAGTCTGAGGCAGCAGAATCACTACATTAAGGACTAGATGTGCTACTGAGTGAGATAAAAGTGAAATCAGACCCTGTATCAAAACACAAAGGGAAATGTGGTCTGGAATGTAGATTAGTGGTAGAGCACTTGCCTAGCATGCATTGGCATCTAGTTTCCATTCCCAGGAGGGATGGTCACAAACACACACACACACACACACACACACACACACACACACACACAAAGTAGAGACAGAGAGAGAGGGAGGGAGGGAAGGGCAGAGGCTAGGAAAGAGGAAAAGAGCCATAGCTTTGAAAGACAGGGTAGCTTCAAAGAAAGCCACACCTTCTGAGCATATCAGGAAACCAGCTTTGATTCAAAATCTATTTTCCAGCTTCTGCAACTCTCCAGGAGTCAAATTATGATGCTTTCATTGACTCCTGCATGGGGACTGAGGAAATACCAACACCAAGCTTATATTTTCTTCCAGCTGCATCTTTCCAGGTTTCTAGTGGCTCTCTTGGACCCCATCATTCTTGTTCCCACTATTGTAGTTGAGGTCACTTACATGGCTCTCATAGCCTATCTTGTCCACAATGCTTGCAACCCCTTGTCCAAGTGCACTGCTCTTGGTACTCTTTGTTCTGTTTCTATGGTTATTTCATCATCACAGAAGGTCATGCCATAAGAGTCAAGGTCAAATGTAGGTACTTGCACACTATGGCATGAACTCCATAAGACACCCCATGTGGATGAACTCTGAGGTACATAGCAGCTTTCTACCATAAGCAGTATTCTTTGTTAGAACTCTAGCACTGAAAAAAAAAAAGTTACAACTCCAGACAAAAGCCACTAGGGTGTCAGCAGTGATCATATTTTTGTAAGTATTAAATGCAATTGCTTTGTTTGGTGGGAGGTATTCTCTCTAAATTGCATACACATATTTTGACAATAGACTACATGGCTGGAAAAATACAGGCTGGTCAGAATGACACCTAAGAATATTTCTACAAAATCTCTTTACAGAGAGATGAATAGCAATGTTCAGAGAAATAAGACTTGTCTAATGCCCACAATGCTAACTTGTGATTATCTCCAAACCTGTAATATTCAAAAAGGTTATTTTGAATCAGTATAAAGTCCACTGAATAATATTGAAAAGCTATGGATGAAAATAAATTTGGGATTCAATGTTATGCTGAATATTTGTGGTTAGGCAAAAGAGATCAGTTTTTATAGAATAGTGGACAAGCATAAAGAGAAGCAAACCTGAAAGTCCACACAGGGTGGCCATGAGGAAATCACCTTAGAGGATGGGACAAGGCCGAGCCACATATGCATATGGTTGCCAAAGATCACCAGTCAGTATAAATACATATCCCTGGCTACTCAGGTCACTGGAGTCATAACCCTGTGTACATCATGGGGGCTCATCACCCTGGGATTTTCTCTGACCCCTGAACTAAGAAGGCCTTTCAGGCTCCACCTGAGGAGTACATCAGTGGGAAGGGACAAGACAGTCCTTGTGAGGGTGGAGAGCTTTATTTTTCTAAAGTGGTGCTATATTTTTAAAATATTTCTGTGTGCATTTGTAAAAATAAATTCATTGTTTGTAGCTGTTGGGATTAAGGAGAGGAAGATCCAGCTAGTCTACAGCCTGCCAGTGCAGGCAGCTGGGGTCTTTATTTGGGTGCTGAGTGTACAAAGGCCCTTGACCCCTGTAGCACATGGGCCCCAGCAGCACAGGACACAGCCACTTGCTCCTTTCCCTAAATGCCATGGGACCCTTGGGCTCTAACCTTAGACATGAAAGGAGGAAAAAGAAATGAGCAAGCATGAGATAGAAAGAAAATGGACAGGAAAGTGTGTGGTGAGGCAGAGAGATGAGCAGTATGAGGAGGGGGCAGTTGTGAGCCCAGGTCTAAAGCGTGAGGTCTTTGTGTTCCTGGACCCCTGGGTGGATGTATCTGATTCTTAACTTCCTTGTTTATGAAATGGGGCCAATGCCAGTGGGTCATCAGAAGGTTTTCTTCAGGGCTTAAGAGCTGACTGTATGGAGTGTGTTCTTTTCATTCAGCTCCTCAGCATGTGCTGCTCACCACAATGTAGTTGCTGGGTAGGATCGCTGGGCCAGACCTGCCAGATATTCCATCTTTAAATCTTGGCTCCAAATCCAAATGTTTGTGTGAAACTATCAAGTGTTTGAGAGCCAATAAGACAGTTTTAAAGAGGAGTGTGTGTCATCTAAATCAGAGTACAAAAGGAACTCAAACCACAGCTGCCGATGTGCAATCTCTGCCTGAGAAGCCAAGCTCACCCCCTTGTCTCTATCAGAAAGAGGAGGAGGAAACTGAGAGCACTTCATTAGCCACAAAATTTTGAAATGCCTTTGTTCTGTCCTGATCACCTTCACTGCAAGTCCTGCTCGCAGATGTGCTCTGCGCTCTGCGCTCCATCCCCACTGCAGGTTTGCCTGGCTGAGCTCACACTCTCCTAGCGGATGTTTGCTCTCAGCCGTGTGAGCACTAAGCACCAAGCCACCGCATGTGAGCAAGGCAGGAGGCATCAAGCAAACAATCTTCCACACACCCACATGCATCCTCCTTTCGTGGACATGTTGTAGCTTTCCTTGTGTTTGAAAGCAGATATTCATTATACAAAACTCTAGACTATATGATCAAACTTTATGTATGCATGATATGTAATTGTATATATCATGTTAATGTCCCTTTTATTTCTCTTGTCCCTCTCTTCCTTTCTGCCAGTCCCCTTCCACATCTCCAATAGTCACACTTCTACTTTCCTGTATTATTTGAGCAATGGAACACTCAGGAACCATAGATTGTTGCTAGAAAATTTTCAGTGCCAGGGATGGGATACCTTCCAGTGAGTTTTTGGACAGGGTGGTCCCTGATGCCCCCAAAACATTATAGGCCATTGCTGAGACCCTTGGTTTCCCACCAGGAATAGATAGTTAGACCATATTGCTGAAGACTCCACATACTTGGGCTGCAAGGCCACTGAAGAATCCTTCTGGAACTGAGCTGATAATCTCCTCTATGGAGACCAGCTGATAGAAAGCTGGAAGAAGCCATTCTACATACAGTTCAATGGGAGAAAGAGATACCACAAGTGAAGATACTCAACAGTGGACACTGCAAACCTTATAATTGGCCATTCAGGACAAATGAGCCAATGGGTGCAATAGTGGCATGTCTATCATGGTGGAAACCAACAACCCTCCAATTGGACTGGAGGCCCTCTCCATGGGAGGGAGTACATCCCTGATACTGAAAACTTAAATCAGGGGTAGTCATGAGCCCTAGGGGTGTAATATCTGCTGTTGTCTGGATAAATGTTTATACTATGCTTATCAAACTGCCCACTAAGCACTTCTCTTAATATTCAAACTCTTATATTAATGCTACTCTCACTTTGGGTAGAGAATCTTCTCTTTTCAGATGGCAGTGACTTTGTGACGGCTCAGAAGGTATTACAGTGCTGGAAAGAAGTGACTAGAGTACTGAGTAACATCTTGATCACACCTTCCAAGGCTCAGGGTCAGATAAGGAAGAATGTAAGAGCCAAAGGAAGGGTAGGATTCCTTATAACCTACTCCCTCCAGACATAAAATAGCCTGTATATCCATGACCTCATAGTGCTTGACAGTACCTACACAAGACCATCATAAGAGGAGGAAAAGATCATGACATCAAAATAAAAGAGAGACTGATTGAGATGGGGGGGATATGATGGAGAATGGAATTTCAAATGGGAAAATGGGGGGGGGAGGGAGGGTATTACCATGGCATATTTTTTATAATCATGGAAATGTTAATAAAAATTGAGAACAAAGTTTTAGATTCTTCTATGAGAAAAAAATGGTGTTTATCTTTTCGAGTCTTCCATATTTTAATTAGCCTGAGGATCTTTATCTTCATCCAGTTCCTTGCCAATGGCATGATTTTGTGTTTCTTATGACTAAATAAATATATCACATATGCTTTATCCATTCATCATCTGATGGACATCTAAGCTCATCTTGGCTACTGTGAATAGTGCCACAGTAAGCATGGGTGTACAGGTATCTGTATAGTATGGCGTTTCTAAGGCCTTCGGGTATCTCCTGAGTAGTGTCCCAGGATCATATCCTCTTCAATTACTAGTTTCATTCACAGCTTCTTGAATTCTCAAACCCATATAGAGTCTGGTAAAGGAATACAGGCATTTCAGAAAACATGACAGAAGTGAAAGGTTTCTGAACAGGTGATGACTTGATTCATAATCAAATGCTAGGGATACATAGCAGACAGTGACCAGGTAAATGAGACAGAACTGCTGGGCTCCCTAGAGTCATATGTGTATACCTAAACTATGAGACTGAGAAAATAAAGATAATAATTCATTTAAAGTATTCCAGGAAACAGTCTTCACAAATAATGACCTAAGAATGCAGATATTTAAAGGAAAAATAAAAAGGAAATAAAAAATTGGACAGTATTTCTAAGTAAACTCAAAGGGAAACCTAGACTATGCTATTGGATGTGGAATATAATTGTTCAAGAGCTGATAGAAACAGAAGTTATGTGATTTGGGAAGAGGAACAGAGTTAATTCCTCACAAGGAAGTTATCAATAGAAGCTTGATATCATGAATTTTGTGGCCCAGGTTGTATACTTAATCATAAAAGCCAAATTTGCAATCAGTGTTTTTCTGCCAGCATGTGCTCTAAGTACCGAGAACAAGACAGAACACAATCCCCCCTCTGCTTCTCAAACTAAGGGCCAGACACTCTTCTTGTCTTCCCTGTGGTCAGTGTGTCTATCAAGGATGGAAGGCAAGTGAAGCAGAGAACAGTAGGGGTTTGTGGGATGGGGGAGTGGAGGTTTCCTGACAGGCCCATTACTGAGAAATTCCTGCCTTGAGAGGCATGTCCATCTCTAGTTCCATAATTACATTATTTTGGGGTTAAAGTCTTGGCAGTGGAGACATCCAGCTTCTATTCAGTATTCCTCAGCACTCTCTATGACTCTGCAGGAAAAGAGGAGGTGCATGCCTGCCATCTGCAGTCAGAAGAAAGGAAGGAGATTTCAGTGTAGTACACCCAGTATTCATGGGATTTTTCAAGGACAGTCTATTATATCAAGAATTGTTTAAAATGTTGTAAAGGAAGAAAAAAGGGACTACAATAATATACTTGGAAAAAGTGCCTGAAATCAGCTTCTGAGGAGAGTAGGTCAACAAGCCCCCTGGGCTGGGGCTGAGGAGACAAGAGAAGCTTCCTCTGACCTCTAGGGTTGCTTGCTCTGAGGCAGCAGAGCCTATGGCTAGAGTGGCTCCTAGTGCCCTTTGTCAATACTGAATGAAAGCAATGGTCTTCACCTCAAGAGGCATCCTCCCCACATTCAGCACAAGGTGAGAGAAAACTCTGGTGCTTTACAGGTTATAGGGGAATACAGGGACTGAAGAGAGGAAAGGGCAACCCAAAATGGGTCTGAACCCCTGGAGGTCAGGGATGGCCATGGTTCACGCCACATAACTTCTGAGCACAACCAGGCACAGAGTTTCATGAAAAGCAATTTCCTTTTCTGCCACCTGCCACTGTGTGAATGGTGGCAAGAATCTGTGTTGCTGCCTTTGTTCAGACACCAGAGCAGCATCCACGTAGGCTGGCACCTGTGGGTGCTACCCCCCTGGGCTAGTGGCCACATTTTGCATTAACTGGTTGTTATGCACTGCCAGGCACAGGGTGGAGCCCTTGGAGAGGGACCTGAGCTGCCAGGCTAAGGACCCCCAGGCAACCGGAGGCCACTCCTTCTCCAAGCTCAGTACACCTGAACTTAGGCTTTGCCCATAACTCTGTAACATTTGGACAGTTGCCTAGGAAACTCCATATGAGCCTTCACACAGCCCATCCCTTTGTGACTCTAGACCACCTGACTCCTCTGTTGCCTACGTGCTGGAATGAATGTCCCCACATGCTAATTAGGTATAAGAAATGAACCTGGTATGTCCAATCCTCTTAGGACCATTAATTCTGTCCTCAGATGCTCATACACCCATTTCCCTGACAATAAGCCAAGAGAGTTGTTCAACTATCTCCTGGGAGTGATTCGTTCTCTCATCATATGCTCATCCACCCTGGTTGCCTGGGTGCCTTTTGCGGGGGGGGGGCGCGGCCAGGTTCCAGAGGACATAGGAACCTACAACTGGTCATCCTCTTCCAGGTCTCCCTCATAGCGGTGGCAGCTCTCAACCTCCCTGAGACTTGGCACTACTTCACTGATGGGGCTTCTACCTGCTGCTGTGGCTGCCTCCTTAGGTTCAAAGCTGATTTCATCCTTGTGTTTCCCCAAGGCTGCAGTGATGGTATTCAGTGGTAGTAGTAGTTTGCTCCAGAGCTGGAGCTCTGCAGGCTGTGTGGCCTCCACAAAAGCCAGACCATTGGCAATAAGCCTGTGTTTGGTGAGCTGCTGGTGTGTTGGAAGTCCATGGGCTTTCCACCCAATGATTACTATTGCCAGTCTCTGCTTCAAAGCCTAATATTGGCTCCCATTCTTCCTAAACATGTTATTGGAACCCCTGTATTTCTAGACCTGCTATTGGCATCTTCCTTTCTAAGAACGTTATTCTTCTTTTTCCAGGCCTGCTATTGGCTCCCTCATCTTTCCCAGTGCAGTTATGAAAGTGGGTATAGGGCTTGTTAGGTCTGATATTGGCTGGGTGGGCCAAAACGATGTGGGTATGAGGGAGAAGAAGGGAGAAGTCTGTGTCACAATCTTGCTTCTGGAAGGCCTGTGTGCACTGGGCCTCATGTCCTCCTGGACTCCATAGAGGAACTTGATCAAAGGGACTATGCAAGACTGTGACCTAATTTTGGAGCACAAAATGGGAGTGAGGGCTAGAACTCACACTGATTAGGGGACCTATGAGTGAACATTGGAGAAAAGTCTACCAACCTTTCTCCACATGTCTATTCACATTGTATGAGTCACAAATGAAGTTGTTGGGACAAAACACACATTCAAAGTAGCTGATGGGAGGAAAAGGTTTATTTTGGCTTACAGTCCTGAGGAGAAGCTTCATGATATCAGGGAAAAGTTGGTAGAGCAGAGGCTGGATACTAATTCTTGTGACAACAGGTGGATAATAGCAAGAGGGTGAGCTGAGCTCTGGCCAAGTGAAATTGGCTATAACACCCACCTTCTGAAACATCTCTTACACCAAGACTCCAAATTCCCACCAGCTGGAGACCGAGCACTGGAAACCCATGAGTCTGTGGGGGACATCTGATAGAAACCACCACCATGGACATGATCAGCTTTGTGAATACTCACTCCAAGTTTCTGTGAGGACACTGAAAGACCAGTGGACATGCACCTCAGTGTACAGAGAATTTGCAACTTGGAGCTGGACTTGCAGAGCCTTCTACCAGAAAACCTGATGAGGCCCCTGAGAAACTATAAAATTCAGATTTTGTCAGGGAATCTATGCCCAAATCTATGCATAATATCCTTCCCAGTGCTTATCACATCTAACAATGCTAATGTTGAATAGGGCCCTGTGCAGTTTGTGTTGTAATAGAGAGCAATGATTTAAAACTGGGGAAGCATTAAAAGTGTACTGGGTTGGGGCTGGGGAAATGTTTTACTGATTAAAAGCTCCATAAATCTGAGACCAAAGCTCAGATCCCCAGAACCCAGGTGAAAAGAACAAGACAAGAGCAGCATGTGTGTCTGAAATCTCAATAAGACTATGCAGTGAGAAGTGGAGTCAGGAGAATCCCAAAGCTTACAGGCTGGCCTTTTCAGTATCAAATACATGAAAGAGGAGCTGCCTGAAAACCCTAAGGACCCGAGTTTTATTCCCCAGTACACATGTGACACCAGATGCACAGGGTGGTGCATGTGTCTGGAGTGAAAATGCAGTGGCTGAAGGTCCTGGAATGCTAATTTTCTCTCTCACTATTTCTCTCTCTGCCTTTCTGTCTTTCAAATGAATAAATAACTATTTAAACAAAAGAAAGATTCTGTCTCAAAGATTAAAGGCAAAGGTTTACACTTTATGTTGCCCTCTCACCATTGCATACACACTATGGCACACACAACTCCTTTGCATAACACACATACACACACACACACACACTATATACATACACACACACACACACACACACACACACACACACATATATGTAAAATGAAGTACTATACACGTCTTAAATAAACATGATAGAAGAACTTTGTGCACAATTCTTTTCAAAACTCTACTGCTCTCAAGAAAAGGGTTTCACTGTCCTTGGGGGAGGGGTATATAGAATCTGAGACAGAAATGCAATTTTTAACATGTATTTGAGAGAGAGGGTCTCATGTTTTCAAGGTTGGCTTCAAAGTTGCTGATTAGCTGACGATGAACTTGAACTATTGAGCCTCCTACTTCAGTTTTCTGAATGTGGGGATTAAAGGCCTTCACCATAACAGGTGTTAGCACCCCATGTGTGTGTGCACACACATGCACACAGGCACACGTATGCATGTATGGAGAATCTCTGATAGTGCCTTGATGTTAAATGTCCTATACATCCTTGGTTGGTCAGGTACTCAGTATATCATTCAGCCTATCCTTGACCTGAATAATCCTCCTTTTTACCTGCAAAAGTGCTGAGATTACAGGCATGTGCCAAAATGCTTGGCTGTTTGTAACCTGCTTTCATCTTGCCTTCCTTTCTATTTTCTTCCCCCTCCCTCCTTCCCTTTCTCTCCCTCCCTTCTTTCCTTACTTCCTTCCTTATTTCCTGTCTTCCATTTTTCTCCTTCTTGAAAAAATCTATTATCACATGAAATTTACTTAGATCACAGAGGTCTGGAACACATGCACAGAACTTACGAATCTTAGGAATGATCAAGTGCAAATAACTCACCTTAGAACATAAAAACTAACATCCAGAGATATACAGACTTTGTCAGATAATCTCACAGTTTGTACCTTACAAACTAATGACTTTTTATTTTATTTTGGACATTTTAATGCATGCATATAATGTATTTTGATTTTATTCACGCTATTACCCTTGATTATCGTGCACCATTTCTACTACATCCCTTCCACTGAACTAATGAACTTCCTATTTTTCTTTCAAGGTAGGGCTTCTTTCTCTCTAGCCCAGCCTGACTTGGAATTAGTATCAGGGTGGGCTCTAACTCATGGCAATCCTCCTACCTCTGTTTACCAAGTGGTGGAATTAAAGGTGTGCACCACCACAGTGGGCTTATTGTTTTGTCTTTTTATTGTTGCCCACTGACTTAAATAAGGGCTGCTTTCATAGGTACTAATGGGAGATTATTCACTGTGTTATAATCATTATGCAGCTGAAAAACATGACTCCTTCTCCTGTTGCAATAGTTTCTCTAGGGAGGAATGTGGTCTCATGAACCCCTATCCCATCAATATTGACAGGCTTGGTCTTGTGCAGGAAAGAACAGCTGCTGTGAGCTTATGAGAACAGTGGTCATGCAGTGTCCGGGAGACAGCCTTCCACAGCACTCCTCCCCACCCTCTGACTCTTACATTCTTTCTGCCCTTCCTCTGCAATGTTCCCTGGGCCTTGAAAGGTAACAGAGATGTCTCACTCAGGGTTGAACACACACTTTTCTCCCATTCTGTGCATTTAGGCTACCTACTAACCAGGTCCCACTGCAAAATAAAACTTGTGATTAAGGCTGAGAGCAGCATTAATGTATGAGTGTGTACATACATATTTAGATGGCAGTTTAACAATCTGTTAAGACCTTGTGTAAAGGAAACATGCTTTTAGTTGTGGGAAACATGAATGGAGCATATGCTTGTCCTTGCTGAAATGACTCAGTAGAAAGATCCAGAAGGGCATAATTATCCTCTGCATGTACATAAGAGCAGAGGATTGTCTGGCGGTGGGATATCACTGTCTAACTCCAGACCAGGGTCAGTCTTCAAGGCCTGGATTAACCCATAGGGAGGAGGAAGGCTTAAAGCTAACATGCATTCCTTCCCCAACAGAACCCTTCACTCTAGGTAGTGGAGGATACTCCTTTTTTTTTTTTTTTTTTCTCCTTTTGGTTTTTTGAAGTAAAGTATCCCTGTAGTCCAGGCTGACCTGGAATTCAATATGTAGTCTCAGGGTGGCCTCAAACTCATGGGGATCTTCCTACATCTACCTCCCTAGTGCTGGGATTAAAGGCTTGTGCCACCATGACCAGCTCTGAAAGATATTCTTTTATTTTATTTTTATTTATTTATTTATTTTTTATTTTTGTGGTAGGGGTTCACTCTAGCTCAGGCTGACCTGGATTTCACTATGTAGTCTCTGGGTGGCCTCGAACTCGTGGTGATCCTCCTACCCCTGCCTCCCAAGTGCTGGGATTAAAGGCATGTGCCACCACACCTGACCTTGGAAAATAATGTTAATGTGAGAATTTGAGGTTCATGGTGTCTCCTCCAGGCCTGTGAACCTCAACTTTCAGATTATTATTCATTTTAACAAAGAATTGAAGAAATAGACTCTGAGAAGGGCAAATTATGCATGATGAGGTGTATTTTAGGGAGAATTGGTATTCAGGGGAATTGCTAGAAAGACTCAAAGACTCAGGTCAGAAGGGAATTCTGCCCCTTGCCTGCCTTGCCCACCCGGAAAGGTGGATGAGAGGTGGAGAAACTCCCTCGTGGAGAAAATCTCTCAGGAAATAGTCTCTGGCACATACAGACACATACATGGAAGAGAAAACCTGGTGCTCATGCCAGATTCAGAGGAAGTGCGCGCGCACACACACACACACACACACACACGAAGTGGATCTTGAGAGCACAAGCCCTTCACCTTCTCACTCACATAGGGGTCAGGCAAACTATGGAATAAGATCGTGACAGATTCTAGCTTCAAAGAAACATCACACATGTAGCAGAACAAGAAAGCACCCAAAACTCAGGCAGGAAAGTGTCCAGATGAGGAGAAATTCTCTTCCCTCTTTTAAGCCAGGCTGAGAAGGGGAAAGAGATTTCCAAAGCAGGAATCAGGAGAGTTTGGTGACTGGACAGTACAGCCAGGAGAGCCATAGAGATTCTGTGGTGAAGAACCCAGAGTTTAGAGGGACATAGTACATGTAACAAAGTGAGAAAGCATCTGTAAATAAAGTAGATGTAAGAAGTAGCAGGAAAATACCAGACAAGTAAGAAGAGCATTCCTTTCCCAGGGCAGAGGGACTTACACACTGGTGTTCAGGTAAAAATCCACACGATGGAGCAGGCCAGGTGGGAAAGAGAGGATTGGATGCATGTGGCAAGCCCTTTCATAGCTCAGACATTTAATTAGGATGGGCCTTATCACCAGACTCAGTGTGTAAGGGAGTGATCTCAGTGTTTCGTGGACTCAAGGAGCTGACTAGATGTGCAAGATCAGGCAAGACGTAGGGGGACATGTTGCTGAAGAACTGCTTGTGGCCATCTTCCGTGGAACTAGAACAGATACAATTCTAGTTTTGCCAGGGCTGGTGAAGTGGCACCTGTTTGTTCTGCCTAGGCCTTGTACATGGATAACTGCCTAAAAGAAGCTTATCTTTTTCCTGTTTCTCCTTCACTCTGGATTTTTTAGTCACTGGGCACTATGTGTCTGAAAGCCTTTCCATTTTCTGTTCTGGGTATTAAACATAGGACCTTGTAACATGTCATACAAGTGCTTTTCCTCTCATCTATATTCCCAGACCCCAATGTGGTTTTCCTATAGAGTAATTACAGTGGGCCTGTGAGATGCCTGATATGTCCTAAACACTTTGTTCCCAGTTGATGTCAATTTAGGAGGTGGAGCCTTGCTGGAGGAGGTGTGTTGTTGGAGCGGGGGCCTTAGGGGTGTTATACCAACTTCCCCTTTACCAGAGTTTGCCTCACTGCCTTGCTGCTGTTTTCTACATGCTATGGCAGAGGAGATGTTCAGCCTATGTTCATAAGATGGTTTCCCCTGCCTTCATAAATCCTCTCTTCCACACTCTAAGCAAAAATTAAATTTTTCCTCCCACCATCTGGTTTTGTTCAGGTGCTTTGTCTCAGCAATGAGCAGGTAACTATTCCTAAGCCAAAGAAAATGTTGGATATTTTAATATAATTGTACATGCTATCTTCTCTTTACTTGTACCCTTAAGAACACTGTGTTTTATAATTTTAAACATCAGAGAATAAAGTCAGTTGTTAGAGGGCTCAACAAAACAGTCTCTTACTAGTCAGTCAAGGTTCACAAATCACTATGAAGTAAAGGTATTCATGAGAGAAATTACAACTTAAAGACCATAATTCTGGTACTTTCATACACTGACTAATATATAAAAGTTGCTTGACTTTTGCAATCCATGTCTTCAACAATTATGGGTATAATTTGAAATAGTAGACTGGCAGCACCAAACGCACCCCATACAACAAACACAGAGCTGCCTAACACCTGCACTGTTGTCTGTAGTATCCAGCTGTAGTATTCAACTTGCTGAGGCACCACCTTATAAACCCCTCAGTGCTCTCATTAAGCTGGGAGGTTGTTTAAATGTTCTTGTCAAAAACCAGCACGCACTAAGGGTTAGCGAAAGTTGGTTCTGTGTGGTTTTGGCACTAGACATAGCTCCATTCCCTCTGATGCTCTGGGATATTCTGGCCTCTGAGCAGAGATCAGGCCTTTTATGGCTTTTAGTCTTGCCTGAGGTGAGAGAAAGGAGGGTATTATCTAGTCTGGGAATGTCCTTTGAACTCAGGATTTTTTTTTTTTTTTGCATGAGTGACAGCTCAAAGTTTAAGAACACTTTTTAGCACATCCAGGCAACTCTACAATGTGCTCCCTATGGCCAGGGAGAAATCTGGGTTAGGGTTATAAGCCTGTATGAAACTGGGTTCCTGATTCCTTCCAGCTCCCATGAGGCTCCTAAAATTCACTTAAAAAGCAAACTGCTTCATTCTCATGCTGGAACCTGACAGATGTGAAAGGGAGGCACTGACATATTGCAGAAAAATGGTGTATTTCTACCTGTCATTTTGGTGCCATCACTCTGCATATATACAGGAAGGGTTCACTGCACTTTTATTCTTCAGAAATCCTCCTGAAATACAAGGAAAATATAAATGTTTCACCCACACAGTCATTTCACTGGCAGCCAAAGGCACAGCCCTGATGGAAGAATAATTGTCCACTTTACCTTTTTTCTGTGTGGAGCAGGAACCTAAGCTGACCAATTTTTTCCAGGCAATTCTGTACTTAGGGCTAGAATTCTCGGGAGCCCTTTGTGCCAGAGGAATGCTTCTCCTCCCAATAAAGGACTTACCTCACAGCTATGATGACACTCTCCCAGAGAAATCCACATGTGCCTGTTTCCTTACTCTTGTTTCCATTGTAATATTCTCTTTCCTTGGCTGACAGCTTCTTGCTCAAGGCAGATGTTGACAATCGTTCACAAAAATAAAGAAAAACAAAACATTGCAGAGGTTTTTATAGTGAAGACTTATGGCTACCTTGCATGCAAGGCACAAGTCAAATAGTACTGATCAGTTCTTAACAGATTTTAACAAGGTTCAGTACTGCTCAGCTCCTGACCCAGTGGCAAAGGAAGAGGTTGGCCCTTCTGATCTGTCTGCTGAGCAATCTACACTTCCTGTAAACCCTCCTGAAGCTCTTATAACTAAAGATTGAGGGAGATTGGCAGGCCCTAACTTCAGCCTCCATAAAAGTTTAAAGGAAGAGGCCCAGTACGTAATCACAGCATAACTTCTTGCCCCCAGCTAGCAGAGCCTGTCAGAGGATGTGTAGTGATAAGCCCAAAATGTGTTCTCCAGACATTTGTCCATGTTGTCTAGGGTACCTGGACAGTCTCTTACTGCTCTTATATGAACGACCCTTCACAGTTCTGCATCACCCCTTCCTTGAGAAGATATCTCCCAAGGCTACAACTTTCAGCTGTGCTGCAATTTGGAGGTCCAAGTTTGTACCCTCACATGCCAAGAACCTTGCACTTCTTGCAAGCACACGCTGGTCACTGAAACCCAAACTGCTGCCCCTGGAACACCGTAGCAAATCAAGTTGGCAACTGACGGCAAGCAGGAGCCAATCTGTATGTGCCTACCTGCCTTGTAATCCTGTGGTGGCCCAGAGAAGAACTCTTTCAGGCAGAGTCACAACTGTAGTTCTGCCACTGGCACTGAAGGCAACAACAGCTCAAAGCCTGCAGAAATCTTACAGCTTCCTAGGCAGCATGTAGGCTATGGCACTTCCCCAAGGCACCAGCCTGGTCATCTACCACCTGCTCTACTAAGGTATGACAGTCAACTAGAACAAGAATGACACGGGCAGTACTCGGGTCATTTTAGTAATCTTCAGAACATTTCCTAGGAGGCCAGTGGACTAGCAGTGACCCTCACGTCATTCAGATTGCAGCCATTCTCAGTACCTTCCCATGCACCCTGATGCTCTGATAATACTTCTGTTTCTGCCTGTCCAGATGTGGAGGCAGCATGTACTTTGCAGGCTGGCGAGAGAATTTAGAAAGAGTGCTCTTACCAAGAGAGATGGTACACACGTTTAATCCCAGCACTCAGGAGGCAGAGGTGGGGGACTCTCTGTGAATCAAAGGCCAGCCTGAGACTATATTGTAAATTCCAGGTCAGCCTTTGCTAGAGCAAGACTCCAATGCCAAAAAATTAAAAAAAAAAAAAAAAAAAAAAAAAAAAGATCTGCCCTTGATGGCTTGCGCCTTGAGAGGCAGAGGTAGGATGACTGCTGTGAGTTTGAGGCCACCCCGACTCCAGAATGAATTCCAGGTCAGGCAGGGATAGAGCAAGTCCATACCTCAAAAATAAATAAATAAATAAATAAATAAATAAATGCGTGTTGTGTAGCAGTTTCCTCTGAATTTGAAACATTCCCTCCTGGAGAGAGGAGAGAAGAAGCTCATGACACTCAGTAAGTGAACAACTCAGAGATCTTTACAAGTTCCTGAAAGTTTCACGATCAGAAATCCCCCCACAAGGTTACAGAAGTTGCACCCAGTAAACAACTGCTGCAGGAGACTCTCGTACCAGCCCAGCTGGCTGCAAGTCCTGCGGTGAGTTTCAGAGATGCCACTTCTCTGAGTTTTCTCCTTTGCTACGGAGGGCTTCCCCATGGCACACATACATTTGAGTCACCCACGCTCCTGGAAGAAACCCCTCACCCAAACTATGTATGTGAAGCCAATAAACTCACTGATTCACCGAGTTTGATGTGGGTGCAATTATTACTTTGGTCTCTTGTCAGAGCCCTATCAGGATGAACAGACATTTATTCTATTATCTCCAGAAAATGTTAACACAACAAAGAGGTATAAGATGTGCCTGCACAGGGAGAGGCAGCAATAGCTGAGGAAAGTTATATAGGAGAAGAGTTGGGAGGAGGATGTGTAGGCCACGATGGTACTCCAGCACCCATGGATCACAGGAACCAGGGTGCAATGGTATCAACCGAAGTGGCCAGCAGCACAGTCAGCAGCAAGGCCAGACAATCCTTGTGTCTGCTGCCTGTGAACATGTGGCCCTCTGTCCATTAACTGGCCAAGGCTCATCAGGAACAGCTGCTGGACCTGTAGAGCACTTTCCTGTGGAATCAGCATGCCAGCTTGCCAGCACAGGAAATGCACTGCTTGCTTTGTGCCATTTCCTGGAGCTCATGCTGGTCCAGGGAAGCCTTTGGATCCATTACTAGTCCCACTCTTGGCCTGGTAAAATCAAAGTCACCTATGGATCCAGGCAGCCAGAGTTACTTCTCCTGCACATGGTTTCTGACGTACTGTGGAAGTTACGTCCATTGGAAATGAAGGTACTTTCCAGCAGTCTTTTTATTTTTTTCAGTTTTTAATATTTTTGGAGAGAGATAAGAGACTGAAACAGGGAGGGAGAGAGAGACAGAGAGAAAGAGAGAGAGAATGAATATGGGTGTGTCAGGGACTCCAACCATTGCAAACCAAACCTAGAAGTATGCACCACCTTGTGCATCTGGCTTATGTGGGTCCTGGGAAATCGAACCTGAATTCTTAGGTTTTACGGGCAAGTGCCTTAACTGCTCAGCCATTTCTCCAGCCCCTTTCCTACAGTCTTTAAAGGAATCAGGTTGGAACCCTGTTGGGAGAGTTGAGAATATGCAAATGTGGTTGGAAAAGTGGCGTGTGGGATTGTGCCTCTGAATTTTGCTCAATATTTTCACCATGGATTGTGTCTTGATTAATTTTTGCATGTTTAACTGGATTGGAATATTCCTGATATTACTAATTATTGGACTCCCCTTAAAACTATTACATGAGAAGCTCCCTAAGCAAGACTCATGGTGAATGTTATAGGGCAATGAAGTCAGTAGTGAATTGGAAAGAGAACATGGGGTATTTCATATAGCAGATTACTATCAAGGGTGCCTAAGTCCTCAAAGGTCCCCCCAAAATTCCAGAGAATTCAAAAGTTGTCTGGCTTCCTTCCCTCCTCCCTCCCTCCTTTCCTGCCTACCTTCCAGAGCTATTTTCTGACACTGGTGAGGCTCCAAGAAGGCCTCAGCAGTGGTGGAGTCAGACTGGTCATGTGTGTCCATTTCCACTGATCCCAGCAGACCCTACCACCCAGCCCAGACCACCAGCCAGCTTGTGCATCCCAGCAATCACTCCTACCTGATACTTAGAGAGGGAAGATGAAGGACTGGAGCTACAAGTCCACACAGTCCTTGGCTTCTGAGGAGAAAGGATGGTCTTGGGAAGTGAGGCCATGACAGGCCTAGAAAACAGGCTCTGAGGAATCCTGAAATTACACTTGCAACCTAGCAAAGGCATGTAATAATTATCTGCCAAACACCAGATATTCTCCACTCCTCCAGGGAGGAAACCTAAGGGAACATCCAGAAACCTGGAAGAGGTAGAGGAGCAGAAGCCAACCATGGCTGTCACCTGCTCCCTCTCCAAGGAGGAGCAATGTTTTTACAGGCCTGGTCAGATTTACTCTGCTCCCACCAATCTAAACTCTTCTTCATCCCCAAACCTGCCCCTCCCCACCACTTACTATGGACACACCAGCATGGCAGGCACCCTGATTCCTGAGTAAGGAGCAGCCTTCCTTTGTTCATAGTCTCAATGCTCCTCTGACACACACACACACACACACACACACACACACACACACACGCACACACACACACACAACTTGCCCTCCCTCCTCAACAAGGCTAATGTCACATGAAGCTGTAACCTGTATGTATTCGGTCCTCGGTCCCTTGCTGCAGACACTGATGACAGGGCTGGTGCATGGTGTGGGGGTCTCAACTTATTCTGACAAGCCTCACTGGCCTGTACTGCAAGAAGTAGTAGTGAAAGTTTCCTCCTTAGACCCTTGGAGGCCCTCAAACAAATTGTCCCTGTCACAAGGTAGGCTCCCTGTCACTTCTCCCCCACCTGACTTAGACCCTGCCCCAGAAGATACCATGGTTATGGTGCAGGAAAGGGCAGAATTTTGGGGCAGAAATCCACGTTGTCCTCACTGGGTATCTAGTACCTAGTGCAATGGAGAGATGCAGAGCCACCTATTGCCCAAGGGAGACTGGCTTCTCTGTGGTAGCCACTTAGGCAGGCCAGAGCTCCAATCTACCCTCCTGCTTCCAATTTAGGCTGTTTTCCTTCCATGAGGCTCTAGTAACAAGCAGCTAACTCTTCTACCACCCACCACGCACAGACTGCTCCTCACCAACCCCAAGTTTCTGGTTGTATATTTTCCTTTGCTTACTAGTTCTGAACAATTGTGTTGTTCCTTGTTCACCGTTTCATTCTGAGAACCATATCACCACTACTTCTGCCAGGGCCAATGCCCCTCCATCCACCCTCCTAGTTCTGCCTACATTCCCTTTTGCCAAGACATGCTTCATGGTCCTTGGGGGCAGCAAGACCAGACACAGATATGTATTTGTCTGGTAACTAGGATGCTGCAGCAGAGTGAGGAGGGAGACATATACCATAGAAATGGAGTAGGGGCTCTCTCCCCCATTGCTCTGCTTTGGAGGCATGGCCATTATTTACTCTAGACTGGGACTCCTCTTGTGGTAGGCATTTTGTTGTATGAAAATATTTCTTCCTCTTTTTTTCAAGGTATAGTCTCACTCTAGTCCAGGCTGACCTGGAATTCACTATGTAGTCTCAGGGTGGTCTCAAACTCCTTGAAGTCACTGTGATTCTATTACCTCTGCCTCCCAAGTGCTGGGATTAAAGGTGTGTGCCACCATGCCCAGATGAAAATATTTCTTTTCCTATGGGAAAATAAGAGGGCACCTGAAACATTTATGCTGACTATTTTCCATTTTATTGCTAATGGGAGTGGAGAGATATGGTTGTCATGGCCAGCAGGGCCCAGCAAGGTGTTGGCTACACTTTAAGTGCCCTTCCTCCACAGGCTGATGGAGAACAGTGACACTCTTGGGTTCCTCCAATGTCTTCAGTGTACCAGATATAGCACCATTGTGCATAAATATTCTGTGAAACTTCCCATTTCAGGCTCTTTTTTTTAACTAAACCTGGAATCAGCAAAAGGGATTGGTTTAGTATATTAAGTATGGAGGAGTTATCATGTCAAAAATTCAACATACAGGGCTGGGGAGATGGTTTAGTGGTTAAGGTGCTTGCAAGGCCTAAGGACCCATGTTCATCTCCCCAGATCCCATGTCAGCCAGAAGAATAAGGTGATGCATGCACAGGGTCGCACATGCACACAAGGTGACATATTCATATTTATTGCAGTGGCTAAAGATCCTGGTGTGCCAACTCTTTCTCTCTAGCCCCTCTCCCTCCCTCTCTCCCTCTCTCTCTCTCTCTCTCTCTCTCTCTCTCTCTCTCTCACTCTCTTGTTCTCATTCTGACTCTCACTCATTAAAAATGCCCAGTGTATTGAACTTACCTCAAAAAAGAAAGAAAGAGAGAGAGGGAGGGAGGGAGGGAGGAAGGAAGGAAGAAACAAAGAGAAGAAAGGAAGAAATCGAACATACTACTGGCAAATGCCAAAAAGTCTGCCAGAGACAGCCCCCTGCCACCTTGAAAACCCCTGGGGAGTCAGATAGCTGGCTGGTGACTTCAGTAAAAAGGAATTCAAAGAAGTTCATTTCCTTCATACTTGCTAATCCCTCTCCCTCCCCACTTCTCCTTGGACATAACCACCACCCCCAGCCCTAGGCTGGGTGGACACCTCACATTTCCAGGGTCTGCAGTACTGAGATGTGATGTGTCCCTCTGCAATTAGACTCTCCTCCAATAAAGCCTAATTTCTCTGTCATAGTTATTCCTACTTGTCTCCATCTTTTTCTAAAAACAGTAGACAATATTGTTCTAGGAAACACATCATACATCGTCAAATGCTACTGAGATTTTTCCATTGCACAGCAGACTCTAGTTTATAATTGCTCACATATATTACAGTAATACTCCGAACAGAGTATGGACCTACATTGTGCAAGTTCATGGTGTCCGTTCTACCTCCACAAAAGCAAGCAAAAATTACCCAAGATACCCAAGCAGTGTCTATAAGTGTCTCATGCAAGGCAATCTAGAAAATGCGCTCATTCCCTAGCACTGGGCAGACACAGGGCCATTCTTTATCTGTCAATTATTTCCTTCTTCCAACCCTAGTGAGAATTTTTCTTATGGCTTCAAGGGATCACATGATAGAACGTCAAGCAATACAAATTCAGAGCTGCCAGTTTGCATCATCTTACCAAAACCCTACATATAAAACAGAACCAGCCACGTGTCCTTTAAGCTTCCTTCTTACATTGATTGCACTTAATTAATCTTAAATTTAATTACTCAGTGTATTATATGTGCAAAATTGTCCTTTTGCCCAAATTCACTGACACACTCCTTTAGCTAAGTGTGCATGTTTTTATAACTCAATACAATGCACCTCTCTTGTAACCACCATGTTCCTTCCTGAAAACACGAATATTTCCAAGATCATCCCGAGTCCCAGCATAGCACCACATAAAATTCTCCTGTAAAGGAACTCTGTCTGAACCCTGTCTGTCTGAGCAAGGTGAATATAAATTTTAGCACTTGAATGTAAATTTTAGCACATAAACATGTACATGCTTGTAGATACCTATGATTGTATTTTAATATGTTCCATAGGAATCTATGTTATTTGTCAAAGTGTCCATCCATCCATATGTAACTGTTACATATAGAGTAAGAGAAATTTATTTTATTTTGCTTTTTCCTTTAGGGAAACATTACTTCCAGTAATGGGAAAAGAAACACTAGCTTGTTCCTTTTTATTTTTCTGGGTATTTTTCCAGTTTGCACTTTCAAAGGCCCCCAGTTCAAACTTCTTTGCCAGCATCAAACTAGCAAAGAAACCCTCAGCAGCATCACAATGTCTAGGACAAACCTGTCCATGTCCTGAAGCAGGACATCAGGTGCCCTGCAAAGTGCTTGTACATGTTGACTGACCTTCACTGTGCCAACTGAGGAGCTTTTGGTATTCACTGTTAGGTGTGAAATGAAGCTTCTTCTGTGCATTTTTATGAGTATGCCAAGGCCTCTTGCCACTGCAAATGAACACCAGGCAGTTGCCCTACTTTTGGAACCTGGCTTACTTAAGTGGATTGGAAATTGAACCTTGGCTAAGAGGCTTGACAAACAAGTGCTTTTTTTAAAACAAATTTTATTTATTTATTTGAGAGCGACAGACACAGAGAGAAAGACAGATAGAGGGAGAGAGAGAGAATGGGTGCTCCAGGGCTTCCAGCCTCTGCAAACGAACTCCAGACGCGTGCGCCCCCTTGTGCATCTGGATAACCTGGGACCTGGGGAACAGAGCCTCGAACCGGGGTCCTTAGGCTTCATAGGCAAACGCTTAACCGCTAAGCCATCTCTCCAGCCCAACAAGTGCTTTTAACCCGTAAGCCATCTTCCCACCTTGCTTTGGGCATGTTTTTAAATCTGTTATCTTTCGTTACAACTCAGTAAGTATGTTTTTTTGGTAAATTTCAGAAAGAATATTGTTCAGAAGTTGTTTTAAGTTGTGATGAAATTAAAAGCTTGGTTGAGAGCTTCACAGTCATGAAAAAACATAGTTAAACCTCATATCAGAAAAGGAAGACTCAAGTTTAATTCCTCAAAACAGTGAGCATAAAGGGTAGAGAAATGGCTTAGCAGTTGAGGTGCTTGCCTGCAAAGCCTAATGACCCAGGTTCAATTCCCCAGGACCCATGTAAGCCAGATGCACAAGAACACTACATCACATGTTGTCTTGCACTAGATTGGCATTTTTGAAATGGTAGTGTTCAATCATGGGCTTGCACTCATGCTACACAAAGGTTATCTGCCACAGATTTATGTGCCCAAACAGAGTGATCACTGTTTGGAGATGACTGGTACAAAATTCTCTGTTGTGTGTGTTTCTTTAACATGTGTGTACAGCCCACTACATTGAGGAAGTTCTTGGGCACTATGGTGGCTTGATTCAGGTGTCCCCCACAAGCTTAGGTGTTCTGAATGCTAGGTTCCTAGCTGATGGAGATTTGGGAACTAATGCCTCCTGGAGGCAGTGTATTGTTGGGGGTGGGCTTATGGGTGTTATAGCCAGTTTCTCCATGCTAGTGTTTGGCACACCCTCCTGTTGCTGTGGTCCACCTGATGTTGGCCAGGGGGTGATGTCCATCCTCTGCTCATGCCGTCATTTTCCCTACCATCATGGAACTTCCCTCTTAAGCCTGTAAGCCAAAATAAACCTTTTTTTGCCCACAAGCAACTCATGTTTGGGTGATTTCTACCAGCAATGTGAACCTGACTGCAACAGACACATAGTTATTTTGGTTTTTTGTTGTTGTTGTTGTTTGGTTTTTTTGGTTTTTTGAGGTAGGGTCTAAGTCTAACCCAGGCTGACCTGGAATTCACTATGGAGTCTCAGGGTGGCCTCGAACTCACGGCAATCCTCCTATCTCTGCCTCCCAAGTGCTGGGATTAAAGGCATGGGCCAACTCACCCGGCTCACATAGCTATTTTGACTTCATACAATGAAGCATGACTCGGAACATCTTTGCAGTAATATAGGTGAAAATAAACCTGCCTGCATGCATAGACAAGTAGGAAAACATTAAAACAAGGGAAAAGAACAAAGTGCAGGACGGCCTTGGAAAAACAGAGAATGATACAGGTAAAACCCCATAAGGTATGCCTACCCAGAATCTCCAATCCACGTTTGGAAATATGTGAATATTCGACTTATCAGTCATGGAGCTGTCTGCATACCTCTGAGTCTCATAATCAATAACCGCTGCCCTAACACCAAGAAATTCCATAGATGACTCTAAGGAGTTTGTAAGGAGGAAAGGGAAAAACACTCAATCTGAGCTGGATAATTTAGGCATTCATTATTTTTCTGAATTATTGTCACACCCTTTGCAAATTTTTGTGTGTTTAAATTTTTTTAATTATTTATTTATTTGACAAATAAAGAGAGAGAGAGAATGGGCATGCCAGGGCCTTCAGCCACTGCAAACGAACTACAGATGCATGTGTTCCCTAGTGCATCTGGCTAACATGGGTGCTGGGGAATCTAATCTGGGTCCTTTGGCTTTGCAGACAAACACCTCAACCACTAAGCCATCCCTGTAGCCCAATTTTTGGTCGTTTTTTTTTCTTTTTTGGTCTTTTTTGAGACAGGATCTTACTGTGGTCCAGGCTGACCTGATACTCACTCTGTCGCCCCAGGATGGCCTCGCAAGGATCCTGCAGCTTCACCCTCCCAAGTGCTAAGATCAAAGGCAAGTGCCATCACATCAGGTTTGAAATTTTTTTATTTGTATTTTTATTTACTTATTATTATTATTATCATGGGGATTTTTTGAGGTGGGGTCTCACATCTTATCTCACTCTAGACCCAGCTGGCCCCAAACTCACAATGATCTTCATATCTCAGCCTCCTGAGTGCTGGGATTAAAAGCTTGGGCCACCACACCCAGTTACCAATTTTAAATTTGTTTTGTAAAGCTTCTTTAATGTGTGTGTAGAGCTCACCATGTTGAGAGGTTTGTTCTAATGTTCTCAATTTTAAGAATTTTTTAAAAGTATATTTTATTTATTTATTTTATCTTGAGAGAAAGAGAGAGAGAAGGAAGCAGGTAGAAGTAAAGAATGGGTGCGCCAGGGCCTGTAGCCACTGCATACAAACTCCAGACCCATGCACCACCTTATGCATCTGGCTTACATGGTACTGGGGACTCGAACCTGGGTCCTTAGGCTTGGCATGCAAGCACCTTAACCACTAAGCAATCTCTCCAACCAAATTTTAAGACTTTTGTCTTCACTGCAACCCCAAGCAGGCCAGATCCCATGCAGGGTGAGGATGCTTGAATGCATCCAACACTAGGAAAGATATTACAGACAGAGTCTGGCAAATAATAAAGGGCTAGTGAGTTGCTGTTATAAGTTGTAGTCCTAACTAATTAGAATGATTTGAAACTTAGCCAACAGACCAAGACATTCTTCATGGGGATGAGGCCATGGGAGGCAGTTATATGTTACCACTACAATCCCAGGTATGATGGTGCAGCAGAGTGAGGAGCAAAATACATACTAAATATAAAGTGTGCATGGGCTGCCTTTTCCCATGTTCTGATGCTGTTTATGGGCATGGTTTTGTCCTAATGTGGGGTTGCCCCTCTGGTCTCTTATATTTGTAGTAAATAGAACAGAAAATATCCTTGTCTGTGGGGAAAAGAAGGCATATGAAACAAGTATGGTAAATCAAACGTTTACTTACATTAATGTAAGTGGTGAAGCTAAAAGGTTGTCATGGGAGACCAAGGTGGTGCACACTCCGTAAGAACCCATCCCAAACTTAGTCTTGCAGAAGAATGGCACTCTT
The DNA here is from genome assembly GCF_020740685.1 of Jaculus jaculus. NCBI lineage: Eukaryota > Metazoa > Chordata > Mammalia > Rodentia > Dipodidae > Jaculus > Jaculus jaculus. Next base: position 116,190,488 of record NC_059125.1, read on the forward strand.
GGGCTCCTAAATTCCTCATGGAAAGGCAGTTCTGATATCATGTGAGGAACCTCCATGCTGCAATGTCCTCTCATCTCTCTTGATTTTGGCTCTCTTGTTGCTGAACCACTGCTGAAATCAGAGCAAGAAAGGGACTGATTTACCATAGTGAACAGTCAATGTCATGATGGAAGAAAACACCATGTACCTCCTGAGGTGCACAGGGATGGGGCGAGGCCAAAAACATGAAGACTCAGGGTACAACAAAGTTGCAAATCACAAGCAAGGTGGGGCAGAATTCTTAGTGCACTTTTAAAGATTAACGCCAAGAGCTGGAAAGAGATGCCTCTGCAGTTAAGCCACTTGCCTATGAAGCCTAAGGACTGAAGCTGGATTACGTGCAAAGCCTAAGGCCTCAGGATCGATTCCCCAATACCCATGTAAGCCAGATGCACAAGGTGGCACATGCATCTGGAGTTCCTTTGCACTGGGTAGAGTCTCTGGCACACCTATTTTCTATCTCCTCTTTCTCTTTCTCAAACATATATATAAGCAAACACCAAAAAGCCAGGTTTTGATAGATTATGACTTTAATCCCAGCACTTGGGAGGTAGAGGTAGGAGGATCACCATGAGATCAAGGCCATCCTGAGACTATGTAGTGAATTCCAGGTCAGTCTGGGCTAGAGTGAGACCCTACCTTGAAAAACCAAATAAAATAAAATAAACCACAAAAAAAACCCAAAAAAGATTAACTCCAGTTTATCAGAGTTGATTGTCAGAAAGCTAAGTGTCAGTAGAGTGAGGGTCGGTAGAAAATTCGTACTGACCAAAGGACTGTTTCATGAAAAATATAGAGAATTCCAGGCATAGTGGCACACTTCTTTAATCCCAGCACTCAGGAGGCAGAGGTAGGAGGATCGCAGTGCGTTCAAGGCCATCCTAAGACTACATAGTGAATTCCAGTTCAGGCTAAGCTAGAGTGAGACCATATCTCAAAAAACCAAATACACACACACACACACACACACACACACACACACACACCATCCCACATCCATTTCTATAGGACTGAGACTGCTCAGCTCTACCAAAGGTTGCCTGGTGACTTCAGTTTTGTCAGGGCAGGGCACTGAGATCACCCTTCAGGCCCTGGTGTGCCAGTTCTCTCCCTCCCTCCCTCTCTCTCTCTCTGAAAAAAATACAAAAAATAAAATAAAATTTAAAAAGAATCTGAATTTAGATGGCAGTCCCACCCTACTGTGCTTATAGACAGCTCGGAAGTGCTTAAGGGTACTTAGGCTCATCTCCCATGAGGGCTTCCTGTAATATAAGCTCCTTAGTCACCCACCCACCTGGGTAAGCAACCTGCCTATCTTCCTACTCTACTCCCCCTTCATCCACACCCGTACAATTCCCATTGTCCCAGGAACCACCACATTTATTTTTTTTAAATATTTTATTTATTTATTTATTAGAGAGAGAGACAATGGGTGCACCAGGGCCTCTGCCACTGCAAACGAACTCCAGACACATGTGCCAGCATGTGCATCTGGCTTACATGGGACCTGGAGAATTAAACTGGGGTCTTTAGGCGTCAAAAGCATGTGCCTTAACTGCTAAGCCATCTCTCCAGCCCTTATTTTTCTTTTTCTTAAATTGATGTTATAAGGCTTAAACATAGGTTGTAGGAAACTGCAGGCCAGTAGGTACTCTATCCTCCACTGGTCTTGCAGTCTCTACAGTCATTGACTATCATTCAGGATCTAGAGTCTGATGTTCTCTTGACAGTGGAAAGATTGCATTTTCTCAATGATTTACTATTAATACAACCCACCACCACACACTGAAAACTCTTCTTTGAGAGCAGCAACTCTTAAAATTATTTTTATTTATGAGGGGGAAAAAACAGAGAATGGGCATGCTGGGTCCTCTAGTTACTGAAAACAAACTCCAGATGCATACACCACTATGTACATATGGCTTTTGTGGATTCTGGGGAACTGAATCTAGCTCCTTGGGCTTTGCAGACAAGCACCTTAACTGCTAAGCCATCTCTCCAGCCTGATGGCAGCAACTCTTTTAAAATAACTGGGCACAGAGTTTCCCTTTTATGTTTATGTCCTAAGCATGTGTGTACGGCTTAGCCTAGCACTGGTGCAGGCATTGTTTTAATGACCACTTGTTTTTAAGTCCTATAATCTCCAGTAACAGGCAAAGGTGGAAGTACCCAGTGCAGTGTACACATTCATTTTTTTTCAAGGTAGGGTCTCACTCTAGCACAGGCTGACCTTTTCACTATGGGGTCTCAAGGTAACCTCGAACTCACAGCGATCCTCCTACCTCTGCCTCCCGAGTGCTGGGATTAAACTGCGTGCGCCGCCACACCCGGCTCACATTCTTAAACATAATAATCATTGGGCAAAGATTATCATTATCCACTTTCTCAAAGTTCTCAATGGTTTCTTGCAGGGTGGGTGTCTCATCTGACAGAAGGCTGTGTAAATCCAGATCCATGGTGTAAGGGCTACAGGCATGGAAGAACATGAGGTCTTTCCATTGTCATTACAGGAACTAGAAGCAAGCAGACACGGAGATCATCGTGTCCACTCAATTCTGAACTGACACCATGTTCAGACAGTGGAATGTGGAAGATAGGTAGGGTGTTGAGACTTTTTCCAAGTGTTCACAGGATAGGTGAACTTGTAAATCTGAGTTCTAACCCACTTCCCTACCACCTGTCCTGGAGTCAGTTTGCAGAGGTATGGAAATGGCCGGCAACTAAATGTGCTTGGTTGCAAAGCCTGCTGGCCCTGGGTTTGAGTTTGCAGTAGCCATATAAAGCCAGATGCAGAACGCAACATTTGCACCTGATATATGGTTGCACCAGGAAGAGGCCCACTCCCACATAGTCTCAGGCTCATTATGATTTTTTTTTATTTTTATTTTTGTTTATTTATTTATTTTAGAGAGTGTGAGAGAAAGATAAGGAGAGAGAGAGAGAAAATTGGAGCTCCAGGACCTCAGTCATTGCAATTGAACACCAGAAGCTTGTGCCACCTAGTGGGTATGTGTGACCTTGCACTTGCCTCACCTTTCATGCATCTGGCTTACATGGGATCTGAAGAATAGAACATGGGTCCTTAGGCTTCTCAGACAAGATTATCCCCTCTCTCCTTCTCCCTTTCTCTTTCTCCTTCTCGCACCCCACTCTCCCCCCCCCCACACACATCCCACAGATCAATCTGAATATTTAAAAGAATAAAGCAAACCAGCTTGCAATTCTGCACCAATTCCTCAGAGTACTTGCTGATGTCCAGTAGGATATGTCAGTGCAGGGTTGACCACAGGAACATTTTGCCCAGGTTGAAGTCAGCAACTTTCTGCCCGCTTCAAAATGAATATTCTACCCAGGTCAAAGTCGGGAACATTCCGGCAAGATCGAATTCGGGAATATTCTGGCCAGGTTCCGGTCTGGAACATTCTGCCCACACTAGAGAGGTGCCTGGAAGCTGCAGAGCACCTCACACTGCCCTCACCTAGGCCACGCCCACACCACAGGTGAGAGCCAATAGCAGCGCTCCTGGACAGGGCGCCCCCTCCCTGTGGAAACCGCTGTTGGCTGGGCGCGCTCTGCTAAGTAGGGGACCTGGTCCACCACCTCTGCGCCACCTCCACCTCCACCGTCACCTTCACCACCTGCACCCCAGCACAGCACCCCACCCCCGGCCCACGTGCTGCTGCTGTCAAGCTCTGTCCGTGGTCGGTGATAAGTACCACCACATGTGCCACCACGGGGTCCTCAACTTCCGCAGTCTGTGGGCGGAGGACGGGCCCAGGACGGGAGCGGAGGCGGAGGAAGGGGCCGCGGCAGCCACTGTGGCCGCGCAGGGTGGTGAGGGGCTTCCGTGGAGCCCTAGGGCCAAGGTGAAGGCCGGGGGCAGCCTGGAGGGCCTCCATGTGGATGAGAAAGAAGTGGGCGACTTCAGGGACACTGGTGGTGACATGAGTGACAGGGGGAAGGAGAGACATCGAGAGATGCTGCGGGAAGAACGAGCGACCTTGGCTGGCAGCGATCCGAAGCCTCCGCGCAGGCGGCCAAGGATCCAGTGGCGCCTCGCACCCTGGCAGCTGAACATTCTGGAAATTGTTTTCCAGGAAACTCCTTACCCCAGCTTTGTCACAGTGTGAGTTGCTTGGCCTCCGGGACCCATCTTGTTCTCCAGGGCCACATTTCTAGGTGCCATCATTTCTCCCAGCGCCTCACCCTTCTTGATCTCCAAACCACAGAGGTCTTTGCCATCTTTGGGCCTTGCCGGTGGAAAGGGTGCTGGGGCGGGAGAAGGGGGTGTTAGTGGTTGTCAAGGTTAGTGCACTCATGTACTGTTGGATGAGTCAAGTCTACAAACTGGTTAAGACCCCTCAATTTGTTTGTTTGTTTGTCTTCCTTTTCTTCTTCCTTCATTCCTGTTTCTTCTTCACTTTTTTTGGGGGGGGAGGTGAGATACTTGATCCTGTGTTCTTATGCATGCTAGGCAAATGCTCTGGCACCATGCTAGACCACCAATCCTTGTTTAGCTTCTTTCTTGAATTGTGGTACAATACATTTGGTAAAATATCCTGAATAATCCACTTTTCTACCCTAAAGGTTGCCATCTTCGAGTATTTTCATGTTGGTTCAAGATTCTTCAACATGCCAAGACGAAACGCTGCTCCCCCCCAAAAAAAGTCTCACCTTTCCCTCTCTCCTCCACAGAAAGGAGCTCGCAAGGACCCTGTATCTCAGTGAATCCACAGTTAAGGTCAGTCAAAAAACGCATTTGGCTGTGAGCTCTGTTTCAGGTCAGAGCCACTTATTCAAAGCCAAGTTTGAGTGGGTGTGTTTCTTTGCTGGCTGTTTTGTGATTGAAAAGAAGCGATGAATCTTTGAGTTTTCCAGAGAGGGTGGTTCTTGGAGTTTTGCGGAGGGGAAAATGAAATAACTACGCATGACTTTGTGGTTGTTTCCCATTTCCTGAGGAACCACCATCTCTCCACTAAAAAAGTAAAACAACTAACGTCTAATTTATACCAAAAATTAAATGCATATATATCATAAAGCATCATATTTATATACACATGGAAAACAAATATATGGGTGTGTGTTATATATATGTATATGTACATATACATATATATACACACATACACATGCATATATTTATAAATACATGAGGCTATTTTTCTTTAAATTCTTCAGAAAGTAGTGACTGTTTAGGGAACTTATGTATGGAGTCATATTAGGGCTCAAAGTTACCTCAGGCTTAATTCAAATTGATGCAGACAGCTGCACAGTTGTGAAAGGGTTCAGTAGCACTAAATTGCTAGAAACCAACCAAGCCCTTTCACTTAGCTTGATGAATGATATAATATTGATTCAAGGAAAAAATTTTCACCCAAGAAAGGTACACTCCATGCAACTAATGTCTGTGTAGTTAAGCAGAAAATGATGAGGGAAGAGATTTTAAAACCCTTTGTCCTCCTCCTTTGTTGAGTTTTTAGTGCGGTTATTAGACATTTGAAGGTTTAATTTCCCAGAATGCAATGCTGTGCCTAACTGCAAAATTGGCAAAGTGATCTCATTCTCATTTTGAGATATGGATTTAAAAACAAGTTTCAAAAGCAAAATATAAAGAATAATATCAAAATAATTTTGGTGAACATAATGATGACAATCTGAAGTAAGTGTGTAACTGAGTTTTTCTTTTGAGTACCTGGAATCGTGGAAAGTTTTTTTTTTTTTTCCTCTTTGAGAAGGCAGTATTTGGGGGAAGGGGGTTTTGTGGACTGGAGAAGAGGGTCTCATTTCAGGACAGATGAATTGACTTATTGTCGAGAAGTTTTTTTTTGTCCTTCACAAGGTGCAGTTGAATATATGTTTCGTGGGATAAAGTGAGGAGGCCTTGAGCACAAAGGAAGCGAAGTGCTGTGTGTCAACACACACAAGGCCGGTGCTCAGGGGCCTTCACTGCTGCTTTGCTCAGGGCCCTGAGTGATGGCTGAGGAAAACTGCCTGCGTACTCTGGAGTGCGGTGGTAAGAACAGCAACCCGACACAGCAGGCTGGGAGCCCTGGCATCCTAAGGCCACAGAGTAGGATTGTCAGTCTGGAGAGGCTCACCTGGGAGAACTTGGGAGGTAGAATGAGGCATTTACCTAGGGTGATGAGCATTGAAACCCTGAAGATCTGGCACTGGGTCCCCCCAACCCCCTGGGTTGACATGTTCCTGAACTGTGGGTGTAAAGAGAACATGAGCACAGGACAGAGGTGAGGGGAGCCACACTTGGTCTCCATTGCTTCCATTCTCCACAAACGGGCTTTCATGGACCGATAGTATGCAATCCCCCTCCGTTTGCAAACGTACGAGGTAAGTTTTAAGAAAAAAAGCATGGGGAACACAGGCCAAATGTCAGTCCACACAAGCCAGCCACTGTGACTTTGGATGAGCTCATGGTGATATCCACTGAAGTAGGTTTGAATCCCCTTTCTGGGGCTCCTATTCCTCTGCTCTTAGTCTATACATGCATAAAACGAAGGGTGTCCACAAAGGAGAGAAGGTTCTTGGAGACATTGTTTGCAGATTAGCACCATAAAAAGCAGTAAATATGGTAGAAGTTCGTTTGCTTGGAGCCTGAGAGGATGGTGTCATCTGATGGGTATTTGTGCCTGCATTTGCAAAGCCACTAGACATTGAGGAGGAGGCATTGTTGTGAACTGCTGTGCACTTTGTGGCTGATTAACCCCTGAGTGACAGCAGTTCAGGGTTTTGACCTTTGGGATTTCCCAAGATTGAATTGCCTTTGGATGTCATGAGGGAGCAGCAGGACCTAGGATGTCCCACCATACCGGGTAGGCAACAGAGGCCAGGACACTGGAACAGCAAGCAGGTCAAACAGGGAGAGCTGCATTTGTTGTGAGTCATGGCAGCTTTCAAGGGGTAGACAGTCCAGAGGACAGAAATTACCTCAGTGACAATGATCTTCCCTGTTCCCCTAATCTCCAGTGGTGGGCACCCAAAGACCTGTGAGTGGTTTATGTCATTTTGCTCTGGTTGTTCTTGAGTTATCCATGACACACAGGCTAAACTATCAGAGCACAATACAGGCCTCCTCTGGAAGGCCACTTTTAACCTTCTACAGAGCTCAGGAATCCATGGGACACCCCTAGGCACCCTTGAAGACCAGCTTCTTTCCAAAAATCCCATTTTCTCCTTCCTATTGCTCATTGACATCACTGGGAAGATGAGGTTTGCAATCAGGAAAATAGCTTTTCCCCTGCATATGAGCTCAAATTGGGACCACATAGTGTGTCCTTCACATTCTCCCAAAGAAGGCAAAGTTCCACTAGTGTCTAGGGCCTTGAGGCAGCCGCACAGCTCATGGCCAGATGTGAGGAAGCAGACATTGCCTGAACCTGTTACCCAGGCATTGAGGTAACTTCAGAGCCTGGAGCAACTCATAAGCTGGGCCTGATGTCCAGTGCAGGGAGCAATCATTGAAAAGATAAATATGTAGAAGAGAGAGAGAGAGAGAGAAGTATTGTGTCTGCTGCAGAGCTTGGCACATGCCTGGTGCACATAAGACACCCTAACTAAGGTCATTTGGCAGAATTTTATTTATTTATTTTTTGGCTGAGCCGGGGATGCAACCTAGGAACACACAAATAGTAGCCAAGCACAGTACCCTTGCAGTATGCCCCAGCTCCTTAAGGTATTGGACAAATAAGAGTATGTCATGCCAGGAATGATGAACTGAAGGTGTGAGGGCAAAAGTGTTTACCAAACCAGAATTGATATGAATTATTTAATTAAGAATAATATGGCATGGGGAGACAGAAACACAATGGATGAATTCTTGGAGGAAGAGAATCCAGCTCCTAAGAGGGAATGGGATGCTTTCATGACAGTCTAGGGAAGGTAAGGCATGGCCATGCCACTATCATGCTAAGCAGTAGAATTTAGAACACCACCTATTGTCCTTCCTGCAAGTGGCTACTTGAGGCACAGTCATGATTCATTAGGAGTTAGATGCTCACTCTTTGAAAAAAAACTCAGAAGTCACTGGGTCACATCTCAACCTCTCTGGTTCTGATGGTAAAAGTGTGAGAAAGCTACAGAAAATAGGGTCTGTGCAAACCTGAGAAACCTCCCTGCATTTATACTTATAGGCCGAACTGTTTTCTCAATGGTGGTTTTATCTGCTCAGTGCACTGCAGAAACCCCTTCTCTCCCCCCCCACCCCGTCTCTGTCTCTGTCTCTGTCTGTCTCTCATTGCAGAGCTGGTTTAAAACTAGAAGAGCCAAATACAGGAAAAATGAGATGCTACAAATGCAGAGCTGTGCGACTCCTCACTCCCAGAACACCTGTCCCCAGAGCTAGAGGAGAAGCCCTACAGTGTCCTCCGTGTCCAGGATCCAGAGGGCATTCTGCTGGTGTCACTAACAGCATGCTCACTTATGTTAACCATGACAGCCTTATCTCTTCAGCAATAAAAAGTCAATTTTTTCAATATGTTTCATGTCCTTTCTTGCACTTAGAAAGTTGTGGATATAAATTATTTTTTAAATGCTGTTTAAGTAGAAGACAGAAGTCTATATTCATGTTAGGACAAGAGTTTAGTCACCATTGTTAGGCCTTGCACATCACCTAAGTTTCCCAAGAGCCATAGTGGGTTTCAGGAACACATTCTACTATGTCGCTGCATTGTGCTCTCCTCACCAAGATGCTGCCCATGTGGAACCACAAATATGTGGCTGCAGGAGGAGGGCAAGTCTCAGGTCAGAGGATGGCATGTTTCTAAACAGGGCCAACCTCCTCCTACCTTCAGATTTCATTCATTCCAATCCAAGACTCAAGAGAGAAACTTCTGAAGATTGTACTGTTCTCATTATTTATGGAAATGGAGGCTGCTGAATACTTATTTGGCTGTGACCAGTTCTGTTCACTGTCTTTCCTTTGAATGGAGCACATGGACAGTAGCAGCCACTCTGCCCCAGAGGTCCTGCTACTTCAAAGGAAATACAAAAATCCAGGGGAGAGGGAGGTCTCCCTCTTGTCTCTTCCCAGTTTTGGAGACCCATGGACCCACCTCCTCCATGCCAGATGCTAATACTTAATCAGATGTATGTTGTCAGCTTTACCTTGTTTCAGAAAACCCCATGTACCGCTGGTTGCATGTTTAAGGAAACATTTTTCTTCAGAGGACGTGCAGCTGGAAACCAGAGAGTACTCAGCTCAATATCCTCAGTCACACCTCACATACAAGATGGGTAAAATTTCTATGACAGACTCCTTAATAGAGTTTTTCTTGCTGGTGGAGCTTCTGATTTGGGAGAATGGTATGAGATATGAGTCTTTGGTATCATCCCAGGCAGCCTGCTATCCTACAACACTGCACTCTATTGTCAACATATACATCTCCAGGCTTCAGGAATTGCTTATCATTGGACAAAATGATTGTGTTTAATACGAAAAAATGTGTTACCCTGATGTCCTTCCCAGAGCTCTTCAAAAGCATCTTAAACAATATTTACATCTTTTTGGTCCCAGGATCATTCCAGAAAATCTGGGTTCCAGTTAGTGAGGAATTTCAGCATCGCTCAGACAGGGAAAGAGATCATTTATTTACACTGGTGGGCTGAAATTAGCTCCATGCACTCAAATGTCTTCATCCCCAAATTATGATAAACCCATGTCTTTTAATGGCTGTTTCGCAGAAAGTTTAACATCACCTCGAGTTCTTTACATTATTGGTAGGTTAAACTTATAGGCTATGTAACTGTGGATATGGGAAGGTATCTTTCTTGGGCAGCAAGCAAGCTTGCAAAAATGGCAAAGGGAGTACAGCTGTATACATAGATAACACATTTACAGCTTTATATAGAGTAACTGATACATGGCCTATAAAAGCAAAAAAAAAAAAATGAGCTTTTAGCTTAAAGGGAAGTTCCTTGGGGTGATGGCTATAATTCAAACTTACCTTTAGTTTATGGCCCCTTGTCTTGGTGACTCAAACCTGTCTATCCTACCAGGACCACTGTCTTCTGTATTAAAACCTATATAGTTCACAGGAGCAGGTGAGTTCTCCTCTATTCTTCCTGGATGTTGAGCCTCTGTTTCTGTTGACTGCTCAGTACTTTAGGGTTAGGGTCATAGAGAAGCTATTTTGATTAAGGCTCTACATCCCTCTACATTTTAACCTGTGATCTCACACATTGTGGCTAATTCCTGTCTTGCACTGAACTATATCGTCATGCTAACTGGGATAATGCATTGAAAATAAGTACACACACGATCTGTTTTGTATGTACTTCTATAGTGGGTGTGTGATGCTTATGATGCCAAAGCTTAATGTTCACTCCAGCACTAAGAGTTAAGGAACCCATACTGACTCAGGTTTTCAGCTTTTGTCCTTCCTTTCTTTTTTTTTTTTTTTGTTGTAATCATCTCTAGGTAGGATACTACTGAATAAGGCTCTGTGATAGATTATTTAACAAAATTCTGGTGTGTTTTGAATTTCTGAAGGGCAGCATAAGGTTTCTTGAAATCTCTTCATGGAGAATGCTTCCAATATCCACTCTCAAGATTTCTCCTCTGCCCTTGGAGGTCTATGACCTTCTGCATGTTCAGTGTTTTTGGAAAAATTTGGTCTAAATGGTCTTCTAAGAAATAATGACGCCTTAATTCCTGGCCTGTGTAAGATATATGCTAGGATATATGGGAGTCTGGGTTCCTGAGAAGTTCTCCAAGTGTTCTCCCCGTGGTCCCTCAGTCCATGTGTGTTCTCTTCCTGTCCAGCCTGCTCTCAAATCAGATTGCAGTCCAGGCTCATGCCTTCCTCAGCATCTGCCCTGAGGCCCTGGTGCATAGGGAAATCAGGTTCAAGATGGGGAACTTTGCATGCATGTCTCCCAAAGGCACTGTTCTAATCCACAGTGTCTTTTTGGCATGGGTCCTTTTGGCAACATCTGTGCCCCCAAGCCCCTCATCTGTTTGCTGTCATGCCACCATTTGTTCTCCTACTAAGTGCCACCTCTGCACAGCAAGTTGCCAGTAATTGTCATGGAATAATGGGCATGTGGATGACTGGTGCAGGGAATGTCCCACAGCATCCAGGTTACTAGTAACAGATTGGGGTCTAGGGTTAGTTCCCTATGTGGCCCTAAGTTGCATAGCATTAGTGAAATCCACCCACGTGGAATCTGTGGAGCCCTAGGCATGGTGTATAAGTTCCTTCACTATGATGTTGAATTCCATGGCCTGGAATTCTGTGAGGAGGAAATGAGGACTTGAACCTGAGTAAGGGCCAGCTGCAGCACGTGACATGGCCGCTTTGGAGAAGTAGCTTTTAGACATTGATGATAAGGTGGGGCTATGAGGATGAACTGAGCCATGCAACTGACAGGAACAAGAAAGGTAACACCCCTGCCAGGGGCCATGGCTACAAGTAGCAGCCTGAAAGAGCCAGGCAGAACATCTAGTGAACTTGGCTGAAGCATTTTCACAGCCCCCTCCCAGTTGGAGCCAGATTTGGGTAAATTATGGGCAGCTGAGAAAACTGCAGAATTTTTCCAAGTAACTCAGACTCTGATAGGCTGACAATGTAGGTATGTGATTTGCTCAGGAGCTCCCCCTCTTCCAGGAGGTCAGGCTCATTTCTAGGAACATTTTCCTCTCTTGAACCCACCGTCTCCTCTTTTACTTCTTCTGTACTTCCTAAGTTTGAATATAGGGCCTCACTTATGCTACAAAAGTGCTATATCACTGAGATACCTTGCCAGTAGACTTCATTTTTATTTTTAAACAGAGTCCTACTAAGGTGCTCAGGATAGCCTTGGACTGACTTTGTAGCCTAGACATACCTTGAACATGGGATATTTATGTCTCAGCTTCCTGAGTAGCTGGGATCCACTGGCCAGCGTCACATGGCTAGGCTTCCTTCCGATCTGGAACTGAAAACTGGGGGATGTCTTCACCTTTTCTTGTGCTGGGGGTGGGTGGGGAGGTTAACTTACAGGGATCTAGGTCTGTGTTTTCTTGTGTTTGTAATGTGAACCATGCTTTGAAACTCCTTGGTAGCCTCTCATTATGTTTGTTTCTTTTTAGAATTATCATAACATACACCAAAACATACATTGTTTATCTAAATCACTTTATGTAAGTCAATAGCACTGAGATTCTCATGTCATTTTAGGACAAATTTAGAAGCAGAAACTCTGTGCCCACTGAACAACTCCTCTTTCCATTCCCTCTGGTGCCTGACTACCAATGTTCAACTTTTCATTCTCTGAATCTGATTCCTTCACTTGCCTCACATGAAGGAATTCATGCAGTCTGTCCTGTTCCTGCCTTGTTTCATTTAGCATAATGCCATCAAAGCTCATCCACTTGCTAACCAGCATGTGTCAGAATTTCTGTTTACTAAAGGCAGAGTTCACTCCCAAAGGCATATTTGCATAGCTGTCATGTGTGTTCTTTTATCACCATCTGTGGAGGGATACCTGAGTGGGTTTTGTATTTGGGCCCATCTGAAGTGTGACTTGCTTCTGTGCACAGGGTAGGAGAAAAATCTCAATTCAACTTCAGGTTTTCAGTACTTTGTGTTGAATATACAAAGGTAATACTGTTGGATTTCACAATAAGTCTGTGTTTACTGTTGCTTATCTTTCCTAGTGTTTTCACAATCTGATGATTCTAATCAAGGACAGGAGCTTTACAGTGTCTTCTGGGCCTCTTTTAAGTCTTTTAAATTATTTCCTGGATGTTGTTAATAACCACCATACTGGGTGCTGAGTTAACAGCACTGTGGTTTTGATTCACATTTCCATAATATAGAAGGATTCTGAAAAACTTTATAGTAATTAGGCATGCTGATCATCTTTTTAGTTTTTAATTTTTATTTATTTACTTGAGAGTGAGGGAGATGGGGGAGGGGTGGAACGGGCATGCCAGAGCCTCTAGCCACAGCAAACAAAATAAAGATGCATGTGTCACCATGTGCATCTGCCTTACCTGAGGAGTCAATCCTGGGTCCTTAGGCTTCACAGACAAATGCCTTAACCACTGAACCACCTCTCCAGTCCCTTAGCATCTTTGTATGTGAGCTGTGGCCATTTGTGTACCTTCTTTGGAGAAATGTTTAAATCATTTCCCATTTTTAAATCTCAGTGGATTCACCCTCTTGGTTATTGGTCTGATTTGTAAATACTTTGTATGATTTTATGTGTTACCTTTTCTCTTGACTGTGTTCTTTGCAACACAGACATTTTCACTTTTGATATAGTTAAAATTTGCCTAGTAGTAACTAACGTATACTCATCTAATATACATTATCCCACATATGTTTATTGGGGAACTAACTCAGATCATTTTTTGTTCCTTTTCTTCCCAAGCATGATTTTTTTCCTGGTATTATGGGAGGATTATTGTGGGAGGATTATTATGGAAAGAACGGTTTCTTTGAGCCCTTCCAATGCATTATATATGCAGAGTCACAGCACCCAAAATGATGGACAGAAATACCTGTGTTCTCACACAGCTGTCCTCTGCATTATGTCCCCCTCTCCTCCCCTTAGAGCTAAGCCTGTTTGCAGTTTTATTCCTTTCCCCTGATACATAGATGGCTCCATTTTTAGTCCAGAAGGATGTAGAAGTGGTTGTCAATCTCACACCTACTTATGAGCAAAACCAGATAATAAATTTGTAAAAGTTTAAAATTACACTACTTTACTGAAATCAGACACTGTCTCTCATAGCAAAATGTGACCAAAGAAGCTAACATATTCAAGCTTTCATTTCGGTATTTCAGTCCCAGATAAGAAGCTTGAGAAAATAATTTAAACTAAAGATCAGAAAGAACAGGAGTCTGGACTGACAGGCTCACCTGCTCTTGGTGCAAAAGTAGCTCTCCAGGGTCGGCTAGCCATTTCTGTCCAGTCCCTAGATATACTTTCTATTTCCTTCCTTCTGCTGCCACTATGCCATTGCCAGCTGCTTCTCTCCAGTTCCCAGATGCTTCTCCTTGCTCCTTCTCTCTGGCTGCCTCTCTGCCAAGCCCACTCCCTGTGTCCCCCAGTTCTCTTTGCCTCCTCCACCCAAACTTTCCTGCAGCACATCTCCTCCATTGGCCACACCAGTCCATATCCTCAGAGCCACAGGAAGCTTTTCACCTCCTCTGGGTATCCCTGCTGCACCTGTGAAGAAGGTGCCGGGGAGGGGGGTCAAGGCATGGGCAGCTCTTCCAGGAGGAAGAAATCCTGGAGCGACTCAGGGAACAAGGCAGCTAACTGCAGACACATAGCAGCAGAGACCAGGTGGGTAAAGGGCCACAGTGGACAATCATGGAAACAGCAAAGCCAAAAGAGCCAAGGGCAAAGGCAAAGGATAATATGGATTTCCATCCCCACCCAGGCCCTAGATGGAGATCCAACAAGCCTTAGGTTAACCTGTCTTAACTTTTCCCAGAAACCTCAATGTTTAAGGTGCTGAGCTCAACATCAGAGAAGCTGTAGACACTGCCCATCACTTCTGCCCTCACTCCTGGCAGGAATACATTATTTCCAGAATGTTTTAAGGTGGACTGTGTGTTCTATAGAAAAGGAGGCCAGGGAACTGAACTTCCTTGATGCATGTTCACTTGCCTCCTTCCCCTGAATGCTGTGAGTAGCCTCTCTGGCAGTTTTTCTCAGAATCCCGCAGTGGAACAGACATGTACCCCTAGAACAAAGCCCATTCTAAAAACACTCTCAAGAAGAATTCGACTTGCCCTACATATAGATGTTGATGGTGGCCTCACCCAGGGATGAGTGGAATGAAGACAGCATGGCAGAAGGACAAAGAAAAATGTGTGGGTCACTGCCACCCTCTGTCATACTTGTAAATCTTCTGTAATGTGTAGGGATATTTCTGGTGACCATATGCTGTCCCCTCATGAAATGATTTATTCTTCATTTTATTGGCATTTGTGGAAGGTGTTGAAATATTTTCTTCAATAATTTTGTAAATACAACTTGTCAATGCAACAAATATATCTATACTTCTTTTTATTGCATGAGTCTGTACTCCTAATGAGCCATAGAGCCATGATAGCCAGCCAGGGAATAAAGAAGCAAGTGGGCCAGTGAGCCTGGTGTTCTCAGCGCAAGGTCAGAGGGAGACCTTCTCTCAAAGGCTGGAGACCTTCTCTCAAAGGCTGAAGGTGAGCACATGCACAGTCCTCTGACATCCCATGCAGTTGCACATATGCAATAGCACTCACACCTCACACACACACACACAAAATAAATACAAGAAATAAAAATGAAAAAGCATACCTGGGTTTGGGTAGATTGCTTAAGGAAATGAACACAACAGGAAATCTCTGTAACCAGTTGTTTTCAAAGTGTATTGCTCCCAAAGAAGGATTTTTCCACTATGCTGTGGGATAGTGCAGTGTTAATAGGATCGGAGTCAGAAGGTGCAATCTTTACACTTTTTTTTTTTTCTTTCCTGAGACTGGCTCTCATGTTTCCAAGGCTGCCCTAGAGCTCAGAGTGCAGGTGCGGACAGCCTTGCCATGCTGATACTTCTACTTCTGACTACTGAGTATAAGGATCACAGGCATTTACCATCAAAAAAGACTCATATTTTCTCTCTTTCCCTCTGCCTCTCAATGTCTCTCTCTTTCCTCCCTTTGTGACTTTGAGCTTCATTAATTCTCCTATTCACCCTCCCAAGTGCTGACATTACAGGCATGTGGCAAAATACTGTTTGTTTGTTTTTTTTTTTTTTCCTTTTCTTCTTTTTTTTTTTTAAAAACTAAGAAAAACCACAATTATCCCAAGAAGCTTATTTGGATCACAATTATGTACAAGAGCTGGACAGCTAATATGTGTCTTAATAACTTTCTACTATAAAGAACTCATCTTACAAATGTATGAGCAGTAAATTCCAGAAATATAAAAGCCTTGCCAGATTAATAGAGTTAGAAGCTGATAAACTCAGGACTTTTATATTTTATTTTTAAAAACTTCATAGGTGTTCTTTGTAGATTCTAGAGATTAGGCCTCTTTCAGTTGGATAACCCACAAATATTTTCTCCCATTCTGTGGGTAATCTATTGGCTTTGATTATTATATGCTTGTCTGTAAAGAAACTCTTCAGCTTCATATGACCCCATTGGTTGAGTGACTGTTTAAAATCGTGAGCCACTGGGGTTTTGTTCAGGAAGTCTTTTTCCATTCCTATATCATGGAAAGTACTTCCTCAATTATCTTCTAGTAGTATTCGAGTTTCTGGTATTATGTTGATGTCTTTGATACATTTGTATTAGAGTGTAGTGCATGGCATGGTGAAATGTGTGGATCAAGTTTCAGTTTCCTGCATGTGGTTATCCAGTTTGTCCAGCACCATTTGTTGAAGATGCTGTCTTTTTTCCAGCCTATATTGTTCGGGCCTTTGTCGAATATCAAGTAGCTATAGTTGCTTGACCCAAAATCCAGGTCCTCAAGTCTATTCCATTGGTCTATACTAAAGATTTCAAAAATCTAAACAATAAGAAGACAAACACCCCACTCACAAAATGGGGCAAAAAGATGAACAGGCAGTTCACAGAGGAAGATATACAAATGGCAAACACACACTTAAGAAAATGTTCATCTGGCTGGAGAGATGGCTTAGCGGTTAAGCGCTCGCCTGTGAAGCCTATGGACCCCGGTTCGAGGCTCAGTTCCCCAGGTCCCACGTTAGCCAGATGCACAAGGGGGCGCACGCGTCTGGAGTTCGTTTGCAGAGGCTGGAAGGCCTGACGCGCCCATTCTCTCTCTCTCCCTCAATCTGTCTTTCTCTCTGTGTCTGTTGCTCTCAAATAAATAAATAAAAAATTTAAAAAAAAAGAAAATGTTCATCATCCATAATCATCAGAGAAATGCAAATTAAAACAACTAGGAGATTCCACCTTACCCCAATAAGGATAGCAAACATCAAAAAATCAAATGAAAATAAATGCTGGCAAGGATGTGGAGAAGCAGGAACACTCTTTCACTGTTGGTGGGAATGTAGGATGGTACAACCACTTTGGAAAGCAATATGGACACTCCTGAAAAAGCTGACTATAGAGATACCAACAGACCCATTTATACCCTTTCTGGGCATCTACCCTAAAACCTTCAAACAGGCCAGAAAGATTTGTTCAACTATGTTTGTAGCTGCTCAATTTGTAATAGCTAAAAGCTGGAATCAACCCAGATGTCCATCACTAGAAGAATGGATAACTAAGATGTGGTATATCTACACAATGAAATTCTATATAGCAGTAAGAAAAAATGACACAAAGAAATTTGAGGAGAAATGGTTGAACCTGGAACAGATCATTCTCAGTGAACTTACCCAATCACAGAAAAAAAATTGACACATAGTCTCACTCATCTACAACACCTAACCTGAACTACCCAAGATACCTTACATACCCAGCAAGCACCTCATGGATTAGACACTAGGATGGATGGGTAGGGAGGAGAGGGCATCAAAGGGGTGGGAACCACTAATCTGGACCCAAACGGCAATGGTACCATAAAATTCTACTTCCTAAAAGGCAGACCCAATGGCTGAACTTTCACCAGGCCCTTACAGGAAACACCTGAACAACAAGACACTGGAGAGGGTAGGAACAAGTCTATCCTAAATCTTCTACATCTTCCCTACCTCTCCCTCTCCCCCCATCTAACTCTTTTATATTAGTTATTTTTTTCCTCATTTTCATTTTCTCAGTACCATGTATGAATTCCCTCCGACTAATTGGGCCTCGTATCCAATCAGAGAGCAATTGATAACCTCCATAGCCTGTGTGCCACTATTGCAAAAGTATGAACATTGTTTTTGCATTTAAATCAACAGATGAAATAGATTTTAAGTGTGTTTTATAGAATTAAGTGCAGAAACTTCACAATATGAACCTAAACCAACCTTATATAACACAAGGTAAGCTATGAAAAGGGGGAAATTTTGTGTCAGAATAAAATTTCAGCAAAAGAATAAAATGTTCCATATTATGTTAATAAAGCAGAGGATTTTTTCACTTATAAAGCCTGACTGGTGCCACCAAGTTTAATGGATAAAGGTTTTCTTTGTTAGAGCTTATTTTTCAAAACCATACTTGATAGAAGATGATAGCTTTTCCTGTCTCTCCAAAAATAGTCTTTCTTTTAGAGGAGTAAATACTTTTTTCTGTGTGATACACAAAAAATGTTAAAGTCACTTACTTTCAAAGCCTAATGATCTTGGTTCAATTCCCTAGAACCAACATAAATCCAGATACACAAAGTAGCACATGCATCTGGAGTTTATTTGTAGTGTCAGAAGGCCATTGAAACAAGATTGATAAACCCTTAGCAAATCTGACCAAAAGAAAGAGAGAAGAGACACAAATTAATAAAATCTGAAATGAAAAAGGTAACATCACAAGAGATTCCAGAGAAATTCAAAAAATCATAGGGAAATACTATAAAAGCATATACTCCACAAAGTCTGAAAATCTGAAAGAAATGGATGATTTCCTTGATTTATATGATGTACCTAAATTAAATCAAAATGAGATTAATCACTTAAATAGACCTATAACAAACATGGAGATCTGAACAGTTATCAATAATCTCCCAACTAAAAAAAGCCCAGGCCCAGATGGATTCACTGCTGAATTTTACCAGACCTTTAAGGAAGAGCTAACACCATTGCTTCTTAAGCTTTTCCAGGAAATAGAAAAAGAAGGAATTCTACCAAACTCCTTCTATGAGGCCAGCATCACCCTGATACCAAAACCAGGCAAAGATAGAACAACAACAACAAAAAAAAAAATTACAGACGAATCTCCCTCATGAACATACATGCAAAAATTCTCAACAAAATATTGGCAAACAGAATACAAGAGTATATCAAAAAGATCATTCACCCTGACCAAGTAGGCTTTATCACAGAGATGCAGGGATGGTTCAATATACACAAATCTATAAATGTAATACATTATATAAACAGGTTGAAGGACAAAAATCACATGATCATCTCATTGGATACAGAGAAAGCATTGAACAAAATCCAACATCCCTTCATGATAAAAGTCCTACAGAGACTGGGAATAGAAGGAACATACCTCAATATAATTAAGGCTATTTATTACAAGCCTACAGCCAACATATTACTAATGGGGAAAAACTGGAAGCTTTTCCACTAAAATCAGGAACAAGACAAGGGTGTCAACTGCCCCACTTTTATTTAATATAGTTTTGGAAGTCTTAGCCATAGCAATAAGGCAAGAGACACACATAAAAGGGACACAAATTGGAAAGGAGGAGATCAAGTTATCATTATTTGCAGATGACATGATTCTATACATAAAGGACCCTAAAAACTCTACTAGAAAACTGTTAGAGCTGATCAAAACCTACAGCCATGTAGCAGGATACAAAATAAATACACAGAAATCAGTAGCCTTCATATATGCTAACAACAAACACACAGAGGATGAAATCAGACAATCACTCCCATTCACAATTGCATCAATAAATAAATAAATAAATAAAGTACCTTGGAATAGACCTAACCAAGGAAGTAAAGAATCTCTACAATGAGAACTTTAAAAACACTCAAGCGAGAAAATACAGAAGACACTAGAAAGTGGAGAAACATCCCCTGTTCCTGGATTGGAAGAATCAATATTGTGAAAATGGCAATCTTACCAAAAGCAATCTACACATTTAATGCAGTCCCTATCAAAATTCCAAAAAGCATTCTTCATGGAAATAGAAAAAAACAATCCAAAAATTCATTTGGAATCACAAAAAACCTCGAATATCTAAAATAATACTGAGCAACAAAAATAAGGCTGGTGGTATCACCATACCTGATTTTAACCTATACTATAGAGCCATAGTAACAAAAACAGCATGGTACTGGCACAAAAACAGACATGTAGATCAGTGGAACAGAATAGAGGACTCAGATGTAAGCCCAAGTAGCTATAGCCACCTGATATTTGATAAAAATGCCCAAAATACTCATTGGAGAAAAGACAGCCTCTTCAGCAAATGGTGTTGGGAAAATTGGATATATATCTGCAGAAGGATGAAAATAGATTCTTCTCCCTTGCCATGCACAAGAATTAAGTCCAAATGGATTAAATACCTTAACATCAGACCTGAAACTCTGAAACTGCTAGAGGAAAAAGTAGGGGAAACCCTTCAACATATTGGTCTTGGCAAAGATTTTCTGAATACAACCCCAATTGCTCAGACAATAAAACCACAGATTAATCACTGGGACCTCATGAAATTACAAAGATTTTGCACTGTAAACGACACAGTGAAAAATGCAAAGAGGCAACCTACAGAATGGGAAAAAATCTTCACCAGCTATATATCTGATAGAGGATTAATATCTAGGATATACAAAGAACTCAAAAAGTTAAATAATAAGGAATCAAACAAGCCAATCAAAAAAAAATGGTCTATGGAGCTAAATAGAGCATTCTCAAAGGAAGAAATATGAATGGCATATAAGCATCTAAAAAAAAGTTCTACGTCACTAGTCATCAGGAAAATGCAGATTAAAACTACATTGAGATTCCATCTCACTCCTGTCAGATTGGCCACCATCATGAAAACAAATGATCATAAATGTTGGCGGGGATGTGGAAAAAGAGGAACCCTTCTACACTGCTGGTGGGAATGCAATCTGGTCCAGCCATTGTGGAAATCAGTGTGGAGGTTCCTAAAACAGCTAAAGATTGATCTACCATATGACCCAGCTATAGCACTCCTAGGCATATAGCCAAAGGAATCATCTAATTTCCTTAGAAGTACGTGTTCAACCATGTTTATTGCTGCTCAATTTATAATAGCTGGGAAATGGGACCAGCCTAGAGGTCCCTCAACTGATGAGTGGATAATGAAGATGTGTTACATTTATACAATGGAGTTCTACTAAGCGGTAAAGAAAAATGAAGTTATGAAATTTGCAGAAAAATGGATGGACCTGGAAAGTATTATACTAAGTGAGGTGACCCAGGCCCAGAAAGCGAAATGCCACATGTTCTCTCTCATATGTGGATCCTAGCTACAGATGATTGGGCTTCTCTGTGAGAATGAAAATACTTAGTAGCAGAGGCCAGTAAGTTAAAAAGGAGACAAAAAGGGAAGAGAAAGGGAGGGAGGAGGGTACTTAATAGGTTGATATTGTATATATGTAAGTACAATGATTGTGATGGGGTGGTAATATGATGGAGAATGGAATTTCAAAGGGGAAAGTGGGGAGGGAGGAGGGAACTATCATGGGATTTTTTTTTATAATCATGGAAAATGCTAATAAAATTTTTTTAAAAATGTTTAATTACTACTCAGGCATGGTTGTGCACACCTTTAATCCCAGCACTCAGGAAGTAGAGGTAGGAGAATCACTGTGAGTTTGAGGCCACACTGAGACTACATAAGTGAATTCCAGATCAACCTTGGCTACAGTGAGACCCTACCTCACAAAAAACAAACAAAAATATGTTCAATTGCTGGAACTGAGATGCTTTATAGGATATTTCTATGTGGGATCATATTAATGTTGAGTGTGACATACATATTATTTGAATTAGTACACTTAGGAGTTTCATGATACCAAATTATTTTCAGTACAGAAAAGTAACCATCAATTCTAGGCTTATGGATAGAATTTATGAATCTTCAGCCAATGGAGTAAGGGACATGGAGAACTTGACCTTCCTATGGCTAATGTATGTTTAAATAAGCATTGATGAGAATGAGGAGAACACTGAGTCCAAATGCATGGTGTCCCTATTTTTTTTAAGTCTGAGAAAGCTATGTGGACAATGGCAGGCTCACATTCTTATTTTCTGGAATACATTGGTGTCTAGGCTTGAAGACATTGCTAGCATAATTGGTTGTGCATTGCAGTAGAGATAGAATAAGCTGTGGCATCAGTATGCATCTGTCCAAAAAAGCAAAATGAATTAAAAGAACAAATGGAATCATCAGGCAAGTATTAGAGTGTTACGCATGCCTTGAGCTGACATGTATTTTTATGCCTGTCTTCCCAACACTCAGGTGTCAGAAGCAGTTGAAAGCAATCAGGAAATACAGGAGAATGTTACACACACACACACACACACACACACATTCTCTCCCATGCCTTTCAAATGCTGCACATGTTTCTATTTATGAAACTGATATTAGTGACTATTTATCTTCAACAAATGGTGCAGGACAAATTGGACAACCATATGCAGAGAATTGAAACTTGATGCACACATCTCGCCATGCATGACACTCAAGTCAAAATGGATCAAAGACCTCAATATAAGACCAGAAACTTGGCCACTACTGGAAGAAAATATAGGAGGACTTTCCATGATATAGGAATGGGAAAAGACTTCCTGAACAAAATCCCAGTAACACAGGATCTTAAACAATCACTCAAGTGATGGGATCACATGAAGCTGAATAGTTTCTTCACAGACAAACATACAATAAGAAAAGCCAATAGATTACCCACAGAATGGTAGATATATTTGCTGAATATCCAACTGACATGAGGCCTAATCTCTAGAATCTACAAAGAACTCAAAAACCTAAACAATAAAAAGTCAAACAACCCACTCACACAATGGGGTAAAGAGCTGGACAGGCAGTTCACAAAGGAAGAAATACAAATGCCAAACACATATTTAAGAAAATGTTCATCATCCCTAATCATCAGGGAGATGCAAATTAAAACAACCATGAGATTCCACCTTACCATAGTAAGGATAGCAAACATCAAAAAAATCAAATGAAAATAAATGCTGGCAAGGATGTGGAGAAACAGGATCCCTCATCCACTGTTGGTGGGAATGTAAGATGGTACAACCACTTTGGAAAGCAATATGGAGATTTCTAAAAAAGCTGACTTTAGAGTTACCAACAGACCCAATTACTCCCTTACTGGGCATGTACCCTAAAACCTTCAAGCCTCAGTCCAAAGAGATTTGCTCAGCCATGTTTATAGTGGCTCAATTCATATAGCTAAGAGCTGGAATCAACCCAGATGTCCATCACTAGAAGAATGGATAACTAAGATGTGGTATATCTACACAATGGGATTTTACACAGCAGTAAGAAAAAAATGACACAATGAAATTTGAGGAAAAATTGTTGAACCCGGAACAGATCATTCTCAGAGAACTTATCCAATCTCAGAAAGATAATCGCTGCATAGTCTCACTCATCTGTAGCCCCTAATCTGAATATGCCCAAGATTCCAACATACCCAGCAAGCATCTCGAGGACCAGACAATAGGGTGGGTGGTGAAGTCGGGGAGGGCAAGAGAGGGGGTGGGGACACAAATCTGGACCCAAATGGCAATGGTACCATAAAATTCTACCTCCTAAAAGGCATACCAAATAGTTGAGCCTTCACCAGGCCTCCTTTAGAGGGAATACCTGAGTCACAAGGCAGTGGAGAGGGTACAATGAAGATGGACCTTAATCTTATACAGCTTCTCTTTCTCTCTCTCTCCCTCTTCACTGTATCTCTTTTATATTACTTATCTTTTTCTCCCTTCTCTTTGTGGGCACTGACCTGTAACTCCCAGTACCAGCAGGTGGCTATCATCCACAATGAGCTTTTGATCAAAGAGACCTACACAGTTTCCTAAAAGAATGACATATTTTATCAGAGTACTTGAGGACCCACCAAAGGTTAGTGGTAAGAACCTACTGCTGAAGACACCATATATGGTTGACATGTAACATGGAGTGACATGTCTGGAAGCTGGAAGAGTCAGTCCTTAGTCAGTCAGTGTGTCTTGTGCCAGAAGGTGCTACAAGAGTGACTGGGAGGAAATGACCAATACCTGTCCAAGCAATTCATGGTCTAACCTACTTAGCAGTGCATAACCTGTCATGATGCTCACTCAAGTGCAATAGTGGCACACAGCCATGGTGGGAAACCAACTGCTCTTGATTTGGTTAACTGGTCCACTCAGCGGAACAGAACCCATAGCTGGAGCTGGGAAACAAGTCAGAACCATATCCAAACAAAAGCCTGCTCTGCATTTTCAAGCTACCACTAATTGTGAGCCACAAGAGGGCCTATACCTATTAAATTCTCTCTAAAAAAAAAATAAGGGTTATCCCATTTATCTGTTGCTAACTTTACTCTGATGGAGAATCTGCTTCTCTTTTTTAGATAGACACAGATCCTAAGGAGAGAACCACCCCTTCATACCTCAAAAGGGCCCTAGCTGAAACCAAGAATAATTGGTGAAACAAGCAAGGATGCTGTTTTCTTGGTGAACCTAGTACCAGCACAAGGATGAAGGAAATAGACACAGAGAACAATCAACTCTTACCAAGCCAGATATCCAGAGGCACAGAGGCTCCCAAGACCTCATCAGTGAAGCAGACCCAAAATGAACCCAACATGGCTCAATGAAATTTGCAGAAGAGGGGGCAGAAAGAATGTCAGAGCCACATGTTGGGTCATGATACACAGAGACATTTCCTCCTACCCATAACTGAGGGCTAACTCCACAATGCATGACACATATACCTCAACAAGGAGGGGCCAAGGGGAGGAGGGATGACAGGGAAGAGGCTAAGAACAGTACCAACTTGACTCTATTCACTGAGTAAAAACTAATTCATAAAAATGAAAGGAGTGAATTTTCAATATACTTGTTCCATTTTCCTTCTGGGTCCACAGCTATTTGCAAGGAGTACCAGGGCAAAGTGTGTACAGAGAGACAGAATGTTTCTAGACAAGACTCGGGCCCACCCATACCTATCCCAATCCTAGACTCTGGGACTTATAGTATTCATAGGGAGAAGGAATGTGAGCATGTATCTAGTATGCCCCAACTATGTTCAGTGTTCTACCTTTCTGTAGAGCAAACAGGGCACAAAGAGACACTCTGGCCAAGAGGTCCTGCTGCTCCATAGCAAACACCAGAATCCATGACAACCAGATCAGGGAGAGCCTCACTCACATGTTCCTCTTTATAGACAAGGAACCACATTGCCCCTATCCATCCCATCTCAGAGATGTGGCTTGACATGTTCATATGTATTTTTTCCTATTAACCCACCTTTTTTGATAATGGTGGTACCTATAGCCTTTTAAATGCCTATGGGAATCTTTGCATCAGAGCAACTCAAACCACCCAAATGTGTGGCTTATTGAACAAGCTTTCAGAATCATCAGTCACTAGAAAGAGGAGTATAGCTCACCTATCTTCATATTAAGTTTATGTGAAACTATAGGCCCAGCTTTGTTCTACAACCCCACACATACCATACAGTACCTCCCTGTACCCTGTCTTTAGCTCATGCAAAACACTTTACTTTCTATCTTTTGAAAAATTTATTTTTATTAGATATGGGCATACTTACCATGTAAACAACACATGTTGGTGCCATTATTACCTTATTCCCTACCCCTTTTGTGAAGAGGCCCTACTCATTGGGGATGAAGGTCAACCACATGGAGATTAAGGGCCATGCATTATGGGGAAAGCAGTCAGTTATGGGGGAGAGGCCATGTCTTTGTACATAATGTCCCAACTTGTGGCTCTCACAATCTTTCTGCCCCCTCTTCCACAAAATTCCCTGAGCATTGGGTGCATTTTAAGTCTACTTCAGTGATGGGCATTTAGGAGCCTCTGGATCTCTGGTTTGGTGGGTGGTGATTGTCCTCAGTGTCTATCTCCTTTGCCCTTGTGCTGATATCAGGTTCACCAAGAAAGCTGAAATGTTGTTCATCTCCTCAATTCCTCTGTGGTTTCAGCTGGCCCCAGGGTGAAGTGCGCTGAGTTGTTTATCTCCTCAGATTCCACTCCCATCTGAAAAAGAGAAGCAGAATCTCCAACAGAAAGTGAGGTCAGCACTAGTCCTTTCTACCTCTTAAAAATCGGAGTGAGTTAGGGATTCAACTTAAAGGAATTATATGCTTTTTTGCAGTGTCCATTTCAACTCCTAATACAAGGTTGAGAGAATCATCCATGTTATAGCATGTTTCCTAATTTTACTCTTTTGGGGTGGTGGTCATGGACACTGAACCAGGTCCTCATTCATTTTCACATAAGTAATATTTTATTCCATTTATATTCTATATTTATGTCCTTGGATCAAAGGACCCACAGGTAAAGTAATTCTGCTCTCAACCATCATGCATAATGCTGCCATGATTACATGTATACAAGCATTTACTCAACTCTCTTCTTTGTATTCTTATAGGATTAGTCCAACATGCAGTGACTGGGCCTGGATAATCTCATGTTTAATTTTGTGTGTAAACTGCCATACCATTTTATTTTTCACAGCAGCTGTCCTATGTCATATTCAGCAGCAATGCAGTCCACATGCTTACCAAATACTATAATTTTCTATGTATGAAAGATGATCATATTAATTACTGTGACTACAATTGAGACTACCATTTAAAAAGAATAGACCTGGGCTTGAGAGATGGTTTAGCGGTTAAGCGGTTGCCTGTGAAGCCTAAGGACCCCGGTTCGAGGCTTGGTTCCCCAGGTCCCACGTTAGCCAGATGCACAAGGGGGCGCACGCGTCTGGAGTTCGTTTGCAGAGGCTGGAAGCCCTGGCGCGCCCATTCTCTCTCTCTCCCTCTATCTGTCTTTCTCTCTGTGTCTGTCACTCTCAAATAAATAAATAAATAATTAAAAAAAATAAATAAATAAAAAGAATAGACCTCCATCTTTGGGCTTCAAAGCTGTTGGGATTTGAAGTTGAACTTGCCATGCTGGTATGAGGCTAATGCCCAGCAATAGATTTGTTTTATTAATCTTATATATGCTGTCTTCATATGGTCTCTGCTGTTCGTTTTTTCTTTTAAGGCTGAAATGTTGGCCATACTTATTTTTCTCTGACATTCCCGCATGTGGAATTAGTAACTCTAACTTAGATAGGATAAGTATTCCAGATGTGCTTTCTTTAAGTTCCTTAATTAGTTACCTACCACTTGAACTTTTTACCCATAACCTCCACACTATACAAATATACTTTCCCTAATTAAAAATGTTAGATCCCCTTTCAACTGCTTGTTTCTTGAGTCAGAGTTCACCCTGTAAGGGTTCTTAGTTACAAACTCTGTTGTTTGTCTGAGATCTTGTTGCATCACTGCCCCACAAACTATTCGCTCTTCTACCTTTGTCACTAATCTACAAAAACTTTATTCTGGAGCTGGGAAGATGGCTCAGTAGTTTAAGATTTTTCCTTACAAAGCCTATTTGCCCTAGTTTAATCTCCAACCACCCATGTAAGTCAGACTCAAAAAGTGGTGCAAGTGTCTAGTGTTCATTTGTAGTGACAAGAGGTCCTGACACATGTACACACACACATACACACGTTTTATGAAAATTCATTCTGCTCTTACATGGTTATCTCTATGCTAACATAAGGGCTTCCTCTTACCTATATTCTTGCATTCACAAATACGATATGTTCATCGAGGGTTGTATGGAGCCTTGCTAAAGAAAGTGTGTATTGGAGGTCAGACCTTGGGGTTGACTAGTCTAGCCTACTGGGTGTTCAGAGCCAGTGCACTCATGCTGCTCTTTCTCTCTCTGCTATGGATATGGAAAGTTGTGTGCTGGCTGCTAAGTTTTTCTCCACCATGATGAAGATTCCCTTCAAAATTATGAGTCTGAAATAAATACCTTCCCCCCATTAGCTGTTTCTGGTTGGGTATTTGTCCCAACAATGAGAGTTTAACTGCTACACCCATTATTTATTTGTGTGTTTGTTTTTGACAATTTCATAAATGTATTTGCTGAATCTTTGAACATGTTTTCTCCCCAATTGTTTTCTATTATCCCATCACAAGTGAGAAGTTTTTAGGGGAAGAACTCTTTCTGAGCTTTGGAGGCTAATTTCCATATCTGTAGCCATATCCATTTAACTAATACCTTGTGTTTCCATAGTTATATATGGAAGCAACCCACTAATCTAGCAATAGATATATTACTGTTGAAAATAATATTTGATCAACATCCTGGATTGACCTATTTTTTTTTCTTAGAAAGAAAAGACTATGGAGTTGACAAGAATGTGATTTATTGTTCTCCTGCCTGCAAATTGATACTCTGGTTATATCTGGCTATTTCTAGTTCAGGTTCACTGAGATGAACTTCCAGACCAGGCACAGTTATGGAGGAAGGGATATGTATTGAAGCCTACAGATCCAGGGAAAGTTCCATAATGGCAGAAGAAGCTGGTCCTGCTTTCACAGGTCCAAGCAGCGATAGAGAAACCACAAGCCTGAGACTCCATAGTGAATTCCAGTTCAGTCTGGGCTAGAGTGATACCCTACCTCAAAAAAGCAAAAAATAGGGCTGGAGAGATGGCTTAGCGGTTAAGCGCTTGCCTGTGAAGCCTAAGGACCCCGGTTCGAGGCTCAGTTCCCCAGGTCCCACATTAGCCAGATGCACAAGGGGGCACACGCGTCTGGAGTTCGTTTGCAGAGGCTGGAAGCCCTGGCGGGCCCATTCTCTCTCTCCCTGTATCTGTCTTTCTCTCTGTGTCTGTCACTCTCAAATAAATAAATAAATAAATAAATTTTAAAAAAGCAAAAAATAAAAATAAAATAACTAACTAAATAAATAAATAAATAAAAACACTGAATATATTGGGGGGGGGGCATCTATTCAAACTACCATAGGTATTTACCAAGGTATAGTGGAATATCTGTAGATGTAACTAATTATTTTGAAGACATAGAATTTACAGTTGTGGAAATTAAGTTGTGTTTTATATATTATTCTAAATAAAAACCTAGACCCAGCATATGAAAAGCAAACACAAGATGCTGTGAGACATGATAAAGAGGTACACAAGTTCAGGATGGTGCAAAGTGCAGTTGTGTGGTCAAGGGTGGAAGCAATAACACTGGGTTCCTATAATATGGCCCATGTGGAGCAGCCATGTCTAAGGATTGAACATAAACGACTTTCATCCAAGCTGTGTGTTTTATACTAACATTGGGGATATCAGGCACTTTCCTGGTACTGGTGGAACCAGGGTCCATCCATAGTGTTCCATACTCCTAGCCTAATACCTGTTTACAACTAGTTATATATACTGGCAGCACATTCAAAAGATGCTTTGAAAACAACAAATACTATGGTTTATGTTTTTGGAAGAGCAAGTAGTTTCTCAGGTGTTTCTAATAATCTTTAATTTAATGTAAATATTTATTGATAAGCCACTAGTTGCCTACTATTCTTGTTCATTACTTCAAAATGAAGTAAAACTTGCACTTGAGGCCTAGAGAGATGTCTCAGTTGTTAAAGGTGCCTTCTTGCAAAGAATGGTTGATATGCCCTAGGTTTGATTTTCAAGTACCCACATAAATCCAGATAAACAGAGTGGCACATGCATCTGGAGTTCATTTGCAGGGACTGAAGGCCCTAGTTCTTTTAAAAGTTGCACTTGAGAAAAGTAGGATTTCAACTTTCCAGCTTTAATTCAACTCTGAATTTTTTCCAGTCCTTCCTAGATCAGCACTTCTCACTATTTGATCTCATTCTTTTATATGACTATGCTACTTATTTTCCTCACTTTTGTAAACAAGTTCATCACATTCCATCAACCACAGGCTTCTCCTTTACTTGCATGTTTATTGTTAGGCTGGACTTTTAATTCCTATAATTTTAACACTGAGTAGATAAAATTTTAACTTAGCTGACCTGCACATTCTTCTACAACAAATTTATGTACAAATACATTACACTAAAAACACCCTTGTTTGGCTGGGTGGTATATTCATGTAATCCAAGCACTTGGGAGACTGAGGCAAGAAGATCAAAAGTTCTATGCCACCATAAGCTATGTAGTGGGATCCTGGCTCCAAAAACAAAAAACAAAAAACCCTTGATAACTCCAAAAGCCTAACTGTTTTCATCAATCCAACAATAATAATCTATACTTACTCACCTAGGATTTAGCAAAGTTGAAATCACTTGAAGTAGGCTTTATTTCTTTGTTTCTACATGTTGTGGGAAGATTTACTTTATGCAAGTGATCATTTATTTGTAAGCCAGTTTTACCAAACATCTTTAATGAAGCTTATGAATTCTTCATGAATTTCCACCCAGACATGGACAAATATCTCATATAACTAATGACCCTTCATACATAAACACTGAGGCAGATGAGAAAGTTTGATTCTCCCTTTCTATAGTAGTCAATTTTATGTTGCTGGTATAAACATCAAAACCAGGCACAGTTTAGGGGAGGAATGGATTTATTGCAAGATTACAGATCCAGTGAAGTTCCATCACTAGAAGAATGGATAACTAAGATGTGGTATACCTACACAATGGAATTCTATACAGCAGTAAGAAAAAACGACACAAAGAAATTTGAGGAAAAATGGTTGAACCTGGAACAGATCATTCTCAGTGAACTTACCCAATCACAGAAAAAAAATCGACACATAGTCTCACTCATCTACAACACCTGTTGTAGATGAATGGAAGTTGGCTTCCATTAATAAATCCAAGCAGAGAGAGAGAGAAAAATCACCATCAGTCAGCCAACACCAAAAAGCAGCAAATAGCAGGGACTGCGCCAGAACTCAAAGGTATTCTCTGAATACATTTGGGCTGGAATTCAGATCTCCCCCGGGTGACACATTAAGGTTGGACTCCACGATCCACCTCTGTGACATCGCTAGCCAGGTGTCTGGAGATTCAAGTTATAACTTTTAATAAAATGCCTAAGTCTATGGGGGTTATACATTCAAGCTACCACAATTTCCAAAAGTTTGTTTATGAATAACTAACATTGAAGTCAACTCCCCTCACTCTCTGCCTTCTTTTGCCCATAAGCATGGCTGGGATTTCCAATACCTACCACAGCTTCCAGGTCTTACATAGGTTCTGGTGATCTGAACTCAGATACTCATGCTTATGCACCAATTGTTTTATCCACTTAGCCATCTCCATAGCCCCCATAGATGCTTTATAAGAAAAATACATTGGGGCCTGGGGATATAGCTGATTGGTAGAGTGGTTGCCTAGCATGCACACGTCCTGAATTTGATACCAAGAATAGTAAGGAAAAGGTAAAAAAAAAAAAAATGGTCTTCATCTTTCTGCCTCCCTAGAAAGAGTGTCCTATAAGGACTACAGCCTGGCTTTCTGCTGAGATAGAATAACAGGGTTATAGCCAGGTCTCACCCTCCCATGGACCAATCCAGGCTTTGAAGACCACCCGTAGTCTGAAGTTCCTCAGGTATATTCCACCTCCAGACAGCCTGTCCTCTGATTGTGCCTGCATGCAGGAGATAATTCTGTCCTTCTAGATCTTTCTTTTAAGTCATTTAAGCAAGGACTAGCTCATATTCTATCCTCTTTTCCCCTCTAATAAAAATGTTTCCTTAAAACAATTCTTCCACTACTAACTCTTATGAATAACTAATAAAGCCTCTATATTCCTGCACATTTATAAGATTAGTTATTTGCAATACAACATTCTTAAGACACACAAGTCTGTCCTGTTATTCCAAATAAGGTTATTGAGCTAATAGGAAATTTTCTACAAGGAAGAAGGGAGGGAAGGAGAGAGAGAAAAAGTCCCTGGCATCTCATAGTGCTGAATGTGCTACATGAGTTTCTGGGATAAAATGGCCACGAAAATTGTGAACAAGCAGGGGATTCTGCTAGATACTAAATCAACCAGCCATACAAGATGCACACACCTGT
The DNA here is from genome assembly GCF_020740685.1 of Jaculus jaculus. Taxonomy (NCBI): domain Eukaryota; kingdom Metazoa; phylum Chordata; class Mammalia; order Rodentia; family Dipodidae; genus Jaculus; species Jaculus jaculus. Next base: position 116,222,236 of record NC_059125.1, read on the forward strand.
GCAATAGTGGCATTCAGCCTAGTTAGGTAACCAATGGTTCTCTGATTGGATAAGAGACCTACTCAATGGAAAGGATCTCATACTGAGGAACCAAGTCAGAATCCTATGGAGACATGTGTCATGGACTCCAGTGAGAAGCTCCCACTAGTCTTTGGCCAACAGAGAAGCTACAACCATCAAAATCTCCCTTAACTAACCATGCTTATCACATTTAACCCATACTGCTCTCATTTTCCATTGGATAATCTATTTTATCTTTTACAGAAAGCAGTGTAAAACAGAGAACCAAAATCCACCAACATGATAAGAAAATATAGCTGACTTCCTATCATGAGATGAGTATCATGAGAAGAGTCACGTCTTGCACATCAGCCAGTGTCCAGGTGAAACCACAGAGAAAGTGTCGAGTTAAGCATGAGTACTACTCTCACAATGGGCCTGACAATCTGTCTCAGGGAGATGACAACAGACACTGAGGACACTCAAGATGTACCAAAGCAGAAATACAGAAGTTGCTCAGAGCTCAAGTCTAAAGTAGACTTAGAACATATCTGCCAAGGCTCAGAGAACATTGTGGAAGAAGAGATGGACAAATTATTAAGAGCCACAGGATGGGAAAGAGTACCAGAGGCATTCCCCCCAGCCAAAAAAAAAAAAAGCCAGGTGTTGTCTTAACTCATAACCCATAACACCATGGTGAATACCAGTAACCCCACCGAGGAGGGTCCTCACTGGAATATGGGCAAGAAGGAGAATTGGATCAACATATTATTTGTCCATAAAACATTTTCTAATTAATAAAAATAAAAGTATAACAATGTATTTTTTTAAAGCCAGGCAGTTTGGTTCATGAATGTAATCCCAGCACTTGGGCGGTGGAAGCTGAAGGATTTTTCAAGTTTAAGGCCAGCTGAGCTACATAATGAGTACCAGACAAGCCAGCATAGCCAGAGCCTGTCTTCAAAAAAGGTGGCAAGGGGGCTGGAGAGATGGCTTAGCGGTTAAGCGCTTGCCTGTGAAGTCTAAGAACCCTGGTTCAAGGCTCGGTTCCCCAGGTCCCACGTTAGCCAGATGCACAAGGGGGCGCACGCGTCTGGAGTTCGTTTGCAGAGGCTGGAAGCCCTGGTGCGCCCATTCTCTCTCTCTCCCTCTATCTGTCTTTCTCTCTGTGTCTGTCGCTCTCAAATAAATAAATAAATATTTTTTAAAAAGGTGGCAAGGGCTGGAGAGATGGCTTAATGGTTAAGGTGTTTGCCTACAAAGCCAAAGGACCAAGGTTTAATTCCCCAGGACCCACATCAGCCAGATGCGCAGGGTGGTGCATGTGTCTGGAGTTCATTTGCAGCAACTGGAGGCCCTGGGATGCCCATTTTATTTCTCTCTCTCTCTCTCTCTCTCTCTCTCTCTCTCTCTCAAATAAATATTTTTCAAAGTAGGGGAAAAAGGGGAAGGTAGGGAGACAGAGAGAGAGAAAAGTCAGACATGTTTGCTAATTCCTGTAATCCTAAGAAATAGAAACAAAGGAGTTTATAATTCAAGGTTAGCTACACAGTGAGTTCAGGAACAGCCTGGGCTATGAGACCTTGTCTCAAAAAGAAACAAAAAAGTGGGGTGGGAACAGGGGGAGGACATTTAAGCTCTACAATTTTGGGTATGGGTACATAGCTTAGTTACATGTTGGACCTCAACAAGTGAAAAATTCATGAATGTCATTTAAGAAAATTTGTAGAACAAGCAATTGGCTTAAATATGGAAAAAGTTTTCCTGTGCCCACATTTTAATGTAATTGTATAACTGGGAGCACAAGTATATTATGCTTTTTAACTGTTGGTCCGCCAAACTTGTTCTGTGTCACTAACACTAAATGTGCAGTTTTCCTAAGAGAAACTTATGCACCTTTATATAAATTCTAATTTCAGTTTCTCAGTGAAATCTAAAAGGCAAAGAAAAAAGATCCCATGAGATCTTTAACTTTTTTTTTTTTTTCTAGCCAGTGAGGCAGTAATAAACACTACTTATCAGGGATGCTTTCATGCAAATCACACTTCTGAGCTTTTAGTGTCTAATTATATCTTAATATATTTTACTATTAGAGCAAAGTGTGTTTTTAAGGAAAATAATGTGAAATTCTGGAAAATTTGTTTTGGGCAGAAAAGAGCTTTAGCCCTGTCTTATCAAATTGCCATACTGTTGGACTACAGCTTTTTTTTTTTTTTTTTTTTTTTTTTTTTTTTTTTTTTTGAGAGAGAGAAAGAAAGAGGCATAGAGAAAGAGAGAGAGCGAGAGAGAGAATGGGCACGCCAGGACCTCCAGCCACTGCAAACTCCAGATACATGCGCCCCCTTGTGCATCTGTCTTACGTGGATCTTGGAGAATCAAACCGGGATCCTTTGGCTTTGCAGGCAAATGCCTTAACCACTAAGCCATCTCTCCAGCCCCTGTACTGCAGCTTTTGTATAGCTTGCTAAAATAAATTTCTCTCTCTCTCTCTGTCTCTCTCTCTGTCTCTCTCTCTGTCTCTCTCTCTGTCTCTCTCTCTCTCTCTCTCTCTCTCTGTGTGTGTGTGTGTGTGTGTGTGTGTGTGTGTGTGTGTGTGTGTGTGCAGAAACTAAGGATCCAATTTAAGATTGGGTGATGTTAGTGGCCTAAAAACAAGTTCTGTGGCCTAACACAGCATCACATCACACACAAATGTGTGCTTGCACACACACATGCATACAAAATGAGCATGTCCATGTATGTGAAATACAGGTTAAAATAGCAGGGCATTTATATAGATTTGCAGTCTTCTAATAAAAGTAGACTGGATCTTTTGGGTGCATTTGTGGGGAAAGTAACTACTTTTTTTTGCTCTATTATGTCCAGTTTTAAGTGACCAGGATGGATGGGTTTTCTTGTTTTGTTAATTATTTGAGGCTTTTTATAAATACTTCATGAAAAAAGCTGTTGGATTCACCATAGATAAAATACCTTTTAAGTCTGGATTTCTGCCATGCTCAGATTTTTTAAAAGTGTGAGCATGGATTGTCGGTTCCATTTTACATAAGCAAAACTTTTTATCATATATATATATATATATATATATATATATATATACACACACACACACACACACACACACACACACACACACACACACACACATACATACACATATATAGAGACTTATTGTATCAGGCTAGGTTCAGAAACTTGTGGTAGGCCAGTTTCAGATAGTTTCATTTCACCTGTAAACTGTATCACTTTTACTGATAATTGTAATAATCAAATGTATAATATGCTTACAGATGTGTCCTGCATTTAGTCTGCCTTGTTCTTATTTTGATTTTTGTTGAGTCTCCTTCCTTCCTAAAAGCTAGCATCCTTCAGGCCCAGGTACAATTTAAAACAGAGGCATCCTTGAGCTTTAAAGCATTAAACAAACTGGAAATTGCAACATACCACATACTAAAGTTTTTGTGAGTTTTTTATAATTTGTAAAAGGTTGATGAAACAAACAAAGGGTCCAGTTTACTTACTAAGTTTTAAAGTTCTGCTGTGTTTAATTGCCTTGTGTAACCACTTGTCTCCTTAGAGTCAGATCCTCACCCCACCCATTTTTGTAAATGTCCATTTTGCTTGCCTGGGATTTAAACGTTCTCACAAATCACAAGAAATTTCTGAGTTTTTGCCGTACAGAGGTTGAGTGAATATATTCAAAATGGAAATAATTCAGTTTCCATCTAAGTTGGTCTTTTAACTTAGAAACAACACTTAGTATCTTCAGAAAGCCTTCACTTTGGTAACTCCTTTTCCAGATACTCCATGTCCCTGTGGTCGGAGATGCTAAAGAGAATGTATCCCTTATGTTTGTCCAAAAGTTTTTTGACTCTCACTTCTAATGAAGCAATGCAACATTTAATTTTGATTTTCCACTGTAATCCTCTTGATAAAATGAGAAGAGATATAGTAGTTTGGAATGTCTCCTAATTTTATGGGAGCCCTAGTGCCCATCATATTAACTGTCAGTATTTTCTGGGCATTGGGTTAATTAACTTAATTGCCTAAGTACAATCAGGACTTTGGGACAAATCTGTCCTTTGTGCTGTTTGGTTGTACTTGGTTCAATCTTTCCTCCTTAGACCTTCACACAATTCCTTACAGAGCGCTTATTAGAAACAGCTTGAGTTTAAAAAAAAAAAAAAACAGATAAAAGACAGAAAAGCCAAGCAAAAGAATAAAATGTTGGATTTTCTACCTCAGATAATTTTCATGTAGTACCTTACCTCAGGACACCAAAAAGCCTTTTTTGAAAGCAGTATTTTGAAATAACTGACCACAATGTTCTCCTTTCATGTACATTTTTTTAAATATGTCCTTATTCAAACCCAGGCATAGTCCAGTGCTCTCTCAGTTTTAGGTCATTCATTTTTCACTAAAATACAAGGAGGAAAACAAGAGTCCAGGAAGGACCCTGAGGAAAGGGCTGTAGGATTGTGAGCTCATTTTAAGGTAGAAATTTGGAGACTGGGAAAGAACTCGCACTAACCAGAGACATTTTACTACAATTTACTAGAAAGTAACCAATGGGGAGGGTTACTCCCAGTTCCCCCAGAAAACATGATTCTGCCCTAACTGCATGTACAAGGTACTGAATTCAGTTATGTCCTCAGCTTTTGGCCCAGTCCAGCCTAGTCATCGTTACTTGTAACTTACTGTATTTTCTCTTTTGTGTTGTCATAAAGTATTGAGCTTTGGGCTTTAAGTGTGTAAGTTTTTTGTTTATTTTCTAGCTAGCTATGTTTTGTCTACCTGAAAACATTGCCAGAATGCTCACATTAGTGTTTGGTGAGGTCAAAGGTTGATAGCTTTAAAAATTTATCTAAAAAGTGAAATAAGAGGCTGTCAAAGGTTGATAGCTTTAAAAATTTATCTAAAAAGTGAAATAAGAGGCTGTGAAGATGATTCAGTTGGTTAAAGCTCTTGCTGCACAAGCATGAGGACCAGTGTTGGATTTCCAGTAGCCACATAAAAAGCCAGACATAACTGTGACTCTAGTGATGAGGCTGAACGGCGAATACCTGGATCTATGACATGGGATGAAAAGATGAGTCCAAGAAAACTAAAGTGCTGTATGTCAACACAGAAAGGGGAAATGGATGTCAGGGTACTCTGCTCACAGAATGTGAGCGATGCCATGAGAAATCAGGCTGTACACCCAGCGTGGGATATCCAGAACAGCATCCCAGCAAAGCACCCAGAAAGTGCTGGTATCCTACCATAACAGGGAAGAATTCACATTCACATTCTGAAGAGGCTTACGTGGGAGAAGGAAGGATGGAGCATTTACCCCAGGCTGGTAAGACAGAGTAAGGAAAAGACACCTAGAAAGTTTGGATGTTGGTTTCCTCAGTATCAGCCTTAACATATTTATTTTTTAATATTTATTTTTTCAAGTGGAAGGGTAGAGAGAAAGAAAATAAGAATTAATTAAAAAGGGTGCAACAGGGCCTCTTGCTGCTACAAACAAACTCCAAATGACTGTGCCACCTTGTGCATCTGGCGTTATATGGGTCTCAAGATTTGAACCAAGGTCTGCAGGCCTTGTCAGCAAGCACATTTAACCACTGAGCCATCTCTCCAGCCCTTGACATGTTGTTACACTGCAGGTGTGAAGAAAGCATGACCACAAAGCACAAGTGAGGGGAATCACACTTACTCTTCTCCACTTCCTCACTCTGCTGTGTGAACAGCCAGGTATACAGTGAGTCCCTTTATGCTAAGTTCTTGTGGCACCTAATGAATGTAAGTAATTACAAACCTGTTGTGGCCTGGCGTAGCGACGCACACCTTTAATTCCAGCACTCAGAAGGCAGAGGTAGGAGGATCGCCATGAGTTCAAGGCCACTCTGAGACTACTGAATAAATTCCAGGTCAGCCTGGGCTAGAGTGAGACCCTACCTCAAAAAAAAAAAAAAAAAAAAAAAAGCTGTTGTGCAGTGGAATCTCAGTGGCATATAAAGTTTCAAGATTAGTTCCCTCCATCATGACATTAACTCATCAATATGCTAAACCAATCCCTTTCACCTTCTGGTTTCAGATGTGGTTTAATAAGAGTAGAGTCAGACAAAGGGAAAATTTGAGAAGAACCTTACTGAGATGTGTGTCACTAGGCCCTGAGTCGACATTTCTGTGATAGATATGGAAGAGCTCTAGAATGCCATTCTTTTTTTTTTTTTTTTTTTTTTTTTAGAATGCCATTCTTATGTCCAGAAGCCAGATAGAAACACATTTTTTTTTGTTTCACCAACAACTTGGTAATTCATGTGGCCAATGATCAGCTTATCTGCTCAAATATATATTAAATATTTCAGTTTCCAGAATGTTTGTTTGCATATGCTTTCTGGGGTTTTGTTAGACATTGAGATATATATAAAAAACAATATATTATTGTTTTTTTGAGGTAGAGTCTCACTCTAGTCCAGGCTGACTTTGAACTCACTATGTAGTCTCAGGGTGGCCTCAAACTCATGGCGATCCACCTACCTGTGCTGGGATTAAAGGCGTGTGCCACCATGCCCAGCTTGATGTATTTTTTTTTTTTAATTAGGAAATGCCATTTAAACCCAATGACAGTTCTTCCTTTATGAACTGGCATCCCTAAGTCTTGAGTATTTCCAGCCCAAACCATAATTGGTCCAAAAAGGAAGCTAAGACCATAATTTTCAACAGCTTTTTACTTACTTTAAGGGGGGTAGAAGTGTTACACAAGAATTGGATGCTATCAGAAGCTTCACATAGTATACTTTTTAAAACTAACAGTTCATTAATGAATGTTCTGTGAAACAGTTTAGAAAATCTAAAGAATTTTCCCTCCTTTCGTGGAGCTATGTTAAAGAACTATATTTTCTGGGAGTAGTTGAAAGTATGGAAAGGTTCTCAGTTTTGTCTAGATTCCCATTTATGACAATTTAAACTCCTTTTTCTTTAAATTTAAATTCATTTATTTATTTATGTGATGCCAGAGATGGCAAGCATTCCATTTCAGGATCATGAGGAATCAAGTGCTGAAGAGCTGCATGACACAGTTCCAGCCCAGCTGTCTCTTCCGTGAAGTCCAATGTGGCCCCTCTATAGAAACATCTTTGGCTCTCTACACTACAGCAAGCTGTGGTTTTCTGTATAATGTTTGTCTTTCTCTGTCTTTCTCTTGGTGTCCCAATCTCTAAGTTTACTTTTCCAGTAAAAATTGGTGTTGGTGAAGTGTTGGTCAATATATCTGAAAGAGGCTCTGGCATAGAATTGGAAAAAGAAGAAAATGGGTCAGAGATAATTGTTTTCCTTAAGGTCTTAAAGAAAGTCAGGCATGGAGTACAGTACAGGAGGAAACAATGTAAAAGTTATTTTATGACTAATTTTTCTAAATGGTGGCAATTGCAGCAAACTATGACTCTTTACCAAGAATCCTTACAGAAAAACAACCCAAGTCATTCAGTTGGGGGGACCAAAGTCTAGCTACTGGAGAGACATGAAAAGGAAAATTAAAAATAAACGATTAAGGGATAAATAGATCTATTGGATCAGTGATTAATGATGGGAACTCCCATTTGTGGTTGTTTTGTCTCTCACCTTTAATATAGTAATTGAAAGTAGAAGTTCAGGAAATCACAAGTGCTTGACCACACATATATGGGGAAAGCATGAGAACAGTTAATCATTATAGGGGCCTGACAACTTTACTTGAGGTGAATAATTATGGCATTGTTTTGGGGTTTTTTTTTGTTTTTTTAATTTTTTATTTATTTATTTGAGAGTGACAGACACAGAGAGAAAGACAGATAGAGGGAGAGAGAGAGAATGGGTGCGCCAGGGCTTCCAGCCTCTGCAAACAAACTCCAGACGTGTGCTCCCCCTTGTGCATCTGGCTAACTTGGGACCTGGGGAACCGAACCTCGAACCGGGGTCCGTAGGCTTCACAGGCAAGCAGTTAACCACTAAGCCATCTCTCCAGCCCTATGGCATTGTTTGCTGAAAAGGAATAACAAAAAGTTTCTATGAATTCTGTGAGCTGTACCTTTCTTGAAGTTTGTTCTTGCATGACGTGATCAGAAAATAAAAGACTGAGGCTAAGAGCTGTGGCAGCAGACAACCAGAAAAGCATAGATGTATACAAGCAGGGGAAAACAGAGAACAGAGAAAAAGACAAAAAAAAAAGAGAGAGAGAGTAAAAGAAAAAATAGAAAAAGAAAAAATAGAAACAGAGAAGCAGAGAGAGAAAGATGGAAAAACTCAGCTGCCTTCAGCATTAGCCTGTCAGCTTGCACCAGAACTTGACTTCTAGTCATTATTGTGCTGCTCCCTTTCACACCTCTCTTCGGGGACCCTCCTTCAAGCCAGGGATGGACCCTGGCAATTTGATAAAAAGTGAGAATGACAGAGCGAGAAAGCAGTAGAGAGAGAGAGAGAGAGAGGAAGGGAGGGAGGAGTTGGGAATGTGATGGCCTCTTGCTACTGAAAATGAACTAGAGAGGCATGCAACAGTGTGCCTCTGTCATTAGATGGGTATGAGGGAAATGAATCCAGTCCAACAGGTTTTGTAAGCAAGTGCCTTTAGCCGAGGAGCCACCTCCCCAGCCCAAAGATTCTTTTTCATTTGCCCTGTCTGTGGTAATCAATTTGTTGGTCATTTGTAACCAAAGATAGCTGCACGAAGCAGTAGGAAAGTGTGAGCTGTCTGAGTGGTGTAGTGGGGAAAACGGAAAGAGACAGATGGAGGGGAACCGTAGGACGATGTCATTAGCTCTGCTCCTCAGTGCCCTTGTGTGAGCGCTATCCTGTCAAGGAGTTGAAGATCAGGTGATCATGTCTAGAAGATCAGCCCAACACAGCAGGCCCCTGAGACTGCATTCCAAGGACACAGACCAGACACACAGCCAGGCCTGGCTCAGGATAAAGGTCAAGACCTCCACTTGACCAGGCAGGTACTTTCAGGTGGAAAAAGGCTGCTGAGCTGCTTTGTCTCTCTCCAGATTACCTGGTGTGTTCTCAAAGCAGTGTTCTGACCCTCACCAGGTGACTACATCCTATGCATAGCCTTAGACTAGATGTTACAACCTATCAGAATCCCCCAAACATGAGTGTCATGGCAAAGTACATTTTTGACTATCTATAGTCAGAAGGTTAAAGGGCTTGAAATAGTAAGAAGAGGAGGAAGAACCCTTTGTCCCATTAAATTTCCCACAGGGAAACTTACCAAAGGATAATGCAGTGGAAATATTGATAATGAGTGTGAATGGATGGAGGCATTTGACAGATCTGCTTATGGTCCTTCAATAGTTCACAGGTGTTTAGAAACTACTCTGACACCATGCTGCAGTAAGGACTAGAGCTAGCCCTGCACCCTATACTAGAAAAAAATATGATTTAAAAATATTAGAATTGGAGGAGAGAGGAAATGGTTATGTCTTGTCCAGAGCTTACTAGTGTACACTAGAGGTTTTCTATGGGATGGTGGGTGGTGTTTCATGCTCTCAGATACTTTGGAGGGGATTTTTTTTTTGGCATGGGTACTGGGTTGAATCCTATAATTTCATGCCTTCTACTAAAGCACTTCACACCTGGACTACAATTTCAGTCTGTTAAGTTTTGTGTTGTTTTTGGTGTGTGTGGTAAGTGTGTGTGCTCAGGTGAGCATTCCAGGCACATGTGTTAGTGATTCTCCTGGCTCCACCTCCCATAGTCAAGTACTACTGTCCCAGGCATGTATTGCTACACTCAGTTTTGTTACATGAGTGCTGGACATCAATCTTGGGCAGTCATGGGCCCTTATGCATGTGTGGCCAGTGCTCTTACCACTGAACCATTTCCTCAGCCCCCTGTCAAGGATTTTGAGTAATAAGATAATATGTTTCCCTGGAAATTCCAAAATCCTCTTGGCACACCAAGTTACATGATGTGTTATTATGTTCCATTGTGATATTAGATGTTTGTTATACTAAGCAAATTCTGTATAGGGTTTTTCAGACTGTAAGAACTAACTACAAGAAGAACACAAGGAAAATGGTGCTTAGATGCACATCACCTGGTACTTAGACCAGTTCTCTCTCCCTGAAGATTTTGGAAGAACTGTAGACTGCCAACATTGTCCAGAAGCTACAGTTTCTTCTGGTACCATCAACACCTTGGTATTTGTGCTGGCTCTACCAACCTTACATCTATTAGTACCATCTCTAAAGGAGTCAATTCTCAACATATGTGATCAGTGGAAAACCCTTATACTATATCTGTGAATTTGACTCCTATAGTGACCACATATGTGGTAGTTTGAATAGATGGCCCCCAATATATTCAGTGTTTTATTAGCTTGTAGTTTGCACCTGCAGCCACCTGGCTGGAGGAGGTGTGGTGGTGAGTTTGAAATCCCATTCTAAAAATATGCAAAGTGCCTAGTTCTACCTGGAGTTCCTAAAGTGTGCTGCGTGATTGTGGCTTTTGGCTTGTGGCTTCTCTCTGTCTGCTTGGACCTATGAAAACAGGCCTGCTTCCTCTGCTATTATGGATCCCCTGGATCTGTAAGCTTTAATAAATATCCCTTCTTCCATAACTATGCCTGGTTTGGAAGTTCATCTCAGCGAACCTGAAGCTGTCTGCTACAACATAGCAATGGTATTATGCAGTATTTTTGCTGTTGAATTGGCATTAGGTGTCAGCACAATGTCTTCAAGATTAATCCACATTGGTAATGTCTCAGAATTTCATTCTTTTTATTTTATTTTATTGATTTGAGAGAGAGAGAGACAGACAGACAGAGAGGCAAGGGATGGGTGTACCAGGGCCTTCAGCCACTTCAAATGAACTCCAGACATGTGTGCCCCCGACCCCTTGTGCACATGTGCAACATTGCATGCTTGTGTCATCGTGCATCTGGCTTACATGGGACCTGGAGATTCAAACATGAGTTCTCTAGGCTTCTCAGGCAAGTGACTTAGCCATTAAGCCATCTCTCCAGTCCTGAGTTTCATTCCTTAGGGGAGGTGCTGCTGGAAACTTAAACTGGAGGGTTATAGCTTTTCAAGAAAAATACATAACAATTATGCATTCCATACTTTGTACATTTTATTTTTTTTTTCTTTTTGAGGTAGGGTCTCACCCTGGCCCAGGCTGACCTGGAATTCACTATGTATTCTCAGGCTGGCCTTGAAATCACCGCAATTCTCCTACCTCTGCCTCCTGAGTGCTGGGATTAAAAGCCCAGCTCCTTTGTACATTTTTCATTCATGCAACCATGATGGGACACATGGTACTTCCATTCTCTGCCACTGTGAATCTGCTGTGACTATGTGCACACATTCATTACACAAGCTTCTATTTTCAGGATTTCTCTGTGTATACTTAGAAGTAGAATAATGGGTAAGAATATAATTTCATAATGAGGTTTTATTCTTCAGGAACTTAAGTAACATTTCCCAATTAAAATGTGTTCACCTTGCCAACACTCCTCACAGATAACTTTATATCCTTTGTCTGTTTCCCTGAGGTCAATCACAGTAATTGGTTAAATTCTGGCTGGAGAGAGAGCTCAGAAATTAAAAGGGCTTGCTTGCAAAGCCTGGTGATCTGGGGTTAGAGTGCCCAGTACCCAAGTAAAGCCACATGCAAAATGTTGCACTTGAGTCTGGAATTCATTTGCAACATGAAGAGGCTCTAGAGTGCTCATGCTCAAATTCTCTCTCTCTCTGTCAAATAAGTAAAATTATTTTAGAAAAATTAAAATTAAAAATTAAATCTCAAAGACAATTTAACCATCTCTTGTACCAGTAAGTAGCAAAGCTTTTTTCACAAGAATTCATGCTAAAAGTGATTGTGATTTTGAGCTCCTTGTATTGTACTATTAATATAAGATTGATTCCCATATGTTCTAGTGACTCGTTGGTCATTTAGGTGTTAGATTCCTGCCAAATAATACAGGCTATTCCCCACTAGAACCAGATGTTAAGAAACTATTGTTGAAGACATTGCATGCTTGGGCTTCAAAACAATGTGAAATCAAGCTGGAGACTTCATCTCTGTTGAATAACTGTGAGGATACTAGAAAGTGCTATGTACCCTGTTGAGGGAGAAAAGACAAACTACATGACTGACCAGCCAGGCAAAATGTGAGAAATGTTGCAATGGTGGAATGTCTGTTATGAGGGCAACCAACTGCTCTTTGATTGGATTTGAAGCCCATTCCATGGGAGGGAATTCATGCCTAGTATTGAAAACCCAATCAAAAGCCTATGACTAGGGAGGCCATGAGCTATAGGGAGGAAGCTACTACTGTTGTTTAGCTTGATGGATATATTATGCTCACCAAATTCCTGGGCATGGTGGCACAGGCCTTTAATCCCAGCACTTGGGAAGCCAAGGTAGGAGGATCAATGTGCGTTTAAGGAGAGCTTGAGACTACAGTCTATTCCAGGTCGGCCTGGGCTAGAGGGAAACACTATCTCAAAAAACAACAAAAACAAAAAACTGCACAAGTGAAAGATAGTGATTTTATTACTGAATGCAATGTATAATTTAAAACTGTTTTAAGTAAAACTAAGCTCTTCCCTTCTGTCATTATATTGTTGTCATACATTTCACTCATCTATCTATAAGCTATTCTGATTCAATATATTGTTGTAGCTGTAACTAATTAGAACAAACAATTATCGTTTCTCTCCGTTAAGAATAATAAAACAGCTGGATGTTGTGGTGCAAACCTTTAATCCCAGCACTCACTCGGGAGGCAGAAGAAGAAGGATTGCTCTGAGTTCAAGGCCAACCTGGTACTACAAAGTGAGTGCCGGATAATGTGGGCTACAGTGAGACCCTACCTTGAAAAAAGAAAACTGATTTTTTTTTCTGTTTGTATTTAGTTTCTCTCCTATGTAATTTATTCTATTTGAATAACTTACAAAACAACTAACTGGCACCAAATTACTCAATTTTTATTTGAGAATAAAGCTTTTGCTTTCTTTTAAAGGATAATTATGCAGTATTGAATAGTAACTGTTAGCTTTTCTTCTTTCAACACTAAATATTTCACTCCACTCTATTGAATTACATGGGTTCTAAAGAGAAGTCCAATGTGTTACTTATAAATAAGGTGTTTTTGCCCTCTTGGGATTTAAGATTTTCTTTTCATTACTGGTTTCCTGTAGCAAGAATGAGCTACTCCTAGCTATTTTTTGTTTGCTAGTCTCTGAGTTGTTGGGGTTTATGGTTTGATGTCTGTCAATAGTTATGGAAAGCATTTAAGCATTAAGGATTCAAACGTTCCTTTTGTTCATCTTCTTACCCTCTGGTATCCCATTACATTTGAATCATGTCTCTTGTAATTGCCCCGCTATAGATGAACAACATTTTCCCAGTTCTTAGTCTTAGTTCTGTTTGGTTTTCTATTTGGAAACTTTCTGTTTGTATATCTTTGAGGTCAAAGATGATGTCTTCAACTACATTCATTACACAAGTGAACTTAGAAATCAATAACATGTAGTTACAATATCCCAAAATACCTAGATTAAATGACATACGTTTCTGTGAGACAATGTCTCATGTAACCTAGGCTGACCTTGAGCTCAGTATGTACCTGAGAATGACTTTGATCCATCTGCCTCCATCTCTTGCATGACGGAATGACAAACATGGGTCATCATACCCATTTTACATTTTTCTGGCAATTGAACCCAGGAGCAAGAGATGAACTGAACTCTATCTCCAGCCCCTAAACATCATCCTCCTAAAGTACAAACAAAATCTAAATGAAAATAAATATTTTCAACTCAATGCACAAGGAAATGTTCATCAAAATTTGTGTTATGTGGCCAGGCCATTGCTTAGTGGGAAATTAATAGGACAGGAGATATGTATGTATGTATATGTGTGTATGTATGTATGTATGTATGTATGTATGTATATATATATGTATATATATATATATATATATATATATATATATATATATTTGTGTGTGTGTGTGAAAGAGAAAGATATAAAAATATATACTAGCATGCTGGGTTTGGTGGCATACACATACACCTATAATCCTATCAAATATTAGGTGGATATAGTGCTGTAGATTTATTTCTGAATCTTTTTCTATTTCATAGATCAATATGTCTGTTTTGTGCTGGAACCATGTTTTCTTGTTACAATGACTGTGTAATATAATTTGAGATCAAATATTGTAATAACTCCAGCATGGTTCTTTCTGCTTCAAATTGCTTTGGCTACTGGGGGTCTTTTGTGCTTTCATGTATGGCTCTCTGTTCTAATTCTGCAAAAAATCATCATAATTTTGATGAGTATTTGATTGTGTTAAATCTGTAGATTATTTTGGTAATATCTGCATTTTTTCAATACTAATTCTTCAAATCTATGGATGTGAGAGTTCTTTACTTCTTCTAGTATCTTCTTCAATGTCTGCATTCAGTGTTTTAAAGATTTCATTGCAGAAATCTTTCATGTCCTCTATTATTTATTTATTTATTTATCTTAATTTTTTAGTTAGTGTGAAAAATAATGGGTTTCATCATGGTACTTTGCTCAGATACATTCATTATTTATTTTTAAGGTATTGTGAATAGAATCCTTTTTATTTCTTTCTCAACTAGTTGGATATTGGTATATAGAAAAGGTATTGATTTTTGTATGTTGATCTCATATACTGATACATTGCCAAAAGTGCTAATCAAAGTTCTCTAATGAGCCTATTTTCTTTTCATAATTTTTATGTATTTACTTGGTGTGTGTATGAATGCATGTTTGTACCTGAGGATGTGGGCAAGTATGTACCATGGCACATGTGTGTAGGTCAGAAGACATCTTTAGCATTAATCCTCACCTTCTACCTTGTTTGAGGCAGGGTCTCCTATTGTTCAGTACTCTATTCATGAGCTTCCAAGAAATTCTGTCTCTTTCTCCATTACTGCTCACTGAGATTACAGAAGCCACCATGCCTTCTGATTTTTATGTTGGGTCTGGGAATCTAAACTCAGGTACTCAGGATTGCACAACAAGCACTTTACCCACTGCATTCTGTCCTCGGTCCTTCTGGTGGGCCCTTTACAACAATCAAACAAGGAGGTTGTTCCTTGCAAAAATAAGGAAGATTGACCAACCTCTAGCCAAACAAAAGAAGGAGAAGACCCCAGGCTGCAGAGATGGCTTAGCGGTTAGGGTGCTTGCCTACAAAGTGTAAGGATCTATGTTTGACTCTCCAGGTCCCAAGTAAGCCACACTCACAACGTGCACAAGGCTTCATATGCACACAAGGTGATGCGCACATCTGGCATTCAATTACAGTGGCTGGAGGCCCTGACATGCCAAGTTTCCCTCTCTCTCTTTCTCTCTCTCTCTCTCTCTCTCACATAAAAGGCCAGTCTATTAGGCTTGTCTCCCCAAAAAAATAAGAATGAAGGAAGAAAGGAAGGGAGGGAGGGAGGGAGTAAGGGAGGGAGGAAAGGAAGACCCAAACTGATAAAATTAGAAATGAAAAACAGGATGTTACAATGGATTCAAATGAAATTCAGAGGATCAATACAGAATATATGAAAATTTAATTCCCCCAAACCTGGAAAATCTACAAGAAATGGATAAGAGCATGACATCTGCAAATAGATATGATTTGACTTGTTTATTTGTATCCTTTTTATTTCTTTCCCTTTTCTTATCATTGCCACTAAGGCTTGAGTACCATATTGAGGTTCAGAGAAAGTGAGCACCTATGTCTCTTTCCTAATTTTAAAGGACAAGCTTTCATTTTTCCCCATTTAGTATAATGTTGGCATTAAGTTTGTCATTTATGTCATGTATTGTCTTGAACCTATTTCTTCTATTCCTGGGATCTTTAAGAATTTGTTCATGAAGGAATTTGAATTTTGTGTTCATTGAGATGTTCATGTGATTCTTATCAATCTATCTGCATTTTATTGCATTTGTTAATTTGTGTATGTTGATCAATCCTTGCATGCCTGCTGATGTCTGAGCCCCTTGATGTGTTATTAAAATCTTTTTTGCAAGTGTTTCATTGATAATTTTTGTGCCTATATTCATTATGGAAATTGTATAGTTTTCTTTTTTCATTTTGCAGTTTGGATATCAGAATAATGCTGGCTTTGTATAATCCATTTGGTAAAGTTCTTTCCCTTTCTGTCTTGCAGACCAGCTTGAGGAACATTGGATTTAGTAGTGAGTCCATTTGGCCCTGAGCTTTTCTTTTTTTTTTTAATATTTTTTGTTTATTTTTATTTATTTATTTATTTGAGAGAGAGAGACAGAAAGAGGCAGAGAGAGAGAATGGTGGCATGCCAGGGCCACCAGCCACTGCAAATGAACTCCACATGCGTGCACCCCCTTGTGCATCTGGCTAATGTGGGTCCTGGGGAATCGACCCTTGAGCCAGGGTCCTTAGGCTTCACAGGCAAGCGCTTAACTGCTAAGCCACCTCTCCAGCCCCCCTGAGCTTTTCTTTATTGGGAGACATTTTATTATTATTTCAATTTCATTGCTTGTTATATATCTATTTAAATTAGCTACATCCTCTTGATTTAATTTTTGTAAGCCATGTGTCTAATCCATTCCTTTTAGATTTCTAATTTTATCAGTTTGGGTCTTACTTCTTTTATTTGGGTTGTCAATTATCCTAATTTTTGCAAATAACTCTTTGATTGATTTCATGTATTATTCTTTTAGTCTCCATATCATTAATTTCTGCCCTGATCTTAACTATATAGCTTGTCAATTCCTGTTTGGGGGTCTATTTTGTAAGACCTTGAGGTGGTATCATTACATTGATTATTTATATGAGGTCTCCATGAGTTTTTAAATTTTTACTGATTTTATTTTATTAAGTAGAAAGTTGTATGGGTACATCATATGCTAGTACCATCATTTCCCTCCTCCCTGCCCCCATTCCACTGGGGATCCTACTCAATAGGATGGCTGCCATTCCCCCTAGGTTTAGGGGGCATAGATGTGAGAGCATCAGTCATTGTAAGGGGGCAGTGCCCCTGGACATTTCCTTCCACTCTCTGGTGTTTACATTATTTCTGCCCCCTCTTCCACACACACACAAAAATCCCTGAGCCATGGTGGGTGTGTTTTAAATCTTCTTTAGTGTTGTGCTCTCAGCAGGTTCTGGATGTCTACTTTGGTACATTTTGAGTTTCCTCAGTGTCTGTCTCCCTGACTATGGCCCTGGTTGACAGGCTCACTATGGAAGCAGCACTCTTGCCCATCTTGCCAACTCCTCTGTGATTTCTTGGCTTTTAGGGTGGCTGATCAGTGATCTAGTGTTACTCTGCCCCTGTGCATAAAGTGTCATTTTTCTCTTACAGCTTATAAAATTGGGGTTGGGGTTTGAGTATTTTTTCAAGCATCTGAACTTCTTTATTGAAATATCATTGCTGTTTTCCAAACAGAAGGCCAGACAGAAGAACAGTGAAACAGACCCACAGGGGTGGGCCCTATGGCTGGAGACACACCCCCACCTGGAGGACCAACCTGGCATCCTCTACCCGTCCCAATACCCTGGGACTTTGGCATAACAATGATTGGAGAGGGCAGCAGGCAATGAAAGCTCTCTACTCAAAAGAATTGGACAACAGCTACAGAGGGGTGTCAGTGGAGGAGAAAGAGCAGAGCAGGTCCCCTTGGCTGGGCATGGCAGGGGGGAGCACTGGCAGTGTAGGACATCAGAAGCTGGGGACATGGTATCTATGTTTTGTTTTCTGTAAAGGGACCCCACAGAAGCCTGGGGTGGTGGCAGTGGTTGGGTGGGTTCCGCACTTTCTTTCTTTTCTTTTCTTTCTCATCACCTGCCTTGGTGATGGTTTCCAACAATGGGTCCCTGAGGTCAGCCTCCTCCCCTTCCTTGGCCTTGCTGGACATGGAGTTGAGGGCCCATAGACCAGAGTCAATGCAGTGTTGCATGTGGTAATTTGCATCAGTAGGCTCCATCTTGGTAAAGGCATCTTGGAGTATCTGTGCGTCCTTCACATTGCAGTACTTCTGGAGCTCCTCAGGAAGGGACTTGCAGACCTTCACTGGATCCAAGCTGCTGGGACTCAGCTGCTTCTTGCTCCTCTTCCTCATACTCCTTCATGGCCTTCTCAATACGCAGTTTGGCACAGCCTCGCATGCACTGCTTAAAGGCTTCCAGTTCATACTTAAAGCTCTCTATATAGTGGTGGTTGTCTGTCTTAATCTTGGTGAGGAACTGGTGGAAGCATGTCCAGGGATTCATCTTCAGGCTCTTGGCCAGCTCCAGCAGGAACTGCATGACCATGGTATGGTGGGCCAACTGCTCCATGAGTGTGCATTTCTTCCACTTCTAGGTCAGTGCACCAGATAACCAGGTAGGCTGTCTCTTCACATACCAGGTGGACATTGTTGGATTCGAGCTTCTGGCTGTCATCCTAGCAGTGGAGCATGCCAAAATGCTTGATCTGGTTCTCATACTTCTCCACCAATGTTTTGTGTTCCTGCTACCTCACCTCCTCCTCCACCACTACCTCTTTGGGTTTGGTATTGACCATACTCTTGCTGAAGCCATCTTTGCTAAGTCTGTCCACATACCAGGGCATATTCCCTTTCTCTCCTCCAGCTTCTGCTCCCAGCTCTGCTCTTCCTTGCACAGCTGCTGAGCCTCAGCCTGCAACCGCTCTAGCTCCACCTGGCTGCCCCCAGCCACAATGTTGGGATGCAACTTCATCCGACACTTCAATATGGTCCCACACGCTATAGTCCACCATCTTGCTTTGGCAGCCCAACCTGTTCCAGCTCCAGGTAGCAGGGGAAGCAGTGCTAGAGAATCCTGGTTTGAATTTTTAAAAATATGTATTTAGCTGGTGTGGTGGTACACGCCTTTAATCCCAGCAATGACACCCTACCTCAAAAAACCAATATACATATAAGTGTGTGTGTGTGTGTGTATTTATTTATTAGAAAGAACGAATGAAAGAGAGATGAGGGAATGGGTGCATTAGGGCCTCCTGCCACGGCAAATGAACTCCAGATGCACGAGCCTCTGTGCACATTTAATGCATGCCATCAAGCTTTGCAAGCAAGTGCCTTGAACCACTAGACCATCTCTCCAGCCAGTTGGAATTTTTGATATCTTAAATGTAATATGTTACAGAAAACCTCTGCTGTAGTCATATGCAGCCATGTATCACACTGAATTCCTGATACTCTTGCCTGTATCTCCCACGTGTTGAGATTACAGGCATGTACTATCTCACCAGGCCCTATTTCATTTTACTTATTGATGTTTGAATGTACTATTTCCTTGAGCTTGACCTCCATCCATACTATTTTTAATTCTGTCTGCTCAGTTGGTGAGGCATTCTGTTGTGTTTTTTATTTGATTCATTAAGTTTTTCATTTCCAACTTTTGTACTGGGATTTTTCCTGGCCTAATTTCTTTTCCATATCCCTAACTTTTTCTGTGACTTTCTCATCCATTTTGATGACTTTCTTCTCTATGTGGCTGTATTTCCTCTTCAGACCTTGGATATGTTTGCATTTTTCAATTATTCCATGGAAATAGTAGATTCAACTTTTGCAAATTTTATTTAGAAGTCATTTTGAACTGGAAAAATTTCAAAAATAATACAAATAACTCTGATATCCTTTTATTATTATAAGCATTTTATCTCATCTATTTTGACATTACACATTCACTCTTCTCTTTTTAAAGGAAACTGTTTATTTTTGACTGATAAAAAACAAACATTAAAGGAAAGCTGGGTGGAATGGGCCATATATGTAGTCTTAGCACTCAAGGGCAGAAGGTGGAAGATCTGGTACTCAAGGCTACCCTTAGCTACACAGTGAGTGTGATGGCTGAGTTCTGGTTGTAAACGTCACAGTATTGAAAATCACCATGGAAGCAAATATCTGGGAATGTCTGTGAAGGATTTTCTAGATTAGGTTGCTTGAGATGAAAGGACCCATCCTAATTGTGGGAGGTATCATTCTATGGTCTAGAGTCCCACGCTGAATAAAAAGGAGAAAGTGAACTAAGCAGCAGCATTCTTCTCCACTCTGTTTCCTCACTGTGGATGCCATGTGAGCAGCTGCTTCATTCTCCTACCACCATCATGTTCCATGCCATGATGGATTTAATCTCAAAGTGTAAGCCAAAACAATCTCTTACTCGTAAATTGATTTTGTCAGGTATTTTGTTCCAGTAATGAAAAAGGTAACAAAGACACTTAGTTTAAAGCTGGCCTGGGCCATATAGTGAGATCATATCTCAAAAACAAAAGATAATAGAATCAACAAAAACATAAAAATTTTACATATTAAATGTGTTTCCATGCAATGTTTAATATATGTATGCATCGTGTAACACTTAATTAATGTTACTGTGTTCTCAAACATTTATCATTCCTTTCAAAACTATTTCTTCTACCTTTATAAAATATATAGCACTTCATTGTTACCTATAATCATCCTACTAATGAAATTTTGTCCCCTTGTGAGCTTGACGATTTATTTTAAAGATGTCACTGAAAACATGTCTATACCACCCCTAGAGATGATATTGAGGTCCTGTAGCACCCTGATCATTTTCTGGCACTACTATGAAAGAGTAAGAACAGCTTATGACGATACTTTTATTGGGGCTCAGATTTATGTTTGTTCATGCTGCTCCAGTTGGTTATTGAACTTCATTAGACTATATAATAAGATGAGGCCTGTCAATCCATGACACGATACAGATATTAACTGAGAAATTCCCAGGCACAGGAAAAAAAAAAAAAAAAGTTAAAAAATTGACACAAAAAAGAACACAAAATGATCATTGGGCGCCCTCTTCTGGATTATCTGAGCAAAGGCTGTCTCAAAAAGATGTGATTTATTAGCTTAAATGGTACCAGGAGAGATTATCACACTAGTACAAGGCCACTTCATCTTAAATGGTCTAGTAGAGTTGGTACGGTGATGCCCCTCCCCCACAGCTCCTGAAGAATTTGAAGGCAAATTTGAGTCTGAACAGCTTTTACTCAGATCATTATGATTTTAAATATAAATAATTTATATAGGGAGCTATAAGTATGTATCTCTGTATTTAGGGTGCTCAGATGCCCTGTGCCAAAGTGGTTAGGTGGAAAAGAATTGCAGCCGGGCATGGTGGCACATGCCTTTAATCCTAGCACTTG
Source organism: Jaculus jaculus (assembly GCF_020740685.1). Lineage (NCBI taxonomy): Eukaryota > Metazoa > Chordata > Mammalia > Rodentia > Dipodidae > Jaculus > Jaculus jaculus. The sequence goes on from NC_059125.1 coordinate 116,243,409, forward strand.
GGAGGCAGAGGTAGGAGGATTGCCATGAGTTCAAGGCCACCCTGAGACTACAGAGTTAATTCCAGGTCAGCCTGGACCAGAGTGAGACTCTACCTCAAAAAAAACAAAAAAAAAAAAGAAAAGAAAAGAATTGCATTTCATAGCCTTTTACATACCAGCACACCAGTGACTGTCTCCCCTCTGCCCCTACCCACCCCCATCATCATCAATACAAGTGGAAAATATAGAACATTCTCTGATTTGGAAAGCCTACTAACCTTCATTAAGTTCCCATTATGGAACGAAATGTTGGAACTGATGTGCTAGTTAAGCTTTTTTTTTTTTTTTTTTTTTTTTTTTTTTTGAATAGGGTCTCATTCTAGCTCAGCTGACCTGCAATTCACTATGTAGTCTCAGGGTGCCCTCCAACTCATTATGATCCTATTCTCCTACCTGTCCCTCCCAAGTGCTGGGATTAAAGATGTGTGCCACCATGCCTGGCTGATGTGCTATTTATGTGCACCCTTATTTGCCTGTGTCTGTAAGGCCTAACAGGAATTGCAAATTACGGCCAATTTACCACATAGAATACCACATTGTGACAGCTACCTGGGCTATAAAAATAACTGTATTTATGGCCACACTTTTAAAAGGCAAGGTGCTCTGTGAGATTATTTCTCCATTACACAGCTCTCATCTTGCCTGTGCACAAGACAGTGATTACTTGCAGACTTACTAATGGTTACAGGTAGTTCAATGATTAGTGCTACTTTTGAAACAAACAGTAGTAGATATTGAGACTGTTACAGAGGACATTTGTGTGATAATTAATAACTGATATTACAGATGCACCCTTTTTCTATATGTTGATCATTTTGCTTTTTCTGAAGTGGATTATAATACACCTTTAATGTCCTTCCCAAAGGTTGTCAATTTCTGGCTAACCAAGAATATTATACCCAGACAAGTTGTCTTTCAGATATGAAGGAGAAATAGACTTAAACATACAAACAGAAATTAAGGAAACTTATCACCATAAGACCTACTTACTCTACAGGGCATGCTAAAGGGAATTCTCCAAACTTAACGAAAAGGACAATAAACAGCTAATGATATAAAATGTACTAGTAAAAAATATATATCAACAGACATAGAATATTTTACATATAGAAACTGTGGCGAGTGATTCATTTATATCTTTGAAGGATAAAAGATGGATAAATATTTTAAAAGATTATAACTACAAATTTTTAAAGAACAGGTAACATTAAAAGATAAAAATTGTGACATCAAAATTAAAATGGAGGAATAGACCCCTGTGTTGAATTTTAGTCTCTTTTTCATCAATATTAAGCTAATATCTGTTTATATTATTTTTTTCTAATTATGTCTGTAAACCTGGTGGTAATTCCAAAACAGAAACTGATGCTAAAAAGAAAACATATGAACTCAAAATACAGCAACCACTAAGGGAAATCAATTAACCTAAAAAGAAAACAGTAAGTGAAGAATAAAAGAAGAAATAATGTAGAAAATAACTCAAAAAATGAGAAACAAAAGGGTAGTAGTCCTTTTTAACTTTAAGAAAATGGTTTATTTATCTGAGAGAGAAGCAGTGAGAGAGAGAGAACGGGCACACCACAGAATTCAGCCACTGCAAATGAAGTCCAGAAGCATGTGACACCTGTGCATATGGCTTACTTGAGACCTGGGAAATTGAACCTGGGTCATTAGGTTTCGCAGGCAAAACCTTAACTGCTAAAACATTTCTACAGCCTTTATTTGAACTTTTGTATTGACAACTTTTATAATTACATACAATAAACCATGACATCCCCTACCCTCCCTCACTATCCCCTTCACAAATCCACTCGCCATAATATCCCCTCCCCCTCTCAATTTGTCTTTTATTTTGATGTCATCATCTTTTCCTCCTATTATGAGGGTCTTATGTACATAGTACTAGGCACTGTGAGGTCATGGATGTGAGGTCAGTTTGTGTCTGGAAGAGTGCATTGTAAGCAGTCTTACCCTTTCTTTGGCTCTTATGTTCTTTCTGCCACCTCGTACACAATGGACCCTGAGCCTTGGAAGGTGTGATAGAGATGTTTCAGTGATAGACACTCTCTGTCACTTCTCAGCACTATGGTGCCTTCTGGGTCTGCCCAGTAGTCACAGCCATCTGAAAAGAGAAGCTTGTCTAACCAAAATTGAGAGTAGCATTAATATATGGGGGAAAATATTAAGAAGGGTGCTTCCAGGACAGTTTGGTGTGCAAAGTATATGCATTTAGAAAGACAACAGCAGGCTTTATACCCTTAGGGCTCATGCCTTCCCCCATCATAAGCTTTTGACTAGGTTTTCAGTACCAAGCATGTATTCCCTCCCATGGAGCAAACCTCCAGGCCAATTAGAAAGTGTTTGGTTTCCCCCATAACAGACATCCCACTATTGCACCAGTTGGGTCATTTGGCCTGGCTGGCCAAATTTAAGGCTTGCAGTGTCCACTATTGTTTATCACCACTGACGTTCTGTCTCCCATAGGGCTGCATGCAGCATAGATTTTTCCAGCTTTCTGTCAGCTGGTCTACAGAGAGGAAGTTTTCATCTCAGCTATAGCTTGAATTCTCAGAGACTTTGCAGCCCAAGCATGTGAAGTCTTCAGCAATAGGGTCTTACCATCTATTTCTGGTGGGAAACCAATAGCCTTGGTAATGGCCTGTAATGTTTTGGGAGGCAAAGATTATAATAATAATGTTCTAACTCAGATATATTGAGTGTTTTTTTTCTTATTTCAGGACAATACGAGTTTATTACTGGCCAAAGTATCAATAATGGTAAAATAATTACATTAATGTTAAAACATGAGACCATGTAACTTAATCATAATTGCCAAAAGTCATGTGAATACACAGGAAGAAAGCAGCCATTTGTAAGCCAGGAAGGTAGACCTCAGCAGAATCTGACTAGGTGAAGGCCTTCATCATGGACTTCAAGAACTAAGTTGTTATATAAATCACACAGTGTATTTTACTGTAACATCCTTAGAAGTCTAAGACAAAATCCATTATTCTTTCTTTTTCTTCAACTTCCTTAAACATTATGTCAGTATATTTTATCCTCCCTTCCTTCAAATTACAACACTGATTATTTCTTACCACTTTCATGTTGTCACCAGTAGTCAAGTTATCAGATCTTCCCTGAGTGCCAGCAGTAGTCAGGCCCCAAATTTTATTCTTTTGTTTGTTTGTTTGTTCTTGTTTTTTCAAGGTAAGGTCTCACTCTAGGCCAGGCTGACCTGGAGTTCACTATATAGTCTCAGGGTGGCCTTGAACTCATGACAATCCTCCTACCTCTGCTCCTGAGGGCTGGGATTAAAGGCGTGTGCCATCACACCGGGCCCAAATTTTATTCTGGTCTCAATCTATATATTAGTCATTCTTTTGGAACCCTACATCAGATCATCTCCATTATTAAAAAATAAATGAAAGAGTATTCCACTATGCCCTATAATATGATTCAAAATTCTTAGCATACTGCTACAAAGCCTAATGACCCAGGTTCAGTTTCTTAGTACCTACTAAAGCCAGATGCACAAAAAGGCACAAGCATCTGGAGTTCATTTGCAGTGGCTAGAATCCCTGGAGTGCCTATCCTCTCCCTCTCTCCCTCCATCTCTCTGTCTCTCTCTCTCTCTCTCTCTCTCTCTCTCTCTCTCTCTCTCTCTCTCCTTCTCTGCTTGCAAATAAACAAATAAAAATTTAAAATATTCTTGGGCCTGGCAGAGTGGCATAGGCCTTTAATCCCAACACTTGGGAGGCAGAGGTAGTAGGATCACTATAAGTGCAAGGCCACCCTGAGACTACATAATGAATTCCAGGTCAGCCTGGGCTAGAGTGAAATCCTACCTTGAAAAACAACCAGAAAAAATTCTTTGCATAGTTTTCAAGACTTTGACTACCTTATCCCCTGATTTATTTCAAGGCTTCATAGGCAAATGCTTAAACACTAAACCATCTCTCCAGCCCTACTCTTTTTTTTATCTGCCCCTCCCCCACTACACACTACTCCATACTCCCAGGAGGTATGACTGATGCCACAGAAGCAGAAATTTGAATATTTTATTTTAATCTGGCAAGAAATCCCTGAGTTACACTCACATGGATTTCAGGTTCATATTCCCATCTGAAGCTTTAGGAACAAACAAATGAATATTCCTTCAAAAACTTGTACAGTTAACCCAACTTGTATATACCCTCATTTCTCCAACAGCTGTAAAAACAACAAAAGCACCCATCTTTTGAAAAGATAGGTGCATGGTTTAATATTTGGTGGCCTATCTTAGTAACCTGATATCAATGACCAAAATTAATTGTGGCCAAAAGCTGTCAAAAATGCTGCCAGTCACTTCAGACTCATGTTGTGGTGGGTAGGACTTGTTATATGAGCTCTTTGGGGACATAACTTTGTTTTTAATTTACCACACTGTGAAACTCCAGTCTGTAATTGATGCACAGGATGGCCCACATGTATTCTTGTGGAAGGATGATGTGTCATCCTTCCAATGAATACAGAGACCAGTGCCATTTTACCAAACTGTTTTTCTCATTCCTGTTGTGGTGGCTTTTTCAATTAAGGTTTCCTAAGATTGCCTTCCCTGTGCCATTCTGAATTGGGATTAACCAAAAAGACAATTTGTGCATGATTGGAGAGATGAAAGTAAAGGAACACATTGTGTACTAAGGTTTTCTATAAGACAACAAGCTATCACCACCTGTGCAAACTGACACTGATCTGCAGGCACATTTTGATGACAGACAAGCAGCAGTGAAGCCTCCAGTAAATCCATCTCAATCAAATTCTCTATGTCCTAGTCTAGATGTGTATATTTGTGTAGGTTATGGCAAAAGATGTAGACAGGTCCTTTGCGGGGATATGTACTCAACAGACTTCATCTTACCACAAAGATATTTGTACCTCTGTGTTTATTATTATTATTACACACAATAGCTAGGAAATAAAACTAGCTAGATGTCCATCAGTATATGAATGCAAAAGAACACAATGTATAATGTGGAACATAAACAGTGGAATTTTATTTGGCCATAAAGAAAAATGATAATACATTTGCAGGAAAAAGGATGGAACTGGAAATTATTATGCTAAGCAAAGTAAACCAGACTCAGAAAAATGAACATTGCATGTCTCTTCTCATATGTAAATGAATCCTAGATTTTTTAATACTTATTTTTATTTATTTATTTATTTATTTATTTATTTATTTATTTATTTGACAGAGAAAGAGGGAGAGATAGAGAGAATGGGTGCACCAGAGTCTCCAGCCACTGCAATTGAACTCCAGATGCCTGCGTCCCCTTGTGCATCTGTCTGTCATGGGTCCTGGGGTATCGAACCTGGGTCCTTTGGCTTTGCAGGCAAACACCTTAACAACTAGGCAATCCATCCTACCCACTCCTAGATTTTAATTTGTATCTATGTGTACATATTTTGGAAGTGTGGATATAGGTCAAGAAACTACAAAGTGGGATATAGGGGTGGGAAGAGATCTTGAGGAGGAAGGGGGGAAGTGTAATATGAATGCATGTTACTTGAAAGTAGAAGGGGACTAGTGAGAGGAGGAAAAGGACCAGCACGAGAATGGGGGAGGATCAACAAAAACAAAGTATGTATGAAAATGCCTTAATCAAACTCATTTATTTGAATATTAATTTAAAATAACAAAAACTTCTTTTCTGCTTACTTAAAATTAGTCTCAATATTAGGAGACGCTCGGAGAAAATTATTAAGGTGCTTTGAGAAAATCAGCTCTAGCAATGCTAGCTCACAAAGGTGGATGGTGCCAAGAGACAGAATAAAGAGGATGCATCACCCAGGACATTGTAGGATATAATATGCTAGGAGCTTAAAGACAGAAGTGAGCACTGAAGCAGCAAGGCAGGACACTCCTCACACCTCAAGGCAGGATGAATGCACTTATAAACTAAGCCAGGAAAAAAGGTCTGAGGGCAAGCCGAATGAGAATGGCTGTTTCAAAAGGAGAACCCCAAGCAACTATTACTATGTCAACCATCAGTTAAGAAAGAGCCATTGGGGCTGCAGAGATGGCTTAGCAGTTAAGCGCTTGCCTATGATGCCTGAGGACCCCGGTTCGAGGCTCGATTCCCCAGGACCCATGTCAGCCAGATGCACAAGGGGGCTCAAGCATCTGGAGTTCGGTTTGCAGTGGCTGGAGGCACTGGCAGGCCCATTCTTTCTCTCTATCTTTCTCTTTCTATCTCTGTCCATCGCTCTCAAATAAGTAAAAATAAACAAAAACAAAAGAGCCATTGGTCAATGAGCACTACAAGATTCTAGGCTATCTTGTTTGGAATGTTTTCCAGGACAGGCAAAAATGACATTTTAGGTCAAAGACGGCATAGTTGTGTTAAGATGGATTCGTACACAAGACATCTGTAAAATACTGCTGAATAACCATATAGTCTTTATTCTACCTATGAAAGTTTGATTGCTGGTGCATTTGATCCCGCACCTCAAAATAAGCTTTATTACACTAGCTTGTTTGGATTACATATTTATGCAGAGGAAAAACCTTTAATGCTAAAATAACAGAGAGAAAAGAGGAGTCAGGCAGGGAGAGGAAGCCCATGACATCATTATTTGCAATTTGTGAACTTCTAAAAAGATTAAATACAATGTACATTTTATAGCTAGGATGCTAAGTAGAAAGTGAGGTCTATTAAAGGGTTCTTTTGCTTGTTAATAGTTAGCAGAAAATTGGGGGAAAAGATTTTTCTATAACCCCATCTTCACATTCTTACTGACCTTGTATTAAAACATAATGAGTTTAGATGTTGGAAATATGGGTCAGCAGTTAAGGCACTTGTCTGAAAAGCCTAATGACCTGGGTCTGATTCCCCAGTACTCATGTAAAGCCAGATGCACAAAGTGGCACATGTGTCTGGAGTTTGTTTGCAATGGCTAGCGGCCCTGGCATGCCCATTCTCTCTCTCTGTCTTTCTCTCTCCCTCCCTCTCTCTCTCTCTCTCTCTCTCTCTCTCTCTCTCTGTGTGTGTGTGTGTGTGTGCGTGTGTGTGTGTGTGTGTGTGTGTGTGTGTGTGTGTGTGTTCCTCTCTTCCTTTGCAAATAAATAAAATATTAAAAAATAACTAGTTTTACTTTTGTTTCATGGGAACAAGTGAAAAAAACTGGGATGACCTAGCTGAGAAATAAGACTGGAAGGGTCAGCCCACCAATCTAGGCAACATAAGCTTCTGTCCAAAACCCTGCACCAAACAGTAGAATAGGGTTAGCTGACAGTGTCTGCAGCAACTGCCTTCTCATTGTTGAGACAAAGCACCTGATCAAAACTAACATATGGAAGGAAAGGTTTTATTTTGGCTTACAGTTTCAAGGGGAGCTTTCATCATGGCAGGGAAATCAGGCAAGAGCAGACAGCTGAGTATCACATCACCACAGCAACAGGGAGGAAGTACAGAAAGTGAGCTACTAGCACTGGCAAGCATGGCTGAACTATACAATCCAAAAGCCTGCCCCCAGTGACACACCTCCTCTAGCAAGGCTCCACATCCCAAAGGCTCTACCGGCTGGGAATTAAGTATGAGGCTTAATCACAAACATATGAGGCTATGTGGAACATTTTACATTCAAACTACCACAGTGTCTTTATCTCAGGAAGATTTTTGTGAGCAATAGTAACAAAGGTATTGTTGCAGAAATTCAGGTTCAAATCAACAAGAAACCAAACATCACTCAGAGAGGTTGGAGAACTCAGGTTTATTAATGCCAGCAGGCTCAGAGGAGTTAGCACTCCAAACTCTGGACCTTTTGCTGCAGCTGATCAGAGTTTAACATCAACTAAGATTCTTTACATTATTGCTGGGCCTCAAAGCCCCTATCTGCAGGACAAAGGGACTTGAGTGGGAACTTTTCTGTGATAAGCAAGTTTACAGAAGTGGAAGGCAATTAGCTTGAAGGAGCTTTCTTGCAGCTATGCCATGGAGATAAATCAGAGGAAAACAGGTTGAGTTACAAAATAGAAACTGCAAATTAGGATGTGGCCTTGAAGCAACACAGAGACTACCAATCAGGATATGGCCTTGGGTCAAGGGCTTCAGGGCCTTGTCACTTAAATTTTTCCATCACAGTATCTATCATTTTCCCCTCCAACAACTTTGTGGCCAATAATTTTGAGTTTTAATGAATTTGAATCTAATTAGGTTCTAAAAACTCGTTGAAGAAAAGCCATTCAAACACAATTATAAGGAGGCCTGATTTCATTAAGTGCATGCTTGTGTCATCAATAGGCCCTGTAGACCCTAGATAAACACATGTCCAAAATGGAACAGTGGAAGTCCCTAGTAAGAGAACAGTATGTTTCAAGATAGGTTGACTTCCATTTAGGCTAAAGAGCTCTAGCACAGTCCAAAACTCTAGTAGGTACATCCTAAGATGCTAGCCATAGAAATTTTATTGGAAGATGTCAGTCAATCACCCATGTACTATCTTCCAATTTTTTTTTTCGCTTTCCTTTTCTTTTTGAAGAAGACATGAGGAAATAGGAACTATTCTGGCTCAGAGATGCTGCTTTTGCTACAGAAGTCCAAGAGGAGATTTAATCAAAGCCAGAAATTAAGTTCTTCTCCCTTTCCCCTTCATCTATATGACAAGATGCTCAGATGTGAAAAAAAAAATCATGCATTTAAAGGTATTTTAGCTCATCTAATCTTTTTGAGAGGACCAGGAGACTGAACATTAAAAACATTGGTTTAGTGCTGCTGGAAAAAAAAAAAAAAAAAGGAAAGACATAATCCTCTAGTTAATGTGCCAATTACTGATCTAGAGGTATAGTTCAGTGGTAGAGCATTTGCCTAGCATGCGTAGGTCCTTAGCTCCTGTAACAAAAAAGAAAATAGTCGGGCATGGTGTCACATGCCTTTAGTCCCAGCACTCGTGAGGCACAGGTAGGATTGCTGAGAGTTCAAGATCACCCAGAGAATATAGAGTGAATTCCAAGTCAACCTGGGCTACAGTGAACCCCTACCTTGGAAAACCAAAAATAATAATAATAAGAGTAGGGCTGGAAGGATAGCTTAGTGGTTAAGATGCTTGCCTACAAAGCCAAAGGACAAGGTTCAATTTCCCAAAATCCATGTAAGCTATATATACAGATGGTGTCATGCGTCTGGAGTTCATTTGCAGTGGCTGGAGGCCCTGGCATACCCATTCTCTCTCTCTCTCTCTCTTTCTCTCTCTCTCTCTTCTTCTCTGTGCCTCTTTCACTCTCTCAAATAAATAAATAAAAATGAATTTAAAAAAGAGTATAAGGAAGAAAAGACAAGGGAGAATTTGGGGGAAAGGAATGAAAAGAGAAAGGAGAAGGGAAGCAGGGAGGAAATGAAGAAGGGACTGAGAGTTTGTGGCACAGGAAGGAAGAAAAGAAAAGAAGGGAGGAAGAGTGGTGTAGTAGACAGCTTCAGGTCACTGAGGTAAATTTCCAGACCAGGCACAATTATGGAAGGGATTCATTGAAGCTTACAGATCTAAGGGAAGTTTCATAATGGCAGAAGAAGCTGGCCCACTTTCACATGTCCAAGCATAGAGAGAGAAGCCCCAAGTCAATAAAACAAAAGCCTCACCACACAGCATACTTCAAGAACTCCAGGCACTTTGCATATCTTTAGCCTAGAATTGCAAATCCACTACCACATTTTAGGGCTGAACCCTAAGATCTGACAAGTGACACCTTCTCTACCAGGTGGCTGCAGATCCAAACTACAAACTAATAAAACACAGAGAATATTGGGGGCCATCTATTCAAACTACCACATTCTGTCCCTGGTCCCCAATAGATTTATAACAGCCTTTCAATTTAAATTGTACTCAGTCCATTTTCAAAGGTCCCCACAGTGTTTGTCAACTTAAGATAGTTTCAAAGCCCCAAATCTCATCTCAGATTTAAGATTGCTGCCTAGGCTGGAAAGATAGTTTATCAGTTAAGGTGCTTGCCTGTGAAGCCTAAGGTGGTACATGCACCTGGAGTTTGTTTTCAGTGGCTAGAGACCCTGGGTGCCCATTCTCTCTTTTTCTCTCTCTCTCTCTCATAAATAAATCTTTTAAAAAAAGATCATCTCTTAGCTTTGAGTTCTGTAAAATTAGACAAATTATATACCTTTAACATATAACAAAACAGAGTAAACATATTTAACTGCTATAAGGCATAACAAGGAGAGACTAAAACAATGTAAACTCAAGAACCATCAAGCAAACATCAAACATCTGTAGTTTAAGTCTGATTTCATAAACAATGACTGACAGTCTATGGATTCTTTTAATCTTGCCCCTCCAGTTGTGCTGAGTAGCCAGGAAAACTTCCATCCCACAGCCTCCAGGGTGGGACCTTGTACAGTCATGCTATATCTAAAATATATTTGGGTCTCCGGGCAAACCACAGACTATCTTTCAAAGGCTCTTTCAGCCTATTTATGAGGGACATCATGCCCTGCCTGTATGCCACATCTCAGTACCTGCTCCTGGAAATGTGCATGTTTTATGATCAATCCATACATTTTTTATGTTTCTGAAACTAATACCAGGTGTGCTAGACACAGCCATATTCTTCCTTTAGTGATGAAATAAATCATGACCTTGAAGAGCAGGTTCCTTTTCTAGTCAAGTCTTTTGAAAGACTTTGCTTTTTTTAAAAAAAAAAATTATTTATTTATTTATTTATTTATTTATTTATTTATTTATTTGAGAGCAACAGACACAGAGAGAAAGACAGAGAGAGGGAGAGAGAGAGAATGGGCGCGCCAGGGCTTCCAGCCTCTGCAAACGAACTCCAGATGTGTGCGCCCCCTTGTGCATCTGGCTAACGTGGGACCTGGGGAACCGAGCCTCGAACCGGGGTCCTTAGGCTTCAAAGCGCTTAACCACTAAGCCATCTCTCCAGCCCAAGACTTTGCATTTTTATCATAGTCTTTCCTCAGGCATCCTCTCCATTGTTTTAATGTAAGACAATGGGCCATCTTAAGATTGTTAATGGAAGAAATAATAAGGGAGAGTTTGGGAAGGAAAGGGGAAAGAAAAGGCTAAAGGGAAAGGAAGAAGAAAAGAAAAGGAAAAGGAAAGAAGGAGAGAAGAAAAGAAACCTGTAATGGAGGAGAGAGATGGGCAACAAAATGAAAACAATCCAGAATAACAGAGGGAAATATGGGGTACGACACATTACACATTACATATAAAGGTAACCCCATCAGAATTACTTCAGACCTCTCAGTAGAAATCCTGAAAGCCAGAAGGGCCTGGAATGGAACACTGCAACATTTAAGAAATTATGGCTTCCAACCCAACTTACTCTACTCAGCAAAAGTACCCCTCATAAGAGATGGTGAAAGAAAAATTTTACACAATAAAAGTCAGCTTTACAAGTATATGAACACAAAGCCAAACCTACAGGGAGTACTTCAGGGAATTCTCCACACAGAAGAATCAAATAATCAACCTCAAGTGCTGACAAGAATCAGATCACAATAACCAAACTCAGAGAAGGCACAAAAAACTATAAAGTGCAAGAAAACACCAAACCACCACAATATGACAGGGATTAAATCAGACCTCACAGTTCTTACCATAAACATTAATGGCCTTAATTCACCTATCAAGAAACATAAGGTAACATGGTGGATCAGAAAATTAGACACCTCAATCTGCTGTCTTCAAGAAATCCACCTAACCACTACAGACAGACACCTCCTCAGGGATAAAGGGTGGAAAATGATATTCAAAGTCAAGCAGGTTTTGTTTTATGTATTCATTTATGTATATAAATAAATATATAGGAATATACATAAATGAATACATAAAACAAAACCTACTTGACAACACAACAGAAATAACCACCAATACCATCACAGTTGGGGACTTTAATACTCCACTATCAGCAATAGATCGATCATCCAAACAGAAAATTAACAGGGAAACAAGAGAACTCAACACCACCATAGATCAATTAGAACTAATAGACATCTACAGAACATTCTACACAAATTCTGCAGATTACACATTCTTTTCAGCAGCCCATGGAACTTTCTCTAAAATAGATCATATACTGGGCCATAAAGCACAACTCCATAGGTTTAGGGAGAGAGACATAATTTCCTACTTCATATCAGATCACAATGCTGTGTTGCTAGAAATTAATAACAAAAGATGTGCCATGAATCCAGCTACTGGAAACTGAACAACACATTTTAAACAATAAATGGGGAGTAGATGAAATAAAAAATGAAATTGAAAAATTTCTAGAATTGAATGACAATGAGAACACATCTTATGGGACACAATGAAGGCAGTCCTTAGGGGAAAATTCATAGCACTAAATGCCTTGATAGCAAATACAGAGAGATCCCAAACCAATAACCTAACCATCCACCTAAAGGCATTGGAAAAACAAGAAGAATCCAACCTTAAAAGCTCCAGACAGAAATAATTAAGATCAGAGCAGAAATTAATGAATTGGAAACTAAGGAAACAATTAAGCAAATTGATGAAACAAAGAGCTGGTTCTTTGAAAAAAAAAAAATCACCTTGATAAACCCCTGGCCAATTTGATGAAGGAAACCACAGACACTGAAAATTAACAAAATTCGAAATGAAAAAGGAGGGATCACAACAAACATAAGCAAAATTGGAAGAATCATCAGGACTTATTTCAAAAACCCCTACTCCACAAAACTGAATAATATGGAGGAAATGAATGAATTCCAAGATATATACCACCTATCAAAACTAAACTCAGAGCACATTAATCTCCTAAATAAACCTATCACACCCATCATGATTGAAAAAGGTATCAAAACCCTCCCTCAAAAGAAGAGTCCAGGACCAAATGGCTTCTCAGCTAAATTCTATCAAACCTTCATGGAAGAAATAAAACCAATTTTTCTCAAACTGTGCCATATACTTAGAGAACAGGGAAATTCCCCAAATCCTTTTACCAAATACCACATACCTAATACCTACTACCTAATACTAAAGCCAGGCAGAGATGCCACAAGAAAATAAAACCATAGGCCTATTTCCCTGATGAACTTAGACACAAAGATCATGAACAAAACACTTGCAAACAGAATTCAATAACACATCAAAAGCATTATCTACCTTGGTCAAGTCGGCTTTATCCCAAGAACGCAGGGTTGGTTCATCATACGGAAATCTGTCAATGTAATATACCACATAAATAAGATTAAACATAAATTCACATGATCATATCAATAGATGCAGAAAAGACCTTTCACAAAATACAACATCACTTCATAATCAAAACATTGGAGAGAATAGGCATGGATGGCTTATATCTCAACATAATAAAGACTATATATAAAACTCCTAAAGCCCAAATAATAATTAATGGGGAGAGACTGACAGACTTTCCATTGATATCAGGAACAGGACAGGGTTGTCCACTCTCACCTCTGTTCTTCAACATAATACTAGAAGTCCTAGCTAAAGCAATAACACAGGAGAAAGAAATAAAAGGGATACAAATTGGAAAGGAAGAAGGAAGTTAACCCTATTCACAGACAACATGATTCTATACATATGTGACTCGAGGACCTCCATCTCAATACTCTTAAAGGTAGCCGGGCATGGTGGTGCACACCTTTAATCCCAGCAGAGGTAGGATCACCATGAATTCGAGGCCACCCTGAGACTACATAGTGAATTCCAGGAGAGCCTGAGCTAGAGTGAAACCCTACCTCAAAAAACAAAACAAACAAACAAACAAAAAACTCTTAAAAGTGATTAATTCCTTCAGCAAAGTAGCAGGATACAAAATTAACACACAAAAGCCAGTAGCCTTAACAGACTTCTGGGTAAGATTACAGCTTAGGAGCCATGCCAAACCAGCCTAGGGAAGGGTTTAAGCAAAATTCCAGCAAAATACACTCTTCTTCCGAAAAGTGAAGGAGGATAGGTTATTCTTAGACTCAGTGGAGAAGCCAGAGAGACCAAGATCCACCAGAAAGGAGGAAAATAGCCAGAGTCCCACTGAGGTGATCACAGTCCGTGATCCGTGTTCCTGCCTAGCACAGTTCCGCCAGGCACGCCAGGTGGTGGCGGCAGCAGCAGAGACCAAGCAACACATTTTTCAACTCCATGAGCCTTCTTGCAAAGTTAAGAAATCTGAAGGAAAGACAGCTGAGATCAACTAAAGAGCTACTGAAAGTGCGAGCAACTCCAGAAGTCTGAACTCTCCCATCCCCCATCATCAGAACCATGAACCTCTAGCATTCAGCCCCCAGTGGCAGCTCAGCCAGCAGAGCAGATCAGAGGTACAGTTACTACACAGCACAACACGGAGAGATCGAGGTGAGCATTCAGCATTGATGAGATTGGAAGCCACCCGAAAGGTAACCAGGTACACAGGCCTGCACTGCAAAAGCTAATTTCTTTCCTCGTCAGGGCAGGTTATGCAGTATATATTCTTGGTTGGATTTACCATTTTCAAATAACCTGTATTTGGGGTCTGAATATTGTTGCTTTTGATGCTTTTATACATATAGGGTCTTTGTTTTTTACTTCTGTCATTATTGGGGGCAGGGTCTCATCCAGATCCAGGTTGACGTTGAACCCAATTCAGAACAGAAATCTGTACCTCCCAGCTGACAAGATTAAGGGTGTAGAGCAACACAAACCCTTAGGGATTTTGGCTTTATATGACTATCTGCTTGTTTTAATCCCCATAATTGCATACTGTGTGCTGGTTTTTATTGATTGTGTATGTTACTCAGTTGAAGTTTAGAATTTGCCAGTAAATTATTCCATTCAGTCCACTAGAATACTTGCTTAGCAAGCAAATTCAATACCTAGGATTACTTTTGTGGCTGAATGGGGGACAAGAGCTACACCTGGCACCTTGAACTCATATCCTGAGGTTATATTGAGGTGGATTGCCATGTCTGGGAGCACTGCAGATAAGTAGAAAACCCCAAACATCAAATCAATTCAGGATGCAAAAGTCACTACAGTATAAGACAAGAAACTCAAAGAATCAAGACAATACAGTCCCACCGAAAACTATAAATCCATCAGAAATGATCACCAATTAGACTGTTTTAGATGAAATACTTGACAAAGATTTTAAGAAAATGATGGTATCGGGCTGGAGAGATGGCTTAGTGGTTAAGCGCTTGCCTGTGAAGCCTAAGGACTCCGGTTCGAGGCTCAATTCCCCAGGACCCACGTTAGCCAGATGCACAAGGGTGCACATGCTTCTGGGGTTCGTTTGCAGTGGCTGGAGGCCCTGGTGCACCCATTCTCTCTCTTTCTGTATTTGCCTCTTTCTCTCTCTGTGTCTGTTGCTCTCAAATAAATAAAAAAATAAATAAATAAATAAATAAATTTTAAAAATGAAAAAAAAGAAAATGATGGTGTCTATGATCAAAGAAATCAGAGAAGAAATGAGGAGAATCAAAGAAGAAAACAAAGGAATTAAAGAAGAAAACAAACTTCTGAAGGAGAATGCAAGAAACCAGCTTAATGAAATAAAGTGGTCATTACAAGACATGAGTAAGGAAATGGAAATACTGCTTGAGATCCTGGCTCTGAAGAATACAGTCAATGAAATAAAAAAAATAAATAAACTCAGGCTGGAGAGATGGCTTAGCGGTTAAGCGCTTGCCTGTGAAGCCTAAGGACCCTGGTTCAAGGCTCGGTTCCCCAGGTCCCACGTTAGCCAGATGCACAAGGGGGCACACGCGTCTGGAGTTCGTTTGCAGAGGCTGGAAGCCCTGGCACGCCCATTCTCTCTCTCTCCCTCTATCTGTCTTTCTCTCTGTGTCTGTCACTCTCAAATAAATAAATAAATAAAAATTATTTTAAAAAAAAACTCTGTGGAAAGTCTCTCCAGTAGAATAGATGAAGGAGAGAACAGAATATCTAAAGGAGAAGACCATGTGGCAGATCTAATACAGTTCAACAAAGAGAAAAACAAGCTAACAGCAAGGTATGAATGGGAATTTCAAGATATCCAGGACACTATGAAAAGATCAAACAAGAAATCAGGGTATAGCATAAGGAGAAGAATTTCAGCCTAGAGGCTTAGTAGGTGTTTTTAACAAAATCATAGGAGAAAATTTTCCCCAAATTGGGAAAGAAATGCCAATGCAAACAAAAAAGCTTTTAGAACACCAAACAGATAAAACCTGGAAAGAACCTTTCCTCACCATGTTATAATTAAACTAATAAACACACAAATCAAAGAAAGTATATTGAAAGCAGTTAGAGAGAAAAAGCAAGTCAACTACAAAGGCAAGTCGATCAGAATAACTGCATATTACTCAACACAAACTTTAAAAGCCAGAAGGGCTTGGAATAATGTATTCCAAGTTCTGAAGATAACAAATGTCAACCAAGATGAGTTTATCCTGCAAAGCTATCTATCCAAATTGATGGAGAAATAAGGGCATTCCACAACAAAAACAGGACAAAGGAATTTATAACAACTAAACTAGCTCTACAGAAAATATTTGAAGGAATTTTTAATGCCAAAGAGAAAGCAAACCACACAGGAGGAAACAGGAAAAAATAAAGCACACTCAAATAACAGTTAAAACAAACGAGTAAAGGGAAAATAGGAAACACTAAAAAATAAGAAGAATGTGGAGAATAAATGCATATCTTTCAATAATAACTCTTCGTATCAATGGCCTCAATGCACCATCCAGAAGACACAGGCTTGCAGACTGAATTAAAAGGCAGGATCCTGCCATATGTTGCCTCCAGGAAACTCATATCTCAATAAAAGATAGATAGTACCTTAGGGTGAAAGGATGGAAAATGGTATTTCAAGCAAAAAGACCTAGGAAACAAGCAGGGGTTGCTATCCTACTATCTGACAGGATAGACTTCAATCCAACATTAGTAAGGAAAGATAAAGAAGGTCATTTTATACTTATTAAAGAAACACTCCAGCAGAAGGACATTTCAATCCTAAACATATATGCACCTAACATGGAGGCTCCCAGTTTCATCAAACAAACACTATTGGACTTAGTGTGACAGATAACAGCAAATGCAGTTGCAGTGGGAGACTTCAATGCAACACTCATCAATTGACAGGTCATTCCAGCAAAAAAATAAACAGAGAGACAACCAAATTAAATGATGTCATGGAACAAATGGACCTAACAGATATCTACAGAACATCCCATCCAAATGCTGCTGGATATACGTTTTGGTTTTTTTTTCTCAGCAGCACATGAAACATTCTCTAAAATAGACCATATATTAGGACACAAAGCATATTTCCACAAATACAGGAAAATTGAAATAATCCCTTGTACTCTATCTGACCACAATGGGATTAAACTGCAAATCAGCAACAAGAAAAGCTACATAGTATACATAAATTCATGGAGACTAAACAGCACACTATTGAATGATCAATGGATCATTGAAGAAATCAAGAAGGAAACCAATAAATTCATAGAATCAAAAGATGATGCTAATACAATATACCAAAACCTTTGGGACACAATTAAGGCAATTAAGAGGGATATTTATAGCACTAAGTGCCTATCCTAAGAAATTAGGGAGTTTACAAATAAACAATTTAATGCTCCACCTTAAGGACTTGGAAAAAGAAGACCAAGGCAAACTAAAAATAAGTAGATGGGAAGAAATCATAAAGATTAAGGAAGAAATTAATGAAGTAGAAACCAAAAAAACAATCCAAAGAATCAACCAAAGACTTGGTTCCTTGGAAAGCTAAACAAGATAGATAAACCCTTAGCAAATTTGACCTGAAGAGAAAAGAAACAAAAATTAATAAAATTAGAGATGAAAAAGGCACCATTACAACAGATACCAAAGAAATTCAAACAATTATAAAGGCATATTTTAAGAACATATATGCCTCTAAGTTTGAAAGTCTGAAAGAAAGGGATGATTTCCTTGATTCATGTGACCTACCAAAATTAAGTAAGCATGAGATAAATTATTGAAATAGACCTATAACAACTGCAGATATCCAAGCAGTTACAAAAAGTCTTCCAACTAAAAATATCCCAGGTCCAAATGGATTCACTGGTGAATTTTACCAGACCTTCATGAAAGGATTAATACCAATTCTTCTCAAACTTTTCCATAAAATAGAAAATGAAGAAATTCTACTAAACTAATTCTATGAAGCCAGCATCACCATTATACCAAAACCAGGCAAACAAAAAAAGACAGAACAAAAAAAGAAAATTACAGAACAATCTCCCGCATAAACATAGATGTAAAAATTCTGAACAAAATATTGGCAAACAGAATACAAGAATACATCAAAAAGATTATTCAACCTGACCAAATTGGCTTTATCCCAGGGATGCAGGGATGGTTCAACATACACAATTCAACAAATGTAATAGATCATATAAATGGTCTGAAAGACAAAAAATCACTTGATCATCTCAATAGATGCAGAAAAGACATTTGACAAAATGCAACATACTTTCATGGTAAAAGTATGACAGAAACTGGGAATAGAAGGAACATATCTCAACATAATAAAAGTTATTTATGACAACCCTAAGCCAACATAATACTAAATGTTGAAAGACTCAAAGCTTTTCCACTAAATTCAGGAACAAAACAAGGGTGTCACTGCCCCCACTTTTATTTAATATAGTACTGGAAGTCTTAGCTATAGCAATAAGGCAAGACACGCTCATAAAAGGGATACAAAGTGGAAAGGAAGAGATCAGATCATCACTATTTGCAGATGATATGATTCTATACATAAAATATCCTAAAAACTCTACCAGCAAACTGTTAGAGTTGATAAACACTTTTATCAATGTAGCAGGATACAAAATAAATACACAAAAATCAGTAGCTTTCCTATATACTAACAAAGATTTGCAGAGAATGAAATCAGGGACTTTCTCCCATTTATAATTGCCTCAAAAAAAGAACTTCAGGATAAACTTAACTAAGGAAGTGAAGAAGCTCTACAATGAGAACTTTAAAACACTCAAGTGAGAAATTGCAGAAGACACAAGGAAATGGAAAGACATCCCATGTTCTTGGATTGGAAGAATTGAATCAATATTGTGAAAATGTCTATCTTACCAAAAGCAATCTACACACTTAATGCAATCCCCATTAAACTTCCAATGGCATTCTTCACAGGAGTAGAAAAAACAATCCTAAAATTCATTTGGAAGAGCAAAAAAACCCTCAAATAGTCAAAATGATTTTGAGGAACAAAATTAAAGCTTGTTATATCACCATACCTGATTTTAAGCTGTATTACAAAGCCATAGTAACAAAAACAGCATGTTATTGGCACCAAGACACATGTAGATCAATGGAACAGAGTAGAGGAACCAGATGTTAATCCAGACAGTTACAGCCATCTGATTTTTGACAAAAATGCCAAAAATATTCATTGCAGAAAAGACAGCTTCTTCAACAACTGGTGCTGGGAAAACTGGATATCTATATGTAGAAAAATGAAAATAGATCATTGTCTTTCTCCATGCACAAGAATCAAATCCAAATGGATCAGTGACCTTAATATCAGACCAGAAGCTCTGAGATTCCTAGAGGAAAAGGCAGGGGAAAACATTCAACATATTGGCGTAGGTAATGACTTTCTGAATATAACCCCAATTGTTCAGCAAATAAAACCACTAATCAACTACTGGGATCTCATGAAATTACAAAGCTTTTGTATAGCAAAGGACACTGTGAATAGAGCAAAGAGACAACCTACATAATGGGAGAAAATCTTTGCCAGCTATACTTCTGACAGAGGATTAATATCCAGAATATACAAAGAGCTCAAAAAATAGAACAATAAGAAATCAAACAACCCACTCAAAACTGAGCAATGGAACTACAAAGAGAGTTCTCACCAGGAGAAATTCAGATGGCATATAAACATCTTAAAAAGTGTTCTATAACCTTAGCTATCAGGGAAATGCAAATTAAAACTGCCTTCAGATTCCATCTCTCTCCTGTCAGAATGGCTACAGTCAAGAAAACAAATGACAGTAAGTGTTGGCGAGGATGTGGAAAAAGGGGAACCCTTCTGCACTGTTTGTGGGAATGTAGTCTGGTCCACCCATTGTGGAAATCAGTGTGGAGGTTCTTGAGAGGACTAAAAATAGATTTGTCATATGATCCAGCCATAGCACTCCTAGGCATATATCCTAAGGACTCTTCTCACTACCTTAGAGATACTTGCACAACTACATTTATTGCTGCTCTATTCACAATAGCTAGGAATTAGAGCCAGCCTAGATGTCCATCCACAGATGAATGTATAATAAAGATAATAAAGATGTAGTACATCTACACAATAGAGTTCTATTCAACGGAAAGAAAAATGAAATTTCAGGGAAATGGATGGATCTGGAAAGGATTATACTAAGTGAGGTAACCCAGGCCCAGGAAGCCAAACGTCACATGTTCTCTCTTATATGTGGATCCTAGCTACAAATTTATAGACTTGTGTGTGATCTGGAACCAAAAATCAGTAGAAGAGGCCCATGAACAAGAAAAAGGCTCTAAGGAAGGGGGGAGAGGGAAGGTCTTAAGAGCATGGTATTGTATATATGTAGGTAGAAGAACAGATTATAGGGAGGGGAAAGGCCTAACTGAGGTCAGGGGAAGAGATATGTAAAAGAAAGGTGGAAAAACAAGTTTTTAATGGGCTGGAGAGATGGCTTAATGGTTAAGCGCTTGCCTGTGGAGCCTAAGGACCCCAGTTCAAGGCTCGATTCCCCAGGACCCATGTTAGCCAGATGTACAAGGTGGCCCACACATCTGGAGTTCATTTGCAGTGGCTGGAAGCCCTGGTGTGCCCATTCTCTCTCTCTCTCTTTCTCTCTGCCTCTTTCTCTCTCTGTCTGTCACTCTCAAATAAAGAAAAATAAAATAAAATAAAGAAAGGTGGGGGAGGGTCAATCAAAATTCAGATATTCTAAATAAGACATATGAAAATCTACTTTCTTAAATAATGGCACTTCCAGAAGCTTTAGATTGTTACTAGAAAATTTTCAGTGCCTAGGATGGGATACCTTCCAGTGAGTTGTTGGCCAGGGAGTTCCCTGTTGCCTCCAAAACATTACAGGCTATTGCCAAGGCCCTTGGTTCCCCTTGAAAAAGAGTTGGTAAGACCCTATTGCTGAAGACTTCACATGCCTGAGAGGCAAAATCACTGAGAAATCAAGTTAGTGCTGAGCAGAAAACTTTCTCCCTGTAGCCCAGCCAACTGAAAGCTGGAAAACCTGCACTATATGCAGTCTTTTGGGAGATAGAAGTCATCAGCAGTGAAAACAGTGGACACTGGAAACCTCAAATTTGGCCAGACAGTCCAAATGACTGATTGAGTACAATGGTGACATGTCTGCTCTGGGGAAAACCAACTGCTCTCTAATTTTACTGAAGGCCCACTCTACGGGAGGGAATATGTGCCTCGTACTGAAACCTAATCAAAAGCCTATGGCATGGGGAGGTCATGACCCTTACAGGTATAGAGCCTGCTCTTGTCTGGATAAATGCATATATTACTCTCACCAAATTTCCCTGAAAGCACTACACTTAATGGTCATATTCACATATTAATGCTACTCTCACTTCTGGTTAGAGAAGCTTCTCTTTTCATATGGCAATAACCACTGGGATGACCCAAAAGGCAACATAGTGTTGAGAAGCAGGGACGGAGGAGTGTCCAGCACTGAAACATCTCACACCCTCCAAGGCTCAGGGTCCATTGCATAAGAGGTGGTGGAAAGAATGTAAGAGCCAAAGGAAGGGTACCACTCCTTCCATACAACTTGTCCGGACAGAATCTGGCCTCGATATCCAAGACCTCACAGTGCCTAGTAATACTCACACAAAACCCTCATAATAGGTGAAAAAGATGATGACATCAAATTAAAAGAGAGTTTAATGGAGAGAGGGAGGGGATATGATGGACAGCAGAGTTATGAAGGGGAAAGTGGGGGAGGGGAGGGGAAGGAAATACCAATGCCTTAAATGCTAAACCATCTCTCAAGCCCCCCAAACACAATTTCTATTGTACAAGCTTTACCAGGGAGACAGCATGACCCTGAGTCTCCTCCCTGTACATGTATCTGCATACCGCTTGTATCTTGGTAGTGCAGCCATAGGCACAAATACCCCTGAACTAACAGCTTTCTGGTCTACATTTGTACTTTTTGTTGTTATTATTGTTTTCAGGGTAGGGTCTCACTCTGGCCCAGGCTGACCTGGAATTCACTAAGCAGTCTCAGGGTGGCCTCAAACTTATGGCAAGCCTCCTATTTCTGCCTCCCAAGTACTGGGATGAAAGGTGTGCACCACCACACCCAGCACTTTTTTACTTTGTTATTTATTTATCTTATCTGAGCATGATTGAGAAGGAGCAGATATAAAATGAGTGTACCAAGGCCTTCAGCCAGTGCAAATGAACTCCAGATGAATGTGCTACCTTGTGCATCTGGCTAACATGGGTCTTGAGCAATAGAACCTGGATCCTCAGACTTTGCAGGCAAATGCCTTAACCCCTAAACCATCTCTCCAGCTCCTTGTTTTTATGAGAGAGAGAGAGAGAGAGAGAGAGAGAGAGAGAGAGAGAATTGGCATGCTAGGGCCTTCAGCCACTGTAATCAAACTCCAGATGCGTGTACTAACTTGTGTGCATGTGTGACCTTGTGCACATGTGTCACCTTGTGTGTCTGGCTTGTGTGTGTTCTGGGGAGTTGAACCTGGGTCCTTAGGTTTTGCAGGCAAGTGCCTTAACTGCTATGCCATTTTTCCAGCCCCCCCCCAACCTGCTTTTATTTAAATCACTGATTGATTGCTAAGGAATTTTTTCTGTGTGTCCCAATTATGTAAACTTAGAAACTTGTAATCCACCAATAGTGTAAAGCATTCAAGATGACATCAGACTGCCTGTTGTATATGAGAGCTCAGGACTTAGGCTTTGGACATTATGAGTCCATGTCAACATGAATAAATATTCTGATTCTCAAAAAAAAAAAAAAGAAAGAAAAGAAAACAGTAGCCATTTTATGTGCTTTCTATATGCAAAAGACAAAGATACAGAAAAAGAAATTAGCAACATTATCCCATTTTGAATAGCAACAACAACAAAATACATTAGAATAACATTAACCAAGGATGTGAAAGACTTATATAATGAAAGCATAAAGTTACTCAAGAAAGAAATTGAGGAGGACTTGAGAAAATGGAAAGACCTCCTGTGCTCCTGGATAGGCAAAATTAACATAGTGAAAATGGCAATCTTACCAAAAGCAATATACAAATTTAATGCAATACCGATAAAAATTCCAAAATTTTTCTTCACAGAAATAGAAAAAAAAAGATCTCAAAATCCATATGGAATGGCAGAAGGCCTTGGATATCCAAGCACATCCTCAGCAAAAGAAACACCTCTGGAGGCATCACCATACCAGACCTAAAGCTATATTACGAAGCCACAGTAACTAAAACGACATGGTCCTGGCATAAAAACAGGATTATAGACCAGTGGAACAAAATTGAGGACAGCAAAGGGTTCTGGAAAAACTGGATAACCGTATTCAGGAAAATGAAACTAGATCCACACATATCATCATGCATAAAAATCAAGTCCAAATGGTTCAAAGACCTCAATATAAGACCGGAAACTCTGCTACTACTGGAAGAAAAAATAGGAGGAACTTTCTATTCTATAGGAGTGGGAAAAGACTTCCTGACCAAAACCCCAGTAGCTCAGGAAATTAAATAATCACTCAACCACTGTTATCTCATAAAGCTGAAATATTTTTCACAGATAAACATACAGATTACCAACAGAATTGGAGAAAATTTTTGCCAGCTATAAAACTGACAGAGGCCTAATTTCTAGAATCTACAAGGAACTCAAAAACCTAAACAATAAAAAATCAAACAACCCACTCAAAATATGGGGCAGAGAACTGAACAGGGAGTTCTCAGAGGAAGAAATACAAATGGCAAACACACACTTAAGAAAATGTTCAGCAAACCTAACCATCAGGGAAATGCAAATTAATGCAACTATGAGATTCCACCTTATCCCACTAAGGATAGCTCACATTAAAAATATAAAGTGAAAACAAATGCTGGTGAGGATGTGGAGAAATAGGAACTCTCATTCACTGTTATTGGGAATATATGATGGTACAACCACTATGGAAAGCAATATGGAGACTCCTAAAAAGGTTGACTATAGAGTTACCAACAGACTCAATTTTTCAATTACTGGGTGTTAACCCTAAAAGCTCCATGCCTCAGTTCAAAGAGATTTCCTCAATCATGCATATAGCTGTTCAATTCATAATAGCTAAGAACTGGAACTAATCCAGATGTCCATCATTAGATGAATGGATAACCAACATCTACATGATGGAATTCTACACAGCAGTAAGGAAAAACAATACAATGATATTTAAAGAAAAATGATCATACTTGGAACAGATCATTAGCAGCAAACACACCCAATCACAGAAAGATAGTCGCCACATGGTCTCACTCATGTGTGGCTCCTAACTTCAGGCTGCTCAAGATGCTGGCATACCTAATAGGCATCTTGAGGACCTGAAAGTGGGGGGGGTAGGAGAGGAGGGTAAGTGTGGAGTGGGGGGGGACACAAAATGGGACTCAAATGGAACTGGTACCATAAAATCCTATATCCTGAAAGGCAGACTAAAAGGTTGAACCTCCATCAGGTCCTTAGAGGGAAAACCTGAATCAAACGGCCATGGAGAGAGTATGATGAAGACTAACCTTAAACTTCTCTTGTTTCTCTCTTTGTCTCTCTCTCTCTTCTCTCTTTCTCTTTTATATTACATGTCTTTTTCTTCCTTCTTTTCCCTGGGCACTGGCCTATAACTCTCAGGACCAGGATATGGTTAACATCCACAATGAGCTGTTGATCAGAGAGACCTACAAGATTTCCCAAAAGAAGATTTCTGTTATAGCATTTGATTACCCACCAGAGGTTAATGGTAAGACCCCACTGCTGAAGACATGATATGCTGTCAGTACAGAACATGGAAAGACCTGGCTAGAATCTGGAAGAGAGTCAGTCCCCAGATAGTTAGCTTGTCTAGGGCCAGAAGGTGCTACATGAGTCACTGCAGGAAAATGACCAACATCTGTCCAAGCAACTCATGGTCTAAGCTACTTAGCAGCAAACAACCTGATGTGATACTCACCCAGGTGCAATAATGGCACACAGCCATGGTGGGTAACCAACTGCTCTTGATTTGGCTAATGGAACCCTCAGTGGTATGGAACCCATAGCTGGTACTGGGAAACAAGTCAGAACCATATCCACATAATGAGCCCACTCGCCATTATCATGCTCCCACCAATTTTGGGCTACAAGAGGGCCTACACTTATTAAATTCTCTCTAAAATAATAATGGTTATCTCATTATCTGGTGCTGACTTCACTCTCCTTTGGAGAATCTGCTTCTCTTTCTCAGATGGACACAGAACTTGAGGAGATAATCAGCTAACAAAGGATGTGAAGGAACTATATAATGAAAACATAAAAACACTCAAGAAAGAAATAGAAGAGGACTTAAGAAGATGGAAGATCCTCCCATATTCCTGGATAGGTACAATTAATATTGTGAAAATGGAAACTCTACCAAAAGCAATATTCAGATTTAACACAATACCAATTAAAATACTAGCATTGTTCTTCAATGAGACTGACAAAATGATCTAAAAATTCATATATAATGGCAGGAGGCCTCAGATATCCAAACATATCCTCAGCAAAAGAAACACCTCTGGTTGTATCACCATACCTGATCTAAAGCTATATTACAAAGCCATGGTCACAAAGTCAGCATGGTACTAGCATGAAAACAGAAATATAGACCAATAGAAATGCCGGAGATGGCAAGCATGCCATTTCAGGATCAGCGCTGAAGAGTTGCTTGACACAGTTCCAGCCCAGCTGTCTCTTCTTTGAAGTCCGATGTGGCCCCTCTATAGAAAAATCTCTGAGCCGGGCGTGGTGGCGCACACCTTTAATCCCAGCACTCGGGAGGCAGAGGTAGGAGGATCTCCATGAGTTCGAGGCCACCCTGAGATGACAGAGTTAATTCCAGGTCAGCCTGGACCAGAGTGAGACCTTACCTCGAAAAACCAAAAAAAAAAAAAAAAAAAAGAAAGAAAGAAAAAGAAAAATCTCTGGCTCTCTACGCTACAGAAATATGTGGTTTTCTGTATAATGTTTGTCTTTCTCTGTCTTTCACTTGGTGTCCCAATCTCTAAGTTTACTTTTCCAGTAAAAATTGGTGTTGGTGAAGTGTTGATCAATGTATCTGAAAGAGGCTCTGGCATAGAATTGGAAAAATAAGAAAATGGGTCAGAGATAATTATTTTCCTTAAAGGCCTTAAAGAAAGTCAGGCATGGAGTACAGTACACTTAGAAGGAAACAATGAACCTCCTGGAACAATGTAAAAATTGTTATATGACTAATTTTTCTAAATGGTGGCAATTGCAATTGACTCTTTACCAGGAATCCTTACAGAAAAACAACTGAAGTCAGAAATAGTTCAATGGGGCGGGGTGGACCAAAGTCTAAGTACTGGAGGAACGTGAAAAGGAAAATTCAAAATAAATAATTAAAGGATAAATGGATCTACTGGATCAGTGATTAATGATGGGAAGCCCCATTTGTGGTTGTTTTGCCTCTCACCTTTAATAGAGTAATTGAAAGCACAAGTCCAGGAAATCACAAGTGCTTGACCACACATACATGGGGAATAAATAAAAACAGTTAATCATTACAGGGGCCTGACGACTTTACTTGAGGTGAATAATATGGGATTGTTTGATGATAAGGAATAACAAAAAGTTTCTATGAATTCTGTAAAATTGTACCTTTCTTGAAGTTTGTTCTTGCATGACGTGATCAGAAAATAAAAGACTGAGAGCTGTGGCAGAGAGAGAGAGAGAAAGAAGAAAGAAAAAAGAAAGACAGAAAAACTCAGCTACCTTCAGCATTAGCCTGTCAGCTTGCACCAGAACTTGACTTCGAGTTGTTATTTTGCCGCTCCCTTTCACACCTCTCTTCGGGGACCCTCCTTCAACCCTGGCATAGAACAGAATTGAAGACCCAGACTTTAGGGCAAGCAATGACAGCTGCTTGACCTTTGACAAAGATGACAATAATGTATACTGTAGAAAAGACAGCATCTTCACCAAATGGTGTTGGACAAATTGAATGATCATATGGAGAAAAATGAAATTAGACCCACTTATTTTGCCATACACAAAAATCAAGTCCCAATGGATTGAAGACATCAATACAAGACCTGAAACACTTCAACTACTGGAAGAAAAAATTTGAGGCATGCTCCATGATACAGGACTGGGAAAAGACTTCCTGAACAAAACCCCAGTACCCAAGGAAATTAAACAAGCAACCAATGGGATCTCATGAAGCTAAAAAGCTTTTGTACAAATATACCATAAGCAGAGCCAATAGGTTACCCATTGAATGGGATAAAATCTTTGCCAGCTATAACACTGACAGAAGCCTAATATCTAGAATCTATAAAGAACTCAAAAAACTAAACAATAAAAAAATCAAACAACCCACTCCATAAGTGGGGCAGAGAACTAAGCTGGGAGTTCTCAGAGGAAGAATTGCAAATGGCTAACACACACTTAAGAAAATGTTCAACATCCCTAACCATTAAGGAAATGCAAAGTAAAACAACTGTGAGATTCTACCTTACTCTGAAGGAGAGCAAACATTAACAATTCAAATGAAAACAAATGTGGATGAGGCTATGGAGAAATAGGAACCCTCATTCACTATTGGTGGGAATGTAAGCTGGTACAACCACTGTGGAAATCAATTTGGAGCCTCCTGAAAAGGATGAATATAGAGTTACTAGCAGAAGCTCTTATTCCCTTACTGGGCATTTACCCTAAAAGCTCCACATCTCAGTTAAAAGATATTTGCTCAACCATGTTTATAGCTGCTCAATTCATCATAGCTAAAACGTGGGATCAACCCAGGTGTCCATCATTGGATGAATGGATAACCAAGGTGTTGTATATCGACATGATGGAATTCTACTCAGCAGTTAAAAAAAATGACACACTGAAATTTGTAGAAAAATGTTTGAACTTGGAACAGATCATTTTAAGTGAACTTACACAATCACAGAAACACAATCGCTTCATGATCACTCATTTGCAGCTCCTAAACCCTTTTAATTCTCTCTAAATTAATAATGGTTATCCCATATAACTGATGCTTCACTCTCCTTTGGAGAATCTGCTTCACTTTTTCATATGGGAGCTGGACTTGAGGAAATAACCCAGGGCACTCCACCCTGGCCCCAGATGAAACCACAGAGGAATTGAGAAAATGAGCAAGAATGCTGCTGTCTTAGTTAAGTTGATATCACCACAAGGATGGTGAAGAAAGATACTGAGGACACTTAACACCTACCAAACCAGACATCTAGATGCTCCTAAGTGTCCATCACTGAAGTAGACTTAAAATGCTCCCAGCATGGCTCAGGGAATTTTGCAGAAGAGGGGGTGGAAAGACTGTTAGAGCCACAAGTTGGGACATTTTGCACAGACACATTACCTCTCTGCCATAACTGATTGCTGCTCCCATAATGCATGACCTACAATACCTATGGGGTTGTCCTGCATCCCCAATGTGGAAGGCCTCTTCAGAAAAGGGGCAGGGAGGAGGGAAACAATGTTACCAACCTGTAATGTTTACATACAAAATATGTCCACATCTAATAATAAAAAAACAAAGTTGCCCCAAAGCACAGAAGACCGTTCCTGAGAATGGAACTATAGGCAAAAGTAGTGGGAATCCTGATTTCAAGAATCTGGGCTGAAGCAATCCAGTTGAGAGTTGAGTTGTAACCCAAATCCAGGGGCAAGAGCACGAACAAAAACTGATGGTCTGGTGGGGTAGTGTGCACAGATTTGTGCTCTTGGATGATGTGCAATACTTGCCCATGGATCCCAAGTCCCAGCTCCTAGAACTGAGAAACAGGATACTGGAACTGAGGCAGACACAAAAATCGGGTGAACTTTCTCCAATCTCTGAAAACCTGCTGACTACTGGCTCCAAAACCCGCCCTGCACCAGACACCACATTTTTCTTAGCTTCAAATACTTGAAATAATTGAATAGCAAGGAAAACTATAAACCCTGTGTAAAGTAAATATTTTCCACTGGCCTTATGAACCACACAGTCAATTCTGCTTGCTTTTCAGGTGCTTTCCATGCAAATGAGCTATATTTTATATTGAATGCTTATTGTGTGGTCTCTAATTCATGACCCTTCTGACTCAGCCACCCACATTCTGAGATTACAGGCATGCTTCACCATGGCCCAGCTCAGAGATTGTATGTGTGTGTGTGCATGTGTCAATGTGTCTGTGTATTGAACTAAGGGCCTTGCATGCTGAGCAAGGGCTGTTATATCTGACACACAACTCCAGCCCCAGTGATGACTGTTTTTTTTAATTTTTTTTAATTTTTTATTTATTTATTTGAGAGCGACAGACACAGAGAGAAAGACAGATAGAGGGAGAGAGAGAGAATGGGCGCGCCAGGGCTTCCAGCCTCTGCAAACGAACTCCAGACGTGTGCGCCCCCTTGTGCATCTGGCTAACATGGAACCTGGGGAACCGAGCCTCGAACCGGGGTCCTTAGGCTTCACAGGCAAGTGCTTAACCGCTAAGCCATCTCTCCAGCCCGATGACTGTCTTTTAAAGAGAGGTGAAGGTTAGTACTCTTCTTATTCCTTGCATGCTCTCCACTTCTAAATTTTGCTCCTTATATTCTAAAGCTTTTAATTTGCTGCTTGAGAAAGGGGCACTTGGGCAGCTCCTCATATCTTCATGTTTTCTCATGTTGAACATAAATCCACATGACACCAATCTAAGCCAAGGTTATGGAAAATTGGCCAAGTGACCAAACTACATTTTTTTTTATTTTGACACCACATCTTGCTAAATTGCTTAAACTGCCTTTGTAACCAAGGAAGACTTCAAACTTGTGACTGTCCTGTCTCAGCCTCCTGAGTATCTAGGATTGCAGGCATATACCACCAAATTCCTCTCAAGTACATTATTTCAAACATTATCTTACCAAGAAACACCACAGTTTCCTGTGGTGTATGTTTTCCCTCCATGTGTAAAAATAATAAAACCAACCTGTCAGCTTTGAGTGTGGTCTTTGATTGAAGGGCATTGACAAGTTCCACTGTCTACAATGCTCTCTTCACAGACATTTTGGCCATTTACACAAGTTTATTTCATTCTTTGCTCATACATCACCTTTTCAGTGATGTCATCCTTGACTATACTATTATAGAACCCTCATCATTCTCTATCATTTTCTGTGTTTATTTTTCTTCATGGCATGCATTGCTGATATTCTGCTTAAATTATATATGTTTATGTGTATGTTTCTTGTATATTCTTCCCATTGGCATATAAATTTTATGGAGACTGGGATTATGCCTTCATTATGACTGTATCCATAGTACCTGGAATATTGCCTGGCCCAGAGTAGCTACTATATAAAGTATATTTACTATGCATTGAACAAGCTATTGAGTAGCTGTTGATAGTGTTAAGGCATATAAAGTTAATTCTGTCACACAGTCAAAATCCTGTTGTTTGGCCTTAGTTCTCCATTTGGATATGTTCACTTCCAAAGCTCCAGTATTAAATATTTTCACTCATTTCTTGTTTAGTTTGACTGTATATTTCCAAGTACTGTTTCACAGGTAATTCCTATGTATAATGTTCACCCCATTTTTTCATGTTTGGAATAAGATGTCTGTTGTCTTAATGTCTTGTTATTATCAGTTATCTGCTGTTCCCACTTTAAGGTTTAGATATCTCCATCTAGTTGATGACTTTGGAAGTTTTTAATTAAAAAGACAATTTGCAGAATTAAACCAGATCATTTGAAGAGGTATTTCTTGAGATTAATCAGAAATTGGTGTAGAAATAATATAGCAAATATGTACTTAGTAATTATTGGATTCCAGATGGTCAGTCATTGTGGTGGTTTGAAACAAGTGTCCTCCACAAACATGTTTTCTGAATGCTTACTCCACAGCTGACTTAAATTTGTGAAGTGAAAGCTTACTGGAAGAGCTGTGTTGTTGGGGGTGAGTTTAGGAATGTTATAGCCAGCTCTGCCTTTGCCAGAGATTGGCTCACTCTCCTGCAGGTGTTTTCCACCTGCTGTGGAAGAAGTGATATCCAGCTTCTCCTCATGTGATGTGTCCCCTGCCACCATGAAGCTTCCACTCAAGACAGTCAGACAAAATAAAAAGTTTACTTCCATCAGCTGCTTTTGGCCAGTTGCTTTACATAGCAATGAGAAGGTTACTATAACATAAAATTGGCACCAGTGGAGTAAAGTTATAGGTGGCTAGAAACTGGACAGTTTGGCTTTTGGCCTTCTGCATCTATTTGTGGAAGGAATGTGGAAGGATTTGAAACCTTGGTATAAAAGGATGCCTTGCAGTGCTATAAGCAGAGTTCATTGAACCATTATTGCCAGAGTTAAAAGACCTACCTAAATGCTTAAAGAACTGTGGATTATGAGGCTTAGCTTATGAGGAGAATAAAGAGCTTTGTCCTGACTGGGATAGAGGCAGTCTGTGTGAGACTGGCTATGCTTTCCCCATGTCCTAAGAACTTGAACAGGGTTGAAGTTAAGAGAAATGGATTGATGTGAACAGAAGTATGTGACACAGAACAAAAAGAAAGTCAGACTGTACACAGTGCCAGTTCATCTGCAATTGTTTGAGATATTACCATGTGTGGTGGTTTGAATAGAATAGATGGCCCCCAATATATTCAGTTTTTTGTTTGTAGTTTGAATTTGCAGTCATCTGGCTGGAGGCAATGTCACTGGGTGGATCTTAAGGTGTGGGGGTGGGTTTCAGATTTCAATCTAAAGATATGCAAAGTGTGCCTAGCTGGAGTTCTTGAAGTGTGCTGTGGGTTTTGGCTTCTAGGTTTGTGCTTCTCTCTCTCTGCTTGGTTCTGTGAAGGCAGCCCAGCTTCTTCTGCCATTTATGGAACTTCCCCTGGATCTGTAGGCTTCAATAAATATCCCTTCCTCCATAACTGTGCCTGATCTGGAAGTTCATCTCAGTGAACCTGAAACTGTCTGCTATACCATGGTTGAGATTGGGCCAGTTGTTCTGCATTGGGACAGCAGAGAGAATGCTGACTCTTTTGAAATGTGGACAGCCTCAATGCTGAAGGAGTTTCCTGCTCTTCAAACTCACCTTAATGCCCTCCTGAATTAAAAAAATTTGGTAACCAACCAGGCACTATGGGAGCATAACAAATTCAGGAAAGAGTCATTGGATTTGCAATGCAATATTTTTGAAATGGGCACTTGGTGAAGAGAAGCAAGGTTGCTGGAGTCCCTGTGAGGAGGTCTGATGAACCATAAGGACAAACCATGGGTTGCAGTGGAAACCCCAGAATTTTGGATTTTATAAATGCCAGTACTGTAGCATTTCTACCAAGGAGAGCTACTAGCTTGAGATGGAGTTTTCCCTGGCCTCTTAGCAGCTCATCTTGTGGGGTGGAATTAGAACCCAAGAGACTTTGTTGTGGGACACAGATGCATACAGAATTGCAGGGCTGGATGTTTTCAAGTTGCTTTATCACAGAAATAACAAGGTAACTATAACAGAAAATTGGTACCAGTGAAGTTGTTGCTGCTAGAAACCTGACAGTTTGGCTTTGGGAACTGTTTGTTTTAGGTTTTGCATTGGTTCAGTCTTTTCCTTGCAATGCCATCATTTTCAGTATGAATGCCTGTGCTATTATGTTATGTTAGTTGTACAGACTCACAGTTAAGAGACCTTGGACTTTGGAGAATTTTGAATAGTTTTCAGTTTGATAAAAAGTATGGGGACTTTTAAAGTTGGACTGAATGCATTGCATTTTACATCCTGGATATTCATCAGTTTATGGGGTCCAGAGGCAGAATGTAGTGACTTGATTAAGATGCCCCCATAAACTTACATGTTTTGAATGCTTGGTCTTCATTTGATGGTAACATGGAAGGTGGAGCCTTGCTGGAGGAAGTGTGTTTTGGAGGGCAGGCTTAGAGGTGTTATGGCAAGCTCCCCCTTTACCAGAAACTGGTTCATTCTTCTGCTGCTATTTGCCACCTGCTGTAGCAGAGGTTATGTCCAACCTCTGCTCATGTCATGGTTTCCCCTGCTATTCCCCTTGAGACTTATCAGCCAAAAACAAAAACTTTCTTCCCATGAGCTGCTTTTTATTGGGTTCTTTACTGCAGCAGCAGGAAGATAACTATGACAATCACTCAATATTAAGCCACAAGCTTCACAAAAACTTATGTTTGAAGCTGGGCATGGTGGCACATACCTTTAATCCCAGCACTGAGGAGACAGAGGTAGGAGGATCACCATGAGTTTGAAGCCACCTTGAAACAACATAGTGAATTCCAGGTCAGCCTAAGCTAAAGTGAGATCCTACCCTATATATATATATATATATATATATATATATATATATATACTAATTCTTGAGTTAGATCCTTATGAAAGAGCAGGAAATGTACATGCAAAATGTATATGGGACTTGTGAAAATAAAGGGAATGACTATTTCAGGCTTAGGATTTGAGGCATAGACTGAGAAGCAATAAACAGCATGTTGTATTCTAGAAACTGTAAACTGACTCTGATATACATGATTAATTAATTATTTTTTAAAAATCTGTGAGAAGGTAACACTATTCTGACTTTACAGAGGAAGAATTAAGCTCTTAATCACAGATCAAGTAAGTGGCAATACTTGAATTCCCACCTATTCACAACTACTTCTCAAGATATTGCTTATTCTACTCCACTTACTGAGCTTTCTTCTTATTTTATGTAATAACCTTAGCAAATATGTGTCCCTAAACATAACTCACAGAAAAGTCTGTGGGACTTAATAAACATCATTTTATTAATTTTTATCACAATTATGAATGTAGATATATACACACACACATAGTACCTATAAAATTGTTGGCATTTTAAGACAGATAAGATTGTTACTGTCTTCATGGAATTCATAACCAGGTTTAAATAGAATAAGCAAACATTCACAAAGTGGTCATAAAACCTAACAGTCCACAATCAGCCAGGTAAAATGTGAAACTTGCACCTCAAATCCATTTGTTATAGGTTCATTTCTTTTAAATATACTAGGTTATTTGAAGTGGGATTAATCTCTCAGATAAATCAAATATAAAAGGTGAAGTCACCTATTAAGAAACAGAAAACTCACAACTTGGATAGAGAAGCAGCCAATATGGTACAGTTCCAAATGCCAAAAATACAAACATGCACTCCAGTACCAAGAAGCTCACCATCAGGCCAGAATGTCCTATCATGGGATCTTAGATATCTCCCTCTCCAGAGGAAGCCTAACTGTTGTGGCCTAACATCACTTCCTTCTTAGTGTGAATCCATTGAGAATGGACATCATTCCATTTCCCTAATAGCAGTTAGTGGCTTCTGAGAGGTGGGATGGAAACACTATAGAAGATAGGCAGTGTCCTTGGCTATGCAGGCAAATTAGGAAGAAGAGTCCTTGGTAGGTGACTGTATTCTAACCCAAGATGGTGAAGTAAGTGACCCCATTTCCTCCTTCCTGGCCTAAATGAATTTTAACACCATTGAACTGGCTTTGCAGGCTTCCTGGGACCTGTGAAGTACTAGATACATCATGGATTAACCAGCACCTTCAACTTCATTGAAGCTGACAAATCATTGACTAAAGATATGTGGGAGTGGTAATTTGAATGTGATAGTTTGAATATTTGGCCACATAGACACATTTTTTTTGTTGCTTTTCTGAGTTAGGATCTCACTGTAGTTCAGGCTGACCTCAAACTCACTCTGCAGTTCCAGGCTGACCTCAAGCTCACAGTGATCCTCCTACCTCTGCCTCTGAAATGCTGGGATTAAAGGCGTGTGCCACCATACCCACAAACTCAGTCATTTTTGATTAAACTTTGTACTTGAGCCCCTAACAAGCAGAGACCTACTACAAGGGTGTGAGTCACTGGGGGGTAAATTCTGAGGCCCATCCCTAAGCTGTGTTTAGAGGCCATCTTAATTCCAACCCAGAGCTATTTAGAGCAGTTTGGGCTCTGGAGGTTCCATTTTTCTGGTGTTGTTTGCTTGGTGCACTTGTTTCTCTCTGCTTGGATCTTTAACCCACCTTCTTCTGTCACTGATGGTGTTCCCCTGGATTTTGTAAGCCTGAAATAAACTCCATCCTCTCATAAACTGTTCAGTTGTATGTTCCTTCACAGTAACATGTAGCTGACTGCAACAGTGGTGTTGAAGTCAACTATCTTCATGTTGCTGGGAGAAAACACCCAATCAAGAGCAGATTGTTGGAGAAAAGGGTTTATTTTGGCTTACAAACTCAAGGGGAAGCTCCAAGATGGCAGGGGAAAATGATGGCATGAGCAGAGGGTGAACCTCACCTCCTGGCTAATATTAGGTGGACAACAGCAACAGGGGAATGTGCCAAACACTGCCAAGGAGAAGCTGTCTACAATACCCATAAGCCTGCCCCTAATAATACATCACCTCTAGGAGGATCCAATGCAAAACTTGCTACCAGCTGGGGACCTAGCATTCACAACACATGAGTTTATGGAAGACAGCTGAATCAAACCACCACAAGTGGGCTTCCCTCATTTGATAAAAGCCCAGCTCCCACTGCAGCTGACAGATATTCCAGCTCTGGAATACCCTCCTCCTAGAGGAGTCTTCTCTCTGCTTTCTTTACCTCTCACTTTGAAATAAACTTTATTCTTTTAAACAACAAAAAAAGAAACAAAAAGAAATTGTTGAAACTTCCTAATGATCCCCACCCAAGGACAATTACGAAGAGTAGCCAAGTTTCTTGGCCTGTTCCATTTTCTTCCAAAAAATTCCTTTCATTAGCTTTTGAAGTTTAGTTTGATACTTGTGCTTTGGGAGTGTATGGCATGACCACCACAGAAGAGGAGGTTTCCTGTGCTTAAAATAGGTAAGCTTTTGCCAAACTTTAATTTGATCTCCACACTTAATGTATTTTCAGGAAAAGGACAAAGGACAAGAAATTCTGTTGGTAGCTGTAGCAGACAGTCTCAGGTCACTGAGAAAAAGTTCCAAATCAGGCACAGTTATGAAGAAAGGGATTTATTTGAAGCAG
The DNA here is from genome assembly GCF_020740685.1 of Jaculus jaculus. Classification (NCBI taxonomy): domain Eukaryota; kingdom Metazoa; phylum Chordata; class Mammalia; order Rodentia; family Dipodidae; genus Jaculus; species Jaculus jaculus. The sequence goes on from NC_059125.1 coordinate 116,279,740, forward strand.
GGGAAGTTCCACAATGGCAGAAGAAGCTGGACTGATTTCACAGGTCCATGCAGAGGAAGAAAAGCCACAAGCCACCACCAAAAAGCAAGTATGAACACTTCAGGAAACTCCAGGCAAAGCTCAAGCGCTTTGCATATCTTTAAACTGGAATTGTAAATACACCCCACACCTTAGGGATGGACTATAGGTTTCACTCACAATCACCTCCAGCCAACTGGCTGCAGATCTAAATTACAAGCTTGAATAAAACCCTGAATATATTGGGGGCCATCTATGCCAACTACCACAGTGGTATGTGCAATGTTAACAATGATACAAAACAAATGATTGTGTGTCTTCCAAATTACAAAAAGGTAATCAACAGATGTGATATCCAGAGTAACATCTACTGCCACTGTGATCTGTATTTTGAAGCTATATCTCAGGGGCTGGAGAGATGGCTTAATGGTTAAGGCACTTGCCTGTGAAGTCTAAGGACCCAAGTTTGATGCCCCAGAGTCCATGTAAGCCAGGCACACAAGGTGATGCACACATACAAGGTCATGCATACGCACAAGATGGCACACTCTGGATTTCAATTGCAGTTACTAGAGGCCATGATGCATCAATTCTCTCTCTTTTGTCATAATTTTGTTTTTGTTTTTGTTTTTTTGAGGTAGGGTCTCACTATAGCTCAGGCTGACCTGGAATTCACTCTGTAGTATCAGGGTAACCTCAAACTCACAGTGATCCTCCTATCTCTGCCTCCCAAGTGCTGGGATTTAAAGCATGTGCCACCATGCCTGGCTCATATTTAAAAAATAAAACTATAACTCAGATTAGTTTCAATCAGTTAAAATACTGAAAGAAATAGATTTTAAACCTTCAAGATATACACCACATTATTTTCTCATTCAGAAAATGCTCATTAATTTACTAGTTTTTTAAGTGCTCAACTGCCAAAAATTACTAACCTGCTTTATTTTACATCAGTGAACTCCTATTTCCTGTGAAGTGTCTATATATTAGCCAAAGAAATTTTAATAATTTAAGTCCAAATCAAAAAATGATAATATAATAATTCCCACATCAGTTAATTCATACATGACAATATCTTAGAAAAGAGCTTAAGGAATATCATGTGAGTTTCTTATTTTCAAGAAAAAACAAATAGATATCACACATCACTTTGATGTTTTATTCTGTGGCTTTACTTTATTGAAGCAAATGTAGAATTGAGATGATAAATGGTAACATCCATGTCTGATTTCCTGCTGAAAAAAATTGATATAGTTAGATCTATTTTCATACTAGAATATCATTGTGGGCATTTTCAAGAACAATTCTGTAGAAAATAAGCACAGAATTCCAATGGAAAGTTTTAAAAACAGGTGAGCATTCAAGATGTTTGAATATTATCAATATTGTCCTATGCACATCTGTAAAAAAAAAAAAAAAGGCAGTGTATGGCCTTAATTTTAAATTTCTATATGGTTGCCTAGTGGAATATGATCAGTAACAAGCCTGAATGGAAATACTTTGCTCTCCAAAACTTATCCTATTGCTCAATCCACCATTATATTCTGGAGATGACCATCAAAGAATTATGCATATACATATATATATATATATATATATATATATATATATATATAATATTTTAACTTATTCTTTAAGCAACCACTAAACACCTAGTATGTGTCAGATCTTAAATATTTCTGTGGTAATAATAATAATAATAAATTAACAGTATAAATATTAATATTTACCTTTCAAGAAACAGCTCAAGTAGCAATGCTTGATTTGTGATTTGCTTTTTAGTAATTCTATACCTTTTTAAAAAATATTTTATTTATTTATTTGAGAGAGGGAAAGAGCACGAGAGAGAATGGGCTTTCAGCCACTGCAAACGAGCTGCAGATGCATGCGCCACCTTGTACATCTGGCTTTCGTGGGTCCTGGGGAATCGAACCAAGGTCCTTTGGCTTTGCAGGCAAGCACCTTAACTCGTAAGCCATCTCCCCAGCCCTATACCTTGTTTTTAATACATGGTTTTGCACCTATTGAATAAGATTCTGTAAAGGGGGAAGACCTTGGCTTACTTGCTTTCTTATTCCACACAGCCTATTTGCTGCCGTTCAAACAGGCAAGCAGTATGTTAGTGGAAATGAAAGTTTAACACGGTATTGCACGATTTAACATTCATTTAAGGACAGTACTTGTCCCAACACTACAGACCCTGTCTTAAGGTTGAAGGATGGGACCAACATCCTGAGGTTGTCCTCTGACATCCACCTGTATGTCAGGGCACACATGCACTCATACACATATAACACCCACACATAATAAAAAAAAAAATTAAAGTAGTCAGTGTAATTTAGTTGTTGACTTACTATATCAGAACTGGAATTATTAATAATTAATAAATTTTGTCCAGAATTTATTTCAAGGTGGTGTGGCGCTTAAGAAACATGCTAATATAATTCAAACTCGCAAAACTTAAACTTCATAGTCAGTAAAACTTTTTAACCTCTAGAAGCTTACATCGAATTTGAATCAAAGCCTCTAGCTTCCCTTCCACTCTGGGCACTAGTGTTAACTGATCTTTCCCTTTCCTTTTTCCCACCCTTTCGCCCTCCGGAAGTAGCCGAACACTTTAAGCACTTCCCAGCCTTCCTCTGCTCCCTAGCGGAAAGAGCCGAAGTGAGAGCTGCGCGCTGAAGCAGAGCCGCGGTAAGCTCGGGTCCTTCCGGACAGCCCCGGACTGCGCTCGGAAGAGGAAGGCGACTCCGACTTTGGCGCCTCGCCCCCGCGCTGTGCCCTCTGTTGGCGGCGTGGGGCAGCTGTGAGCAGCGGTGGCGGCATCGGCGTCGACGTCAACCCTGACTGGAGCAACGTTTAAGGAAGGAGCAGGGATCGCCCGGGTGCTAGGCTTCTTGTCGGGAGGACTCTCTCAGCTTTCTGTGGCCCAGGAGGTGAAGCGACGGCTCCGGCAAGCAGGTGAGGGTCCAGCCCCGGTGGAGGCTGGGGAGAAGGAGCCCACCTCCGCGGCTTCCGTTCCCAGGCCGCGCCTGCATTCGCCTTTGCCTCACTTGAACCAGGAAGCGGCGGAGTGGGAGGCTCAGCTCCTCTGGCTCTTTCTTTGTGTAGGTCGGGGAGTGAAGAAGGGGAAGGACTGAGCGGGCCGTGGCGTGTTCTCCTTCGCCATCGGGGGCCCCAGGGCTGCCGATGCCCTGGGTAGGCCTTGGGGTGTGGAGGACCCCATCACAACTACCCACTTGGCTGATCCCATACCCGTCTGCCTGCCTTTGAGGACCTCCTTTTTTCTGCCTACTTGGCTATAGAGCTTTACTGCAGGGCCCATCCTCCCCTGCTGTCCCCATCCCAGGGCATAACAATGCCGCCTGCTTTCCCTCATCCTCCCACCCCCCCCAACACCGCACCCTACTATTCGCCACCTTTTACTTTCTTCTGCACCCCTTAATCCTCCCGCCCTCACTTTGCTGTTTGTACCTCCATCTCTGTTTGCAAGAAGCTGGCTTTTGACATGAATGGGGGTTAAAAACCCTGGTTGCATCTGGCAGAGTGCAAATGGAGAAGAGGGAGGTGGAGGAAGGGAAGCTGAGGTTCAGCTGCTACCGGGAGTCTTGTGTTGATAGGTTTCACTCCCTAACGGACGGCTTTTATCTCTCTCCTCACCTTCATCAGCCTCTCCTTACCTGCTCAAAGGATTTGTCGCACAATAATGTGGACCGGGGTTTTCCACAGCCAGGTCGCAAATCTCGTGGGGTGGGGGAGAAGGAAAGGTTGAGACTGACTTCTGTTGACACTGGGACCACCCTGGCAAGCAGGAAGTGGGGAGACCTAAACAAAACGAAACCAGGTCCCAGTGTCATCTGAACTCGAATTTGACGCGTTTCCACGTTGGTAACACCTATTTGCAAGCGATAAAAAAAATCTTGAAACCATATTTAGAAAACCTCTCCACTTAACTGTGACTTCTCTTGAAATCTCCATATTTTGGAAGCCCTGATTGCTGGGACATTTTCGAAAGGTCACCCTGTGATGAATGCAGTTATGGTAACTTGTAATTCCTTGGTACTATTAAAAAGAAACATTTAATGCAATGCTTTTAACCCTTGCTTTTTAGGCTTTTTGGCTATTAAGCCGTGACTTATGAAAAATTTAAAGATATTCTGCCTTCTAAATGTATATGAAGCACTGAGACACTGTTATTCTTTGGGTAACTTTAAAGGGAAAGAATACTAGCAGTAAAATGTTTGTCAAAGTTACCTATTAAGTAATGATTAATGATACTATCCATATACAACACATGTTATGCTTATACATATTTTAACATATGTATATGGGTATAGGGTTTTTTGACAACTCTGGCATCACTTACTGGGACTGTCTTCTGTGAAGTGCTAAAAAGATGTCTTAGGTGTGTTACACACTAGAGGCATTACTGTCATGAGAGCCTCCCTTCTACAGTAATATCTGCTCTGTTTCAGTAATAATTATTTTCATTTTCACTAACTCATTTGATAGGAAGTAAGTTCTTATATCAATGCACATAGTTCTTTTTCAAAAAAATAAATATTTCAGGTTTTCATATAAAGAAGCATTAAGAAATAGTATGTTTTCCTTTTCATTATCTTGTTTCATCATGATAATATCCGTTGACTTCACTTGGTACTCTTGTTAAACACTGCCCCTCTGGAGATAGTAGAGAGGAAGAGGGAGGCAAAGGCTAAGACCAGAAAAATAATGGGAAGTTATGAAATATGATTGTCAGTGTTTGTAACAGTCCTTGGCAGTGGGGAGAAGCTTTTGAATATGACCTTAATTAAAATTTAGGAAGAGTGTTTATTTAAGACTCAGTATTATACACACCAAGCTGTTCTGGCATTTAAATCATCCATTTACAGATGAAATAACTTGAATGCTTCATGATGGGGTTAAAAATTGTTCTTCTTTTGTCTTCTGATAAAAGAAAACAAAACAAAATCAGGACTAACAAAATAAATTGTAATTTTAAAGTTGTCAGTAAAAAGTTTTTTATATACCTCTAAGATAACAAAATCTTAACCACCAATTGTGTATAACATGTGTACAAACTTATACTTGCTTCTCAGTAAAAGCATACAAGTAACTACAAAATTAAAGTTGCTTCATGGAAATGCATATATCTGAATTTCAGAGGATGGTAACTAGGGAAATTTTGGTTCAAGGATGCATAGCACTTCTTTTTTTTTTTTTTTTTTGGCTTAACTAGGGAGAAAGTCATACGATTTGACACATGGTCCAAAGTCAGCTTTATTAACAATTTATATAAAAGTTTAAAATTTAGGCCAAATGGGTTAAAATTAAATAAACTAATGATTCTTTTTAAATTCTGAATAATAAAGTACTTTCTGTTTTTCTCCCAAATCCTCCCTCACCCTACTTGTCTTCTCTTTCTCTCTTATAGGCATGGAGAGTCGAAAATTGGTTTCTGCTACAGACATTCAGTACTCTGGCAGTCTTCTGAACTCCTTGAATGAGCAACGTGGCCATGGACTCTTTTGCGATGTTACTGTTATTGTGGAAGACCGAAAATTCCGGGCTCATAAGAATGTTCTTTCTGCCTCAAGTACATACTTCCATCAGCTCTTCTCAGTTGCTGGGCAAGTTTTTGAACTGAGCTTTATAAGAGCAGAGATCTTTGCAGAAATCCTCAATTATATCTATAGTTCTAAAATTGTCCGTGTTAGAGCAGATTTACTTGATGAGTTAATTAAATCGGGGCAGTTATTAGGAGTAAAATTTATAGCGGAGCTTGGTGTTCCACTGTCACAGGTTAAAAGCATCTCAGGTACAGCTCAGGATGGTAATGCTGAAGTCTTACCACGTGGTTCTAGTGACAAAAACTTTGAAATACAAAAATCAAAAGATGAAGCCCAAGATAATGGGGCTACTATAATGCCTGTTATAACAGAGTCTTTTTCGTTATCTGCTGAAGATTATGAAATGAAAAAAATCATTGTTACTGATTCAGATGATGATGGTGATGTTGATGATGATGATGTCATTTTCTGCTCTGAGATTTTGCCTGCAAAGGAAACTTTGCCTAGTAACAATGCAGTGACACAGGTACAGCCTAACCCAACCCCTGTTGCTATTTCAGAAGTGGCACCTTGCACTAGCAATAACTCTCCCCCTTTAACAAATATCACACCTACTCAGAAGCTCCCTGCTCCTGTGAATCAGGCAACTCTGGGCCAAACACAAGGAAATGAGAAGTTGCTGGAGTCTTCAGCTCCAACACATCTGACTCCCAACATTATTTTGTTAAATCATCAGGCACCACTTACTGCACCACCAAATGTCAGTTCTTCACTTCCAAATCATATGTCCTCTTCAATCAGTTTACTTGTGCAGAATCAGCCAACACAAAACAGTGCTGTTTTAACAGGAAACAAGGGCAAAGGAGAGGAGGCGGAGGAAATTATAGATGATGATGATGACACTATTAGTTCCAGTCCAAACTCAGCAGTCAGTAATACATCTTTGGTCCCACAGCTTGATACCTCCAAAAATACTGCTTTTGATGGATCGGTAACACAGAAGATGCAGATTTCTACACTTCTGCAAGAGCCTCTTTCTAATTCTTTAAAAATTTCAGATATAATTACTAGAACCACTAATGATCCCGGCTTAGGATCAAAACATCTAATGGAGGGTCAGAAGATCATTACTTTAGATACAGCTACTGAAATTGAAGGCTTGTCAACTGGTTGCAAGGTTTACGCAAATATTGGTGAAGATACGTATGATATAGTGATCCCTGTCAAAGATGACCCTGATAAAGGGGAAGCCAAACTTGAGAATGAGTTACCAAAAACATCTGGCAGTGAACCAGGAGGCAAACGTATGAAAGTAAAACATGATGATCACTATGAGTTAATAGTAGATGGAAGGGTCTATTATATCTGCATTGTATGCAAAAGGTCATATGTCTGTCTGACAAGCTTGCGAAGACATTTTAACATTCATTCTTGGGAGAAGAAGTATCCATGCCGCTACTGTGAGAAAGTGTTTCCACTTGCAGAATATCGCACAAAACATGAAATTCATCACACAGGGGAACGAAGGTATCAGTGTTTGGCATGTGGAAAATCTTTCATCAACTATCAGTTTATGTCTTCACACATGAAGTCAGTTCATAGTCAAGATCCTACTAGGGACTCAAAGCTTTATCGTTTACACCCATGCAAGTCTTTACAGATCAGACAGTATGCATACCTTTCTGAAAGGTCAAGCACTATGCCCGTCTTGAAGGATGATGCTATTGGGTATAAGGTTGATGCTGGAAAAGAGCCTCCAGTAGGGACCACATCTACTCAGAACAAGCCAATGACCTGGGAAGATATTTTTATTCAACAAGAAAATGATTCACTTTTTAAACAAAATGTAACAGATGGTAGTACTGAGTTTGAATTTATTATACCAGAATCTTACTGAACTCCTTTGAAATATCAGGAAATTTGGTTTGTATTAAGGGGCAGGGATTTCAGAAGACCTGTAAAATAAGGTGAAAACAAGTTAATTTGATCTGCCACATCATCTAAAGGTAGTCTAGTTGGATTGTTGATAATATTTAGAAGCAAATTTTTCTGAAAGTTTGAGTAGAGGTTGAAAGGTTCTTCCCTCCCCAAATATCTGTTTGTATAGTTAGCATTCAGCTCATTTAAAAGAGGTAAAAGTTAAAGGCACAGAAAGACAGTTTTTTGAATAGAATTTGAAGCAGTCTGAATATTATTTGAAAATAACTGGAGTTACTAACATATCCTAGTATATTACAAGTTTCTCTTTCCATGTTAGCACTTTACTGTTGAATTCTCCGTTATCTTAACATTAAGACTAAGTGTGTGTTGGCATAAAAAGTAAAGAACCTCTGAACATTTTTCTAGAAATTTTCAGAATAAGCCTCTACTTGGTTTTTTATTCTACTAATCCTAATGGATATCAACCTCCTGCCTCCCTCCATGAAAATAGCCATGCACACAGGAGTCATGCCAAGAATGGGTTCATTTTACCTAATTAGAATTAATCATTGCATATATTGCCATAGTTTGTAAAAAGACTTTGGCAAGGTCACTGTATACCTTTGCAGTCTGGTCCCTGGGCAAAAAGCTATCAGACAAGTGTTTGTAGTACAGATGGGAGACAGTGAAAAGTTCTGTTGCACTTAACTTTAATTTTCTGCTCTTACATGATAGAGACAGTTAAATAAAAAAAATGTCTTTTGTTCATTGTGGTTCAAAATAATCCCATTAAATACAAATTTAGAATCTAAAGGCCACCAAATGCATCTTTATACATAATTATGTAAAGCTCTTTGTAAATTATAGATTCCATAGAAGAGAATCGTACGTATTTTGGGTGGGAGGCTACTGGCTGTTATTTTTAAATGTTCATACTACTTAGAATCTCCAATAGAAAGTTCTCACTAGAGATAGTTTAAGTGGTAATTTAGAACTTTCTTTTCAACAAGATTTTTTAGGTTTTAAAACACATTCTAAAATAATAGTTCCATTCTATCTGCAAATTGCTGAAATATTACAGCAGTTACTACATGTGGAATGTTACAGGTTTATAAATTCTCATTTGTCTTGACAATACCACCTTTCTTCCTTTTGTGATGATACCTATTTAAATACTTAGAAAAATTTAAAACTTACCCAATGCTAGTGATAAAAGGAAGCAGGTTGGAACAGATATATAGCTTAGCACTTGTAACAGAATTAACAAGCTTCTGTATATGATTTTTTTTCAATGGAAAAAATAGATACTGAAAATGGTTGTTGTTGCATAGTTATTAGTCATTTGTAACATTGCTTAAGTATACCTTAGTTCAACATAGGTATTTTCATCCTCCTTGCCATGTATTTTTTAAAAATAGCTTATTTCTTGACTTTGCGCTTAAAGTTTTAAACATAATTTTTCACGTATTTATGTATATGTCATTCTTCTGATGGTAAACTAGATTTGAAGTCATGTCAGTATTTGTTATGTTGGTAGCTGAGGGTATCGGGCATCAGTACTTAAAAATACAAAGAAAAATTATAATAGCCCTTGTTTGTGAAGGAGTAGAGTGATAAACTTATCCATGTCCTGTAAGATCTTCAAACCATTTTATAAACTAATCCTTAGAAAAATTGAAATCACTTTATAACTTGAAGCTCTGCTCTCTGTAATCACAATATCTGTTTCCTTTCCCTTTAGATATTGATAGCACTACTCTTTGACTCTAGGATGCACTCTGAAATGTTATCAGTCAAAATTTGTTTAAGTTTAATTCTGTTTCATCAGTTAGACACAAATCTACCAACATGAATGATACTGATGCCAACAGAGCTTCCAGATCTTTCAGTTTCAGTTGCTAGATAAATTAGTTTGTCATAATAAAACTTGTAGTTGCTACAAACCTATTATAACAAACTGGGAATTCTATAGAGGAAAACCATCCATTATGAGTAACATCAATAAAATTTGCTCCTGCTGTACTCTGTAAATTCTGAATGTGAAATTTAAAACTTTGTGCCTACTGAAGGTATCTTGTGGAGTTTTGGGGGAAGAAAACTGGAAAGTTAAATTGTGATTTTGCCAGATGACTTTTATTTGCATGTATCTCAGGGTCTTCAGTTTTTCTAGAAACTTCCATATACAAAGTTCAAAGTTCATGTGGAAATCTCCTTTGGGCATATACTCATTGCTCCTATTCTTTATTGGATGGAAAATTTGTAGCAAGATGTTGTTTAGAACTTATTGTAAGGTTTTCCTATTTTATACTTACTTTCTGGCTATTGAATTTTCTTTTATTCTTTCAAGTTGGTTTCAAGTTTGCTCGAATGTTAAATTACCTGTAAATATTCTGGATAGGAACTATTTTCACTAGTAAATTTATTCAAAGGAATGGCAAAATTGAAATGTTCAACCTAAGCAAAGATGTTAAAATGCTACAGCAATCATGCAAACTTTACTTTAAAATAATTTAAATCATGATTATCATTTTTGTGGTAGCTATCCCCACATCTAGCTACTATGAGGCGATGATACCACATGTGTTCCATTGTACTAAAAAAAAAGCCAGTGATGAATATTGATCAAAGTATTTTGTATTGTCATGACATGCATATTCTGGAGAATTAAATGCAAATTCAATAGCACTAGCCTCCTCACCTCTGTCATTCATATGAAACTTTGTTCATTTCCCCAATACTGTGATGTTCATACTTGTACAGTCTCCCCTACCATGACTTTAAGTTCTTCATTTCATTAACCATTACCTGATATTAGTTCATAGAGCTTCTTATGGCAAAAATAAAACATGTTAATTCTAATTTTGAGTCCATTTCTTACAAGATTGCATTTAATGAGTTAAATAGGGTTTGGAATCTATTATTTTTCATAGCAGGAGACAAGCTGTATTGCTGATGACAGCATGGCAAATATTCCCATTAGGATTTATGTCCCATTATTTCTTGAACCATAATAGTCAAAAGTAAGGTAGCTGCTGTCAGTTGGTTTAGAGCATTTCTTATACTTTCGTAGATACCCATGAGAATGCATTCAGTGGATAGGGAGGAGAACAGTTTTATTAATTTGAAACATCACAAAAGCTGTCTGGGTGTCCAACATGGCAGTGATACAGATTTTAAGCAACATCCAGTTTATACAGGTTCTGTATTAGTATTTTAATGTTTCATGCCCAGTTTAATACTTTAAAGCAGAATTAGGAAGAAAGCAGTAAATATTACAAAATGCAGTCAAGATACATTGGAAATACAAATTCCTTCATTACAGCAAATGTTTTGCAAAAGAGTAAAGCAGCAAATATTAATTTTTCCTAAGGTAACATGCACTTTATATAATTCAATGTAATAAAAAAAGAAGCTGCTCAAATTAAGTGTTACAAAATCTATTCTGTTTCAAGTTACCTTGTAAAGTAAGAAAAATACATAGAAATGAGTCATAGAATCTTAATACTTTAAGAAATGTGATAAATGTAGGATATACTGTGTAATGGTGCCTTTAAAAAAATATACACATTACTAAAGCAAAAGGTAAAGTGTAAATGGCAAAAAATATTAAGTATTACAAGTTGATATTTGTATAGAAAGTCAATTTATTAGTCCTTTTCTTAAATCCAATAGAATTTTAATATGTTCAGATCTGTAAAAATAATAGTAATTTTGTATAACACAAAAGGATTATAATATTTTCAGGTTTGAAGTCTGGATAAGACAACATTCATGATGCTAAAGGTTAAACTGAATATTTTGCAAACATCTACTGTGAATAATGAATCACTTGTTGTGCCTTGATGATTCTTGATGACCAGATGTCTATAAGGTAGATGGGAGCACCAGCATTTGTCTGCTACCTCTAATCCATCAAGTTGGGAGGTAGCGAAATCGGCTGGAAATTTTTCCAGTATGTGTTCTGTGTTTGCAGAACCATCTAATTAGTTACCCTCCTGTAGCCCCTGTACTTCTACATTATGCAAGTGTAGGATTATCAGTCTTTCAAACCAATTGATTCTCAGGTTAACAGAAGACTGCAATGAAAGTGTTCATTTGGAAGTAAAGGCATGGATTGGATGCCAAGGTGTTTTAAACTCATTAGGTTGATGGTTTAAAGCTGTGTGTAATTAAAACAACTGTATAAATTCAACAATGTGCCAGATGGATTTTTAAATCTATTGAAACACTTAAGAATTTGTCAACTTGGATACATTTGAGGTTTTACAGACTTGAAGTGGCATTGTAATACTCATAATCTTGAATGCTGTCATGATTGGTGTCAAAAAAGGAATAATGCCAGTAAGAGCAGTGGTGTTAAAATACAGATGATTCTTTGGGAATTGGATGGGTGCAGGATCCGTGCGGTTTGCTGGGGTTGAAGCACAATATTTGAAGATTAAATAGTCACAAAGATAAGTAACAATTCATATCACAACCCAATCTAATCTAGCATTTTGAACTCTGAATTTCAACTGTAAAATTCATATCTCCTGTAGCGAATTGTTTTGTAATAATGCAATATGTAGCATAACCACTGACTCCTAAGTTATCAGATGTATTACTGAGATCTACTTAAAACAGCACACATGTTGCTCTGTATTTCAGTGCTTCTGAAGCAACCAATCCAGACTCCCACTATTCACAATGAGGGAATATTGCACTTTTACCCTTAAGAGGTACCAACAACAAAAGCTGAGCAGAGTGATCACAACAGCCAGTTTTTACAATACTCAGAGAAGAAAGTAAGCTACGGGCAGCTTTTTTCAACATCCTGACAAGCAAACAAACAAACAAAAAATTCTTAGCCAGAACTCTCTGTATTGGAACTACTGGGTAGCCCCATCAGCTGGGAGGCTTTGCTAAGGGTTAACATTAATGGTTGGGAACGATAGAGCTTATAAACCAGGTGAGTCAACCAAGGTGCTAGGGTGGCAATCTGCCAAAGGCCTGAGGACAACACTCCTTTACATAAAGTGAAGCAGATGGCAACCACAGTTCTGCAGCATAGAGGTGGCGTGTAGGGAAATGCAGGTCCAGACGTGACAGGCTTTGTGCTGGACTGGCTCCCCAGCCTTGCTTAGAGAGTGTGAACAGCCCTTCTTAAAATGGTTGGGTTTGGCCTAGCCACTCCCGCCCTTCTCTGATAATGAAAAAACTTTATCCGAGTCTTTCCCTAGATTGGCAAGCTGTTGTAAGACTTTATGCAGAAGAGTCACACTTTTTAAAGTTTTGTAACCTACACATTTCCACTAAAGCAGAAATACAAAAGCCACAATAATCTCAGTAGCCAGCAGGCATTCATTCCTCTTTAAGGACTGTAAGGTGGTGGCTTTTCGAAAGGTGGATAGTAGGGTGGAGAGTAACGGGGTGGAGCGCTGGAGGACCACATGTAGCTGGGCGAGGGAGAAGCAGACTGGGGCTCATCAGAGAGTCCAGAGGGAGGGGAGGATGGAAAGACACTGGAATGCTGTGTAATGAAAATAAAACAATAGCTTAGGCAGTGAGTTTACATTTCCATCAACAGTCATTACTGTTTAAATGAATATAGACCAACTTTGTTTCTGTTTGAAAAAATAGCTCGTAAACTGGGTGTGGTGGCGAAGGCTTTTAATCCCAGTAGAGGTAGGAGGAGGATCGCCACCCTGAGATTACAGAGTGAATTCCAGGTCAGCTTGAGCTAAAGTGAGTTCCTAACTCAAACAAAACAAAACAAAACAAAACAAAACAAAAAATAGCTCCTAACCTTATGCTAATGAGGGGCATGATAAATTCAGTCACTTAGAATGCAAGTTTCATGGAGAGGAATCTGGGGGTCCTTCTCCTTCCCCTTGAACTCTACATCTAGTTACCCAGTGTTGTCACTTGTACAGTGGGGCCTCTTGTGTACAACACGCCAGTATTTATAACTCAAGCCATCAGTGCCTCTCCTTTGAGTTGCGGCCACAACATTGCACCTAATCTTCAAGAAAGGTAATTGGGGACTGGAGAGATGGCTCAGCAGTTAAGGCCTGCAAAACCTTATGACCTGAGTTCAATTCCCCAGTACCTACATAAAGCCAGATGCACAAGGTGGCACATGCATCTGGATTTCATTTACAGTGGCTAAAGGCGTTGATTCACCCATTCATATTCTCTCTCTCTCTCTCTCTCTCTCTCTCTCTCTCTCTCTCTCATCTATCTCTGCTTGCAAATAAAAAAAAATTAAAGTAATCAGGGGCTTAATATATAAGAAAGTGAAGTCCAAATTGATCTCTGGGAAAAATCTTGTCTGTAAGAATCTGTGTGGTGGTACATGCCTTGAATCCCAGCACTTGAAGCAGAGGTACGATTCCTGTGAGTTTGAAGCCAGCCTATGACTACATAGTGAATACCAGGTCAGCTTGGGCCACAGCAAGATCCTACCTCAAATTCCCCCCCCCAAAAAAAAGAAAGTAAAAAGAATCTGTTAAAATCCAATGGTCAGGGTCCTGTCTCAGACAAAAACCAAGGTCAGGAAAGTTAAATGTCTTGCTTAGATCTGGAGTATTCAAATCTCATTTCATGTGAACTACCACCACTCCTTATTACCCTCACACTAAGATATGTTGGAGAGCAAAGAGTAACAAAGGCATGGAGTTTAGAATACTAATAGTAAGCATAAAGAGCAATATGTGAGGCTATCTAGTGAATTGCCACATTACGCATCATTTGCCCATCGCTTCCCTGGCCTGTGTCCACCTGTAACTTGAATGATCTTCCTGCTCAAGAGAGTTGGCCTGTTTTGTTGTTGTTTCTGTATCTTCCAGAGCTCTGAAGAATGCTTGGCAGTTAGTAGCTTCTCAGTAAATCTTGAATGACTGAAGATTACTTCAAGAAAGTGTATTTCATGAACTTGGCATTTTGTTTTTTTAAAAAATGAAACCTATTTTCAGAGGCTATAGTCATAGAGCAAGGCTGGGTTCAGGTCTGAAAGTTGGAGGGAACTGCAAGGATGGTAAGAGTCAGGAAACCCAATTCAGGGTCTCAGAAAGAAAAAAACAAAAAACATGGTCAACAAACAATGCTCTATCTTAGCTCTATGAAGAGCTGATACTTGTTTTTGGTTTTTCAAAGTAGGGTCTTGCTCTCTAGCTCAGGCTGACCTGGAGTTCACTATAGTCTTAGGGTGGATTCTTACTCAGAGATCCACCTACCTCTGCACCCGAGCGCTGAGATTAAAGGTGTGTGCCACCATGTTCAGCTTTGAGCTGGTACTTTTAAAAAGTCACTTATATTAACTTCTCTCGAGAGTTCAAGTGCTACTTTGAAGTGAGGGTGGAGAAGTCATACCTTTACTTTGCTAGCCAGAGTTTGAGAGCATGTGACTTTTCCAAGCCTGTAAGAAATCTCATGTCAGCGTTGGCATGAGGCTTCTAGATCCTGAGATCAGCTATCTGAGTCTCAGGCCTGACGTTTGCATTCCTATGAAGATGTCTAGGTTTTGGATCTTGTATATGATGCTGAAATATCTGCCCTTATACAGGGCAGGAATGAGAAGAGACTAGCTGTCATATTTTCTTCCACTGCATCTATTTTCTCAATGGGTTTGAGAATGATAGTCCCAGAACCTAGAAAGCCTTTTAAGGCAAAACTATAAGCCAATAGACCCAAGATTAAAAGCAAGACTAAAAACTCAATTTTCTCCTCCCTCCAAGATACTCACAATCTAATGATGTGTTGCTTTATGACAGGGAACTTCATTATTAGGTGAAATAATCCTTGTGCAAACATCATAGAGTGCCCTTACATAAGCTAAGGTGATGACAATATCAGTAGATAATATAATCATATAGGAATATCATTATATATTCAGTCCATTGTTGACTAAACCATCATTATTGTAGCCTATGGCTACAAAATGATTTCTTAAATTTCCATTATGCATTCCCGAACTCGCTTTCCTTTATGTGATAACTAATCTAGATTGTCTACCTGCCTGGATAATCACCTAGAAGACATATCTAGTTGGTATCTTCAAGAACATTTCCAGAGAAGTTTAATTGAAGAGGGGAAATGTAGTATAAATATAGTCATCACCATGCCGTGGGTGAGTTCTAAGCCTGAATAAAAAGGAGAAAGGGAATGGAGCACTAGCATTCATCTCTCAGCTTCCTTAAGTGCACACAATGTGACTAGCAGCCTCACACTCCCGCCTCCACACTTTCTCTGCCATAATGGACTGTACCCTCAAATCATGAGGCAAAATATCCCCTTCCTTAAGTTGCTTTTGTCAGGTGTTTTGCCACTGCGATGAGAAAAGTAACTAATACAACCTTCTTTACCTCCCTTCTCTTGTTGCTGTCTTTCAATTAGGGCTTCTCTTCTTTTAACCAGAATGGAAAGTAAAAATCCACAGGGCCAAGAATCTCTGTAGCTGAGTATGTGGCACTCTGCCCTTCTAAATTCCACTATAGAAGTGGTGAGAGGCAGCAGGCCATTTGTCTGTGTTCTCAACCACAGAGGGAGGGGAAAGCTTCCTGCAGGAGGGCTACAGGCCCTTCTCTCCTGAGAGGCACTAAAAGCCTTCTGTGGGCAGCAGCTGCTGTGAGTGGCCGTTTGTACACTTTGATAATGAAGGAGGTGATACAATGGCCTTTGGGTTTTCACTTCTCAGTTTTGTGTTTGGGAATTATTAGCGGGGTGAGAAGGGTAGGTGATTCTCACTTTCATTTGGGGATACAATTGGAAGTCTTGCAAATAAAATTTAAGTGTTCCTAACAGTGCTAACTGGCTGCAGTCCACACACCCTTGGGGTTTGGGGAGGAAAAAGGCCCACAGTACCAGTGCATAGTTTCTTAGCAACAGGAAAACAACTTGGGAGAGATTTGGCTTTGTTGAAGCTAGAGAGTTGTCGTGGTGCTCTGGGTTCCTGCCTGAGAGTCTGACTTTAATAATGTGATGAGGCAGCTCAAGAGAACAGGGCTTTGAGTCCCTACACACCAAAAAGCACAAGGGGCATCTAAGCAACCCTCTGCAGGGCAGCTCAGCTCTAGCTTCCTGAGCTCCCTCTGAGAAGTCTGGGTGGCTTACAAGCTGATGGTTCTAAGAATGGCACCATTGTGAGACCTTGCCTCAAAAATATAGAGACTGAGCTGGAGAGATGGCTTAGTGGTTAGGATGCTTAGCTGCAAAGCCTAAGGACCCATTTTCTACTCTCCAGATCCCACATTAGCCAAACACATAAAAGTAAGGCAAGCACAAGGTCGCATATGCCCACTAGGTGGTATAATCATCTGGAGTTCGATTGCAGTGGCTGAGGCCCTATTGTATAATCCATGACGTTACAGCTACAAATCCACAGTGTAGGTTTGGACTAGTGGCTAAATGTTAATTGCTTCCTTGGATTAAGTACCCTGCTTCCCTACCACTCTGGGTAATATATTATTTATTTTGTAACTAGTGCTGTCCCATCACTTATCCCTTAAGTCCCCAGACAATTTTCTTAATACAAGACTGTCTTGTTCAACTTCTGTAGCTATAGCTCCTATTCCAGTGCCTGGAACAAAGCACCACAGGAAGCATTGAGCTTAAACCAATAGCTCAAATCATCAAATAATTGTTTATTAATCTCATTTTCATTCCTGGGGTAGGGTATGGATGAGGAATGATGAACCAATGTGTGTGTGCTGCAAAGGGTTTCCTATGAAGAACCTATGGTGGCTATCACAGAGATATTATTGTTCATACTTAAGAGGATTGCTATGAAGTATAAATTCCTAGAATTGATATAATTTACTTCAATGTAAAAAATGGAAGTAGCTGTCCAGAGTGGCTCACACCTGTATTTCAGCACTTGGGAAGCTAAGGCAGGAAGACTTCCATGAATTTGAGGCAAGTCTGGGTTACATAGTGACTTCCTACAGAGTGAGACCCTATCTCAGAAACAAATGAAGAGGAGTCTTAGCCTGGACCCATGTGTGGTCCCTTTATCCCGGGGAGATTTTATCTCATTATTGAGGTCCAGAGACAACTGCGACACTTCTTGTGTGAGCTTCAACATGCCTGAATTCTCTTTACAGGATTACTTATTGCTTCTGTTTCTGTTGAAATTGTGCCTTCTTGAACATATTTGTATTTTTGAGCCTTTACCACCTAACTAGATAACAAGTAGCAAGTTGTCTCCCTGTGGCTACAAAAAGCTTTAGCACAAATGGTCACATAGTTTTTCTAAACTTTAATGGATAGTTCCTGAAACTAATACTGTATTTGATAGGAACAAACAAGTCCATGCCCATGCTGTATATATTATTTGGCACTATAATGCTGTAGACTCATTCAGACCAAATGCACCTAACTTTCTTTGATTAAACAAAGTTTCAAACGTTCAATTATTTTGTTAAACTAATGCTGAAATTAGGTACCCCAAGGTTTTGTTCATGTGTAGTATGTGTCCATGTGTTCAAATGTGTGGGTACACATATGTGTGGGTGAATGTACACATGTATGTATGTGAATGTGAAAGCCAGTGGTTGACCTTAGGTGTCTTCCTTCATTGCTCTTCACCCTATTTATTGAGACAGGGTCTCTCATTTGAACTCAAGGCTCTTGGATTCAGTTGGTCTAACTAGCCCTCTTGCTCTGGGGATCTCTGTCTCCTCCTCCTAAGTGCTGGGAATGCAGTAGTCTGCCATGGCCACCAGGCATTTATGTGAGTGTTAGGGATCCAAATCTAGGTCATCACAATTGTGGAGGCAAGCATTATATCCACTGAGCCATTTCTCCAACCCATACCCAAGGATTTGGCATTGCCAAAATAATTGACTGGAAGTATCCCCAAATAATCATGTTTTTATGTCCCCTTACAGCATTCATGGGTTCTTAAATCAATAGAAGCAAATTCATTTTGAGGTTTTTTTTTTTTCCATTAAAATGTTTTTCTGTGATCTCTGAATTTTTATTTAACAATATTTTAGTATAATCCCATTCTTCCTTGGTCAATAGTTTATAATTACTGCCACAGTGTCTCTGTGTGCCTCATCAACCCATTGTTGAAAGTGTGGTTGGAGGTCTGGGGCACTATTGGGAAACTTTACAAGGTAGAGCTTAGTGGAAGGGTTTAGATAATTAAGGGCATAAAGAAGATTGTGGAACCATGCATCTTCCTCCTTCATTTCTTACCTCCAGATTGTGATATGAATGGTTTGTGCCAACACACACGCACGCACGCACGTACGCACACGCAGTTTCACCATAGAACTGAAGCATTGAATGCAATTGGAACAAAGCCTCCAAAACTGTCAGCCAAAAATAGGCCTTTCTTATGTATGTTGATTATCTCAAGTATTTTGTCATGGTGAAGGAAAGCTACTAATATAATCATTGTTCATGCTGAAAGAACCATCTTATGTGTTTTTGTAAAATGCCTAGTTCATTGCTGTGTTTACACAAATCTCTTTTAACTAAGTGTCTTTTGGTTTCCAATTTTCTGTATGTAGTCTCAGCCCAAAAGAATAGATGAAAGTGCAAATTTGGTAACACTATTTCTGACCTATGAGATAACAGGGGAAAAGGTGTGATAAAAATATGGTCCCTATGCAGTCCTACTTAGGATGTCTGAAGAAAAGCAAAGGGAAGTCCTCACTGAAGGTTTGATCCATACTCTTGTGTGGCCAAGAATTTCCTTGTGCCAAGGAGCAGGGCCTCTCTCTATGACAGAGACATGGAAAAAGCCACTATTGGACAGTGGTCCATGGTAAGGTTCTAGAGTTGCATTTCCTAGTCAAGTTATTTTGCCCTTAGGGTAGTTAAATGCAATTTGGCATGGCTTGTTCCTTCTGTCTGTTTTTCTTGAATTTCTTTTTCTTCTTCCATGTCACTCCCACCCTCCTGTGTCTGCCTTTCAGTCCTTAATCTAGTCACCAGTTCTTGAACATACTGCTAAAGACCATCAGGGGTAAAGAGCCTGGCTATCTCATACCTATCACAAAGGAAATGGAAATATTCTATAAACTGAGGAAGACAAAAACCAGGCCTGAGTGAGAGCAAAGGGAATAAAGAGTTCTTTTTCTCCACAAACATACCTGAAAGTCATAAGCAGAATAGGGCGGCAGGTGAGGAGGGCTATGGTAGTAGGTATTATATGATGCCACTTGGGGACGAGCATAGTAAGAAACAGTTGGATGGGCATTTTCAACCGAACAGTTCAGTGCCGGGAGAGTAGGGTTCTGTAGAAAAATACAAATTAGATACAGTTTAAATGTTTATCACTAAAAGAATGGTTTCACAAACTGGGGCATATCTATACCAAAGAATATCATGCAGCTATTAATAAAGATTTAAACTACATTTACAGGCAGAGAAAATTGTCCAGAGTATATTGTGAGTTTTTCAAAAGCTACTGTGGAGTAGGAATACCCTGAAGCACAGTCCTCCACTATCCCACAGAGAGGGACTAAGGCCTTCATGACCCCACATTGGATACTATAAGCCCATTGAAGAGGCCTCCCAAGGTAACTGAGCTGGGGCAAGGGGATAAAAGAGTACAGTTTATTATAACATATATAAAATAAAGTAAAAGAAAAAAAATAAAAAGAAAGAGGTGAAACCAAAAAAGTAAAAATAAGAAAAACTTGCTGTGATAAACTAATATGTTCCCAATTTGTGCAAAACAAAGATTCAAACAATCACAGTATATGTATTTTTGTAAATGTAAATAAATTACTCTGTAACTATTCACCACTAACTGTTATCTATAGTTATCTCTGGGGAGGGGAGTAACATTAGGAGAAAAATGGTGACTCTTAACTTTCCATTATGTATGCCAATTAAAAAATATTATTTGTATATGTCATCCCCCTCCCCAACATTTTAGCTTTAAAAATCCAAATGTAGCCAGGCATGGTAGCACACACCTTTAATCCCAGCACTTGGGAGGCAGAGGTAGGAGGATCACTATGAGTTCAAGTCTACCTTGAGACTACACAGTGAATTCCAAGTCAACCTAGTCTAGAGTGAGACCCTGCCTTGAAATAACAACAAAAAAGATCCAAATATAGGGCTGGAGAGATTGCTTAGTGGTTAAGGCACTTGCCAGTGAAGCCTAAGGACCTATGTTCCATCTTTCTCCAGATCCCATATAAATCAGTACCCACATAAAGCCAGATGTACAAAGTGACTCATCCCTCAGCTAGAGGCCCTGGTGTGCCCATCTTCTCTCTCTCTCTCTCTCTCTCTCTCTCTCTCTCTCTCTTCCCCTGTCTCCCACCCCCAAATGGTAGCACACCCCTTTCATCCCAGCACTTGGGAGGCAGAGATAGGAGGATCACTATGAGTTTGAGGTCAACTTGAGACTGCATAGTGAATTCCAGGTCAGCCTGGGCTACAGCAAGATCCTACTTTGAAAAACACACACACACACACACACAAAGTATTTCTATTTATTAGTATAGAAAAAAATAAATTTCACTATGTTATATTTCAAACAAATTTTGTTTTTTGTTTTCCTTCCCCCTTATTCTCCCCTCGCCTCCCTTGTTTCCTTCCCCACCACAGTCTCTTTCTATTTACATACTACATGTTTACTTTTGTTCTTTTGAAAAATTAAAATCATTTATGACCTTTTATAGAGATTAAAAAGAAAAAAACAGGATGCACAATATAAAATGTCAAATAGTCAAAGCTGATCAGGATACTGCTTGTACTATGAGAGAATTCAATCAAAACGAGTTTGTAAAAGTAAAGATTCTTGCAGGTTACAACCTTTGTGAAGAGCTCTATTGAAGATATGAAGGGTGTTCACTTCTCCTCATCCCTGCATGGTTATTAGTACACAGGAGCCACGAAAGTCTAAGCAGAGTATTTTGATGCTTTTTCTTTTGCAAACAAAACAGTGTAGAGGGCCTGGAGAGATGGCTTAGTGGCTAAGGTGCTTTCCTGTGAAGCCTAAGGATACAGGATCAATTCCCAGTACCCATGTAAGCCAGATGCACAAAGTGGCACATGTATCTGGAGTTCATTTGCAGTGGTTGGAGGCCCTGGTGTGCCCATTCTCTCTATCTATCTCTATCTATCTCTATCTGCCTATTTCTTCCTCTCTCTCAAGTTAATAAATGATTATTTTTGAACACTGTAGAAATGATTTCCTATCATTTCTATAACTTTTTAAGCATTAAGACTATGCTTGTCCAGGATGGAGGCCCTGCTCATTTGTTCCCAAGTAAAACATGGATCAAGATGTGGAACATTTTTTTTCCAACTTCCATGTCATAGACTCTTCCTCCATTCATGTGGACAAGCAAGAACTGTATGAGAGGGGGCTGGAGAGATGGCTTAGTGGAGCCTGCAAAGCCAAAGGACCTCAGTTTTATTCCCTAGTACCCATGTAAGCCAGATGCACAAGGTGGCACATGCATCTGGAGTTTGTTTGCAGTGGCTGGAAACCCTGGCATGCCCATTGTCTCTCTCTCCCTCTTTCAAATGAATAAATAAAAATAAAATATTTTAAAAGAACTGTATGAGAAATCAACGTATTTTTCCAGTGCATAGCTACACAACAGTGGCAGAGAGCAGCAGCTTCCTTTCAAGTAGTAAAAACATGTGAGTGAGCTTTGGCAGTGGCACAGACAATTAAGTTAGGTTGTTGGCAAAGGAAACTCCTTTATTGCAAGTTTCAATATAGTTCTGCTGCTCCCTTCCTTAAAGTAAGTTACAGTTTACATCTCTAGGAGGTATGAAGAGCTACAAACCTGTTAGTACAATGCAAATCACAAACAAGAATGTGGGAGAAGCCTGAGAGTTGACCATTCCAAGGGTTGGCTCATTTGAGAGTGGAAGAAGTCTGATAAGTGCTCTTACTTCTCAACTGGAATTCCAAGAAAAAAAAAATCACCCCTGGGGAAGGATTAGAAATTATGTTCCTTTGGTCTTCTATCCATGAAAAATACATCCTCCTAGCTCTTGCAAAAGAAAGCCAGCTCTTCCATAAACATAGCCTAATTATAGGAAGGCAATTACTCAATGTGCACTATATCTGTGAAAAACTATATGTTTGGAGAGGCCAGGGGCCCAGGGTTATATCTGAAAGAAAGTTGACCATTAAAGGGAAAGAAATGCAAAAGGGAGTGTAAATGAGTATAGGAATGCCACGGAAGAGTCAAGGCTAGAGGAGGTAGAGAAAATAGACAGCAACAAAAGAATCCCCAGGGAGTAAGGCCAAAGATGAAATAAGAGTTAAGCAGGGATGAGAAAAAAAAATGTTTCAAATGAATAAGTTAGATGTTACAACTGATTTGTCACTATCTGTGTGCATATATGAGTATGGGTGTGTGTATATTTCAGTTGAAATTCTGGGGCTCAAGTTGTAAGATTCCCCTCCCCATTATTGATCAGAAACATTCTGCGCTCTGTTCGAACAAAAGGTTACTAGGAAGCACAGGAAATGGTGAAAGCAATCTTGCCTGGACAGAACTGAATCTATTGTGAAACAATGATTGTGGATTACAGAAAGAATGCCACGTTTATTCTTTGTTAGCGTACTCCAAGACCAGAAACACTCTTAACAGGACATCTTAAGACATATTCATTTTCTAATTTTTCTTATATTTGGTCAACAAATAGTACATTTAACATTTCTTTAGAATTATTTTCAAGTAGCCCTGGACAGAGTATGAAGACATCCTTTTTCTTTTCCTTTCAGAACCCCTGCCCAACTCTGCAACTCTGCCCCTAGCCCATTGTATTGAAGTACTGCCAGATCACAGCTCTTGGCTCCTGTTCTTACCCCTTGGAAATGGCTTCCAGCAGCCAGTGTCCCTGAGCACTTCTACAGACCCCAAGGCACTCTACTCAGAGAGGAGACACACAAGCCACCAACAACATTTTAGCTTAGGCCAACGATTCTGTTTTGGCTCACCTATTAATGGCCCAGGACTTTCTACATCATGTCCTCATTTTAATGAAGTAGTTTCCTTGACAACCCCGGGTTCTATTCCTATCCTCTGCTAGCAGTTTCTCATCTCATGAATCAAATATC
Organism: Jaculus jaculus; assembly: GCF_020740685.1. Lineage (NCBI taxonomy): Eukaryota > Metazoa > Chordata > Mammalia > Rodentia > Dipodidae > Jaculus > Jaculus jaculus. Next base: position 116,303,278 of record NC_059125.1, read on the forward strand.
TTCTGCCCTGGTCTTTGCTTTCATTTTCCCCATGGGTCCTTGATAGAGCTCTCAGAATTAATATTCGGTAATACTCAGTATTTCCTTGGCTCTCACTCCTACTGTTAAAGAAGCTCCCAATAGTTGAAAATAGCTCACTTTTAATTTTTAATTAAAAAAATACACAAGAAGATAATGTTTATCACAACACTTGAAGAACCAGAAAGGACTAACCAAATGTTAGTTGGGGACAGCAGGGATAAATAGAAAGAGCAAGAGCTCTGCCTTCTGACAGTTCGGATCTGGGCTTCAGTCCAAGTTCTGCTATTTAATTCTGGGCAAAACACTTGACCCCACGTGATCTCTTCTCCTTCCTGCTAAATCATAATAGTAATACCTACCTGAGGCAAGTATTGAAGGGAGATAATAAAGTTCAAAAAGGAAATGTGTAAATGGTCTTTGGAAAGGGTAAGGGGCCATTATTACACCTGCAGGGACATATCATCAACAAATAACTTTTTTCCTCTACACATTGAAAATAAGCCAAATGAAAATTCAGAGATGAACCTATACATCTGAAGTTAGCTGACTTTTTAGACAAGGGGTCTAAAATCTGACATGGGAAAAGAACAGTCTCTTGCACAAGTGCTAAGGGTCTAGTATCTACACTATAAAAGAATGCTTATAATACAACAATAAAAAGCCAAACAGCTAAAAGAAAGACAGAAACAAGCTGGGTGTGGTGATGCACGCCTTTAATCCCAGCACTCGGGAGGCAGAGGTAGGAGGATCACCGTGAGTTCAAGGACACCCTGAGACTCCATAGTGACTTTCAGGTCAGCCTGAGCAAGAGTGATACCCTGCCTCAAAAAAAAAAAGAAAGAAAGAAAGAAAGAAAGAAAGACAGACAGACAGACAGACAGACAGACAGAAACAGATGTGGGACCAAATCCTGTAATCCCAACAGTTGGGAAGCTGAGGCAGGAGGATTGTGAGCTCAAGGCTAGCCTAGACTACCAGGTAAGACTCTATCTCAAAACAAAGCACTGTGGTAAATAAAAATAAGTGAATAAATAAATAAATGGCCAAAATATAAATAGGCATTTCTCCATAAGAGGCATATTCACATTACACATATTTGCATGAAATAGGCATGACACATTGGCCACTAGAAAAAGGCAAGTAAAGTAACCACAAGATCCTACTCAGTATCTGATAGAATTGGCTATAACATTTTAAATTTTTTTTCTTTTAATTTATTTATTTTTGAGAGCGAGAGCGACAGACAGAGAGAGAAAGAGGCAGATGGAGAAAGAGAGAGAATGGGTGCACCAGGGCCTCCAGCTACTGCAAACGAACTCCAGATGCATGCGTCCCTTTGAGCATCTGGCTAACGTGGGTCCTGGGGAATCGAGCCTCAAACCGGGGTCTTTAGGCTTCACAGGCAAGCGTTTAACCACTAAGCCATCTCTCCATCCCACTTTTTTTTAAAAGAAATTCAAATGGCAACATTTGATTCTTCTTTTTTTTTAATTTTTTTTTAAATTTATTTATTTGAGAGTGACAGACACAGAGAGAAAGACAGATAGAGGGAGAGAGAGAGAATGGGCGCGCCAGGGCTTCCAGCCTCTGCAAACGAACTCCAGACACGTGTGCCCCCTTGTGCATCTGGCTAACGTGGGACCTGGGGAACCGAGCCTTGAATCGGGGTCCTTAGGCTTCACAGGCAAGCACTTAACTGCTAAGCCATCTCTCCAGCCCCCCCCCCTTTTTTTTGAGGCAGAATCTCACTCAAGCCCAGGCTGACCTGGAACTCACTTAGTAACACATTCTGACCTCAAACTTACTCTACAGCACAGGCTGGCCTTGAACCCACAATAACCCTCTTACCTCAACCTCCTGAATGAGGGATTAAAGACATGAGACACCATGCCTGTAAGCTATAACTTTTTAAAAGGTATCATCCAGGATGTGGAGAAATAGGAATCCTCGTATGCTTTTCATGGGAATATAAACTAAGGAAAATGGGCTAGCTATTCTAAAAGTTAAACATATATTATCATATAATCCAGGAATTCCACTTCTAAATTTACACCAAGAAAGAACTGTAAGTTGTATTCCAACAAATGCTTTTATATGAATATTCATAACAGGCGAAAATTCTAAAAACCAGTCAGGGAACTCCACTCAGGGATGAGGTCAGACCTCCTCAACTACCAACCTGAGAGTTCCTATTCTAGCCTTTTCACCTTCCTGCTGGGAAAAGTCTCCAAAAACAAAGACAATTCTTTTGTCGGAAGAAGTCTCAGCCCTGAAACTACTTTTCCACAGCTCTCTCTTGAGTCTCAATTTACAGGAAATCCTTTTCCTTCCTAGGGCCATCGCTATGTTAACACTTCCCCCATCCCAAGTTCTGAGGCTGTTCTGAAGTGAAGAGAGGCTTGGAATAATAAATGTGTGCATGAGTGAGAGAATTAGAATGACAGACTAAGGATGGAAGGAAGGGGATTTCTCTTGACATAACAGAAACACCTAATACTCCCAGTCAGTCCAATACTAATGGGGACTTGTTGATCAAAACTCCATTTTTTCCTTTTATTCTAAGCACCTTTCATTTTTCCATCATTTCATCTTTTGCCAGTCTAGGGTCAAATTATAAATGGCGGTTCAGGATCCTGTTCTTTGGGGACCCCAAAATAGGAAAGAAACAACCCAATCAACAGCCTAAAAGCTTCCCTTCTCAGTTCTTACATCAAAAGAAAGTCCTTTTCAGCCACAAAAAAAAAAAAATCCCTAAGGATATGTGGGACATTCCTATAAAGTAGTGATCCTCAACACTGGCTGCAGATCAGAATCACTTGGGAAGCTTTGAACAAAATGGTGATGTTCTGGCTTCCATTTCGGCCATTGAAATCAGTAGTCTGGAGAAGGGGCCCACACATGTGAATTTATTTTTTGTATGTGCATGTGTGTAGTATGAGTGGTGTGGTTTATGCATGTATGTGTATAGATGCAGCACTTGTGTGTGTGAGGGGGCCAAAAGAGAATGCCAGATGTCTTCCTCCATCACACTTCCCCATGTTTTCTCTCACTGATTCTAGAGCTCCCCACTTTCATGAGCCCAAATGATTCACCCCACAGTACTGAGATTACAGATGTGCACTGCCATGTCCAGCTGTTTACATGGGGTGCTGGGGACTTGAACTCTGGATATCTTGAGCTCCCTTAGGCTCTCATGCTTGTGTGGGAAGCTCTCTTATCCACTGATCCATCTCTCCAGCTCCTTTTCGTTTTGTTTTGTTGTAAAGTACATCGGGTAATACTTTTTTGAAAATATTTTTGTATTTATTTGAGAGAGAGAAAGAAAGAGGCAGAGAGAAAGAGGAAGACACAGAGAGAGAGAGAGAATGGGCACGCCAGGGCCCCTAGCCACTGTACATGAACTCCAGACACATGTGCCACCTTGTGCATCTGGCTTACAAGGGAACTGGAAAGTTGAATCTGGGTCCTTAGGCTCCTCTGGTAAGCGCCTGAACTTCTAAGCCATCTCTCAAGCCTACATCAGGTAATTTTAATATGAAGCCAGGTTATTAACCAGAACTTGAAACTATCCACTCTGTATTTAGAGATTAAAGTTTATCAAAACAGCAAATAAATTCTTAAGAATTTTTGAACACAAAGCAAAGGAGGGTACCTACTGTTGCTGAAAGAGCATTCATACTGAGAGTTTGCGTATTTGTGTGCGTGCCTGTGCATGCGCACACACACACACACGGAAAAAAAAAAACATTGAAAGGAACAGGAATATGGGTAGGCTGAAGCTGAGGTTGAGGTTGGAAGGCAAGACCTGGAAAGAAGTTTAGCCTAGGGCTCGCTCTTCAAATGCAGTAAGAGCCTAGATGCTTTTACTGGTGAAACTCCAGGGTGGAATTCCTAAAGAATGGGAGATTAGCATTAATCTTCTCTCTGGTTTTTTTGTTTGTTTGTTTTGCTTTTGTTTTTCTGTGTGTTGTTTTGTTTTGTTTTTGTTTTTTGAGGTAAGGTCTCAGTCTAGCTCAGACTGACCTGGAATTCACAATGTAGTCTCAGGCTGGCCTTGAACTCACAGCAATCCTGCTACCTCTGCCTCCCAAATCCTGGAATTAAAGACATGCACCACACCTGGCTCTAGAGATTAGCATTAATGTTACAGTTTTTTTTTTTAATCTGTTTCCTTATTTCCCAAAGACTCTTAAGGAGAAAACTAACCAAGCAGGGTTTTACTGAAAGTATTGTGGAGAAGTATGGTGGACTGTTTACACAAGCAGAATGTAAAAATAACAATAACAATAATAAATAAATAAATAAATAAATAAATAAATAAATAAATAAATAAATAAATAAAATAAAGGGGGTGGAGAGATGTCTTAGCAGTTAAAGCGCTTGCCTTACAAAACCTAAGAATTCTTGTTGGACTCTCCAGGTCCCACGTAGCCAGACACCAAAATGAAGCAAGCATTCAATGTTGTGCATGCACACAAGGGGGCGCACATGTCTGGAGTTCATTCACAGCAGCTGAAGGGCCCTGGCACACCCACTCTTTCTCTCTCTGCCTCTTTCTCTCTCTCTCTCTCTCTCTCTCTCTCTGTCTCTCCCTCAAAAATAAAAATTAAAAAAAAATAGGTCTGGAGAGATGGCTTAGTGGTAAAGGCACTTGCCTGCAAAGCCTAAAGACCTAGTTTAGCTCCCCAGAACCCACATAAGCCAAGCACACAAGGTGACACATGCACACAAAGATGGTGCATGGAGTTTGATTGCAGGGGCTAGAGGCCCTGGTGTGCCAATTCTTTCTCTGTCCAATAAATAAAAGTAAGTATGTAAGTAAATAAATAAATAAATAAGCAGAATGAATAAAGGGTGCTATAAAACCCTTCTCTTCCATCCCATTCCCAAAATGTACCTCAAGAACATAGGAAATTAATGGTAACAAAATATATTTACAGTTTGATCACATTTCTGATTCTGTCAATTAGAGGTAGTTGAAGGCAGTTACATCAGCTATTTGGTGATTCCACCCTTCAAATTATGGATCTCCAAATCAGGCATGATGCCTCACGCTTGTAAACCTAGCACTGGGGAGCCTGAGGCAGTAGGATTATTGTGTTTCAAGCTAAACTGGGCTGCAAATTGAATCCAGCTCAGCCTTTGCTAGTGTAAGTGTTAAAACCAGAATGTCTCCATTTTTGAACTCTGACTGCCATTTCATTGTAACTCTCTGTTTAACCACCACTTCTCCTTATCACTTTCCTGGGATGGCCCAAGCCACCAGTCCAATTATTACTTTCCTTTAGTGGTCCAAGCCCTGAGGCAAGGGAGACTGTCCTGCAATCCAAGAATCCCAAAGACCCCACCATCCCATAAATATTCCCTAGTCTGTAAGAGAAGTGGCTTCTGACATGCTTGCTCAGAGCCCTTCCCAGGTGTTCTCCAATAAAGCCTATCTCTGCTGTTGAGCCAAGTCTTCTCTCTCATTTCTTTCCCACTTTTTCTCTAAGATTTCATTTATTTTATTCTATTCTATTTATTTGAAAGAGAAATAGAAAGAGGCAGAGTAAGAGAGAGAGAGGAGAATGGGCACATCAGGGTCTCCAGCCACTGCAAAAAAAACTCTAGACACCATGTGCCACCTAGTGCATCTGGTGTGTGTGGGTACTGGGAAATTGAACCTGAGTCCTTAACCTTTGCAGGCAAATGCCTTAACTGGTAAGCCAGCTCGCCATCTCATCTTTCCCACTTTTTCTAACAATAAGACCCTGCCTCAAAAATATTATAGGTCTATATTGCCCCTAATTGCCTAGCTTTGTCTCCTATCCCACTGTGAAATGGAAATGGAAAGTCACTTCCTTACTTACCATATCCTTAAAGCCTCCGAGGACAGCAGCAGTGATGATGCCCAGGAACAGGCCAACAATGTTGAGGATGGTAGCAGACCAGAGTAGGTGGTACAGGTGGATGATGTCCTGGCAGCTGCTGACATCTATGTATTCGTAGTATCCACCAGTGATCTCCACCCTGCTGCACAGGGAGAAACACGCTGAAGTCAGTCCCCCAGAATCAGATGATCACCCACTTTGTTGCCCTACCACCTGGATTTGGCTAGTATGTAGCTCAGCAAAAGAAATGAGTGGGAAGGTGGGGTGCTATTGTAATGGGCATCATAGCAGGGCACTTGGGGAGCCAGGCACAATAACAAAGTTTGATTGCTGTTTATCAAAAAAAACTCTTGTGCCATCAGTCACTAACACTAATTCTAGATAACATTTATCGACACATGCCAGGCACAATACTTATTAGGCATTTTGCACAAGTGAATTCATTAAATCTGTGTCATCCGATATGGTCACTACTAGCCACATTTGGCTATTTAAGTAAAATAAAGTCAAATTTGTAATTCAGTTATTTAATCTCACCACATTTCAAGTGTTTTATACATACATGTAGCTAGTAGTTACTGGACTGAACAGAGCATGTCCATTATGATAGCAAGGTCTACTGGCACTGAAAATGCTTACAGTATTCTCAAGGCAGATGCTGTTGTCACTTTTATTTTCCAGATAAAGAAAGTAAAGAATAGAGAGGTTAAGGAACTTGCTCAAGTTCTAACAGTTAAAACAGGGATCTGAATCTGGGCTTCAAAAATCTTAATGTCTTGGGCTGGAGAGATGGCTCAACAGTTAAGGCGATTACCTGCCAAGCTTCATGACCCAAGTTCAATTCCTCAGTACCCACATAAAGCCATATGCACAGGGTGGCACATGCATCTGGAGTTCGTTTTCGGTGGTTAGAAACCTTGGCATACCCATTCTCTCTCTGCCAGCACACACCTCTAATCCTAACACTTGGGAGGCAGAGGTAGGAGGAAGAGGTAAGAGGATTGCTGAGTTTGAGGCCAGCCTGAAGTTACACAGTGAATTCCAGGTCGGCCTGGACTAGAGCAAGACCCTACCTCAAAAAGAAATTTTAATGTCTCTCCTCTCAAAACAAAATCCCCCACTCCAAACAAAAAGCAATATCACCATACAGAATTAAACCCAAGTTGTTGCACAAAACCCAAAATATCATGTCCTTGGAGAAGCATTCCCTACTACCCTGTCCAAAGATGCCCTAACCCAGCCCGGTTACTCTCAGTCACATTATGGACTGATTAATTTCCCCCAAAATTCATATATAGAAGGCATGACCCCTAATTTGACTGTACATATACAGTTGACCCTCATATCCAAGGTTCTGCATGCAGATTCAATTAGCCACTGATTAAAAATATTTTTAATTGTGTCTAGCCAGATGGAGTGGTGCACAATTTTAATACCAGCCCTCAGGAGACTGAGGTAGGAGGATCGCCATGTGTTTGAGGCCAGCCTGGCTATAGAGTGAGTTCCAGGTCAGCCTGGGCTAGAATAAAAGCCTGCTTCAAACAACCAAAAAAGTAAATAAATAAATAAAGATTTAAAAAAAATGTATCTGGGCTGAACATATATAGGCCCTATCCTCTCACTATTACCTAAATAATAATAAAAATTTACATAACACTAACATTGGATTAGCTATTGTAAGTATTCTAAAAGAGATTTTAAGTATGCAAGAAGTCATGTATATGTTAGGTATGAATATTATCCACTTTTTATAAGGATGTGAGTACCCACAGATTTTGCAGCCAGCAGGGGAAAGGAAACTAGATCCATTCCTCCTGTCATTCCAAGCAAGAAATGACTAATGTGACTACTTGTAGACAGGGCTTTTAGGAGATAAAGTTAATTTGGTCTTCAGGTTGAGGGTCTTCATCTAATGAAACTGGTCACCTTATAAAAAGAAGAAGTATAGAAAGCTCTCACCAGAATCTGATCCTGCTGGCACCCCAATCTTGGACTTTCCAGACTCTGTAGTTACAAGAAAATGAGTATCTATTGCTTTAACCACCTGGTCTATGACATTTTGTCATGGTAGCCCAAGAAGACTAACATATTACCCTCTCTACTTCTTCAGTAGCCACCATTCCTATGCAAAACGAACTCACCATTTGTGTACATCAT